>NC_046971.1:16488044-17688044 GCF_009769545.1 Cyclopterus lumpus
AACGGGCGGGCATAAGCACAGAGCTCAGCGCAACACGGGCTGACTGCAGCCGAAAATTGGCAAGTGACCCTTGAGACAGGTCAGTCCCAATTCACAGACAGCAAATTGTGCAGAAGGCATTGATTAATGGCCAAGACACAACTCTTTATAGCCTTGTGGTGTCATCCTCTGCTTTCTCCTCAATAGCCCCAATCCTCTCAATTCAATTCAATGCATTTTGTGTAGCCGAAATCACAAATTAGTCTCAGAGGGCTTTACAATCTGCACACACACACAACATCACATCAGTTCTGGAAAAACGGGGGAGAAACCTTTGGGAGAGCAACAGAGGAGGATCCCCTTCCCAGATGGATAGAAGTACAATAGATGTCATGTTTACAGAATGAACATCATAACAGAGTTACAACACATGCAATGCATGCGACAGAAATTATTCATATGAGTAGTAGTTATGTGAAAAAACTACAACTACCCACAATAACAGCACCAGTGTATATAGTAGAATAATACTGATAATAAAAGCAGTAGGTGTTGGGCAGGACCAGGGTCCAGATGTAGCCACGATCCATGTAAACCTGTGAGATGAGAACATACAAAGACTCCAGAGAAGAAGTACAGTCAGTAATGTGCATTGATGAAACATGAATTCATACAGAAGGAGATAAAGAGGAGGGAGGAGCTCAGTGTATCCAAAGATGTCCCTCAGCAGGCCTATAGCAGCACATCTATGGTCTGGACCAGGGCAAACCTGAGCCAGCCTAACTTTAAGCACTATCAAAGAGGAAAGTAAGATTAAAAGTACTATGTAACTATGTAGTTAGTGAGTTTAATGATTGCTGTTTAAATTTAAGTGCACCAAAAGTATATAATTTACTTGATGATTTCACAATGGATGTAATAAAACACATCACATCATAATCAGCTAATACCAGTCATTTATTACATCACTTGTTGAGGTGAAAGTTGACATATATAATACTTTCTGTGTAACCTGCAACTAGCCTACTGTATGACAATAAAAAGGTACAGAAGAGGACGTGTTAAAAAAGGAAAATAACAGTGTTATCCATCATCTTTGGTGGATCTATGAGAGGCTGGCCCCTGTGAGGGTTAATTTTCCAGGAAACAATAGCAGGAAAGATGGTACAACCTTTGAACATTAACAGTAAAACTAATACAGGGGCTTGGCCTCTGGATATGAATTTAATAAGTCAAGTGTGACATACAGTACTAAACTCAGGCTGGAGTTGAGCCAATATACAACTTTCTTTAGTTAGTCAATTTTAAGCATGTCCACTGAAGTCTCAAGGGTCTGAAATGCTGAACTTGTTCTACTAGATATTAAATAACTTGGCTATTTTAACTTAGCAGTGATGCCAAATATCAACCAACAGTCTTCCAGGTAAATATGCAATTTAAATATTATCATAATAACCTTCAATAAAATTGGAATTGGTCCGAATTATTAGTAGTGTAAGAAAAAGAAAAAAATGCATTGCAAGATGATTCTTTCCCTCAGGCTGCAGTCATAACCACCAATCAGAAGGTAAAGCAGCAACCTTGCTTGAGTGGAGAAACCTAGATAAAAAAACTGCTAATCACCCTCTGGTAATTATAAAGCTAATTACTATGAATCCCGGTAATTGGAAACCACCTAGATGGACCACCTATATTTTTTATCTGCACCTCTCTTCTGTCTTCATGATTTTGGCAGCTGGACAGTACAAACATTCTGTTTAGAGAGAAATTAGTGAGTAATTGAAGTCTTGAAAGCTCCTGTAGTTTTTAGATTACTGGAACGCTTGATAAAAAAGCACTTTTCTATCCTCCAATCATAACTGCACAAGTGTTTCAGAGCCAAAAACATTTGTTTTTCACACCATGAAATCTAAACAACTAATTAATTAAAATTCTTTTTCGTCAACACATCACTCTTTTCTTTGAATTCAAATCTAGTTGGTATCATCCAAAGGTTCTAGAATTTGTATTACCATCAACTTGGAAAACAACCATTTTCAATCTGTATTCTGTAGTAATATGTTCCCCATGCTGTTTCCCAAAATGTTCAACACACACTACATAGATGTATTACTGTGCTTTAAAATGTTCAGCATGTTTACTCATATACAATCATATGCATGGATGCTATTGTAAAATGTTTCTGCCCTGCTGTCCACAGTGGCAGCACAGAGCTGAAGACAACTCTCTCTTCTTTATTAGGTTATTTTATCAGCCCTCTCAACAGCTGTCAAAGCTCCAGCCGTGATCGAGTTTGGCTTGTTTTCACTACATCCCCTGCAAACTTTGACACCTGATTTTATTGAAGGAGATGGGATTTGAAAGGTGGGGGACATGGGTCGCCAAGCCCTCTTCTGCACGTTGTCTTAATATACTGTACCTGAGCAGCTGGTTGTGAAAAATGTGTCTATGCCTCTGGTCCACCTCTCCTCTCTGATGCCATCTTTATCTGTCTTTCAGGTAAACAAAATGTACTTTTGTTTTTCATTTATCTTTTCAGGTATCCATCTGCTTTCATAAATGTATTGTTACCTGCAGATTTGTACAAACATATAAGAAGGAAATGTATACATGTTGGCTCTAGTTTTGTGATAACATAAGCCCTCTTTAATGTTTGTTTGACTTAACCAGCTTTGGCTTTTGCATACTGGCCCTGTCCAAGTTAGATAATTTAAAACAAAATGCGAGGAGATTGCTGTAATACTATTGGAGCTAATTGTATTAGAGCAATCTCCTCGCATTTTCCTTTGTCAACAGTATTCACTTTCAGTCTTCCATTGAAAATGGACCACTGTACTGTTGAATGCATTACAAATATAGCATTTTAACAGGATCAAGCTAACAATACTATGTGCAAAATAATAACCAGTAATCATACAGACATGTGCAGTTTTGCATGTGTGTATTTTAGTAAAATAATCTGTTGATTGTTGGAGGGGGGCAAATCCAAGAGATGTAACAGCAGTAAGATAAAGTGGACATATAAAACATAAATAAGGCAGATGCTATGTGATGTCTTATTGAACACCAACACTTCACATCAGTGAAGAGTGAGTCTCTGTACGAACAGCTCTGCTGATACATTCTGACTGATTTTAAAAAATAGGGGGAAAAAGCTTAATTGGCTTTAATATCCCCTTTTAACACCTTGTTCACACCAGGTCAGTTGAGGACAGCCAACATTCTCCAAAGGACTAGCAGCTTACTGTTCATTCACTGAGCTCAAAGGCTTACATCCCCGTAGGAGCTTGCTATACTCAAGACACCCTTTGACCAGTCGGTTCTCGGCTCCAAGAGGTGTGGCTAACCTGCCATTCAATTCTCCACAAGGAGATAGGGCATTGTTGGCACTCCCCTGAGGATAATTCCTCAGAGGGACCTTTCTGTGCTGAATGCAAAAACCTGTTTACCCAGTGGAACATGGGCTCTGAAAGGGGCAGTTTACCTGCTGCTCATCTACGTCTCTGGGGTGAAGACATGACAAAGTGAGAAATTAGTCTTTCAGACCAGGGCCAGCAACCCTGCTGGCGCTGCCATATAGCACCCAGAGCAGAACAGCACATCAGAGTATAGTCACAAGTTCAACAGGTGTGACATTGTATGATGTCAGTCAATCTACGGCCCATGATGTGACTATGTAATCCATTTATCAATGGTGGTGGAATATATTATTAGTCAATATGTATCCGGAAATAATCTGAAAAATTGTTAATTCTGCACATGTCTTCAGGCAATTCCAACCACATGTCTGGTGTGGTTCCAACCCTACCAGCATCTTATGGCAGAATGAAACTTGTAGACATACCAGCTGGTTTTCCGATACAAATTAAATTAATGGCATTCATCATACTGTGACAGGACAGGCATTATTTAGCTAGAAAGGTTTTAGACTTCACTATTCTTAGTAACATTGTCCTCTTAAGTACAAGTGGATGCAGAGTACAACCATACATGTAATGAGCAGAGAATGATAGAGAAGGCTTATAGTGAGGACAAACAATACCCCATTGTCGACAAAAGCCTGTGCAAAATGTTACTTGCCTTTACTTTTACATTGATGCAAGGTTACAGACAAACAAAGTGCTTTACTCTCATATACAAAGAGCGGATTTCTTAACAAATGGTAAAAAAAATATTTTATTTGTAACTTCAAATTGCTGTTTGAATCTGTGATGTCCATTTAAGTAAACTGTATAGTCTTTGCTGCGTAGTTGTGTTAAATTATTGTTTTGCTGACAAACATTTGGAAAAATTGGCAATATGATGACAGCTCAGGTTTTAGATGAGACATTAAACATCTAATGGTTTATTCTGTCACTTATCTGTGTTATGTTTCGATAGTTCAACATTAAATGTAAGGTCAATCAAAGTTTAAAAAAACAAAATACTGAATAAGAAACTTTTACCAAAGCCCCAATGACATATACTATATGAAGTTTGAATGCATAAACATGCTTTGTGCTTATGTGTCAAAAACTCATCTCTTCAGTGCCCCATTCCTCGTACGTAGTTCAGCTAAGTCGATCAAATGTCCTATTAGCCAGCTTAAATCAACCCGATGATTGAAGTCAGGCTATCTCGGTTTCTCAAAGGCTGATCTGTGCTCAAACAATCTTGTTAATCTGAACCAGACTTCAGATAGTTGCGCGTGCCATGTCCTACTTCAAAAAGGGGGAATGGTCGATCAACGAAACCATGATTTTCTCACAGCACAAAGGCAAATAAACTTAAAGGACAAGACTCTTTTTTCTCCGCTGACGAGCAGGAGATGATCATGAACGCATATGAGGAATTCCAGACCATAATCATGTCAAAATCTAACACAGCCACCGCTGCGAGGGCTAGACATGAAGAATGGCGAAATATCGCAGACAAGTTAAATGCGTAATGCTGCGTTCACCCGAATATTTGCAACGCTTTTCGTGTGAGTTTACTCGCCCGACTATTTGCGGTTTATTCATTCGCTTAATTCGTGCTGGAGAGGGAGCGTGGCTCGTCTCTGTGGCTTTACTCCGTGGAAACAGTTATAATTTCCGCCATCCACCATGGAAGGAATAACCACTAATTCTGCTTTATACTTGTTGTCGAAATCCGACAAACGTCGGAACATCAAACGCCCTCGTGTTTGGATTCATAACATTATATATATATACACACTCATTTTAAGGGCCTCATTCTTTAAATGTGGCTGCTGGCAGTTGGCTTAATGGAATGCATCATCCAATGAGATCTAAAATAACTATCTCAACGCTTTCAGAACAAGTAGATAATATGTGTATATTCCTGTATGTGGAGATGACCATATATAACTTTTATTGGATTTACATGGACATGGCCACGGAACGTAATGAACACAAACCACAATGTACAACAAAGTACCACAAAGCTTTGCATACAGTCTGTGAGACAGTCAATGCAACGTTTCGTGTTCAATGTACGGCTCGAGAAGGTCTGTAATAAATGATTCCTTGTGGGCAGAATTGATAGTGCTCGTATAGGAAGCCTCATCACGTGATAACGGATCTTGGCGATCTCGAAGAACTCTCTGTATAAAACACTAATCTATCAATGGGATCTCTGAGGAAGGGAGCTCCCATTTTTTTCCGGGGGAGTGGCAAGCTTATCCAGCTAACTTAAGTTAGCCTGCGCTGGTTCAAGTTTTTGGATGTGTTGGTATGGTGATTTTGCCAAACTTGCTTTGTGGTACCGAAAAGCCTGATTTATGTAATCTTATCTGGCTAACTTAATTAGCCAGGTATGAGGAATGGGGCCCAGCTCTTTAATGTTTCCCTGACCTGACTCTGAAGGGCTTTGTAAGTTGTGATTGATGCAGTGTTATTAACCTGGGATACTAGCGAGATATTTGTGGTTGGTCTTAGTTGTTGCAGTAATGCATTACGAAGACCGGCTTCAGCAGCACACAAAAGAAGGAGACTGCGGACATCAAGTGCCTTAGAGGAATCGTTAGTAAAACAAACAAAGATAAAATTCAATCCAATTTATCAGAAAGCTGATAATCGACTAGATAAACAACGCTTGCTTTGTTATAGCCCTTATTGTATGACCCTGTTTCAACATGGCTGGCAGTTCCCAGATTGATATTACAAATCCTGTCTGACCCTGTCCGTTCCCTGCAGGCTAGCTTTTTACAGATCTGATTTTCTTTTAATCTTAAGATATCTATTACCCTCAAGCAATAATCAAGCAGATACATTTATCACAGATTAAGAATTGAAAGTGTCTGCGCATAGTATTTTATGGCCGGTAAGAGTTGACAGTGGGAACATTTTGGAAGTTTTGCAAGACATACTAAGTTCCACTTAGTCCATCAAGGAAAAAGCTGTTCTGATGAAGCAAGCCTACAGTTTATATATGTGGGAAACAAGTGACAGATTAGTCATGCAACCAAGCATGACTTTGTTTTTATTACCCAACTCAATATAA
The DNA here is from genome assembly GCF_009769545.1 of Cyclopterus lumpus. NCBI lineage: Eukaryota > Metazoa > Chordata > Actinopteri > Perciformes > Cyclopteridae > Cyclopterus > Cyclopterus lumpus. The sequence continues at coordinate 16,494,507 of NC_046971.1, forward strand.
TGGGATTTAATGGCTACAATTAACTACACAGGGAACTGAACTTTTCATATGGTACTGAAGATCAAGAATGTATATTTTCAAGTTTGTTTTCGTGTAACGTATTGAAGTCAAGTGCATCTTTGATTGTGTTTCTTGATTTAATTCACTTAAAAAAGGAACATCCCCACAATCCCAATATCTGGACTTTATTCTGAAAAGATAAACTAAATAATGGTGACATAACTTATTTTACAGCTCAATAGTTGAAGGTGCTAAATGCGTAATACACAGCATTGTGCCTCCACACTCAATATGATGACGTCTGAGCAGGCAGCTCGCAGCTAATGTGCAAACAACAAAATTTGCTGACAGAGCTCAAAGAGTTTACCCTTAAAGTCTGGCAAAATGAGAAGGCTATCAGGATGACCCTTCAATCTTTCATAGGTTCCTTGAGTTGCCCAGTATTTCTGGCTGTCAGTCAGCCGTCTTGGTTTTGAGAAATTAGTTTAGCACATAACGACTAGCCAAGTGGGTGGCAGTGTATGGGATACTGCATTGTAGCGTCCACTGTAGTGGCTGGTGTGCAACTATACCATCAAATCATATTGTTCATGTGTTGCTTTTTTTCCTTCAAAAAAGAATGTAATGGCATAAATTGGCCTAGCTTCTAACAGACAAAAGGTTCAACAACACATACCTTACATTTACATTGTTCTGCTCAACTTCCTTCTGCTGATAAAAAAATTGTTGATTCTTGAAGAAACTCTCAACACCCCCTGTCTTGACTGGAATAGATGGTGGAAATGTTTACTCTTCCTTTCTCACACACTGAAGGAATCTAGGCCATTGTGCTGCTAACCAATTAATCTCTCACAGCATAATTATAAATATTCACTGAAAACATTAAATATTGATTGCTGTGTGTTAACTCAAATTAAATTAAAACAAATATTAATCACATGCTGGCACGTCAGCAAACGTTATTAGATCCGTAATGAGTGCAAACAGATAGCTCACCATTTTGGAGAACCCTCACCCATATTTATCCACATCAATTTAAATTTTAAATGGGGTGGCGTAAATTGCTTGATTTCATAAATTCTGATTTTGTATACGCACATCACCTATTTGCTGCCTGAGGAAAGTGGAGTTAGACCACCACTAGCTGTGGAATTGTTGACCTTCCACACTTTGTCCTTCAATAAAACTAGATGTCTCTCCATCTTACAGCATTTAAAACTCATCTCAGCTTGTCTCTCTGGACAGTGTTAATGGACCTCTTCATAGGCCATCTTTGAATCAGGGTAGGGAAGAACATCCAAAATCTGAGAGTGTGAAAAAGCAGTGCATTTTATGGAAATTGGATAAAATGTAAATGCAATAGGAACAAAATGCCCTTTAGTCTATTGGTTACTTTTGCATGGCAGATGCATTTAACCTAACTGCTGAAATTGTATTTCACCTTTTGGTCTAGAAATTGTTTATGATTACCAGCTTATAAGCAGCTAACACTTTGATGGAACAGGCATTTTAATACACATTGACCCCTCAATAGGCATCTCCAATTGATTCAATTATCATAAAAGGTGAACACTGATGACTCTTGCATGGAGGCAGTCAGAAGTTCCTTTGCCTCATCTGTATGAGCCACTCTTTTAGCCAAATATCTGAGTTACAAAGACATAAAAGTGGCAATAAAACTATGTTAACCTGTATGCTGGATTTAGTCACTGTGGCATCACAAATAATGCAATTTCACGGCACTCACTCATTGGCTTCACTTTTCAGACCAGGGAGTTGAGAGCTAGATGCGACTTTGTTTCGCTTCTGTATTAGGGTAACAAAACTTCTTTACCAGCACTTTGAAGCTCACTAATTCACATATATTTTGTTTGTGTAGTAAGGGTAAAGACAGCAAATGCGTGGCTATATCTTGGTTGGGACCAGTCACGTCCTGGATTTTGTACAAATTAACAAGATATGTGTTAATTGCTTTAGAGGAGGAGAGGAGGCTAGGAGTCAGGCTAGCTAAGTATAAAAGCGGTATCAATCTTGGCAAAAATGAAAATGGGAATATTTCATAAAACATAAAACTTTTCCTTTCACATCACCAGGATCTTTAGCCTATATCAGAGTAACAAAAAAATATTATCTTTCCTACTCATTGAAATATTGGACACACCTTCTGTTTTCTCCAGGATCTGAAGACCACATTGCAGTCACAGTTGCCTGAGCTCAGCCTGGAGGGCAATTGTTTGTTTGGTCTGTTAATCTTCATTAAGCTGTAAATGGCCACTCTGTTGTGTTGAGGGGAATCTCGGAGAGTAATCTCACCATGCAGGACATAATCAGACACAAGGTTAATGAGAGTTTGATGGAAGCATATGCCTCACACACGGCAATAGTATTGCACCATAATAACAGGGACAGTGAGTTAATGGTGCAAGTCCAAAGGCAAACATAAACAAAACACAATCAAGAAAAATGTTGGGACAATATCAATTTAGTTTAACTCACTCAGTTGTCGATACCATTAGCCCTAAATGCCTGCCCAACTGCCTATTCCAGTCAAACTGCATCAAATGTGAACGATACTTAAGGGCAAGCACATGCTGTTGTGATGTCTCACAGCCAGCCTTGATTACTATTTTCTGTCACCTAGTCTGATACATGCATATTTGGTAGAATAAGTGGCATTACCTATCTCGACAAAGGGATGACAGTTGATGGTAAATCAAGCTTGACAGGAAAGGGCCCTTCAGCTGAATGTGATGGGAGTCTCTTCACTTCACTGCCTCACAGTTTCCCATCATTCAGTGGGCTGTAGCCTACCTAAAACCCAGCTGTGAGGATGCTCTGCTCATCCAAGCAGAAGTTTAACAACATAATGACCAAACACTCCACACGGATTCCGTACAACAGTGCGCAACACAGAGGTACGCAAATGCATTCAAATGATTATTTACCAGGGCAGCAGAGCTGATTCTTCCTTCATACACTATCTATATCACATAGCATATATTAATGAATCAGTGTGTATCAACAGCTACATGGCAACACCTGTGTCCTCTAGGGGGCAATATTTCAAGCGACTGAAACTAGGCAGCCATGACAGAGACATCTGCAGCACAAATTACTGTAAAGAAGACAGCTTCATCTTGCGGCCTACCACGCTGTGCTTAATAACAGTGACACTTGTGACACTGGATTCATTAGTAGAATTATAATAGCAGTATTGGATCTGTTGATCATGTTCTGACAAGATGAATTGTTGGTTTTATTGTCCAATTATTGAGTTTGATATTTGAAATAGAAATAAAGTCTCTTTTATTCTTTTGTACTTTTAAGTAACCATCTACATACGGTCAGCCACTTTGGTATAGACTGAACAATCTCAACAACTGTTGGGTGGATTGTCTTAAAAAAAAGTCATGGGAGGGCGTGACGCAGAAGGATAGAGTGGCTCCTCCAGTCCACATGTCGAAGTGTCCTTGAGCAAGATACCGAGCCCCAAATTGCTCCCAAAGGCTGTGCCATTAATGTGTGAGTGTGCATGAAGGCTTGGTTTTGATTCAATGAGCAGTTTGGCACCTTATATGACAGCTTGTGCCATCAGTTTAAATGTGTGTGTGAATGGTCAAACGTTGACATGTAAGTGAACAGCACTATCAGAAGATAAGAAGCATGCTAAATAAATACATAACTACATTACAAAAATGTTGTACAGATGTCATGGTTACCAGCGGATTATTCCTATAGTTCCAACATTAGGGGAAATTTGTACTTTGCCCAGTATGTTGATTGAGACCAATTAATTGCAAAACAAATGATATTAGTTGTTGTGCTTAGTGCTCATTATCGAATGTTAGCATGCTAACATGCTCAAAGCATCACTGTGCTTAATACAGCGCATTTGTGTGACCTCTTTCCTGATTTTATTTGTGCAAATATGAAAATTGCTATGTGCATTGTGGAGACTGATTAGAAACTGTGGAATATTTTAAAAGGTTTATAGCCTAGGTCTTGGAAATAATTGTCTAATGTATCTGTCATTATCAAATAAAGATGCTGATACACTAAGTAAAGCATCTCCTGAAATCAACGCTGGGAATAGATCTCAGAAAGAATATAGAGAAACAGAAGAAAAAATTATAATTTAAAAAATAACCAAATACTGAATTATTATTGTGATCAATAGAAAGTCACTTTTGGCATGTATCACAATTGATTTGTGTATAATTATACATTTCACTCTTGATCTATCCATTTATTGACTTGTACTTGTGACAAGTTCAGATGGAGTTTCTACTGACAACCAGTGTGGCTGGTGTATAATTATGTTTTGTTTATTTTCTCGACATCTCTTTTAATGTTGCTCTTGTTCTTGTTGTTTAACCGAAATGGTCTTTTATTTCCTACCGTTGTATAATCGTTGAGAAAAGACAAGACCAATACCCCACAGGAACCCTTATGGCTTACCTTTAAAGTAATGTCAATAGTAATTACTGAGAAGGCTTATCTTTAGCCACTGCATCATTGTCCTTCACATGAATCAGTGTTAGCTGCCCCTCTGCCAATTAATAGAAGCAAACACCAACATCAATTATTTAAATGTAGCTCGGGCAAGAGTTCAGTCACAAAGACTATTCTTTTGCATGCTTCGGGCAGCCCATTCTCATTTCCAGGTCGTCAAATACTGACGCACAAGGCCCCGAAGTGTCTGTATAAGACCAGGTTTCCATGTTCAACCCCTTCAGTGTCATTAATAGAAGCTTAGAGAAAATGCGCCATGAATGTGATGACGCAACCGGTTCTCACTTCCAATCCCCCAAGACACGCAGGTTGGTCAGTGCCTTTTGGCTTCTGACACCGACGCACAGAGGCCTCTGTAACATGTGTGTGGAAGTGCAAACTAACAGGCAAAACTGATGCAAGATGTACGTAGAGCGTCATAGTTTGAACCTCAGGACCACTGACCAAGCTACGGAATTGGGTATTTGTTGGCAAATGTAGTATCGGAAAAAAAACATGCACTTGAGGGTGATTGGTCAAACACTTTCAACCAGGAGACTAAACAAGACCGACGTTTAGTTATTTCGCAGTTACTCAAGTGATGTTTGGGATGTGTTTTCTGTACTGATGTTGCGTTGTTTACTTTTTATACAGTTTAATTGGCCCAACCATGTTTACTAGGTTGCCCAGCGCAAGAGAAAGTTACGCCAATGGGTCTAATAAAGTGTCAGTGTTTGAAGAGTTGGAATAAGAATGTGTCATTCAATCCTCTCCCGCATGTACATGAGGTTTGTGCATGTGCATGCACAATGTTCTGCTGTCATTGTTTGCGTCTGTCAATCCTGATCAACTCTTCTCATCAGGTGGTCAAATCTATCCAAGATTCTCTTCCAGACGTTAGTACTTTAATGATGTTAAATGCATGCCCCTCCAACTTCCCATCACTGCCCTCAGCTTCATAATTTCATCAGCCTCATCAGCCCAGCCTCAGCAGCATCATCAGCGACCACCTGTGTCTGAACTCCATGAGGGGATTTATCTTACTGCTGCTCAGGACAGATGCCCCTTGATTACAAATCTCCCTGGCGAGTCTAAGCGCCAAACGACTTTCTGTCAAGACATTATTATCACATATTATCTGTTGTAATAAATACTTATCTTTACTTCATTCACTTGTCTCTCCTAACTGAACTGGTACATCATGTGCAACAGTTCTGCTGCATTAAAAATCTGTGGTACATTCATGCTCAATGACTTATACATACCGAAGACGACAAATAGTTGATGTAGTTTAATTACAGTTGCTATGTATAGATATTAAGAGTACTTGTAAACCGAGACAACTAAAGTGTATGTTTCTGCTCTTTTCTAAAGAGACAGCCAGTGACAACTGTTATTTTTTCAAAAATTAAGTTTGCCAAATTATTCTTTATGCCCCTGTGAGGATCTGAAGCCACAGAGTACCTAGAGCTTCATCCTCCCCTCGTAGGAAGGATGAAGGCAACTGCTGTGCACCGATTACAAACTCTCCTCGACAGATCTATGCATTCACTCCGGAAAACACGGCATTATTATAATTGGCTTGCGAGAACTGTCTCTTTGATCCCAGTGCTTGCTGTTGCAATGACCAAGCAGCAGGCACGTGCACAGACATTTTGGGGGGCAGGTGCTCAAAAAAAAAAAAAAAGGGCACTAAAAAACACAGTAGGATACTTTCAACTAACTGAAATTATCAAATTGAATACATAAATGAATAACAGGCAAAAAGACAAAACAAGGCCATATTGTATAACCAAATGCAATCAAAAAATATTCTAACTTAAAACTTATCAAAACTCTGGATACATTAAAGGATCTTCACAAGAGCATTCTCCTTGGTGCCAGTCTCTCTTCATTATGTAAGGTTAGGGCCCTAAAACGTTCTGAAGATTATACAATTGTATGTTATCGTGACCTCAATATCATCCAAAACCGATGTGTGTAGTCATGTGCCTTGAATCACAGTTGGAAAATGAAGGACAGTGTGACAAATGTATGCACTAATTCAGGTAGGTAAGCCTGCTGTATTTGAAACATATAGAACATTAGCAAAACAGCTTGACTATCAAATAGTGACTGGGTGTTGCATCTTGGCTGCCAGCGTCGTTCTGAGTTTTAACCTGGGATCGTAAATTTTATGTGATTGCATTGTACAAATACATTTTTTCAATCTTTTAGAAATATCTTAAATCATTGGATTTGGGAAGAATTATTTTTGTTCTGGAGGCTATTCTTTTCCTACCTGAGTAGCTGTGAAACATTAAAGTGAGCGTGTCAGCATCTGTCGAGATAGTAGCCCCATGTAAATGTATAATTACAGAAACAGTATTTGACTGCCATCAACTCCTCTGGGGCCAGCATTAATCCCAGAGATCGATGTTTCCAACCCCAGATATGCAGAGCACAGCAATCCATCTGTCAGCTCGGCCACCTTATCAGTCTACAGGGAGAGGAGCCATCGATAATTACCTCTTCCCACAAACATAATACAGACATTTTCAGGGGAAATTCACACTTAGTTGTACTTAGCTTGACATCTGTTAATGACTTATCTGACAAAGAAAAAGCTGTTGTAATTAATTTCTTCATATGAGACTCAAACTGAGATAATTTTTATTACCATAGTCATGGTTCGGACTCATTGTATTGAGGCCATTACGTTTATGTGTATTAAGCCTGTGTCCACCATCTGGTAGTATTGTGTTTTTTATTGTGTTCTACTCAAAAGCTGAATTCCAGCTCTAAAGAAAAGACAAATGAAGAAGGTGACATCTAATCAGCAAACAAAATATTTACATTTTACACACATATTTTTATATTTCTGCATCGACATTTATATCACACATCAGTTACTTTTCTATTTTTTTTTTGCATAGTGAGCTTTCCGAGCCAAAGGTTGCTGGGGACTTGTTAGAGGAAGGAGACAATCATGGTTAACTAATGGGCAAGGGTGAACCAAAGCGTGAAGGGGCTCCATTTGGCTCTGATTGCCCTCTGACAAACTAAGTCCCTTCATATCCTGTGCCATTGTGAAACTGATGAGCTATGTCTGTAATCGCCTCCAGTGATTGGTGAGAACTGCGGAGGGAAAGTGAGGCCTTGATTTGGATAGCTGGCAACAGCTGGACAGAACTCAACATATCCACTGTTGGTGCGCTAAGAAAGGTGGTCTACTTGTGTTTCTCTTGGCGGCAGCAGCCCTTTGTGGGTTGGGTTTATAGGGGTGCAACGGAGCCTCACACAATGACTAAGCTGGAAGAACACTGAAACACATTTCTGCTGGAACCGAACGTTGAAACACAATGCCAAAATGGGACTAAAAATGTTTTTGTTCCGATGTCTCTTAGGGAAGAGATTACCATGGTTAAATCCAAAATCATTGTTCTGCAGCAACTATAAGTACACACAGACATGAACACAACTGGGGAAGGAGAATATTGTTTTTTCTCAGGCAAGTAACGGGACCAAAGTGTGAAAAACAAGATTAGGTTAAATAAAAAAGGTAATCGTGTGAGAAATATTGTGGATTCATGGTTGAAAGCCAAATAACAGTATTTGATATGTGATAAGACTCTGGAATTTGTGCAGAAAATAGACAAAGTGTCCATTTTTCTGCTAGGTTCAATGACTACGAGGTTGTGTTACGATGTTTCATGTCAAGGTTATCTTTGCTGCTAGCAAAAAAAAAATGTTGTGTATTTGTTTAACGTGTCTTTGGAGTTATGTTAACCCTCGAGTCACCAACCGAGGTCTAATCTTAATCAAGTATAGTTCTCAGTAAATGAGTCGTTTCTAATTTCTGCTAATTTTACATGATTGCCGAGCTATATCATGCACTTGACTGGATAGACCACTACCTGTGGATCCTGCTGTCCAGATCTTCGCTGGCAGGTAAGGATTTCTTCACATGCCCTGGGCACAAGTGTGTGTGTGTGTGTGAAGTGACAATAATGGCATCCAGGGTCACATTCTGCTGAAACATTGAAAGAAAACTGAGTCAACTGACTCAGTTTTCCCATCACGCTCTCCAAAAACCAAATGACCAATGCTGCCATTTGAGCAGACATTGGTTGAAGCAAACAATATAATATCACTCCAGGGCCAAAGACAACTGGGGACCTTATGCTTTTGGAAATCCAAGTTTCCTGTCACCCAAAGATCTAATTGTCACAGCAATGTCCACAGCTTGTCCGTGTGATGCCACATCTGACCCCAGTTCAGATTGGCCATCAACTGAAGGAGCAGGGCTTTCCAATGTAGCCAACTGATGCTGTGTCTTGGCATTAAAGCTGGACTAAATCTGGATGATTGGCAGGTGTGCAGTCTCTGTTGGAAGTAGAGCAGAGCAGGTACATTTCAGTTGTTGCCCAAATGTTATTAGAATAAAAAAAATTAAAAAACTGGACAAGAGACAATACTGATTAACTTGTGTTTCCATCATAGGAGAAACCTTGTTGGAACATCAAGTAACATTTTGATTACTCATTAGTATTATAATAATGATTATTATTATTATTATTATTATAATAATAATGATAATAATAATAATAATGAGTAATCAAATAAGCACCATAATGCATTTCTTTAAATACAGCATTTAAGCTATATGAATCAGGGGGTAAGTGTTGGTAGCGGTGATGTGTTAGTCGAATGAATGTTGCTGTCTTCTGTGTCTACACTGCAAGAAATCCCTCCATGGCCTCATTTATCCCCCCCAAACAAAAATAAAACTATTTCAATCACACTAACACATTATCATAATGCCAACTTGTATCTCTCAGTAAAGCATTTGAACTCTTTATGAACCTGTTTACCTTCAGATTTTCTTTGGCTCAATTTCAACATGAGCATACAAATAGTGGATGGGAACTCAGGTAGCTCTGCCTATAATCCACCTCCTGCTACTACAGATGCCTGCAGTGTTTAACAACCTTTGCTCTGCTGACTTTACCCTTGATAGAAGAACAAAAAAAAGTAATTTTGTAGAACCTTCAGCACATTATGGCAATAATGGCGGTGATTGCAATAGTCTTTGTACTTGCTGTCATTATTATAATGGCAGCAGATAGCAGACATTTTGATTGCCCAAAGTGCTACATCGTTATTTCTTGAGAAGTTGGTTTCCCCACGTTGTCTTAACAAGTGAAGCACACTGTAGAAGAATGAGGAGCTGAACCTTCTGAAATCTGAAAAATTAGATACATTTTTCATTAAGTCATGAATGTTTGATTGATCAAGTGATTGCAACAACAACAACCTGTTACAAACTGTGAAACATGTCATTTTTTTAAATTTGGCAACAGATTTGAACCACTATGTGGTCCATTCTCATGTGTCAGGAACACTTTGAGGGAATCCTCAAATTTGTAATTAAAGTCCACTCAAACTAAAGGATGAACTGATTGGATTGTTAAGGCTAAAGGGTAAAGGTCGAGGTCACTTTATGTCCATTCCATCCACATAATGGTATCTCTCAAGTTTTGCACAAGCGTCCACCGTTTTGGTATTGTAGGCGTCCGCGAGTGAGTAATGTTGCAGTTTTAGCCATGTATATCCAAAATGTTGTATTTAATCATTTTATCCCATTGGACAGTCATCACTAGCATATCCATTGTTTAGTTATGGCTATAAAACCGTTTTGTGAGGTTGCAGTGAACTTGAACTTTGACATTCAAATTCTAATCAGTTCATCTTTGAGTCCGAGTGGTTATGTGGCAAATGTTGAAAAAATTCCCATCATGAAGTGATTACATCAAGACAGATAACTACAACTTGACTGGTTGTTAGTTGCATACACAAGCGAGGCAGTAATTATAGTTTTCCCTACAATATATATTCATTGCAAATATGACGTGGCTAAGGTTAAGGAAAGATAATAGTAGTGGAAAGATTAACAACGGTTAACATTAGGCACATGGCATTTGTTTAAGATTATATTACTTATTAGCAACAAAAGAAAACTGACATTTAAAGACTGATGGACCAAAAACTACAATCTTTGGCATGAATGTCAGTACTAAACAACAACACATAGGTTGGTATAATGTGTATATATTTATAATACTACTATCAAAATGTCTGCCACACTTTATTTGGCCAGTCGGATACAGTGAAATATGCTGAAATAACCCTAGTGTGTATAAACGGATACAGAGCGACATAAGCATTTATGTGGAGTTATGTTTCATGTCAGTCCCCTTTTAGCTGCGGTCTGCTAGCTTTGGGGAAATATCTTGCTTTTGAGCAGCAAAGTACTCCACTATGTTCACCAGCTGGTCACTAACTCTGCTAATTGATGCCGCTTTGAATTTCTAACTTAACATGAATGAGAGAGATATACTAAATTACGAGCATGTGATGAAACAAAACAGGTTTAATCCCACTTTTGTTCTGCTGTTTAATTAAAGAACGCAGTGTTTTGAAAATCATTACAGAAGTGGCACTGGGACAATTTGAAATGCACAATTATTTATTTAATTCTAGAGGTGATGTAAGTGCATGTGTTTGAGAGGTTACACCAACGCACAGTGCTAGAGGGCCTCTGTCTGTGACCCAGTCCCTCCAGAGAGCACTGGCCTGGCCTCGTCCTCCTGTCCTTTATAACAATAGGAAGGGTAATGGTCTCCCCAAGGCCTCCTCATTCTGCCTGATTGCACTGCCAGCATCAGGCCAGCATGCCATAAAACAATTAGCTCCATTTATCAACCTTACATCCGCTATCTACAGGAGGGGGAAGTGAAGGTAGGAAACAGAGGTGGAGAGAGAGGGGACCAGTTGGGCAGAAGATATGTGGAACCGGCGGAGAGTTCAATCAGGAAGTCAAGCATCAGTTCTCATTTAATTGATTGGTTCTATCTGCTTCATTCAGCATCAAAATGTCCTTATGTCGGCTTTGATGAAAAACAAAATATTCAAGTGTGTTTGAGGCCTGATTGGATTATCCTCAAAGTGTGCCACAGAAACATGCTTTCACCTTTTTGAAAAAAATCAAGATTTGAACGAAACCTGATTCAGCATTAACAGCTCATTTCTTCCTCAAATAAAAACATTTAAAAGACTGGAGCTCTGCTGCTGGAGCAACGAAATTAAAACGTAATGTAAAACCTGACAAGTAAATGACAAACTGAGACATCACTGATATGGAAAAAAGCTAAATTGTATGCCCAAAAGCATCTCAGCAGAATCAAACGGCAGAATTTAATTACTTCTTCGAACATATTATTTCATATTTTCTCTTACTACTACTACTTATATTGATCCCTAATGCAGCACTGTGTAATACATAAACATGTCCGCAATTCATTTTACAATGAATATACAATAAAATTCCCCCCTAAGCTTTGATGACTTCACTCAGCGATCGTGGCCAAGTGCAAACAGGTTGAGGAAACTCGCATGGCTCCCAATATCAGTCATTAGATGCGGTCAAATGATGATCATAGGCTCCACACACACACACACACACACACACACACACTCTACTTTCAGTTGACAATAAAATTATGCTCTAATAGCCCCAGAGTAAGTGTAAATAAAAATAAACATGTCACCAAAGACAAATAGCAGGCTGAGCCACATTTTCACGGGCCCCCCCAGAGAGATGTACGATGCAGCTGCTCAAAGCGGTGGGAGAGTAGTAGAGTTTTTATCTCCCCTTTATTTCATTTCTCTTTTGTGATAGATTGTACCTGTAGTTTCTCTGAGCAATAGTCTGGTTCAGCCCAACATTTGTCATGTGTAGTACATCTCTATTAAATAGCTACTGTACAACAAGAAGGATGTTCTACTAAGAGAGATTATAGTGCTTGCACATAATTAAATGAAGAAAACAAAACTTCTGTTTAGTTCCTTTTAAGAGGTCCACTGTTTTAACAACAGAGGTCCGTGTGAGTTGAAATGAAAACCTCACTGCCAACACATGTATTATTAGAAAGCCGACTCTTTTCCACACATTTACATCATGTTAACTGGTGGTGGATGGTAATATCCCACAGCAGAAATAGCAACTCATTATGAGAGTCATAAGAGGGTTCAAGGTCTCTCGAAACACACCCAGTTGCCGTACCCCCATAATCCTTAGCTCATCGTGGATGTCAGCAGGAAAGTAGTACATCTATGGCCTTAAATCATGCCCTGTACTCTTCAATGTCTTTAATTAAGTCCTGATCGTCCTGTCCTTGGTTCCATGTATTCGTGTGTTTAATTTCCTGCTGGCATATTGCCTTCCCTTTTGGATATATTATTCATCAAGCCTCTCCACTTCTCAGTATTTCTAGCAGCAGAACCATAATTCCTGGACATATTACTCTCAGGTTCAAATGGCAACGCTCGCTTGAGTCGGCTCCCGTGGTGGGTATGGTATGACGTCCTAAATGCCTGCTGTCCGATGTTTATATTTTCATTAGTCCCGACTTCAATGTGCTCCCAGAACAAACAACACTGTCAGAAAAGAAAACATGGGTTGCGAGAGCAGTGGGAGTTTTAAAATAACAAAATACGAAGAAGCAGTGTCCACGATTTCACAGATGATTCAGCCTAAAGTAGAACTGACTACTCATCTACTCCCTGTGTCCAATAGTCTGTCTACAGTGGCACGAGTCCACATTCATCACTTTCGTGCTTCTGAAGAAGTCACTCTCTTACATGGAGTGCTGTTGGTGTGTGAATCTCAAAATTTTTTCTTCTTCCATTTTCTTTGCAACAACAGTGCAGAAGCAGCTCTGTCTGCTCAGAGAACCAATCAAGTGTGGCAACTGGCCACCCACGACAGTGACAAGCACAGAATGAAAAACACTGTCGACCATGACACATAGAGTTAGGTGTCACACATCAACAGGTTGTCTTATCGCTGCGCTGCGGACCGTGAGCACTTGAGTGAAATGGGCAGAGAGGCTCTCTACTATGAGATGAGTGGAGGAGACGTTGTTGCCTCTGATCTGGTTGGGTGGCTGAATACTGAGGCACTGCGACTAAAGCGGAAGCTCGTGGGTCAACATGCCCGCCCCAATTTTACAGTTGATGTGCGTTCGTCGCCATAGATGCTGGTGGCCGCCGTTATTCTCCAAATCGAGGGTCATTTGAGTGGCACTCGAAGCCACAGAATGTGGCGGAATGTGGGCGCTGGAGTAAGTGTTTTTTTTTTTTTTCTTCTATCTTTACCAGGAAATTCATTCAGTCATCAGAGCAACATGACTTGACATAGGAATTCTATTGTAATGACTCACTGTGACAGGTTTATAGATGAAAAATGGGATGACGAAAATGAGGAATATCCAGACCCAGAGTGGAGAGAAAAAAAAATTGAGAGAGAGACGGCACCCTTGTAAAATATCACTGATGATAACTTACTAAGGTAAATTCGTTTCGCTTATATAACATTCATTTGATTATTACGCTTATTTAAATATATGGGCAGAATGTGTTTTCCAGTTGGTGGTCTTAGAGGAATCCCATTTAATCCTACTGTATCTAGTCAGGAGCTTCTCCTTCGGTTTGTCTGTGTGTGGATGTGCTTGATTACAGGAGTGGGATCAGGTGTGCGGGTGTTGTGGCAAGCTGCTAATCATCTTCAATCAACCCTGCTTTAAAGATTGTGCTCAGTTCATAGATTCTGCTACTGAGTTAGTCTCGGTCCAGCTTGTAGAGGCCCATTACCGTACCCGTTAAACATACCCTAATTATTGTCGCTTGTGCCGACAGCATCTTGACCCACTCCTGTTTGCACTCTGGACCAAAGACTCGGATTCTGCACTCATTCTGCCTGGCTTCCCTGCTCACTTCCCAGCCGATCCTCTGGCTCACAGCTCTGTCCCTGCACTCCCCTGACCAATAGAGCCTCTGCCCTCCTTTCATATTTAAGTATAGTTAATACATTCTTCAATTACACCAGCTCAGTGTTCTGTGTTTCTATATTGTGGTTTAGTCAGATTGCTTTGCCCTATCATTTAGCAAATATTGTCATTGTAAAGCAAGTAAATCTGGAGCCAAAAAGTCAGAAAGCAGTGTAAAATAATACGAGCAACTTAATATCCCTGGCATGTGATGATCCGTAGCCTATAAAACCTGCTCCATATCATGTTGCCAGAATCCCAAATGAAAAGTGCCAAGATGTCTGCAGTTGAAAGAATTGGGACGAATTGTAAACCAAACCTGAGTCCACGCAGCAGGGACTTATTAAGACATCAGCCTTATACAATTTGTATGGACTTGACGTTAATTCATAATGAATAACATCAGTTAAAATGTCAGACTTTACCGACTTTATTCAGTGGATATTATTTTGAATTGCAAATGTCATTCATGCTCCAGCCTGCAAAAAAAATTCATTAATTATTGAACACTTGCACACACCTACAAACAGATACAATTTCTCTCTGATTAAATCTAAATGAAAGCCATTTTTAAAAATGTAAGAAATAGTCATTACTAATAATTAGACAGGGTTTTAGCTTAAGGCAATGTGGTAGATTAGCAGCAAAAAAAATGGATGGTGACAAATGTACAAGTAAAAATCATCAGGCCTATTATCACTGCGTTTGTATTGAATTTGTTGGCTGCATGGGCCGACAGTGTCAGCAGTGATTCTCACATTAAGTGAATGTTGGGTCATGGTGTTTCCCTCTATTTACCCACAAGATCAAAGTAGCCTGCCTGCTGCAGAGTAGCAGTGAAGCAGGCCAAGCAAGAAAATACATACTGTCCGCTTCTACATTTAAAAAAATCCTCCATAAGCTATGATCTTGAATTTTGAGGTAATGTAAAAATCACACACAACTCAATTTCATGAGAAGAGAACTATATATATATATATATATATATATATATATATATATATATATATACAAAAATAGGCTGGAATGCTTTATAGCACTATTAGGTAAATGTTTCACTCATATGTTTAAAACACCTGAACTTTGACCTTTTGGGAAATATGCTATTCAATTTGTGGTGGTGAGTTAAATCAAAAGATCAATATCACTCTTAATTTAGAGAATGATATCGATCTTCTTCTGGCTCAGACGCTTCTAGGCCCAACAGAACCTTTTTGGGTACGCTCGATATACAATAGAAAATGGTTGTTAATTAAATTACTCTAATTAAGGTGATTTTCTGAATTACATAAAAAGTGATGAATACAGGATTCTAAATGAACTTACTTTGTGTAAGGGCGTTTGTAATGTCTCAGTGCTTCGGGTCAGTGACGATTCCCCCCCACAACCCCTGCTTCGTCAACATTACTCCCCACACCAGACCACTCAGGAGACCTGTGCCCTGGAAGTCCTGGCACCTGCCCCACAATTGGCCTGTGGATGACAGCGGATGCTTGGAGAGGTCAGATAGAAATCACAGCACACAGTGCCAGGCCTGCTTTTTGTACACTCTCCCCTATTTTGTAGTGCCAACTTATTGTCACACAATCAGGGGTCAGTGTTTCCTTTGTTCGCTCTCTCACATCCGATCCCAGGCCGCCTAGAGAGGCTGCAGCTCTGTTAGCGGAAGCCCTGGTGACATCAGCTGGTATTTTTTGCCCACCCTGAGGCACCCTCAGGTCGCCCTGCAATCTTTCATATTCCTGCAGGTTTGACACCTTCTTATATAAAGGCAATACATCAAGGGGAAGAAATTCCTGTCCAGTAAAAAGTTGTGCAGAGTGGCGAAGTGAAATACAAGATGGTGATTAATGTGAAAGGACATACAATGCTGATTAACAGTTAAGGAAATACTTCCATTTGTTCTGAAAAGACCTACCAAAAGGTTAGTCATATGGAATGAGGAGGGTATTTGACAGATCATCATGTAATTGTAATATCTGTATAAATACAGTATTGTAGTTAGACATTGCCTTTGATAATAAACTTAATTGATGTAGTGACTTATTTTGTGCTTTCACTGGGGAGGGAGAAAGGGACATTTTCCATATCATCTCTGTAGTCTTTAAACCTTAACAGACAGAACGATTCTGCTCCATTCACAACACTTAGAAATACAGAAATGCTCAAAACTCGGAAATGCTTGACAGTGATTGAGCTGGCTGAAATGGGCTTACACGGCACATTTGGTAATTTGCACACCTACCTGCTCTTCAGAGCAGTACAATTACAGAGTGTCTCGGGGGGCGTAAGTGGACCGGCTGCACCCAAGCCGCTTCCCTTTCCTAGTGCCCTGCTCGGCGACCGAGATACTAGCGTGAAATGGCTGTTAATTCTGTCTGCTATCTGTCCCGCACAGAGCCTGTTTTAAGCCTTCATATGAATCTTTTGCCTGCCGAAAAAATATAAGAAATAAGGAAATCAGAAAGTGAAAAAAAAAACAGAGTGAGCCACTAGAAATGAAAACATCAAACAAGTATGGAATGCAAAATAGCATTTCCTTACTTACTTACGTTAATGAGATTTAATGAATGTTCCACCTTCTGGCACCAACCACAGAGAAATAAACAGAATGAAGAAATAACAGTTCAGAAAGAACTGATAAAAGACGTCTAAGAGCTGCATTTTTGACTTACATTCCCAACGCTGCTTTTGTTTCAAGGTTTCATCAGGGTCCTTGAGCTATGTCTTGTCAACTTGTAAAGACTATGTGAGTGTTTGTGTAGATTCAGTCGTGAACGTAGTCCAACTAGATCCACCTTGATCATTGCAAAGATGTCTTAAATCTTATGACACTGAATGCAACTTTGATGTTGCCATTACCAGAAGACCGTTCAAAGTCAAGAAGTACCGTTCAAAACTGTATTTCTTTGGAACCGAGCCACACTGTCTATCTTGCTGGAAAAAAATTGTTTCAGGCAGTCAACGCTGAGTGATTGGTCAGCTGTAGAGGGGCTGCGATGGAAGCCTGGGCCTGACATGTTGGCTTGCAGCAGCAGCATGCATCTCAACACAGTGATATGATGGACATTGGCACCTGTCGTAACGTATTAGTCCATCTCCTGAAACTCTTCACTACACTTTTGGTGGTTTAAGGTGCAAAGTACTCTGACTTTCTCTGGAATTCGGGTCGAGGTAGTATTTTACATTCTGCTCCTCACTTTTGAGCCAGATAGGAAGCGCATCACATGATGCAAATGAAAAGCTGTCTGCAGACGCAGAGTGGACAAAGTAAAGAGAACCGTCCTAGCATTACTTTCAAAAAGTTTCCCCACTGTGGGTTTTCTTGATCTGCATTAGATTCTATCATAATGCTGCTATTTTGTTCTCTGCCTTGATATTCACATCACCTCTTACTTTCTGTGCATCTATCTAGTTGTTAGTATTGTCACTCACTGCTCAGCTGGAAGTGAATGACAACAAGGCTTCACAATGAGCAAAGTAAGAACAGCCATTCCCCAGATGATGTTCCGTAAAAGATGATTAGCAAGTTGATTGTATGAATAATGTATTCCGATGATGTGCAATATTTAAATGAGGTCGGGGACCAGCGGGAACATTAACCAAGCTTCCTCTTCTATTGCTGCCCAAATCACAAGGTCACAGGTCAAGGCACTTCAACTCACAGTGTTCCATTTTAGTTAGCTTTCAAAGTATGTTCAGCGGTGAATAAGAAAAGAAATACCAGAGAAAAAATGATAAGGGTGAAAGAAAAATCATTTATTCTAGTTGTGCAGATAACTATAATGAATGTGTCTCTCCGGCGAACACATTTTGGTCTGATTCATTTTAAATACATTACAGAATAAGCTTTTAGACTGGATAATGATCATCAGTGGCCCTATACTGCTAAGTGGGCATGCGTAGATGATGTGGAGGGTAGCTTCTCCCCCGCCACATCATCTGTAGTCTGAAACTGCTGGGCAACATAATACAGCTTCATTGAGTTTATTTTGTTTGACAAAACCATTTAACACTTTTTTACCTTCATTTTTAACATTATTTCTTTAAGTTAAGTAAATTGTAAATATAAAAGCATTCTGTCTTTGTTGTAGCTCATTTTGCTTGGAATTATTAACAAGCTCCCAAAACATACCTCTGAGGACGGAAGATGACACGAATGGTACTCTTACATGCAGCATGACAACACAGATGGGGGGCCACCATGACAGCAGCTACACTTGGGGAAATTACAGCCCTTTGTTTCCCTCTACTGGCTATCAGCGCAACCACCATCTGCACCAGACAATTTGATATTTGCATTTCTGTGTACATTTTTGGGAACACACTCGATGTGTGCATGTGTTTGCGTTGTTTTAGTGTAAAGCGGGAAATAAATGCTACGGGAAATAAAGAATAAGACAGACAGAGAGATATAAATTGAATAGCAACGAGAGGGGAGGGATAGAGACAGCAGCAAAGGGAAAGAAGCAAATGGTTTGTAAATGTATTACCGGCAGTTCGTCTCAGCTGGTGATGGATGTATGGCATTTGCCTTAAATAGAGTTGTTGGCAGCAGAGCGCAAGGCCTCCGTGCAATGGATCAATTGTGACAGAAATCATCTGCTGCTAGGTCACATTATCTTGGCAAGATATAAAAAAAAGAGCATTCATTTCAGTCCTCTTGCATGCTTTCTAGCACGCAATGCATTGTCAGTTTGGGATGTTTTTTTCCCAAGGTAACACTACAGTGCGGCTTTGAAGGCTTGCCATGAAGCTCCTGCAGGGCTGTCAACTTTCATGAGGCCGTTTTGATCTTAATTGATAGGTTGATAGAGACAGACCAAAAGATAGAATACGACATCCTGCTGAGTACTCTGAGATGCAATTCCCCATTTCCTATTGTCTCCCTTGGAATTTCAGCTCCTCCTGGGGAGAATGTCAGTGCCTCAGAGCGCAGTGAGCTGAGCATTTATATTTTCAGATCTCAGTCGTTCTCCTGTTTGACTTGATACCAAAGAGAAAACACAGGTCTCGGAGAATAGGTGGTCCATGCTGTTGCCCTTGAAGTAAGTGTTTATGTGTAAACTCTATTTTTTTCTTCTTACAGCTCAAAGAAGAGCATGTGCATTCCCAACATAAACACATGCTTGCACAAACATACGCACACAAAACACAGAGCTACAGACAAACACACAATCCCAATGTGGTGCGTGGATGCTGGAGTGACTGTGTGAGGCCAAGGTCACGCAGTCTCATTCCTTTATTTCCATAATCCCCTGTATTAGCTGGGTGAGAGGCCTGCTAATGGCTAGCACTCTCCGAAAAGAAACTACAGTGTTAACATAGACTCCAGAGACTCTCTCAGCCCACAAACCACCACCCTGCGTAAGGAGCATAGCATGCATGCGGTCTATACAATCCATCAACATGGCTAATTGGGCCCCTACAAAATCCCTCAGGGAAGCATTAAGAGAGAAAGCAGAGGTGTGGTACTGGCACCACGGTTGAAATAATAAGAATACGATAAAGTTAGACGGCCGGCTCGTTCTGCAGAGCTTGTCCACGTTTTAAGCTAGCAGAAGCTTTGGTTCTGAGAAAGGTGACCAATAGAGAAGGATGGTGGCAGGGGATGAAGATCCAAGAAAAAATAATGGATGGACTTTGACATCTAATTAATCGCACAACATTATTTGTTTTCTGATATGGACATTTTATTTGTTGTATTTTTTTAATACTCAATGACAAAGAAATACAGGGAGAAATACATTTTCCAAAATAAGGAATAAATAAGGCGCAAGAGGCAGGAGAGACGTTGCACAGTGAAAGGTTGTGGTCAGGATGTTTAATAAGACATTCATTTGCCTTTTAGCTCTGATGACCATAAGCCTGTTCCGAATGTTAATCAAGTAGCAAAAGTTGGTGTTCAGACCCCCCATTGATTTGAAGATACACTGCTGTGTCCGCGGACAATACAGATAGCCAAAGCTCCGTCAAAACATTAACACGTTGCATTTTCCACTTTTGCCAGACACTGTGCGGCTCGCTAATCCTAAAAATGTAAGGATCTGTCTCTCAAGCTGGACTTCTTGGATCTTATATCCTGTTCTGTTGGTACCTGAAGCAACACATTCCCACTCCCATTATTGTAACACAAGGTTGTTTACAGTGTGAACATCAACACACTTAACCAGTTGCCCACATGTATTATTAGCTGTCTATGAAATGTAACATTATGGACAGGTAAACACAACATGACCTTATTAGTGCAGTTGTAAAGAATGTAAGGGTAGTACATCTCCACATTGTTAGTGCACACAATCTGTTTTTGATAAAGCCACATTGCTGCCTTTACCTTTTAGGGTCTAAGCCTTTGCCATAGCATAGGAATTCTACTGTTGTTTTGCGTCCTGAATTACGTTATCATTTGCTCTTCTCCTTTTTGGTATTTTGTTTCTCAACAAAGTTGCTGTGTCATCCCACTTAATATAACAGTATTGTGCTAGGTAGCTAATGTGAATGGACAAATAGAAAAGCAAAAGCCATCTCTTGGATTCAAATTGTTAATGGGGTAGCAGCAGTGATCAACAATCATCCACATCTTAATCATCAACACTGGAACATTGTGAGCCAAGCTTTGTGCGGATCCTCGTGTCCCTGCATGCTTATTGACAGCTCATCTCCCAGATTTTGTTGCATTTTTGATAAAAGTCACGATCTGCATCAGTTGATGGATGTCCTTAAATTGAGGTGAGAGAGGAATTTAAGACTCTCAACTAGGATTGTCTCTCTATTCTCTATTTTCATCCCTCAGATCAACAATCTGTTCCCTCGGTTTGTGAGAGCAGGCAGGCATGCAGCCGAGAAAATGGTTCAGATTAAAATGAGGTAATGGCACATTTGCTAGGCCTTTTGTGTGAGCCCCGCATGCAATTTAAGGGGCTGCCATACAGGACGAGTTAATATTTCATTGCACGCCAGGGAATAGGAATGGAGGAGAAAAAAAATGCATATGTCTCATTTTCCAATCTGATTCGTCTCAGCAAATCAGCCTGAGTCAATGTCATTCCATAATGAACTCTCCTCCACCATACGGAGCATTCTGCTGCCATGCGGCTGTTTGCTTTCACACCAACTGAACGTGGAATATATTTGAGCTACAACGAAGGGCGCTCACTCTCTCTCTCTCTCTCTCTCTCGTCAGCTTGTAGACAACTGCCCCCCCTTCTCGCTTTCCTCTTCTTTCTCTTCCTCTGTCACCCTCGGGAAAAAAAATGTGTTACTCCTCCCCCACCTCCACCCTGTGCTGGGTTAGAGATCGAGATGATGGAGGGAATGGGAGGCTTTGATTGACTAAGATGCTGAGATGTAATCTTGCGCAGGCTGAAATGTGAAGTGTGTGTGTGTGTGTGTGTGTGTGTGTGTGTGTGTGTGTGTGTGTGTGTGTGTGTGTGTGTGAGTGTGTGTGTGTGTGTGTGTGTGTAAGAGGAGGCAAGAGCAGGGGCAATGTGTGATGCTCGGTTTATTGCATCGCAAGCTCATTTGTTTGTATTTTATACCTCATTTCGCCTCAGATGAGTTGGCTCCACATTCCTGCTGCGGGTGACCCAGTTTCACAACACTGTGTGTGTCTCTCTCTCTCTCTCTCTCTCTCTCTCTCTCTCTCTCTCTCTCTCTCTAATAATGTAACATTTCACTTTTAATACATTACTTTTAGTTAATACGCTGCACTTTGTGAATGTGATTAAATGCAACATGGCTACAAACTAGTTCAGTGAGAGGAAAATACAAACTCTAGCTATTCCACTGTGATAGTCCCCTCCGGCACAGCTATATTAGTGCAGTGCGTGACACCACTCTGACAGCACTCTAAACATCAGAAGGACTAAAGCTCATCTGTGAGGGATGTAAACACGGGGTACTAAAACTTAGAGGATGACCTGTTTATGGGTACAGGGGCGCAGATAAAGTAATCTAACGTATGTGTAACACAACGTCCATGTAACATTGCCCTGTTTCTATACTAGATTTTTAGATTTGTAACATGGTGACATTGGCAATAAAAATAGAGGCTACATCTAGAAGAGATCAACTTTCCTAATGTCAGTCAGGAAACAGCACGATAACAAGGATCCGTCTCTGAGAGGAAGCTGTGAAACACAGTTTACTAAAGAGTCTATCAGTAACATAAATTCACTGGCTCTACTCTGGTATTATGTGCTGTGTCGAACCACAAAATGCACCGTTCTGCATTACCTGCTTTGTTGCAGCTTGGATGTCCTGAAGAGATGGTGTGCGAGTCAGCCTGTCGTTCCAGTCCAGGTGCAGGGAGGCCAGGTGGACAGGGGCCGGACTGCCCGAGCACCACAGGGGACAGGGAGGCTTAGTGGGTCGCAGTGGGAAGGGTTGTGCAGCTCAATCATTCTCATACTCTAAAGGCACCTCGGAGCTACGCAGCTAGGAAAAGACCGAGAAAATCTAGCCCATAATGCATACAGCATAGCATTGTGATAAAGTATGCAGTGCACACATGACACACACATATCCATACAGGCAACCAAGATATGCACATAACAAGAGCTTACATATTTAATAAAACTAAACACAAAGCCTCATTCTGCCCTCGCTTCTCACGTCCCTCGCTTTATTCTCTCCACTCTCTTTCCACGGTCCATACATGTCCTCCATAAATTGTCCCCCTAGCTCCCATTCATTTCCCCATCACTTCCAGTGCCTGCAGCCACGCTAGGTAGTAGCTGGCCTGTGCCATCCATTATTCCCAGGCAGGAGTGCATTAAAGATTCATCTCTGCAGCTCAACCTCAAAGGAAACACTGTGACCCCTGGTATAGCTGCTGAATTATGGAGGCCGCCAATAAAGTTGTTTGCCTTTGATCTCATTCTCAGCTTTCTCCCTCCCAGGTGAACGTGGACGAGTAAACGCAAAGACACAAGAAGACACACACAAACAACGTGCCGTCATACACTAAGATTCCTTTCTAATTCTGGCCATTTCCTCTCTTCTTCTCTGTTACAAATATAAATTTGCACTTGTACGTTTTCTGCATTCCAATTTTACACTGTATTCATCTTCTCTGTCCCTCACAAGCACCCAAAGATGCACACAAGAACAACAACCAAAAGCCCTACAACAAAAAGAATATCTCTGAGAAGATGATGATGGAACAATTATGTGAAAATAGTCTTGTCGGTTCCTTCCCTGCATACCAAGTCACTGTCTGGTGCTATACATTTCACCCCTGCTATCAAGCACAATCTCTGCCTTCCTCTCCCAAGCCAAAAGTAGCTTGCAGCTCCAGTGGCAGTGGTAGAAACACATTTACTCACACATGCTCATTGTTCATATTTAATCGATGTTGAGTGGAGGGGGTCCTGTGCAAAATGGCCTTGATTTGTCAAGTATTTCAGTCACAAAAGTGCAAAAAAAACGGGAGAGCACTGCGCAGGAAAGCACACACCATCACACGCTGCATTGTATGAAGTACCACCTCACCTGAAGGTGAATACTCACACTCAGCTTTCATTCTCTCCTTCACACAGCTCCTGTTGTTTACGGCCTTGTGCTTATGACAGAGTCAGGAATAGAACAGTTCAGCAGCTGCAGAGAGAGAGACCAGGATATAAGATGTCTGTACGAACAGCTTCACTGGAAACCAGCAAGAACACATTTTGGAGCCTTGAACCAAGCTATCAGTCATGACAGTAAAAGTTCATTTTAGCATGCGTTACGGCTAATAGGTGGTTGTACCGGTGAGGATAATGCGACATTAGTTTTCTTATTAATAGGTTTAAGAGACACACAAGAACAAAAAGGTTGTGTGTAGCCTTGAAGAGAGAGATCGGAAGATAGGTGAAGGTGGGGTTGTATGTCTGTGTGATGGGTAGTGTCCCATTATCTACGTGCCTCATGTCCCACCCTGGACCCAATTATAAATCTGGGCTGACCTGGACTGCAGTAACAAGGAGAACACGGGGAAGGACAGAGAGGTGGATGCTCTGGTTAAACCGAGCTTGTTAGGGTCCAAGCACTGACGTCGTCAGTCCGGGAGGACCCTATTGAAATTCTAAGGACACAATTGGGCACATATTTGGGGTATTTGCCATAATCCAAAACATGACAAATTGGGCATGCGTGTCAGGCTTGGTGAAAATAGACATCTGATACAAGTGTCATATTTGTGTTTTAAAGAATGGCTCTCTAGTACCCCCTAGAAGTTGGACAGGCGACACCCCTCAGCCAGTATGTACGATTAACTTAAAAATGTAGACACGTCTCCATCTCCACCTGCTCTACAAAAAAGACTCTCAGACCCATAAACTCAGCCTACTTTTTCCACCATTTTAAATTTTGTGGAAAAAAAAAACATTATTGCAAACCCCTCCTACAAGCTGGGTCCGATACATAGCAAATTGGCTGTGGATCATTATTGGAGCTATAAGCTTTTTGATATTTTATTGTGTTTAGGCGATATGGACCAATGAACATATTAGGGGCGTGGCTTGCTTTTTAATACTCATAACTTCAAAACTATTTAGCCTAATCTCTCCAAATGTGCAGCATATGTGCACATTGCATCTTGTAACATGCACCGAAATTGGTATACTATTTAACCACTATGAGGCGCTACAGTTTTCGGACAATTTGGGCTTTTTTTTCATTTATGATACTTGTTGGAGCTATTTAATTGATATTAGTATTTAGTTGTTTTATTGACAAGTAGTATTGTTTAATCATTCAGGTTGTTTGCTTATTTAGGTTAGATGTTTTGATATATTAGAATAGCTTTTTTCTTGTGATAGTTTTTAATTTAGTTTAATTCTTTATTGTTGTTGTCTAGATATATTTAGTCTTTTGGTTGTTCATTGGTTCGTTAATTGGGTAACACTGTGGGCACCTGTGGTTATATGTAGGAGTAGGCAGGTACAGGACCAGCATGCACCTGGGTAGGCCTATGGTTTTTTACCAGCACAGGAGAGGCAGCGTTAGGAGTTCCTTTGTTCTTTTGTTTGTTTGCTTGTTTTGTTTAGTTAAATAAATTATAAGAAAAACGGAATCCTGAATGGACAATGCTTTCTTTTGGCTGCGTAAACCACAAACCCATGGTGCGTCAGTGGCAATTTGATTTATGTTTTTTTTTTGATTTGTTGGACAAATGGCCACTACAATACTCTTACGAACTCATCCTACAAAATGTATGCGATCAACTTAAATTTTTGTCGAGGATGATCTGGAGCCCTTAATGATGAAAGGTTATCAAAATGGTGAGTTTTCGTGGGGCGTGGACCACACCCATTTTGCATGATGCCGGTCCAAGCCTGAGTACATTTACATGAAGAAATGTTCACATTGTCATTGCGCCATCTACTAGTGAAAGGAAATCAGTGATTAAGTGATAAAATGCATCGGATTTACATGACATGGTATACACTTCACGTAGAGAAACATTAGGTATGTGTATGTTCACATTGTCATATTGCCACTTACTAGCAAAAGGAAATTAAATGTTTTATACTATGATGTATTACTCCTTGTTTAGTGGCTTGGGATGCTCAAAAGCTCTCAACTTTACACATGTGTCAAAGCTGATTGAAACAAATAATGAATGTGGGTTTTTGGTTGGGTCGTTAAAAATCACCTGAATAGCACACCCTACACATTTTACACGTTTCCTCATTAATCATGTTCTTGTAACTCCACTGGACTTCCTTGGACCTGCCCCAAACGTGTCATGCTTGATAAAAGTCACGGCCTGAAGATATTGACATGCCTATTTTCACTCAGTCAAAGTGCCGCCTACTGGCGAAAAAAAAACAGCATTACGTGACAAACATCATCAGATTTACATGACATTTACACGACGTGGTCTACACTTGACGTAGAGAAACATGAGGAATGTTATTGAGCGTGTTGTCTACCGCCACGCGGGAGATAAAGAATCTGGTGAAGTATTTGAAAAGCGTAATTTTCTGCGTCTCGCACTCCACGCAGAAAGAAAATGCCTGACTGGCGGGCGAATTGTCAGTCAATGTTAATCACAGAGTTCCACAAAGTTCTGTGCTTGGACCAATTTTATTGACCTTTTTATATATACTTCCTTTGGGCAACAATATCAGGAAACACTCTATAAAACGCTAAAATTCAAGCATGTCTTAAAGACATAAAAACATGGATGACCTGCAACTTCATGATGTTAAACTCAGACATGGCATTGCCCTGGCATCCAACACCACTGCAAAGAATCTTGGCATTATCTTTGACCGGGACTTGTCCTTTAACTCCCACATGAAGCAAATCTCAAGGACTGCATTTTTTCATCTACGTAACATTTCAAAAAGGAGTCTTTGTGACTTCACGTCTCGTAGGGTCCATTGGACCTGGCTGTGTCTGATGCCTCCTGTCTGGTGAGCCGGCCTCCTGCCATGGCCCACTGATGCGCCCCGCCCCGCCCCCCCCCCCCCTCCTCTCTACCTCCTTCTGTTTCATGGATTGTGGAGTTCCATTAATACATTCTGTCATATTCATGTAATGTGTTTATGTAACTCTGTAATGCTGTTCATTCTGTACACATGACATTTTATTGCATGTGTCCATCCGGGGAGAGGGATCCTCCTCTGTTGCTCTCCTGAAGGTTTCTTCCATTTTTTTCCTGTGAAAGGGTTTTTTCTATTTCTTGGAAGTTTTTCCTGATCCGATGTGAGGTCCTGGGACAGGGATGTCGTATGTGTACAGATTGTAAAGCCCTCTGAGGCAAATTTGTGATATTGGGCTATATTAAATAAACTGAATTGAATTATTGAGTAAAAGCATAGTAATTAAGTCTGTCCCCACCATCTATAACTTTACACCATCAGTGGTTCTATCCATTGTTCATCATTAGACAATTTACAGAACAGTCATTCAGACAGTAGTTCCAGCACATATTGATGTGAAAGGAAATGAAATTGCAGATTAAGCTGCAAAAGAAGCGGCAAGAAATAGCTGCACAAATGTTGCAGTCAACTTCAGCAAATCAAAAAACAAAAGCATTATTAAAAAGAGGTTGAAGGAAAGGTGGCAGAAGCAATGGGAGGAGGACAGAAAAGGACAATGGTTTTACAGAGGTGTGCAGGATTGAACAGGAGAGAGGAAACAGTCATATCAAGACTTAGATTTGGACACACTGTGCTTAACAATACGTTACAAAAAGAAGGAAAAACATGATACAGGCAAATGAGAGGAAACAATAAAACATGTTTTTGTACACTGTCAGAAATATGAGAAAGAAAGAAGACGGCTAATTGGAAACCTCGGGAAGGAAAAGGTACAGTTTAATATAACAGATATGCTGCAAAAGAACTCAAGAAGTAAGTGCTGTCAAGTATTATTTCAGTATCTTTGAATGACTGGCATTATTGAGAGAATATGAGCCTTGTTTTTTTTTTCTTTTTGGTATTTCATTTATTTTATTTTATTAAACTTTATTAACGAGGTTGGAATATAAATGAAAGGAGAACATACAAGTGAAACCAAGGTATTATCACAGAGTACAAGCCAAACCTGCATCAGAGAATTAACTAAGTCTGTCACATTTTATGAGGGAACCATGATCCCATTCAAGAGAAGAAGGGTCGTCCCCTCTGGTGCTGGGAACACTGGTAACACTGGGGGTGAGGAAACGTCACCAAACAAGTTCCCTCAGGTGATTTTGTTTCTGTTGGAAAGGAAAATAGGAGCCAGTCGAAGAGCTTTTCTCTCTCAGCTCAGTCGAAAGAAAGGATTCCAGGTGGAGGAGTTGTTCAGTTAAGATTGATCGATGTGCAAAAAAATAAAGTTTTTCATCTGACTGAATACATTTACTGAGTTTTTTTTAATTACTTGTACTTGAGTGTTTTCTCTGCATGCTACATTATAGCTTACATCTACACTATATTTATCTGACAGCTTTAGCTATTTAAAACAATTAAGATTCTTTAACAGAAAACAAACAAAACATTAGTAAAATGTGATATTTAGTTCAAATATGAACTACCAAACAGTTTATTTTAGTACAGCTGAAATTATAAATTGACTAATACTATTTTTGATAAATAGGACAGAGTGACCGAGGGTGGAGAAAATTAAGCAAAAGATGCAGACAGTGACTATAACAATAAAAACCTTTTTTTTAAAATATATTTTAACAATAAAAGATGTTTCAAATGGTATTTTAGGTTAACAACATACATAATTATATTTTACAATTTGAAAAAAAAATGTGATCTTCATCACTGATGGGTCCATGGATATATTTAATATGAGCATTATTTATAGGTAATATAACTCTTTGTGTGTTTATGTGTCAATACATGAAGCTCACTAAATAGAGGTGGACCAGCAGATAGACAGTTAATAATATCTTAATAATAATAATATCTTATTTATAATAATAATAATAATAATTATATATTCTTAATCATATTAATAATATTACAATATTTTTAAACATGTTAATTATGTTAATATATTAGTCATCACTTTAATAACAATATATTCATAATACTTAATAATATATTTGTAATTATTTTATTAATATATTTTTAATACTTTTGATAATGTTTCTTCCTTAATAATAATATTGCTAATATTATTGTATTAGTAATGACATCAAGCTTTGGCGTAAAAAAACATTTTGAAGGTGGCTGTTGAGATGCCATTTCTCACTATTTTTACCACAGAATTCATTGATTTAATGTAGAAAATATTCAGCAGATGAATCCATAATGAAAATAATAGTTAGTTAATATTTTTAAATGAGCCCCAGTAAAATCCTGCTTTTAAACAATCTAATGAGATAACATATAATAGTACAACAGTCACACAGGAAATGTCTTCCTCTTTAAATACTTAATTAAATTAATTATATATACAAATCCTCACATTTTACTCACTGTTATCTATAAATTAATATGTAATTTATTGTAATTCTTTGTGTGAAATCTTAAGTATCTCCAACAGCAATTAAAATGTGAAATTAACAACACCAAGATGGCGACGGACAAAACGTTGAACTTGAGGCTTCAATATGTCCACAAACAAATGTTTCTGTCCCATCGAAGTTCGTTTGCACCGACATGCTGTAATTCTTTAGAATACCTTTTTCTGGAACCATAACGCGTTAACGGTGCTCACGACAGTTTAAATCATTTTTTGGGGTGGAAACTGTGCGAGGACCCGTACATCGCTGTTTGCAGCTTTAATTTCACCTTACTTCTGCACATTGTGTGTGTGTGTGTGTGTTTGTGTGTGTGTGTGTGTGTTTGTGTGTGTGTTTGTGTGTGTGTGTGAGAATAGACAGACCAGTCTTTGTATCTTCTTTAAGTGTTGATAGATTTGTGGAGATTGTTACAAAGGATACAGGTGTATGACAGCAAAAAACAAGGATTCCTGGTTGATTAATGAGGTGTGACCAGCCCTCAGTGTTGTGTTCTTAGATAGAGCGAATGCTTTTTCTCAGGGGATTTACAGGGAATGAAAAAAGCGCACACACACACACACACACACACACACACACACACACAGTGCATAACTCCCTGTGGAGGTCCTTGCCAGCCTTGTGAAGTGCACATGTTGACTGGAGACCACTAATGGTGTGTTGTTGCCATACATGGGTGTTGCACCAATGATTTGGGAAGTGGAAGACTACATTTCTGACATAAGATAGATTGTGAGTGGCAACTTTGCTGGTCAAGGGCAGGTGCATGTTTAAGGACACCGGATGGAGGAATTAGGTGTCTGCAGTGGGAGTGACGGAGAAGGGGCAATGAAGAAGGGGGGTAGAGAGGGACAAAGAAAGAGTGCAAAGGAAGTGATGGCCAAGTAGTGCTGCGTTTCAGGAAAAACAAGGTGACAAAAAAGAGTGGTGTTTCTAAAAGAGAGGTAGCTTCACAATGCCAGGGGAATCAGAAGCGGTTTTCACACCGATGTTGACTTTTTCTTCTTGAAGGTCCCTTAAAAGCTGAATATTAGAAAGAGCACACTCTCTCAAAGTTAACTTCTAATCGCATAATGAGTAACAGCATGGCCTCAAATAAAGGCTAGGACATTCAATAAAATGTGATTTATTCATTGTATTCCCCCAGAGAGTGCCACGAAGACGATGTGTTACAATCACTTATCTCAGCCTAATGCACATTAACTATAAAAACTGACAAAGATACATTTTTCCACAGCATGTAGATGGGATGCAGGACCTGCAATGACATACTCTTTTCCAGTCTTCATACCGTAATAGGCAAATCATATTTCATGTGCAGCCAATTGTGCACTGCGCTCTTATCTGTGAGTATTATAATATATTAACCATCCAAAAAGCATTTGTGTCATGCCTGTAACACTAAAGGCATAGAGGCCGCTGATGTGTGACATAAAGGACAGCTTGACAGCACTTGAGCCGTCCCGTACGACCTATGCACAATCGTTCACGTTAGCAGACAATGGATTTGTCCGTGAGAATAAAAATGCATCACAGCCTTCAATGCCACACAGAGAGACAAAATAATAAATCATTCGAGACTTGTGACTCCTTCACATAATCTTTTTTTAAGTTTGCAATTCTATGTTACTAATGTAACTCTAACATGTTTTATATGGAGGAAGCCGGATGTCAGATATGGAAGAAATGTTAGGTTAATAATTGATTTTATTGGTACAACTGAATGTTCATAGCTGACAAATTCTATATCATGCGCTGTAGGATACAATAAATTAAGTATCTAGTGTGTTTATATCAGACGACAGCTTTTTACATGCAACAGACATGAAACATGCTTGCCAACATTCATATTTATTAAATGCAAATGAATCACTCAGTCAATGATCTTCATTACTGAGACAACCGAAACAGACATGAGACATGATTTAATCATGTGACATCAGAGAGTTGCTGTATCACATGAACATAGCATGAGGAAAATTGTTTCCTTTGCTACTCCCCGCTATATCTGGCTTACTACTACTATTGTTTATAGTGTGGTAAAAGTCTGTAGTTTGAATCAGCAGTTTACTTAATGTAATTGGGGTCACATTGAAGTGCAAGTGAATAGGGACCAAAAGCTAGCCAAGCAGTGTTTAATGTTTCATATGAATGTACCCTTGCAATGATTTACAAGAAGTCTGTTGAATGTGACCTGAAGTTTTTTTTTTATTTTATGTGTGTGTGTGTGTGTGTGTGTGTGCAGCAATTTCACTGTCAAGGTCATTAACAAAGCTTCAGATGCATATTCTTCTTTCCAGCTACCCTGCCCCACTTCTGTTATTGTACATCACATACCCAGATTAAGATCATATAGCTGTCATTATTTATACATTTTGTGTGTGTGTGTGTGTGCGTGTGGGAGCAGAAGATGCTCCTCCGGGGTGCCATTTTATCTCACACCTGTTCCTATCTCATCGTTCTCCCTTTATCCAGCCGCCTAATCAGCAGAGATGCTACTCAGCACACACATGTTATTTGGTTTCTGCCAGGCAAAGCTCCCCCATTGGCGCCTTTTGATAGAACCATCTCCATGGCAATCAGATAAGTGTTGCTGTAAAGTCAGCTGAGCCAAACTCAGCCAATCAGCCACAACCTGCACTCTCTGGGTAATGACCATCACACTGAATGCAGAAACATAACATTCAGAGAAAGACTCTTTGTCCATTTCTCTGTTCATTTGGTTTCAGTTTGCTTTATTGTGATCCAAATAAGTGTTGTTATTTCCGGATCGTTAACACAGTGCAAGATAATGGCGTGCTATTAGGGAAGAAGACAAAGACAAGCTTTTGATTAAACATTTCAGATCAGTGTGCAAACAGTGGCCAATCATTTGTAGCTTCTAAACTTAGTAATTTAGGAAGATCAGTTATTGCCCTCTCACTGGTGAGTTCCATTGTATTCATAATGTATATCTTCCTACTCAATTATATTTTAATAATGTTCCCAAACTAGGTTACCTTTTACGACAACAACTTCTACGTTCTCCATTCAGACCACTGCTTAGGGGCGTGGGCTGAAAAGGAGTGAACACATTACGAGGTCTAGAGCTATGCATTTATCCATTCCACACACACACACAGCAAACATCAATACAATAACTGTGTGAGATCTGGCATTTGAGGAAAGTGAATTGAAAATAAGAGTTTAGTGGCAGTATACTGAAAAAAACAACTACTAACACAATTATTGGATGTAAGGATAACATTTTGCTTTTCAATGAGATTTTCATACTATGTGCACCATCATCACATGAATGCAGCACATTATACAGATACATATCACTGAAATGTCCTGAGAAGTTACACAAGTTACACACAACAATCAGTAACAGATAATCTAATTGATCTTGACGGTTGTGAGGGTATTTGTGTGTCCAATACAAAGTTGAAATTGTTTTTGAGTTCTGCAAAGTGATTCTGCTAGTGCATGAAAAAACAAAACAGACTAATAGAAGATGAATTGAGCACAGATCCATTAAATACTCAAACAACTATGTCCCAAAAATGGCCGCATCTCAAACTACAAAGCCAAGAGAGGAGGAGAAAAAAAAGAATGTTCCTGACACCAGATCACTTTTGTGACTCCGTCGGACCCTCAAACCAATGAGACTGAACCAGATTGCCACAGTTTAAGAACACTTCAGCACTCTGTTGAGCACAAAGCACACAGCACACTGCAGTGCCATGCGGCCCTAAAACAACAGAACAGAGTGGCAGATTACCTGACTATAGAGAATGGCATTAAACACAGAACCACTTTGACAAAGTACAGTCAGCAGGCACAGCCTGGCGGTGGAGCCTGACATAAGAACACACGGCTCTCTACAGCAGAGCAACTCTCTCCGCCAGCTGTAAAAAGAAAACAAGGCAAATTATTTTTAGCTAATTCATACACAAACATCTGTACAGCTGTACTCTCAAGGGTGGCATAATTCCTCCACCCTGTTCTCGTATGAATTTACATTCATATGCATTGGTAAAAAAAACATTTCAGATGACATTTCTTTACCAATTTAAGGAGCATATGTGCAAAATATATAATATCATATCGTATTTATTAATGTAAAGTCTTCACATGGCTAATAACACATAGTTAGGGAATGGTTCATTTAATGCAACTAAAACCATTTGATCAAAATTAGGAACAGACCATAGTCAATGTTACATACTAAAAATAGTATACACTTACTCTCAGTATCAAAAGGGATACAAACCTTATTAGTTTAACATAATTTTCCCGATCCGATGTGAGGTCCTGGGACAGAGGATGTCGTATGTACACGGATTGTAAAGCCCTCTGAGGCAAATTTGTGATTTTGTACTGTACAAAATCAATTTAATTTAAATTGAATTGAATTAAATCATTCTCTAACACTTATTTACTATGACCATCACATTACTTCATGCCTTTAAATACATTTTTGTCATTTCATTGTACAATACATTTTGAATACCTAATGCTAATCTGCATTAGGTATTCAAAATGTATGTCAATATATATGTCAATATTTAACTCTTATGTTAAGATAGGGCGACTGTGGGTGAGTGGTTAGCAGGTCTGTCTTTCAAACAGGGGGTTGGCAGTTCAATCCCAGCCCTAGTCGATGTGTCCTTGAGCCCCGACACTTAACCCTGAGTGGTTTCCTGTAGCTGTGTCTACAGTGTATGAATGTACCATGATTGTAAGTTGCTTTGGATAAAAGCGTCAGCTAAATAACATGTAATGTAAAAAGATACAAGGTTGAATTTGAATTTCTCATTTAAACTTAACATAAAAAATAAATAAACATGAAGTTATTTGTTGAGCATTCTGATTGTTTATAAATGGAATAGAAAACTGCATCGCAATCAATGTCATATTGTGTTCTGTAACGGCACTTCTTCATCTTAAAAACATCTCCCGTCTACGCCTCTCCTTCTTCAGCCGCAGACACACTCATCCACACCTTCATCACCTCTCGACTGGAATACTGCGACGGCATCCTGTACGGCACATCCACCAAAATCATCAACAATTTACAATACATCCAGAATTCAGCTGCCCGTCTCATCTCCCACTCCCACACCAGAGATCACATCACTCCAGTCCTCCAAAAGCTCCACTGGCTCCCCATACAGCAAATAATCCAGTTCAAGATTCTCATCATCACCTACAAAGCCCTGCTCAACCCTAAACCCCTCCATACCTTTCTGACCTCCTGCACCGACACGCTCCCACCAGCAACCTCAGATCTGGCGACGTCAACCTGCTCACCCCCCCTACTCTGTCCAAGCATCGGACCTGGGGGGACAGGACCTTCTCCATTGCTAACCCCTCCCTCTGGAACTCTCTCCCTCATCACCTCAGACGTTCTCCGTTACTCACCACTTTCAAAACGGCACTTTAAACCCATTTATTTAAATCTGCATTTAGTCTGTGATACTATTTTATTTATTTTGTTTCTCACTATTGTCATCTTTCTTGTTTGGCTTTTGCCTCTATTGTTTGTCTTTAAAGTGCCTTTAGTACCCTTTTAAGAGGCTATAAAAATAAAATGTATTACTATTTATTATTAATTCAATAATACATGCACATGAGTACTAAACTCTTTTATTCCTTCAAAGAAAGATGCACAATTTCACAATAAATAAAAAAGGCTGCCGATGCATACAAAGCAAAGCCATGCGTCATGCATGCAGCCCTTGGGTTAGTTAATGGCTTTAGCACCCTCACAATAGAACCATCATATCCAAATGTCACGGAACATGTGGCATGCAGGCTTTCATCTGACCTGGATGTTATCTTCCACACAACTGGTGTTCTGTTCTTCATGGACCATGCACATGAATGAGTAAATATGCGGCTTACCAGAAAAGAGAACGTAATCCCTGAGTTTGACGCTGAAGAGGCCTGATTACTTTTGTTGCTGTGTGGATTCTTTGTGTGAGTGGGGGTTGCGAGTCTCCCCCTAGAGACACGAGGGGGACGTCAGAAAGCGCAGCAGCTGTCATCTTACATCCATCCCCTTCCCCTGTCATCGACGATCGGATCAAGGATAATGACTGTCAGAGGGACCCTTTACAGAGAAGTGGTCATTAGGTAGATATTGGGGGGAAAACCACAAATACAAACAGCCATGCAATGGTTAACAATAAGGCTGTTGAAAGATAACAAGATCTGTCACCAGTTGTGCAATGTACTGCATCATGTTCTCCCCCGTTTCCCCTTTGCCATCACCATTACACATCATGGAAAAAAGGAGATTTGAAGGGAAAAATAACCGCATCGGTCATTCACCCTCTGCAGATACACAGAACACATAGCTCGTTAAATCCCTACAGCAGCCCTTTGACAGCATTCACATTCATAAATCAGCAGGAGGACTGTGAATAGCCTCCGTTCCCTTATTTATTATTTTCCCAGATACTCGAATGCTTCCATCTGGATGCGAGGTTCAAGACATCAGCAATATTACGTTAAAAAGAAATTAAGACAACATATGCATACAAACGGAAGCTTCTTATGATGTTCTGGTTTTGGCAGATGGCTCTTGGCTATTCTTCTCATTGGACCAAACTGCTGCACACACTTATGGTTGCTGGGAAAACAAGCCTTTAAAAAATTATAAAGCAAGGCAGGCTATCTCTCCCCTAACACTCTGAACACAGGCTAACATCATTATTTTGCCAGACTGCGAGAATGGAAAGTACTCTGACTGTGGTGAAGCACAACCTTCAACTAAGTGAACCTCAAAGAGAGAAAATAGCTCAGTGGTTTGAGACTCATGATCAAGAATACTGAGGTTTAGGTCAACGAAATCAATCAGTGGTTCAAACTAAATTTGCGTACATATTTTTAAACGTCTTTTTAAATGCAAATAATACCCATATCATAATATATCTTAATAATCTACCATACACCACCACCACAGGTGAACAACAGGTCCAGTGATAAAATATTAGCATGCATGAAGAATGTGCAGTGAATGCATCAGTCTGGCATTAATGCTGATTTACAGCCTTCATCTCTTAATGTCATAAAGCCCCTATTTCATTACTTGTCTTTCATTCTCTGTCTCTCTCTCTCTCTCTCTCTCTCAGAGCCTGCATTCGGCTGCTTCTCAAAAGTTGCAGCATGCGCCACAGGCAAGGCTGTGCCACTTACATTCAGGTTTATAGTCTTGGTTTTATTATACACCTCCCCACGAGGCAGCCCTCAGAGACGATGACACCCCAGACACCTATTTAAAGGGCTTGGTGAGCTGCAGATGACGGAGCCCCGGCAGTGGCAGGTTGTCATCTGCAGGCCTTGTCTCTGTTTACGGGCTGTTAGAGCATTTGAACTGCAAGGTCAGCCCAACTGTGGAGTCACTATAATGCTCCATAGGCAGACCACAAAATGAACAAAAATAAATCCTAATGAACCTTTTAAGCCCTCTTGTCCATCCGTAGGCTCGGAGTGCCATGTGTAAAGAGGTAATGCAAGGGGACAGGGGGAGAAGTGGGCTGCCAGTGGGGACAATGAGAACAGGCAGAGAGGGCTGTCACTGCTTTGTTAAACCTGATGATCAGCCTCTGAGGTGACAGATACTGAGGAGGTGATAGTTTACTGGTGCACGAATCGCAGGGCAAAGCTGTTTATTTGTGTAAGCATGAATATGTGGGTGGGTGTGTCTACTTCTCTATCTACTCTCAAACGTATGTCAAGCCAACACGCCTAGCTGTTATGTAGTGGCAAGTCAATAAACTACAGAATAAGTAACTTAAATAATGATTTGAAGTCGCTTCATTTTTCTTGGGTTTCTGACTGACTGTCAGCCTAGAAGCTTCCCAGTAGCAAACTTCCACACACTTCCTTCATCTAACCTCTCTGTGATCATTTTTCAGACCTCAAATGCAACCCTTTTTAAGTCTTTAGTCTCACTCTGCTTATTATTTCCTGAGCATCAGAGAGCCTCTGCAGAGAGAGAAGACAGCAACACACAATTCAAGGGGAATGAGGAAATACTTCTTCGAGGAAGGAATGAGGAAGTTAAGACTGTGGATATGATGGATGCGATAAAGGGGAAATATTGCAGTGTTTTTACTGTAGGCATGAGGTTGCTGACTACCTGACACCAAACCTTTATTTAAAAGATCTGCCAGGCCACACGCTCAATTATTTCCTAACTGTCATCCTGGACATCCAACCCCAACTCCATGGAGGCTATGATCCACTTTCAGCTCTGCACAGGCAGACACAACACCCACACAACCAAACTCAAGCCTAATTGAGGATGGAATACACTGTAAATTGTACCATGTCATGTCTCATCATTTTGTGAGGGGATGTTGTACAAGAGTATTGGTGAAAGCACATGTTGTTAACTCATTGGTATGTTGGTTGGAACAACTGCCACTACATGGACAACAGCGATTTCTTTTGTTAATGCTATTAAGTCTTAATCACCCTCTATCGTAACCGTAATTTCTTTAAGGAGCGCAATAGTTGCAGCTCTATGACAGCATCTAAGCTGCAACCCCACCATCTCCCTCCGCCTTTATATCTGCACCTCTATCAGAAAACATGTGGACAGAGGCTCAATGAGAGAGGGCACGGAGAACAGGCCGGCTGAGGAGGGAGGTCATTTCTGCTGTCTCACCTCAGCGCTTTGTTCATTCAACTCCAATAATATCTCAGATTTTTCAGCTGTTCAAAAGGACGGAGGCTGAAAGGAAGTGAGCGAGAGGGACTAGATGGTGAATAATACGTCCCCTCCCATTTCCACACCATTAATCATTTTCTTCTCGCTGTCGTCTCGAGAAAGTGATTATGACTTAATTGTATTTGAGAAGCTTTTCTACATTGTATGTATGTACAGTATGTGTGTGTGTATATATATATACAAAATAACTTTAGAACACTTTTAAGAGCAATTTTTCTCTGGAATAACGATGAGAAAATAAATGGCTAGATTTGAGTAACTGCATGAATTCAATAAAATATGTGATTATGACTGGAAACATTGTTTTTCAAATGCTTGATAAATGTCAGATGCTTTTACAGTTTTTATCATTTTCAGCAAAACATTAAGGTTCTCTTATTTCTTTTCCTTATTCCAAGAAGGGACCTGTTGTATTTGTGAGCATAACATACTTTGCGTGTAAATCATGAAAGCCTGGGGGGACTGTAGATTTGGGTGACAATTGATCCGTTGCTGATTCTCACCCCCTTGAAGACAGACAGGCCAATCGAGGCATAGCATGAGCTCTGAACATTGTCCAACAAGTAACTGGTTATGCTCCATAGACTCAAGTGTAATCAGTTCAGACTTTCTTCATTATCAGGCCAGTTTTTCAGATTTCATGCGAGTAATGGTTAAAGGCAGGGTTG
This sequence comes from Cyclopterus lumpus, assembly GCF_009769545.1. Classification (NCBI taxonomy): domain Eukaryota; kingdom Metazoa; phylum Chordata; class Actinopteri; order Perciformes; family Cyclopteridae; genus Cyclopterus; species Cyclopterus lumpus. The sequence continues at coordinate 16,533,210 of NC_046971.1, forward strand.
GTAATCTTTTTTCAAATACATTTTTGATATGTCTGTTGAAAATTAGACCCTGACTGCAAACTAGGAATCAAATCCTAAAAAAAAAAATTGGTATCTGTGGCTGTTGCAGGACTGTAATGAACCTGCCCAATCATTAATTTGGCACAAATGTCATCCTTTTCTGGACATCCAGCACCAACCCAGTGTGCCTGTGCAATCATTGCAAGTCACCGGAGTCGTCCACAAGCTGCTTCACAGCTTTTAATGATTGTATCAGTAAATGTAGACTCTACTCTTTAAAGTTGTTCCTGAATGCTGAATGCCATTAATGGTCTTTTCTCTCAATGGTCTTTAGGTGGTGATAATATAAATTCTTATACATTGTGATAATGTTATGCTTCTGTCAAAATTACTCAAGTTCAGAATAACACCATAGGAGGTGAAATTTGTGTCTGGGAATGTCTGCTTCTCAAGAATAGATAGCGCCTTCTCACAACACACCCATATGTCATTGAATAGTCTAACCAAAATGTGGACTGGCCTTGCAGGGCTCAGTTCTGTGAAGAGAGAGGAGGAGATGGAATTATCCCCCTCCTTGTTAGTTCAGCACCAATTAGAAGTTGGGATGATGCATACAAACCTATGATGAAATCTGTGTATGTAAAGGCCGGGTTTTCCGGTTCTAGGGCAGTGTTGTTGTGACTCCCCTGGCATTGCAATCTCAGCGCTTGTACTTTGCTTGTGATCAGAGAAATAAATCCACCAGAACGAGATAAGTTGTTGGCTGAATTCTTCCAAAGGCTCTTCTTCCCAGGCATACGATTCTGAACGACGCTAACAGTGGATACTCTTTTTAACATGCTTTTGCTGCTGACCAGTTGACATCATGGATATATCCTTACAACACATACTGTAGACCCTTATGTCTGCTTCCCTCTTGAATTGCTTTTCCTTTTTTGCTCTCCAAAAATGTGATAACATTTATGCAGGGAGTGCAGTAGTGAGAGTTGTGGGCTCCATTAGCTCTGAGAGCTTGATGGAGTGGCTGCGGAGGGTGGGTCGGTTCAATGCTATGAGCAATAGTATGCTAACATGATGATGTTTAGTTTTATCATGATAATTAACACAAACGCTAGTATAGCGTAGTAGGGCAATACAAATGTCAGGGCCACATCGCAGTTATGAGTGGGACATTGGACGTCTGTCATGGCAGTGTATCCATTAGTTGTCGATATTTTACTCAAAACCACAAATGTCAGTCGTTGTTGTGGCACTAAAAGGAATTATGGGAACAATAACAGTTTTTTTTTTCTTGCGAGTCTTGTATATTCTGAGACATTTCACCAGATAAATAAAAATCGTGACCTGCTGCTGGCACTGGAGGAAAAGTTAGTAGGCTAGATTGCCAAAGTCAGTATCATCTTTTGGGAGAATTCATAGCAATCCAGTAGTTGCTGAGATGTTTAAGTAGACCAAAGTGCTGAACTGACCAACCCCAGTGAGCATTTTTCTGTTGAAAAGATATTTAATGAATGACTATGGTCACAAGTGAAAAGATGTTGCGTTCATACGTTCATATTATGTCTTTGTGTAGACCACATTTCGCCGACCATGTGTAATATGACGAAATAACGTTCAACAGTTAACAATATCATCTCTCTTGCAGCCTACAAACTGAACAAATCATCAACATTTTCAATCACATTTGTGTTTTGCGCCACTGCATTTTATCCGGTGTGTAAGACAGCGGAAATATGTCTTAGATGTTCGTACCGAATATCACCCAGTTTTTAACTATAAGCCATTGCCTTCCATGCTGCTAGCATGGCTAAAATTGACACATTTTGACAATTCTGTTTTGTCTTCCTAGTTTCAATCACTAAATGTCATATAGGAGATCCCTGACACCAAAAACTGCTGACTTCCTATACACTGATATTGTGCATGCAAACACTGAAACCATTATTGATTAAGACAGAGCCAGTAAGAGGGGCTTTTAGAACAAGAATGATTAACAATCATTTCTTATAAAGGCAAAGATTAGAAGTCTGAAAGTCTCTGCAGACTTCAAGATTTAGATCCATACACCGCTCATTACCTTCTATTTTTTCTATAGATGTCGGATTTGAAAAGTTTCCATGGATACTTTTCAGTGATTGATACCCATAGATTATCAAGAGAGAAACTGATTTCTATAGAGCTACATTAACCTAAAATTTCTATGAACATACTGTATGTAACTATGGAACATTCAAACCATATCGTGAATGGTAATAATGTCAATGCAGGAGAGAATGTCTCTACAGGAGATTGTGCAATCACAGCTCCCGTTAGCTAATAGTCTCGGAGGCATGGATACACACAATGGCAAACAACATACAAAAACACATGCAAACACAACATCCGCAGGATACCTACTGGTCATCAAGCATTGTCTCCTTCCTTCAGCTCAAGCAAAAGCTTGTGACATGTTCATTAAGCAGCAGGGATCCCATTACCGCACTCAACAGCCTTCCTGTCACAATGCTCACACGCAATTAGTTACACATTCAGCTTCAGGAATGCTAGTCTAAGTGTTGCTCTCCTCCCCTAACTCGCTCGTTTATTTCTATACCGTTTTTCACATTCTCCTTGCTCGCCATTTGTTCCCTATGCAGGTGGCATAATGTGCTACTTTTTAGACTGTCAAAGTTGTTCAGAAAAGCTTTCAAATTACAATCCAAATTTCCCCACTGAGAACCTATTAACTTCATGAGAGAGACAGACAGAGAGAGAGAGAGAGAGAGAGAGACATTGCAATGGCAGGCTGGAGGGCTTAGACATTACTCATTTTTACAGATCAGATGTGTTATCTCCTGGAACAACACTTCTTTGTATCCCTCCCCTCATCACTTTCTCTCTGTCTCTTACTCTATCATCCATCGTTGACTGCTTGTGTCCAGGAATAGGTCAGCAAAAAGTGAATACCGATGACGTGATGGTCAGCGTAAGTGCTCACTGTAATTGCATAGCTCCTCAGTCTTTACAGATAATGATGGGAATTAAGTCCAGCCCTATATGAAAATTATCTTTTCTATTTTGTTAATTCTTCCAATGAGAAGAAAACAATTATGAATTAATTGTTTGTTTGTCTCTGCAGAATCCCATTTGGTCCAGATTGTGAAGCACCTTTATATTTTAAGATATACATTTAAATGTATAACATCAAACTTATTTACATTCGGAAATTGTATTGTTCAACAATCAACATCCAGTTTATATGGCAGGAAACTAAAATAATTGTAAACAGGGTTGGTTATCATGGATGTAACTATGATTATTAAATATGAAGTCGATGTGTTCCACTGTTCAAGATTTGGTCAACTTCAAACTTGCACAGTGAATATAAAAAGACACACTATAGGAAATGTAAGATGAGTGTTGTATAATTACAGATTAGAAGATTAGAACAAATGCAAAAAAAAAACAGTTAAGAGTCCATTTGTGAATGGTTTACAAATATAGTGAGTTTATTTATAGACTCACTATAAATAGTGAGTCTGTACATGATATTTTGCATCAAGACTTTCAGTCATTATTCACAATTGGATGTCTCTGTGAGAATGTAGACTATTATAAAACCATAAGGGTTGGGCCATAACACCTTATATAACTTTATATCTTAACAAATGTCTTATAATTCAGAAATTGGTCAAGATTGACCCCTAGTCTTATCTTGAGCCTGTGCAGTTAAATGGTAAATTGAGAGTCAAGCACTCAGTGACCCCGAGAGGTATTAAGGGCAGTTCCTGGCAGAAGCTTAGTAGTGAAAAGTTTGCCATTTTCTTTATTATTACATTTCAGTTTTATCATCTTTCCGTGGATGGTCACTACACAAATTACAAATACTTCACAATACCTCATTGTCATGTGAACCCCCCTGCTTTTGGATTTCTGTTATTTCACTGTGTTCATATTGTAAAGAGCTGCAACACTAACTGCACAATTATCCTATAATATAACAGCAGCTTTGACTCAGCAGGAGAGGGTCAAACTTGATTAATCTGCCCTCCAACATGAGGCTTCCCTGAATTATCATACTACCAGAATCATATGCACGCAGCAAGGGGTATTCAGTAATTTCAGGGAAAGGTTGACAGCTCTCAAGGCACTGCAGCTAATTCACTCGGCCAGAATATTAGCCCCCCTGCGTACTCAGGGGGTCAGCTGACAGTGTGGCTCAACCTTCAAAGCTGGTACGCAAGTGATATCATGGTTCAACAACTGATCTGCCCAAATGTAGCTGCTCGTCACATTGCATTCAGTTCTTGATTGTTGACAACCTGTAACAAACAAGGGTGTTATTTTATGAGGGGTGGAAAAAGACGAGATGCATACTGCATATTTCCATGTCAACTACTCTAGCCATAAGCCTTGTTAACGCCCCACAAAATACACAATTAGACAGCTCATGTATTTTAATTAACAGCAAAAATAGGTCGTTCAGACCAAATATCACCCAGTTTTCAACTAGAAATCAACAATGAAATCCTGGTTGGTGCTCACTAGGAGAGTAGATATGAAGATTGATCCCCTTTCATAGTTATAGGCCAGACGCAGTGACTTCCTCGAATGTCTGCTGGATCGCAGCAAAGAAATAGTCCGGCACAAACACCCGTAACGTGTTGTTGTTTGATTGTTGTACTGATTTAAAAACAACACAATATAAATCGTAGGATTTAGGGCTGCTAGTAGATGGATATCTGTTTTCAGAACCAGTCTCCAGCTTTTCTGATGACCTAAACTAAGCCTGCTATCATCATATTCAACACAGAAGCTGCAAAGACAACATAGGCCGATTATTCTATTGTAACGTCAATCTGAACTTATTTACTCGTCCAGCCGTTCAACATTAGTATTTATTTGGAGTCAATTTTCTGGCAACCTGACAAATAATTTAATATTCACTCTTCGTTTTGCTCTGTTTTGCTCTGGACCAATTCCTGGTTAAGACGTTTAGTTATTTAAGTGATGAATGCTCCACTATGCTCACTGGCAAGCTATAAACTGTTTAGTTGCATTCAGTGAGTTTGAGTTGGGTTTTTCACTAAAAACAGCTCCCTGCATATTTGACTGATGAGAGCAGTGAGAGGGAACCAAAACAGAATTGTTGTGGAATATAAAATCAAAACAATCAGTCACTGTTGATGGCTCCACTCTATAGAGCTGATGGGAACTGCAAAGTCAAGTGTTAACTATCTGTGGGTTTGTCATACACCGCTTTCTATTGCTGTAATCTGTTGTTAAAACTAAAATATTATTCATAGCAGCTTTATTGATTAATAATTGTAACTTAGAAGGGCCAAAGTGCATTCTTAGCAAATACATGATTTTATAGTTATGAGCAGTTCTACTATATGTTCCTGTTATACAACACTGTACATTCATGCTGGAGCTTCAGTTGTTGGGAAACAGAGTACAGTATACCTGTGTCACAACAAATCACTCATCCACGACCCTCCTTGTCTCCCGTCTCTCTTCCCCTCTCATGCATCCTTCTTACACCTCTGTGATTTTTCCCTCAGGAGTTGGGAGAGATAGAGTATGTAGGTCATTGTAACCTATATAGGTAGCGCCATCCATTGGCATCGTAGTCAGTAGCCGTCAGGAAGCACGTTTCATCTCTGTTGTTCACTCGTCGCATAACCTTGCTTTCAGAGGTTCCCAGCAGTATATGAGACAACAGTGTCACCTACGGGCGGAGTTGAGACCCACACTCCTGGACACTGTGCAGGTGAAAAGGTATTTTTACATCATTCCCATCATGCCCTCTATATAAATTGTGAGACTTGCACAACCTCTGTTCTCCATGCATAGTGATTTAATACAGCCAGCCAGATGACAAGCAAATAGACATGGCGGAGTTCAAAAGAACAAGAAAGGGAGAGCATTGTGAATAATTCATTTTTTTTCTGTTGCACTTCTCATATTGTAATTACATAGACAGTTTTCTTTGACAGGGAAGAAACGTGAAATTACAATTTAGGCAGTGAAATTGTCATTTGTAGCAGTAATTGACACTAATAAAATGAGTTTTCCGTATTTCCCCTTTGGATCATATGCTAATCAAAATGTGAAGTATTAAAGAAGACACTAACGGCGTGATAAGCAGCTAATGAAAGAGGGGAGGCAAGTGGGATATTAATAGACACACTCCCGCTAATAAGTTCCTGTTCATTAGAGCATGCAAACTGTACCCTCCTCCTGTCATGTCTGTTTTTTTCTGACTGACAACTTTGACAGTCTTTCCTGTCAAAGGGAAAGTTTTGCCTACATCCTCAAAATAAAGCATTTCTATTTCACAGTACCACCAAGCAAGTTATAAGCCTCTTTATAAATGGATCAGTAGTGTACAATTATTGATGGGTGACATACGCCTCTACTTGACTCTCTTTTTAAAAATGGATGACACTGTCTCTAATGCCAACATTTTGGTGACATTTTCTTGTGTCTGGGAGCATGTCTTCAGTGCCTCTCACGATGTTCATAGGCTGACTCACACAGTTGATATGACAGACTTTGATCTCTCCCACTGTCTTTCTCCCTTTTGCTATTCCCCCAGTGGACTTCTGCATAAGTCGACCCACATCCACCCTGAAAAAGCAGAACGTAGGATCCATGAAATGAAAATGGAAAAAAAAGGGTGAAGAAGTTGAGAAGCAGGTCAAACCAATGGCTATAATGAGAAATGTGTGACTTCAGTTCACTGCTGATGGGCGTATTAATCTTACTGCAATGAAATCTGGTGAGGCATTCACAGTGGGAAGGCACCAAGATCGGCTTAGGTCCCAAATTACACCCTGGTGGCAATTTACCCTTTAAAAAGAGGTTGGGACGCTCTTGCAGAAAAGAAATCCAGAAAATAGCACCTATGTTACAAATAGGCAGCAGACTGTATAGCAGAAAGGGCTTGAGGCGACTTATCCGTAACCGGTGCAGGCAGGACGGTGTCATAGAGTCACAGTTTTACCATTAGGACTCAAGAGATCTGGGGTGCATGGGGGGGATGAGGGGAACTCTCGGAGATAATCACGCTAACACTGAATTCCCTCATTACCTCTGAGGCTGAGCTGTGGGCAGGAGTCCCAGACACACACACACACACACACACACATACACACACACACTCAGAGAGAGTGAGAGCTTCCAAAGAGAGCTCAGTGTGAACTGTAAAGTGCACAGAACTGAGCCAGAATGTTGATCGCAGGATCTTTGGCCAGCTGTGGCTCAGTGGGTAGAGCGGCGTCCATAAACAACAAGGGTTGCGGTTCAATCCCTTTCTACCGTCTGTGTGTAAGAGTGTCCTTGAGCATGACACTGAAGCCCAAGATGCTCCCTGTGTGCAACTCGGCTGCTCACTGCCCCTAAATACTTGGTTAAATAAAGAGGTCAAATTGCATGTATGTAGATGATGATACGTTTTTTTTCTATGCAATTAAATATTAAGACTTGGAAGTGATTTTATAGTATTACTCCCGATGGATGCATATTATATAAGAGCAAATGAATTGAGTTTATTTGTTCAGTGTCACCTCTTGTTTCCCTCCACACAACTCCAGCTCTGAGAGAAAGCTGACATACTTTCTCACAGTCTTCTTCCTGCTTCAGCCCGTTATGCAGTTCAACCCTCCTTCTCAATTATCAACATGATACTGTTAGTGCCTCTGGCCCCGAGAGGCATTGTAGTGGTACAAGGTTACAGATCAGATTTAGATATCATATCAAAGATTTCACAATTTGCCAAAACCCTAATTGGCGTCAAGCAAAAATAGAGTGTTTGATTTCCCTCTGATCATTGTCAGTGTAGTGCAACCACTATGAAGGGTGACAAAGTTCAGCAAACAAGATTTTTGACATATTTACTGCTGCGTGGATACTGTATTTTGTATCTATTCGTTTTGAATTCAAAGACGAGCTATATGCATTTGACTGGTTTAAACTGAAAAGAAAAAAAAGAAAACAGGACAAACATTCCCTTTCTCTTTGTTCATTAGTAGAGCCGTGCAATGTGCAAAGGCGGATTTGAATAGAAACATGATTTTATCTTTTGGACAGTTGAACAGCATTGGCATTGACTTAGCTCTATACAACATGTCCTCTACAATGCTATGTGACGTCCTCTTTAAAGACAGCACGTCGTGTGAATGTCACACAGGGAAATGCACAAAACCTGAAAGTGAATTTAGTTCAGGACAGACTCTATGAAGCCTGGAAAAGAATGCACACATGATGAAGCCACTCTTGATTCTCCACTTTGCTCACGGGGATGTGTGGTACGCACACCAAAGCTAATTGTCATCTGTCATTCTCCACTCAGACGCCTGTGGATCACCGCATGCTCGTGGAAACTATTTTAAAAGTTAATCAAAGGCTGGGTGATTGTGAGTAGGTGAGGTCATCCATAGAAAATGAAACGAAAATAAACTTGTCCTAAAGAGTGATCGTTTTTAAAAAAACAGACGCAAAGTTTAAATTTCATAATCAAATTCACTAACTGACTGATAACTGAAAAAGGCCCCTCGGGGTAGAAACCCAATTGAAGGCATTTGTAAATGCTTAACCCTGACGAAGGCATTTCTCCACCGCACTCTTGTCGAGCACAAAGACACTAATGGCTTTCCAACATGCAGTGGCAGTGACTTTCATAAAGGAAAAAGAAAACAATTCTCCCAAGGCCTCTTACCTAAATTGTCAGCACCTCATTCATCATGATGAAATAAGTAAAACAAATGTAGTGCAACATAATAACACCGGGAAAATGTTCTGTGAAGGTTAAACACTATTTTAAGCAACTATAAGTAACAATGACTTGCTAGTGAGTGTCTGGATCCACGCCTGTGTAGGTGTAGCCTCATGAGTGTGTGCTTTTCTGCTAGAGTGTGCGGGCGTTTGTGGGAGGGAACAGTGCCAGTAGGAAATATAAAAGTACCGTGAGGTGTGTGTGTGTGTGTGTGTGTGGGTGTGCATTATGCAAATACCTGCCCGGTATGACCCTGGACAGGTAGCTAATTGGTGCTGGATAAGGAAGTTAGGAAGATAAAAAAATTAAAAAAAACGTGGGGCAGCACCGAGTGAGTCTGCATGCTTTCGTCTGTTTATTCAAAGATTTGGGAAGCAAAAGGACTCAACTCGTCTCACTGTAAACACTAGTCCTCTAGATTATTGGAATCTCCAGAAATAAGTATTGAGAGTGGATCTACGTCAGGCCTGATCCGACCCATTCTATTTCCCTGGTAAGTTGCTATACTGGCACTGGGACACCAGCAGTGCTTTTCATAATGACTGAACACAGTATATTAAACTGAGGTATGGTGTAAGTAGCTGAGTGTGTTTAGTTATTATGATTTTTTTTTTAACATGGTTTCATTTAACCTATTATATTCATATGTCTAGAAACATACAAGGGGACATTTTCTAAATTGCTTACATATTATTTGTATACATGTGTTTGATCCCAGTGGGTTCAAACCTCCTATCTCACGTGTCTCTTGTGTTGTTGCAAGATGGTAACCGTTAACAGCATCTGGCATTTTAGTGAGGAAAATTCGAGAAAATAAATAATGTCAAACTGAACCATTTATTCTCACTTGAATATGTATCTAGCGAATAACAATGACTGTAACAAGTTTGGTGTAATGCCAGGCAAAATAATGCATTCACTTTGATATATTGTCCTGTACTCACACTTTTTTCAGCACACTTTCACACTATCAACACTGCCCTTCCTTACTCTGCTTCAGCTATTGCTATATCGCAGAAAGGTTTCATAATGTAATGGCATCCACCTCAGTTTTCATTTAAGGTTACCTTCAAAAGTTCACATTTACAGTTGATAGGTAAAATTAAAATTACGCTTAGAACGGAGAGAATTAAAACTGCAAATGGACAAATCTAGTTAAATCCAATGCTATGATAAGGGAACAATCACTGAAATGAAACCAGCAGTCTGACATGGTGAACCTCAACCCCGTGGCATATGCAGTGGAGTGATTTTCCACTCCACTGCTCAGCTAATGGGATATTGATCCATAACTGTGTCTCTTTTCTATGGTGCTGCTACGTTACATACTTACTGCCTGGTTGATAAGATAGCTGCCTGGCAGTGTAGACAGGGTTAACACACAGCATTAGGTGTTTGAGCCGACTTGGTAGATTGTCAGCTGAGGAGCTGATCTACCTTTGCATGTTGGCATGTGTCACCTACCTCTGGGGAAAGCACCTTCAGGGGTTCTTGACATTAGGTTGTTGGAAAAAAGGATTTACATATTTGTAAGTAGCGTGTCTGTATGTAACATTTCTGTTTGGCTAGCAGCACATTATCTACTGTTAAAATGTGTGACAGGGCTTGGCGTAGTTTTGTTTACAACATGCCATAAAGGTGTGAAAAAGATCTTCCAGGGAACGGGTTCAGTGTGGGTCACTGTGTAAAGAATCAGCTTCGTTGTGTAGCCATCTGAAACGGATGATGACCTTTGACAGCTCGACGACTGTATATCGCTCCATAACATTTAAACATTAAAAAAAAATTCACATTTCTCATCTTAGACAGATAATGAATGAAGCGTTGTTCGGATGTTGGCACAATATTTTGGCAGCAGTATTAAACACAAAACTAATAACAGTCTGGAATGTCATATCTCATGTCGCAAACATTTAGAATCAATAGTAACATAAAACCGTTCGTGACAAGTGAACAGTGTCATTCATGACTCAGCTGTCGTGCATGTGCTTCACTTCTTCACAACAGTGGAGCTGTTGTAATTCTGAGTTTAGCTTTGGGATGCAAATGTTGTGGTTAAGACTGAAACATGCCTTTTTATAATGTGTGTAGCACTATCTGCAGATGTGAAGAGTGAAAGGGAGTACATCCCATACGAAACACTAAAGGGGGGAAAGTCATCGTTTCTTTGGCCATTCATCAACAACATTATCCTCCCACCAATGACTTTCTTTTCTACTACGGTACTTAATTTCCTCCTTTGATCCCGTCATAATTACTAACTCACCTGAAAAAAAACGTAAATAAGGGTCATAATGAGCTTCCTGTACAAATGAACCATGTGGCTACTTTTTAGTGACCATAAATGGTATATTAAGCATGGCTATATAAATACATTCAATTAAGTTTGTTGCAATCCGGAGGAAAACATTTCAAATGATTCTGTATGCAGAAACGTAATACAACTATGATACAAGAGAAGTGTAAACCATGAGGCCAATGCCAATGAGATATGTTTGACTGATAAGACTGGAATACAGCGTAGTTTACACTAGTAATCAAAACTACGATATCGGGGGATAATGAGTGAATGCACATACATTAATAGTTTTAGAAATAGGGTTTGGTTTCATAAAAATCAAATTAAACAACTTGTGGATTATATTATATTCATGACCAGAATGTTTTGTTAAATTTGAAGTGAAATCTAAATCACGTTATTTTGTGCCTCTCTCGTTTATTGTGTCATTTCCAATTGATCCATACAGTAAATAACTCCTCTGCGCCCTCACCCTCTGGGCCATGGTACATCAGAGCGTACCAGCTACAATATGAGCGTAACTCCATCCACCACCCTGGACAGCCTGCTGACTGCTAGCTGGAGCCCGAGGAACTCGTATTCTGATGGTGAGGCTTGTGACCGCCGCAAACACACTCCTCATGAAGCCCTCTCTGCACAATGCATGCACTCCTCACTGAGGTTAATCAGTTGGTTAAATTGTCTTTGTAAAATCTTAAAATGCCTCAAGGAAATATGCTTCTTTGTTCTGCTGAAGCATTCGGATGGCTTTCTGTTCAGCAAATCCAGTTCTCTCACTGGTTATGATACAGCAATACGAAATGAAAATCATTCAACGATTAACAACTGATGTATTTGCTCACATGGTGAGCCCAGATCACGAGGCGTGATTTAGAGATTCCAGGCCGAGAAGTAGCTCCACAGCTCTTTCGGTAAACTGCTCTGATGTAGACAAATGCTTTACTTTAAATGTTTTTATACATAACCTTTGATGTCTGCCTCCAGTTTCGATGGTGACTCCTGGTTACACAAGTCGCCTGTGGCCTCGTGACTTCCAGCCTCAGTTCTGGAGTAAATTCCAGGTGTGGGAGTGGCTGCAGCAGGTCATGGACATGCACCAGATCGATACCTCCACCATTCCCTTCCAAAACTTTGACATCGACGGCCATCAGCTCTGCAGCCTGAGCTACCAGGACTTCATCCATGCTGCCGGCAGCGTGGGACCCATCCTCTTCCACAGCATCACAGAGCTCAAGTGGAGCGGTGCGTCTGAGGGTGTGATAGGGGGACTGAATGGAGGGGGATGATTAGTCACAATAAAAGAGATTCCAGTTGAGTCTTGCTGAGGAGGGATTACAGAACCAGTCAGGGGTCGCACTGCGTGGTGCTGCAGAGGGGGCGAAAGACGGCTTGAAGCGAGGGAGATGATGGATGTGTTGTTTGCTCGGGTAGGTCTCCGAACAAAGCACAGAGGGGGTGTAAAGCTGAGACACAAGCCGGCCGATCCCTTGTTTTTTAATTAGAGTTTGAGGCGTATTCTAAATAAACTGGAGTTCATAGGCCTGAGGCTTCACCTTTGGCTTTTTAACTATAATTATTACGTGTGAAATATGGCTCATCATAGTTTCCCATATTTCTAAAGTTCAAATGGAATTTCAAAACAACCGTAGCAGAAGACCAGGCACAACAGGTTTAACCTCCAGGTTACGGGGAAATTGACGGTAAACCAAACGAGAGCACAATGCTGCAGGCTGAGAGAAACTAGCTCAGTTTCTTGGAACAAGGTGCTACATTTTTATACATTACATATCATTGTAAAACTGTTTGTGTTACCTGGGTATCAAGGTGGTAATGTTATCCATTAGTGGTAATGAATATTAAGATTTGATGTATCTTCCTGTTTTATTCTGAAGAACAGGTCATTATTTCACCCATAATTCACTTGTTTTACCAACTGCTATTGAGAAAGGAATACATGTGTTCGCCCTGTTTGTGGTGAAAATACTGAACCTCCCTGTCTGGCCTCTAAAAGTGAAAGTATCTGCATATGCCAGATACGGTTTTTGAATCTGCTGAGTAAGACTTGTAAAGATATGGTTAACAGCTCGCGTTAAATAATCAATCTGTACATATTACACTGACACATTTAATTCTCTGATTTGTGCTGATAATTCTCTTTTTTATTCCTTCCTGTCCTTGCAGGTCAGTACCATGTGGATGCAGGGCAACTAGAACTCAAACCAGAAAGTAAGAGTCACTCAAACAACTTGTTGGTCCAGAAAGACAACAACACAAATGTCAACACAGATCACTGTTTCGATAGCATGTGAATTTTAATCTAATCTTCACGGCCTTCTTGCCGTCTTTTCTCATTCGTAGTAGACTACTCCTGTTCATTTTCAGACGTCAGCTATCCACCTGGAGGTACTGTGAATATATCAGTCGGCTGCCTTGTTTAATTTCATGCTTCATTTGGAAAGGATCGTGTAACAAATTAATTAAATCTATTTTCCTCTGCTTACGTAGATATCTTCGATCCCTCGATTCCCCCTGTCGCCCCTCTTGCATCACCCACCCCTTCCAGCCCTGGTGAGGAATCTACAAGATATATACAATACAACACGGTGTATAACGGAAACTCAAAATTAGTTTTCACATTATAAAAGCAAATAGATACAAGGATTCAACAATATTTTGATTCATTTCCCTCAGATATCAAAAGGTCTTTCAGTCGTCAGGTCAAAAAACACAGTAAGTCATATATCATATGACTTACACATTATCTTTTTTTTTTTTTAAATGCGATGCTTTCTTTTTCTTACCATTCAACCTGCTTGCTTACCCCACAGACCCAAGAGGGACCCACTTGTGGGAGTTCATCAGGGACATTCTGCTCAACCCAGAGCGAAACCCGGGGCTGATCAAGTGGGAGGATCGGCCGGAGGGGGTTTTCCGCTTCCTTAAGTCAGATGCGGTGGCACAGTTATGGGGCAAGAAGAAGAATAACAGCAGCATGACCTATGAGAAACTAAGCCGGGCAATGAGGTACACCTGCAGCTATCACACGCGTAGTTATACAAATACGAAACCAGACAATAAGTGATCAAATGTTGGAGGAAAAAAATTTGTCGGAAACTGAAACTAATTGAATCTCCACTTTTCACCCTGAGGGGAGTGAAACGTGTCTGCAGGAATAAAGTTCCTACATTTTCAATACAATCAACACCCTATATGCACACAGAGTTTCTTTATACCAATAGCTTGAGACATCTGTGATGAGGAAGACATTTCACACTGCATTGTTCCCAATCCAATCTACTTAAGCAGTGCATTTTCTAATTAAACAGTTATAACTAAGACATTTACTTTGAGACAACTTCAGATGCGTATAGGCGACGGCATTAAGAGTTACAAGTCTAAAACCAGTGAACTCAACCCATTGCTACAGTCGAATGGACTCGTTTTTTAACTGCTCCATGTTTTCACTTTGCTCCCAAATGAACTCAAATGAGCTCCTGCAATAGTCACAGCTTTACATTCAAACGAGCTAATCTAATGAGATTAATTTCATCATCAGGCAAACCACAAAATGTGCCCACAGGTATTGTCACCGTGACCACAGAGCTGATTTCCTATTTACTGAGGTGCAGAAGGATTTGCCACATGATGGCATCACCAAACAGATTGGTGCTCTCTGATAACAAAAGCAAAGGAATAACAGCCAAAAAAAAACCTAGTTTCCTTTCATTTGAATTCATGTGATTGAATTTAGAGGAAAACATTTCGAACATGTTTTGGAAGAATAAAAAAATCTCCCCAAAATTGCCCATCATCCGTTTCATGACGACATTAAATGCAAAATAAATGAAGCCAGGTCTTACTGAAAGCTCTGTCTTCATACTTTCATTACACATTTGATTGAGTAGACATAAAATGGTTAAATTAATCTGAGGAACACAACTCCAATTTAATATGCTTGCTTTAAAAAAGAAACGTAGAAATATGACAATACTCAATTCCTTTTGAACGTATACTGAATGGAGGAGAAACCAAATAATGTAAGTTGTTGTGGTGGAAGAAATTATGTTACATATGATGACGAGTGAAACAAGAAAGATGGCAAAACTCTCTATTTTGTTATTGTCCACAAATCCCATGAAGAGAAAGAAAACTAGCAACGTCTCAATACTCTTTGACTTCAGCCCCCTGTCTCCACCTTTTGAAGTCAAAGAGACACTGATCCTAAAAAAAAAAAAGCTATTAAATATATAATTTGATAATTAAAAAAGGCTAAGGAACTAGGAAACAGCTGTGGTTTTTAGGGAACATTACTCAAACCAAAGGGAGTGGTCTATTTGTTAGAAATAATTTTTAGTCGTGGATTGCTAGTTTTATCACAGGGTCGTGGTTAGTAGAATCGATTCATTGGTGGTTTCGTCAATCAAAAGCTGCAGTATATCACCAGACGTATCTTGTTCAGCTAAAAACACATCTGTTCATGTCACACTATAAAAAGTTCAGATTCATCCAGTTCAGATTCATCAGAAGTAAAATGTATTGAAGTGAAAAGTGAAGTTGTTCAATTAATACTTTACTATAAAAATGTTACGATGCTCTTTTGGATAACGATTCCAATCACATTTTAGGTGATCCGTGATGAATACTGTTTTCCTTTGTCTGACAGTGTTCATCTGTCCTGTTACAGATATTACTACAAAAGAGAAATCCTAGAGCGAGTAGATGGACGCAGGCTGGTTTACAAGTTTGGAAGGAATGCAAGAGGATGGAGGGAGTCAGACAAGTGACAATTTCATTAATTTATGTGGTGTGTATGTTGTATGCAAATATGATGTTTTATTGTAGTTTTCACTCAATTTGTTTGATAAAAAACTATATGTTTGAACTGTTTACACTATGTTGGTACTTTCATGTTTGCCGTGATTATTGTTTTCATCCTTTTCTTGTGACGCTGCACTGAGATGTTCTTTATTGCGTTCTTTAAACTTTAAGCTCATTGCTCATTGTCAAACCTCACACGTGTGTGTTTACGTAACATAACATTTTTTTTCAGATAATACTAAGTCCCAATTAAAAACACGTTTTGACAGATACCGTGAAGTGTCCTTTGGGAAGGACGCTTGATCACCGCTGAAAAACAACAATTTAAATAATAGCCAAACAACATCCCATAAGTGGAATGAAGTACAAGAAAGCATACACTAGTGATAGATATTTACATCGGCATGACAGAATGGTCTTATTTGGTTCATTTTATATTGTTGCATTCATTGAGCTTTGAAGAAAGTGTGTAAATATTCGATAATGATTGATAAAAAATAAAGCTCATCGTTTTTATTCTATGGATGTCATTTTTCAGGATTAAGTGTGTACATTTTGGGTGTCGTTGTTTGCGCCAATGGAGAAGTGGACGGCTGTGTCTTTTGAATTGTTATTGGTCGAAGAAATCAACACTTGAGTTCAACGTGGCGCCCAAACTGCAGCTATTCGTGCTCGTGTTTGTTCAATATTCACAGAGTGTCCACAGAGTGCGACTGAGACCCACAGCTGTTCGCCTGGTTCCCACTGAATCTGTGAAAAGCCCCACACTAGGAGATCATGCAGGTCAGCTCTGTGCTACCGTTACAGTGGGAAGTGCCACACTGTTAATTGGTGGCTAGCGCGTGCCACAGCTTCCACGCTGGTTCCAGATACAAAGACTGGGCCGCGATGGCCAGCCAGATAAAAGCGGGGGCAATGTGAGACTCTATTCTTTGGCCCGTGTCCACAAACAAATGTGTTCCGATCTTCCCTCTGATTTGTCTGGCGTTTGTAACCCTTCTTGTCTACGTAGCGGGCCACGGATTCACTCCACGTTCGGTTATCTTTCCTGACAGCTTCAAAATGTGCCCGCCACACCACCAAGACCACCAAGACCACCAAGACCACCACCGCATCCCCTTTCGGTTTCTGCTCTCACACACATCGGTGTCCCTAACCGACTCTGTCATGATGCGAGCAGGGAGAAATTCCACCATATGTCACAATTAAGAAGTAATCTTCTCGTGTCAGGCCTGATTGAATTGCTGAATGATTGACATCAGGAAACAATCTCTGATTAGAGGAGTTTGCTCATTTTGTTTTCCATTGACGACCGAATGAAATAAAGAAAATTGCGGACGGAGGGACGATGTAATCAGAGACGGCTCCTGATTGGATTGAGATAATGGGCATTGATTTCTATAGTGTTATATAACTGTACATGAAGCATGAACGCAGTGCAATTCAAAACTGAAGTGCATATTCATCATATTCAGATTCTGTGTTGTTACATAAAATCACACTTGGTGGTTCCTCTGAAGCAGCACTTATCATTATGCATTGTAATCACTTTTAATTTGAAATGCACACATACTTCAACGTCGCTGTGTTTCAATGATTCACTCAAATAAAAGGCATGGTTATAAGTTTCATACGTTTTGAGAGCTCACATAGTGATACAGTGTGTAGCACAGTGCAGCTGTTAAGCAGCCACAAACAGATGAGGTAAAGCATCTGTTTGAACAAGGGGTTTGCGTATTATTTATCCATAACGTCAAATGATTCATTGTATTTGTCCACCATAGCACCAGGTTATTGTGTGCATGGCACAAAGAGGTGTGCGTCTAGGCACAGACAGACGTCTGAAAAGGCTGCCACGCTTTAATTTTTTAATAATGCGGTGAGCTGTGATATGGGGACATGTATATACATGTAAGTATACAAATGGTTTGGACTGATCTAACCCCTGCAGCCCAAAGAGACAGGAGCTTGATTATCCTAACAGGCCTCTGCCCTGTGAATGCAAAGCCAGGCTTTACATACCATCAGTGTAAAGATCCACTGACATCTGATTCAAATGCCTTTTTATTTGCAGTAGAAGTTGTGTGTGAGATTCACTGAGGCCTGTGACTCTCGTGGTTCTTGAGAATCAACTGTACGTGAGAGAGAATGAGATTTGGGAAAGCACAGTTAAACCAGCATAACAAGTATTTTGACACGTTCCAATTGACGGCACTCATGGCAGGCACTGATGGCACTTATGGAAACATGCACACAAACCGGTTGTAATAGATCTGTGAAAGAAACAAAAACACACTCATGCTGTGATGCTGTGAAGAGATATTTAATCCATGTAACTCACAACTGATTTTGTTGCACATCAACTGACATGATACGAATAGTGCAGCCAACTGTCTAGAAAGACACAATGCACAGGTACAACTCTGTTTGCCTTCATGTACTGTGAGCCACACTGGGCTGCACAGATGGAATAATGGCTGCCTTTATTTTGCTAAAAACAAAATGCGATATCAGCCTACAAGTGCCTTCATCTCTTATTGTCAGAAACAACATTTCAGATTTGAATAAGCCACGCAAAGAATATTTCATTATTTAAATGGGGTGCATTCATTCAATCAGATAGCTGCTGGAGGAAGAACAGGAAGGTGATGAAAGATAGGCTGAACATGGGCATAAAGACAGTCAGCTGGGATGCTTTGTTAGTGTCTCATGCCGGCTCAGTTGGGCTATTGTGTTCTCTCAGCAGAGACACAGCGCCAGCGTATCAGGGCCCCTTATCATTTTCTCTTCACACTCAAATGGACCTGTGAGGCTTTCTGCCCAATCTGTGAGTTGGACGGATTAGAACTGAGTCACTGATGCGGCTTTACTTTTTTTGGGTGTTCACCGCCCAGTTAGAAATGACACACTGCTTTATAAAATGAACAAAAGTTAAAATCAACCTACTAATTTTGAATTCCAATGAAACAAAAAAACAGCACTGAAGTCACATAAATAATTGATAATTGAGGTGTTTAGAGATGTGTTGTGATGAGACAGAAACATGAGGAAGTAGTCATGACGATGCAAAGCTGTTTTATTGCTCAATTTCCCACTCTGACTTTGACATTCTTTGGAAGTCTGTTTCCCCGTTCACTTTCGACTAATAACTCACACAATAGTGTCCTTGTTGCACTCATCGTCACAGAAAAAAGTCACAACTGGCTCATGCTACCACTACGCCTCTTTTATAAACAAATATCAAGTTCAAATTCATGTTTAAATGTGTATGGCAAAATATATGTGTGCAAATAAATTAATTTTCTCACATTTAACCCATCATGAACAAATTCAAATTAGAAACAGCATCACAGTACTTTCACATCTTGACCTTGAGTCCAGATCTCATTCCAGAGAAGACAAATGAAACAAATGAGGATACATTAACTACTACTATACATCTATACCCCCCTCTCTCTCTCTTTAACAATATCAACATTCAACTATATCAATAGTGCACACTAAATAAATTCAATAAAAAATATATTAAGCAGTCATAAGAACATTAGTATAGCAGTAAACAACTATTTGCTAAGTAAACATTTAGTGCAGAATTGTGTCCCTGAGCAGAGAATGAAGTCGCTCTTCCTCCGAGTGTATTTCCTTGTATAGTTGACAAGGCGGAGCAGCCGTGCGTGTTTTTAGTGTGATCTGCCCTAATGATTATAGCTCATGAGCTGCCAGATTGGCATCAACATGTTGAGAGCAAAGGATCAGAGCTGTTAAGAGGCAAGACACATGCTAATAGTACATTGTGTTTTATTGTTAATACGAGCACTAGCACCTTTTTCACATAACATGTTCCGGAATTATTGTTTCTAACCATAGACTGTATAACAGGGGTTCTAACTTTTTCTTTGTACAGTAGCCCTTCATATTCTCACCAGCAGAGGGCAGTAGATTAGTGAATATGGGGGTTTCGCCCAATTTCGAACGTAACAGAACAACAGCGTAAAGGACCTCGGAGGACCCATACGAGTTGCTATTTTAATGCCAGCTCATTTATCCGTAAATAAATCAAAATGTATTTTCTGCGCCAATTAAATAGGTTTAAAATGAACGGACATTTTTACAAAAGGTTTCCGGAGTTGTTGATCCTCCCAATTTTATTCTACTTTTTATATGGTGGCCTCGTTTCCCTCCCCGCTAATTTACCGTCAGGCATTTGTGAGGACACGTTTCACCGACGGAGGACGACAACATGGCGGCCTCCTTGCGTCTGGGTCGTCAAGGGATTTTATTTGGCCTTAGACTATCTACTACTTTTGACAGATGTGTCTGGGCCACGCACCCGTGTCAGGAGAACGTCAGACATTTCTTTCGGTCGCCATGGATCCTCGGTGAGTCGTCATTGTGCTGTTGGTCTTCGTTCTTTGCTGGCAGCCGCTTACATTTCCTGTCATCGTTTTCTGCCTCCGTTAGTCGCGTAACATTAACGTTCATTTTGAAACGGTGTTATTGTTTTTCCTCACACTATAACTAATACAACATGTTTTAAATGGGCGGACTGTGACGTCGCAATCCTGCCTGATTAAATGAGGGTTTTATTTGACCTTAGATCAAAGCGGAAATAAATACGGGTCCATAAATGAAGGGGAAATGTACAATGCAGGGAATACATAATGACTCATGTTGGCCACGTGCATGTTCATAACAGTGTTGCAAACGTGGACTGATAACAATCTTGACTTTTAGAGAGGTTTTGACGAGGTTTTTGTCTCCATGTATGTCAACTGTCAGTCTGGTGGTCCAAGATGCTTTGATCCCACCTGCGGTTACTGTCTCGTGCAAGAGTGGGTGGGGCCAGTTCCTTTATTGCAAAGTTAAATAGAGTTCATTTAGAACATGTTTGAGCAATTAAATACACTCAAAGGCTCAGTCTGGCTTCTCAGTATGAAATCACAGGTGTTACTAACAACATTGATGATGGCTCCATTCCATTCACGTGTCCCAGTAATACCAGTAAGCCAACATGTACAGGACCAGCACCATCAATCCAAAGCAGCTAAATAAGTCTGTTATTGCTTCTATTGTTATTTACATGTGGCACATGATGTGGGTAGAGCTGCCCCCTCATAGTTGAGAGAAAGAGATTTTAGTCGTCTTAAGATCTCCTTTCATTCTAAATGCTTTTGTATTTCCAAGAAACCAATGAGCACATTTCTGGTAAACACAAGATTTAAAGTGGTGCTTTTTTTAATGATTCTTTGTGGAGAACATCAGTTCTACAGATCTGTTGATCAAATCGACTATCATCTTTGTCTACGAACACTCATATGAGTTTGTTGACAAAGAATGTATTCAGGTGAGGACAGCCCTGGAAAGGTAATAATAATAATGTATCCTTTATTGATCCCTTTTATTGGGGAAATTCTTCTGTGCATTTGACCCATCCTTAGTCACTAAGGAGCAGTGGGCTGCAGTGAAGCGCCCGGGGAGCAACTGGGGGTTCAGTGTTAAATGTCCACAGGTTTGGGAAATAATAGACTGCTCATAGAAAAAAAAGCTTTGGCTCAGCACTTAATTATCGGTGTTCATGCATCCAGAAATAATGTTGTATGTGACACTATTTAGCAGTTTATTACTTCAGCTTTTCAGAGAGGACCCATCAGGAACAACTTACTGCTTGGCATGCATCCAGTATTCATCACCAGTAATAGGCACAGTGAAAGAATTCAGGTCAGAAATAATTGGTTGTTGGAAGAAACTAGAGGATAACCAAGTGCAATGTGACTGTTTTTTTTTTATTTCTTTTTTTTCTAAAATGCGTCATTTATTTATGACTTATGGACTGATAATGTGCTGCTTGTAATTTCAGTCGAAACTGCAGACAGTTTGACATGTCATAGCAGGCTTAGCACTGGTGACAATAATGATGTCAGTAAGCAAGCAGTCCCACGGTGGTTGAACTGGCACTGCAGCCATCATTCATGTGATGTGTACCTGTGCTTTTCTTGCTATGACATGTCAAATGTCTGCTGGGAAAAGAGTCTGTAACCTGTGAAAGCGGTACACTTCTGTGAAAAAGTATTGTACGCACACAGAGGAATGATTGATGCTCAGTATGAAGTTCGATATTAATTACTATTAATGAGAAAAGAGTCAGTCAGTTTGTTTCTCATACACCCGCACACACAAAAAATAAACGGGTAGATAATTATGTTTAACAGTTACTGGCATTATTACATTGTAAATATAAATGTAAATATTTAAGCAAACAAAATATTAATTGGTTTATACTTGTCTTTCTTATACACATATGCACATTTTGTGATATTTTCAAATATCCAGCAGATGGCAGCAGCACGCAACATGATCAGAGACCACACAGAAGTTAACATTTTTATGGAAAAAATGGTTTATTGACATGATGGGCAGCAAATCCGACATGGCCACTAAAATGCCTAATTTGAGAAAAAACACATCTCAATCATTGCCTCTGACATACTTAACAATAATGCCAGCTTCAATTTGTAATTTGTTTTATTATAATTTTGTATTGGTGTTTTACGTTATTCTATTTCAAATTGCTTAAATACATGCGTTATAGTCGGATACATATAATCGGGGGGGGAGGGGGAAGCTGGGTTCAGAGGCCGACTTTTAAGGCAATTTTGTTTCTTCATTGAGGTAATTGGATTGATAATAACATGCACTGTAAAATTTTAAGAACTTTAAAGATAGTTCATCATTGGTTTTGATCGTATGTTCCTTCCAGTTTATTTAGCTCTTACAGTGAAACCTGTGCCAAGCAAGCACAAGTGTACTTAAGGATTATGTCATATCTGAATACAGGGTCTTATGGCCTCCTTTGTCTACTCTTTCTATCTCTTATTCATTGTCTCTTCACCACATTCTCTTTCTATATATCATAAATGTCCGCATTATGTGAGCAGCTCACTGAGCATATCGTTCTACACGTAACAAAAGGATATTCCTTTAAAGTTGTGCAATGCCTGAACAATATGCCTGGCTGTGTGTAGCACTGCGGCGTAGCTGTAGTAAAGCGGGATGCCTCTGGCGTCCTGGGGAGCCAGTGTCCACCACAGTGCTGTGAGCCGCCAGATGAACCCTGGCTTCTGAGTGACTGCAGCCGTGGGTGGGGGGGGGGCTTTCATGAACGCTCAAAGGCCTGCAAGAGTATGAGTGCCTCTGCAGCTTCTGGTGCGCAGTGTCACCGAGGATCACAATTACAGAAGTGACCTGTCGATGTTCTTCTGTCAGAGTGGCACGGTCTCTTCCTGTAGTCCCATACTGAAAACCCTGAGGCCTCAACCAAATATTACCACTTCTAACCATGATACTTGATTTATTTTGACTTCCGCATAGCCTAGTTTATGCTGAAAGGTGCGGCTGAAGGAAAGCTCTGAATACGATTTATCTGGGTTTTCGCTGTAGTTTTTGCTGCCTGTTGACCCCTGATGTAAATTGTACTATTCTCTTTCTATCCTGTAGGTGTCAGCCCAGTCAAAGTGCAAATGCCTGCACTCTCACCCACCATGGAGGAGGGAAGCATAGTTAAATGGCTGAAGAAGGAAGGTAAAAGAAACACAAGACTTCATTTCCCAGCTCTCATTATCACGTTTCTGCTTGACAAACCTGGTTAGTAGATTTTCGCAGGTTAGTACATTTATGTAATTTTTCCCCCACAATGATAGACTAACTGTAGCACTAATCATTTACTCAATGACATCACGTTGCTCTGTAAGGCAGAGGACTGAGCACTGGAGGCACCTGAGGGCCTTTGGAGGCTAATTGGCTCAAGGAAACACTGCAGTCACCATTCATCACTGCTTAGCAACTCAGCCAGGGGCCTCAGCCACACTATCATTTATCAGAAGGCAGCATACTGAATTCTGATTGGCTGCTCTGCTGTGTTGCCATGTGCTTCTGTGACTTGGGGTGAGATATGTACACGTGTGTGTGTGTAAGTGAGAAAGGGAAAGATATATTCTCAGGAACAAGAGAAACACATCCGGAGTGCAATCTTTCCAACTCCAGGTTTTAAGAAAGCTTCAAAAAATAACTTATTTTGTTGATGTGACTAAACAAGAATCCTTTGTAGAAATCTTAAAGAGGAGTTTTTGCAGTGGAGAACACCTATTGTACAGATATTGCGTCACATTCACAATATTGTCAAAATCATGTAAATGTGTGTGCACTCCAACACAACAAACTGATCCCCTCTCCAGCTCCCACTCACGACGTGTCCACCGGTGTATTCTGGCAACGAGTCACATGACACAATAACAAAACGACCGGATCAAGTGAAAGGGAAAGGAAAAACATTTTATTTCTCTGTGGGGTCTGAACAATGATGTTGTCACAGACTTATAATGACAATCTGAGCCTGTTGGTGAAGGAAAAGCCCTTTTAGTGAAAGTAAATTGACTGCATTGGCATTGCAGCCCTTTCTGCATCTGCTTTTCCACACAGGGGCCCATCGGGATTTTTTCTTCATAACATCCAAACAATTTCAGCATCTTACTTTTGTAGATATTTGCAGGTAATGCATGTCGCCCTGGCCTGCATACCCATGTATTCTTATTTTAATTGTTATGGTTATGCCCATCGCCTTTCTGGAAGAGCAGAGGTGAAAAGACTTGAGGTCATCTGTTTGATGTTTAATGTTGCACATCACACTCAAGCTCAGTACAAATTCATTTTTAACTCCAACATTAATACTCCTTCTTTCAACCTTCCCCTCACCCGTCCCCATCCCATGTCTTTCCTTGACTTCCCCAGTGCCTCCCTTTTCCTTCCCACACCTCTCTCTACCGTAAGCTTATAAACACTCTTTTTAGTTATTTTTTGTTTGGGCATTAATTCCAAGTTTTACAAGATACCTTATTTTATTGTACTGTCCTTGCTTTTTCTATTCTCTGCTACATGCCCATAATGCAACTTTCTTATCCTATTCTGCCGATAGATAGAAATGTGACCAGATGTCCGATCTGTATAACCTGTGACCTTCACCTCGTATCCCTTACGTCCTCCTCGCTTCTTCACACGTACACATATGTCACAAAAACGATTAAATCACACCCCGCCTACTCTTCACTCTTCATGACATAGATTGACTGCAACAGCTAATAGCTAGACATTTCTGTGGGCTACAATATAACCAAAACACACATCTTCAACATTGACATATTGATTTCTAACAATCATTTCCTGTACAACTGATGACATTTTTTTTTTCTTCTTCTTTTACTCTCCTTTTTGTCCAAGGAGACAATAAGGTCCATTTGTCTGTGTATTATTCCACTGGAAGACCCTTTTGAGTTGTTTCACTAAACAGATGTAGGACAAAAAGGATATATATATATATATATATATATATATATATATATATATATATATATATATATATATATATATATATATAAGCATGGAAAGATTGAACCGATGCCTCCTAATTGCCGTCCTCTTTCATTGCTAAGCAGATGCTAATATATTCAAACTCTCTCATGGGGTGAACCAGTGGGACTCTACTGGAATTCTAAGGATAGGCAGAGATCTTACCTTCTTTCAGACACGCTGTGTTTCCGTATCTCATATCCTTTACCATGAAACATTGATTAGGCCCTTCATTTGATACGTAGGCCAAAGCCAGAGCAGACAACCTGTTCGCCCCATCAATGGAATTCTTTAATTTTTATAGCAACACACGTGTTCTCCACGTGTGAAAGAGCAGTTGTTTTGAACAGTCTGCTGCTGATCGTGATTCATGCAGTTGCACTAAAATGAGTCATTTGCACTCTAACTAAGAGTGATGACAAGATTGGTTTGGGAATTAGGTGTTTCAAATACATGTTGTTGTTTTTTGTTTGTTATTAAATTTCTTGGATGTGATTCTTTACCTTTTCAGGTGAGGCAGTGGCAGCCGGCGATGCCCTTTGTGAGATTGAGACCGACAAGGCTGTTGTTACCATGGAATCTAATGAGGATGGAATCATGGCAAAGATATTGGTGAGTGAGCAAAGACACACACGACCCTCTCGAGGAGATGATTAGATACAGGAATACAGTTCCAGTATACTTATCCATAACGTGATGGGTGGAGGGAATTTTAAAACGTTGTGTGTTTGGGCCAGGATTTTAAATGTTGCCTTTTGTCAAGAGTGTAACATTGTGTGAAGTCAGCAGTTTGCAGGAGTTATGTCTATGTTTTTAAAATTATTTTATATTCACATGGACTATAATTGCTGTTCAAATTTGTGTGAATGTTTCAGGGTTCCCTCGTTGCCAATGCTAATTGGCTATGCCTGTTAAATCTGCTCTTCCTATACAGTGACAGCAAAGCTTTGACAAGGCTTCTTTGGTGACAAATATTTCACCCCCTCCCCCATTGGGCCGTTTGTGTGTGTGGGATTTTTAATAGACTGCCAAAGACAGAGCGATCCGTTTTCTTTCATCAGTTCTCCAGCACTTGTTCGTCCCCCTGAACAGAAAGATGAAGATGTGTTATCTTCTTTTGGTGTTTGACTGATCTGCGAGAAATCTGCATAGAGTACGGGAAGTGAGAAGAAGGGGGAGGATTTCCTCGCAGTTTAAGCAAGATTTATGTTTGTTTTTATCTTCCTGGTTTAAACGGCTGTGAGGTGTTGCTACGTTTGTTCCTGTGCATGCACAGAAGCACAAACACTTCCTCCATGTCACAGAGAGTGTGCCTTAACTAAGAACACAACATGTTCCCCTCGCCGTGTCATTTTGAACATGCTCACATTCTGGTGACGCTTGAGTGGAGCAGGGTTGAATTAGCTGATGATTCTGTTTGTTTGTGAAACTTGAACAAAAAAACAATTACAGAGCTAGTCTGCACCAACAATCGCACATCACAAATGGTCACACAGGTGCATTGTTCATGAACATTACACCATTATTTCTTCCAAGAGCAACATCGAGACGGCTAAATGAAACAGTGAATTACCGTAGGGATTAGTGTCAATTATAAAATATATGATATGATCTCTTTTCTTCCCCATGCTTTTCACTTCACTGGCCTCCGTCCACATTCCCTTACTCCATCCTTGTGTTTGCGGCTGTGGGAATGAGGTAGTTTCCATAGCAACCACCCAAGAATTGGGGGGTAGGGGCTTTTGCGCTGAAGCTGGCAGAGAAAGATGGTCTGCATTAGATAAGCCCCCTAGCTATCTCTCTCCCCCTTCCTATAAGAGAGTATGAGTATAGTTAATAATAAAAACGGGAGTTCGTGGCAATATTTCAGAGATCTGTGCACCCTTATATGGCACGGGTAATGTGGCATCCACTTGGTCTGGGTCAGAGAGTATTGGGTCTTAAAAGTCTAATTGTGGCTTGCCAAGCACCCAGTCGGTTTCACATTTAGAGGCTACACTAATTACCTGCCCACAAATGCCCGGACATGCTGCCGTAGACGTGGTACTTCCAGTGCTCCACAGGGGTTATTTATGGGGGTCAAGTACTGCTATGGCCCTCGACCAATTTTCAACCATGGCTCTTGGGAGTGAGAGAACAGAGGATATATTCTGCTTATATTGGGATGTGGATGCTGGGGGTAGGAGCAGCAGCATCGAGAACACAGATTACTGTATCTCGTCATACTCCCACTGTGCTGATCTACCCTGACCCAGGGGCTTCAATCTGAAAATCAACCCTGGGTACAATCAATCATCGCCTGTGGAAAATGGCCCGCATATGTTGCAGATATATACTGCAGATATATACTGAAGATGCCAAAAGCTTTTTTGGGTTCAGATGTCTACAAAAATGCATGGCACTGAGCTCTAGATGGAGAATACTGATCTAGAAATGTATTGAAAGGCACATCAGAAGGTAGTTGAGTGTGAATGAATTGGTGAACAATATAATGAATTACATGGTAGAAATGACTGATGGATAAATTAATAGACGGGTAGATTGATGAAGATATCCCACACATTCTACAGAGTTAACCTCTCAGTTTGCCCCCATCCCTCTTTATCTTCACCCGCTGCCATATGAAGGATACATTTAAACACCAACAGTAGCAGCTGAAGTGTCCTCTAAATCAATTGTTAGTATAAATCACTTTCTAACCATTCCGCATTCTTAGGTTAAAATCCAGAATTTCAAAATAAAAGTAAATGACCTGTAGACTGTTGTCACAAATGCTAAATTGATTCAGTTTACAGTCCATATTTTCCTTAGGCCAGCAGGGCATTGGGGAAAGAGTTTGGGACTAAGGTGGCACATTATCGAGAAAACAGTGGAGAGCAATATAAATTATGGAATAGATGAAGGGAAATTACCTTTTGATAAAAAGCTCCTTGACAGTTCAAACTTGAAAGTTGTAGTTATATTGTGAGAAAGCTAAACAAACAGGATGCCCAGAAGGAATGAGTTTACTCATGCGCTGCAGCTTAAATCGTTTCTTTTTTTTTTTGTATCTGTGAGATTACATTGGACTCGCAGACTGGCATTACTCAAATAAAGGATGTCGCTGCCAATCCTCTTTGTGTGATATCTGTCATGCTCTGTTGATCAGAGACAGACCGTCTCACTGCCTAAACAAGATCCCTCTCTTTTTCTGTTTTATAAGCATTTTTAGGCTAAATACGTCTTCCTTTTGACAAATAAACCTCCTCAAACACTGCAATCAGGGTTTGAAGTGTAGCCCGATTGGTATCACGGTACACTGTTTGACCACGGTCCGATGCCCATTGTAACACTAACAAACCTGGAATGATCACTCTTCTTGGGATCCGCGGCACAAGCTTTATAGCTAACAGCCAACACTCCTAATTGAAATTTAAAAGGAATTTTTATACTCATCCAGGCCGAGCTTATTGTAACCAAACTGTGTACACCCTCTGGGGGCTTGTATGGCTGGCTGTATGATAACAGTTTTGAGATAAGTAGGTTAAACCTCATAAATGGTCCAGTCTGACTTTGTTAAATCATTAGCATAGCTGATGGGCTCTGGAGAGGTCCCTTCAG
Source organism: Cyclopterus lumpus (assembly GCF_009769545.1). Classification (NCBI taxonomy): domain Eukaryota; kingdom Metazoa; phylum Chordata; class Actinopteri; order Perciformes; family Cyclopteridae; genus Cyclopterus; species Cyclopterus lumpus. Next base: position 16,562,084 of record NC_046971.1, read on the forward strand.
AGCCCTATTTGTGATCTGTTAGACTTTTCACAGTGGGAATGTTGCCATAGGAAAGGCTAAAGACTGAGTATCACACTGACTGTTCTTCATAGTATTGTTAAACATGAGAGGAAAGATGGTTGTGAGGACATGGACCAAGCGGGTAGACCAGAGACACGTTTCTTTTGTTTTTTTAAAATGTTTCTATGTTTCTGTCAACATGACGGAACGTAACTGAAACACTAACAGAAGAGAACTGAGAAGCACAAACTGAGACATGGGGGGAACATATAGTGATGGATCGAGCAATTCAGACAAGACTAAGACATAATCAACTAAACAAACTACAATAAACAAAAAATGTCTGCATAGTGCCACCTAATAACTAAGGAAAGATAATGAAACAATGATATCACAAACACTATTCATCCAAAGAAATAACAAAAATGATCATAATCTGACTGTACTTAATATAATATTAAACACCAATGTGTGTGGTTAAGTGTCATGCCTTGCTCTTTGTGATCCCAGACACTGTAGAGGAGTTTCATGCTAAACATTGTTTGTTCTAATTTGACTGCGAGCTTTTCCACAGAAGCTCTGAATCATAATCCTTCCCACAGGTTTAGTGTGTTATAACCATTTGATGGCAGTGTTGAGCCCCACACTGTGTGTGTGTGTGTGTGTGTGTGTGTGTGTGTGTGTGTGTGTGTGTGTGTGTGTGTGTGTGTGTGTGTGCCACTGATGCAGCTTGTGATTCAAATGCAGCATATACTGTATGTTGTTATGGATTCAATAACTTCCACTTTTGGGAGAAATACACTTGTCCAATAGTCAAAATCTGTGCACTTCTTGGGAACCGTTTTCTTATATTGCCTTACTAATTGCCTTACAAGCTGCATTTCCGTGCTTTCTGAGAGGTATACATCCAATAAGACTGTTTTAAATTTAGACTGATCTAGAGTAGGGTAGGATAAATATTTGACAACATTTCCCTCTGGGTCAACCACCCCGTGGTGGGGTGGCGCTAAGGATAGTGTGAGCTGCTAAACGGCATTACATTCTCCAGCTCATGTGTATTGTGGACCTTGCTATTAAGCTACCAGCCACTCTGTATTTGCAAATCTATTTCCTCACAGATGTTGTCATTTTTGGATAGGTGCAAATCTCTTTGGATGGGTTGTCAAAATTAATTCGGTGTAATTTGTTATGTTATACAAACTGGTATCAAGATAATGTATCGTTATTCTATACACTTGAACTGTTCTGCTTTCTGGCAGAACTTTTGATAATGTGTTGCTGTTAAATGACGTCACGGGTGTGTTTGTGTCAGCACTTGACGGTGCAATAAATACATATATTATGGATCTGGCTTTTGGTTGTTCTCCCCTTCTGGTGCACACAAATATATTGATTGCTTGTGTCATGATGCCACGGTTATGTAGGAAGTATATTGCTTCTCTAGCATTTCTATTAAATTGAAAAATCCCTCTGGGACTGAAGAGAGGGATCTCTGTGGAAACTTATAGGAGTCCGGATTCCCCTGAGAGGTCTTACGCTTACCCTCAGACCTATTGTTTAGGTGCAGGCTTTATCTTAAAGTGTGGTCATTAATATGTGTTACAACTCGGGGCATAGCCTTGTCGTGTTGTGTTAGGCAGTATGTTGTAGGTTAGTATTGCTTTGTGCTCATCCCCATCACTTAGTAAATATGAGCTTCATATCACTTTACTGCCTTTCAGAGGTAGTTCTTTATTATGTAATAAATTAACTAGGTAATCGTTGAATCTTAGTACCCAAATACAACCGTGCTTTGCATTGCAGTGACAACTTCCTGCCACAAACTGCAAGTTTACATTGAACTAAAGATAGACCAGAATGAGCATTAAAGTGCAGCTCTTTCTACAAGTGAGCGCAAGTGTTCATATATTCTGCTGTTCTTTCAAATTAGGTGGATCTGATTATTAGAGTGCTGCTTTTGATTTTGCAATCCTGCTAGAGAGTGGGGGTTTGGGGTGGAGTATGTTGATAACTGGATTTACTAATTGCGCTTCAATTTGCTGCAATTTATTGTGAAATCATACCTAATTTGGTCAATTGTCAGACATTTGCAGCATATTACGTGTTGACTGATCAGTGGTTGTGTTTTTTAATTTCAACAGCAGGGTCCATTTTTGGTTGTTCCTCCGTTTCTTCTTCCTTCTCTCATGATATCGAGCATGATATCATAAGGCAGCTCACGAAGTGGATACCTTTTGAAAAGAGATGAAGTGTAGCATCCCAACCCTGTCTATTGTGTCTGGCCTTTCATTTAAACTGATCATTATTGACTGAGGAACAACACCCACAGCTTGGGGAGAGTAGCATGAGGCTTGCGGTGGATTACTCTGCAACAAGATAGTGAATCAATAGTTAACGGTATGAAAACACATCCATTCCACTCCAATCTATTACAGCACAGCTGGGTTTTGTATGATTTCTTAAATTAACAGGGGAGAAAATGGAAAAAAGGGAAATTGACGCGAATGAGAAAGCAGTGGGATTGTTCAAGAGGTCTTCTAATAATGGCTGTCACAATTTTTTCCTTTTTAATGACCACTGGTGAACTGATTAACTTCAGAATCGCTTTCACATCATCTATTTATGTGTTGTAGTCTTTGCTTCACAATTGTACAATACCTGAGAACGTCCCTATTATTCTAGTAAACTCAGTTGTACTTTCTAATGTTCCCCGTTACCTGAATAAGTATGTCTCTCACACTCTTTATAGATGGAGGAGGGAAGTCGCAATGTGCCTCTGGGCACTCTAATTGCCCTCATGGTGGATGAAGGGCAGGACTGGAAGCAAGTTGAGATGCCCCCATTAGATGCTGCTCCACCTGCTGCAGATGCAGCCGCTGCCCCCGTTGTTCCCTCTCCAGTCCCTCCACCCAAACCAGCCACGTCAGGACCGTAAGTGTCGCCGTCCTCCTGTTTTTCTGCTAAAAGCACACACTGTATGGATTAATCCATAAAACCTCGACATTGAATACAGGTCTGTACACATACCCCCTTGCCTAATGTGACCATAATGGTGGTTCACATCTTATGGCAGCCATGGTTACAATTTAGCACTCTCAAAAGGATTTGTATTATTGTATTATAGTATTATTTTATCCCTGAATAAGCTTGATTTTTTTTTATATGTAATGCTTGTTGTTGAAGTACCCACAGTCTGAGTCAGCTCATTGTCATCGTGTTGTTAAAACACCTGATTTGCAAATGAGCTAATAATGTTGACATTAACATCAGGTCATGCTCGTTTGAATAACACCCCGATGTGTGAAGATGATGTATGTTTTGTCTTTGTAGTTATGTAAATATTATCAATGGATAAACAAGGGTCCTGTTGACCACCACAATTTCACTCATTGTGTGTCCCTGAGTTGTGGATGGGACTGCAAAGCCATGAACGTAGATAACATGGACAAAGATGCATGCAGGAGGAACAGAAACGCATCCCTTTTTTGTTCCGTATATACAGCCATGCTAATTTCAGGTCTCACCTTCATCACCACCATCTAACCGGCTGAATAGGATGATCTTACTTCTGTTCACGTTCCAACATGTGTGACATCCTACCTACCTACTCCTGATACACAATGAATACTCTTGTGGAAAGCAAAAGAGCTGCCACAGAACAAACAGGCCCTTTTTGTAATCCAAACATTTCACGCTGAGCCCGTCCACATTTTCAGAGTTGCACTTTGCATCCGCTTGACGGGTGAAAGATGTGAACAGTGGATGTGTTGTGCAGCAATCCTGATTGTCAGGCGATGGATCCAGGAATAGGCTCTGTTTGGCAGTCAGGGCAACGAGATGGTATCTGAGCTAAGTAATAGGTCCTTTTTTAAATGTTTTGTTAGCACTCGGTAAGTAATATCCTAACGCTAGACTAAAATGCTTCAAATAACATTTTTGCTGGACAATGACTTGTTTTTTTTTAAGACTTGAGATATAAATATAGGATTTGAAAATGTTCTGTAATTTAAAAAAAAACATCTGGAATCATTTTAGTCCTTAAAAGCAAAATTACGAAGTTCAAAAGCATATTGTAAATACGCTCTCTTCCCCGTCCAGGTTACGTCTCAGTCCAGCAGCAAGACATATCCTGGACTCCCATGGCATAGACCCCAAACTGGCCACACCCACTGGACCAAGAGGACTTATCACCAAGGAGTGAGTATGGATGAATGGGTTTGCTTTATTTGTTTGCACAGGAAGTGATTTGTCAGCAGTAGGTGGTCGTTTAGCATTGTAATTGGAAGGGTCCCAAGATGACACCCAGGTAGCTCTGAGGAAAAGAGATGTCAGTCAGCACAAGATAGGTTATAGCAACAGTGTAGGAAGTGGGAATGACAATGAAAATGGGGGAGAGCCTAGATAAGTGAAAACAAGATGTGACTAAGGGGGTTAAGATTTTAGGTACATTAATCCTGTTATATGGCAAATTCACACTCCCGAAAGCTGTGAACACACACACACACACACACACACACAAACAGCTCTAACGGTTACCTGCTGTCAATAGGGACCTGATTGAATACTCTCGTTACCCACCTAACACCCTGCTGGGGAATCTCATTAAGCAACTTTGGTCGCCATAGCAACTCAGTCTCCAGGAGCCACTGGTGACCATAGAAACGCAGACCATATGTTTTCTGAGGTGCGTGTCTTCAACAGTAAAAGGGATGTGAAGCTTCATGAACCAAACACAGTAACGAATGACAACTCTGAGAAATCCAGCGAAGCCTTTTCCCCTAATGCATACGTTTTTTTACATTACATTATGTACATTTTGTAAATATTGTTTATAAATTCCAATTTTAAGTGTCTTTACCACTGAGAGAGTGACTTATTCAACCAAATTTAGATTATCTTTTCACCGTAAATAGTAAAAAGGGACCACTGCCTGTTCTTTTGGCATCAAGCTGTAATTAATTGTCCAAGTTAATGAACACATGTTCTGTGTGTCAAACTTGATTTCTAGGTTTTGACGTTTAAATTGTTAACTTAGTAATGCAGTTTTAATTATCTCCAAATTATTTGATTTGGCATGCTAGCTCAGTTACCGCTCCTTAAACCATTTGTTAAACTCCCTAACTGATACCGACCGAGGAAATCTAACAGGCTCAGAAAGGAAGATGGTTGAGAGCCTCTTCCGGCCAAGAGGTTGAACAAAAGACAATGTGTCAGAGACCTTTCCAAAGTTAATGATGAGCTGTTGAAATAGTTTGCTGGTCTAGCCACAGACAAAAATAAGTACACAACGCTTAACTTTTAAGGCATTACCTAGTTTGGAAATAAAGTGTATTTTTTCCTGTGGCTTTTCCTTCTATTAATCATAGTTTAAAAGATAGGTATATGGGCTATAACTATTTGGACGTGTTGAGTAGCCAATTGATGCCAACTATTTCTGTATTGGTGTGATTAAGCCATTTCGTTTTAGACAATGTATTTTGGATATTTAGACATGTTCAATGTGATGTCCCAGAATAGCTGAACCTATAGACTAGCTGCTATGTTGTGAGGAAATCAAATCAAATCTCCTTGGTGAGAATAGTTTCACATCGGCGTAGCTCCTTTAAGAGAGGACAGAAAAGACCCCATTTCCCTTCCTTTGTCCTTTGGTAGATCAGATAAGACTGAAACCAGGGAACCGTACCCCTCCCATTCCACCCTCTTCTCTGGTGAGGCCCCTCTATAGTGGGCATGAATAGCAATAGGTCACGCGACCCAGGGATGAGATCAGCATGTTACATAATCTACAGCAAGCAAGGTTTAAATTCAGATTGCTGTTCAGAGAAACACATTTCTATTACCCCCTTTTTCTCCCTTTTATCTTTCATCATTGTCATAAATAGAGATGTTATCCAAAAGGAAAGGCAAGCTCAGTGATGGGTAAAGGTTTCAATGGTTTTCACCTCACTATAGGCCACATTACTTTACTGTATGAAGCCCATTAACTATAAGCCGTCAGCCTCTAGCGAGGAGACGAGCAGCGGTTTTGGATGTGCCCGTTAGTTTGAAATATCCCACAAAGATCCCACAAATTATTGTTGTTCTCTGATTTAACTCTGCACTTCTTACAAAAGAATAAAAATTCTTTAAATGGAAACACTCTCAAAAAACATGTTGAATATCAATGGGGGCTGGCCCCAAAGAGCAGTTTTGTTTGACCTTGACCAACACAGGTATTCATGAACAACGTGAGGATTTCTTGATCGCTCACTCAGGTGTGTACAGCACCAGAGCTGCGCTTTAGCTAAAGTTAAAACATAATCAGAATACACACACAAAAAAACTTAATACAGTATGTTACAAGTACAACACAATGTAACAGTATTATCTTGTGCCTATTGCTGTTTAAAAGAAAGGACTGCTTTGTAGTGGCGCGTCATTGTGTTGCTAAATTGTCTTCAAAAGCACATCTTGTGCAACACTTAACTGCAGAACTAACGGCCAACTTCCTTTTGTGGTAAAGCAATTATTTGGACCCATCTTCCTTTGCTATACAAATGTTTGGTAGATGTACTTACTGTGTATGTTTGATGCTTTTACAAAAGTCTAAATCTTCTCTTAATGTTATTAAGAAATACAGCATAGTCCTCTTTACACTCAACTCTATTTCAGCAATAATGGGTTGTTTAAATTTCTTGAATATATATTTAAGATTGTTCATATGTTATATTTTTTTTTTTTACGTGATTGAAAAAGGCACACCACACAGCCATTCCAGTGGAGCAGCTCCCATGACTACACCACTCATTGTAGTCTGTCCTAGGTGGCAGTAGAAGACAAAGTTTATTCATGTGTGTGCATTTGGTGCTTTTGTGTGTGTGTGTGCGCTGCCTCGTTACCTTTTTAATATTCTACGCACACTCTCTGTCTTTCAGAGGCTCTTTTGCCTTGGCTGTCAGTAGGGGTGTAAATGGTCAGTGTGAAAAGTGCCAACCAGCTACACAGACGGTATCTATAGCTTACTAGTCAAGTATCCACTATAGGCTGCTAGTGACTTGACTTCTTCTCACTCAAGAATATGGTGGCATACAGTATATATTGCATATCAACATTTTGCTCCCTTTTTATTACTTGTAATGTTGGACAATCTTGTTTATATTCGATATGTTTTGTTAATTTGCTCGCTCTGTCCTCTTTTTAGAAGCATTCAAAGTCACTTATAACCTCTATGCTGCACTTTCTGTTTCTTATGTGGTGGACAGTAATCATTTAAAACACTGGTTTTCACAGGTTAGCTGGGGGATTTGCAAGTTGCCTCAGTCCCTCCACAAACAATTACTCCTATCAGTGAGAGAGAGGGGGGGGGGGTTAGTGTGCTGGAGGAAATCAAAAGATACAGCTCAGAGAGGGACATAGCAGTGTGGCCCAGACTGTTCCCGGCTACATGTTGAGGTCAGAGGCAGCTGGTCCAGACAAAAGGCTGGATGTGTGTGGGTAGGTGGACCCCAGTGCACTGAACTGGAACCAGAGAGCTCTTGCACACCTGATACTTTCCCCTCCCACCTCCTTTTGCTGCTAAGAACAAAAGGAATGGGTAAAAAACAATCTAGGGCAGATTCTTCAGTACTTTTTGAATGCCTCTTTTACCTTTTCTCTCTTCCCTGCATATCAATATTCAGTGTAGTGGTCAGCGTAGGATCGTGACCCAAATCGATTTGTCACTTTCTCTTTTTTTCCCCCTCTATTTATGAAACCTCTGTGAATGGACATATAAAACATATACTGTATGTGGAAAATGTTGCGGTTGAGGAGTAAAATGTGCACAATTATATCTTAACTGGCCAGTGTGATATCATTGATTTCAATTCCAATTTTCCTTTTTCTAAGCTTACGGGAGAACAAATCATTTGAGATGGCTTTGGGATGATCTGTAAGTGGGGAATTCAGACTCATCCGAGATGTACAATGTGTTTAACTCGCATAAGACACCTGTACCAAAACATGTATTAGTCTGTGCTATTTTATTGTCGTCCTTTGGAAAAAGATGCTGGTTGAAAAAGTTGTGATGTCCAAGGCTCATCATGCCAGTGGCAAGAATAATGAAGCCGGTGTGTTGAATAACCGTGTCCCTTGGAGCACCTGACACCCGATCCTGCCTAGCCTTATCCTGATGGGGTTTGTTTGTGACTAGCAAATTATTCTCATGACGCCCATCCACTGGAGGATAACCGAAAGTTACCTCTCTCTGCAAGCCCGACACAAATACAAACCGGATAAAAGTAGCATGATACTTTATAAGCTTGGTGAGTGGGAGCATATGGGTTAATAATATATGATTGTACTGTCATAAGTTATGCCAGTTATTCTTCTTTTTCCATACAATTGCAATTTCATTTAAAAAGGTCCAAGTAAAAGAAAATGACAGCACTTTTAATGCAGCAGTACATTTGTTTGATTTAGTGTTCCAAAGTAGAAATGAAGCCATTATTAATGAATACGGAAATAAAGAAAACATGACAAGGAAAAGTTTACCAAAGGCTTGAAATAGCATAGCTCATCTGTTTAACAGGGGCACACTGGGTGAGAATCAGTCGGTTCACATGTGCACTTCAACAAAACAAAATGATTGTATACATTGGATCAAAATGTTCAAATTACTGCGTAAAGTGACGCCTGCCTGTGTGTGTTTGTTTTTTACTTGAACAGAGATGCCTTGATTCTGTTGAAGACATCTCCTGTCCCCAAAGCAACCCCAGCCATGGCTGCCCCGAGTTCTGCCCCGACCCCGGCAGCTACCCCTCTGCCCCCAGGCAGCAGACCCAACATACCTCCGCTCTCTATACCAGGGAAGCCAGGAGCACCGGTGAGCACTCCTCTCGCTCGCACTCCTAACAAGTCTTCAAGTCGTTGTAACAAGCTTATCAATGTCATCTCTACATTGTCAACGCCATCCATCCATTTAAGTGATTGATGGCAGCTGAGATATATCTGACAATCACTCTTGTCCCCTTTCATTCCCTACTGTCTCTCTCAAAATCACCCTGTTCAATTACCCCCACACCCCTTCCTCCACTTGTCTCCTTTAGGGCACTTTCACAGAGATCCCAGCCTCAAATGTTCGCCGTGTGATTGCTCAAAGACTGACGCAATCGAAGACCACCATCCCCCATGCGTATGCCTCCGTTGACTGTGACATGGCTGCCGTCATGCACCTCCGCAAAGACTTGGCTAAAGGTAAAATCACACAACTATGAGGGTGTTTGTACACGTTAGCGAAGGGCTGTACATGTGCATGTTGGCGTCTTGCTATTCAGTGCATCTCTGACCCGCATTTGGGAGGAAGCGTTTCTATGAAGATGTGAATTTCATGGTTTTCACATGACTGCTCACTTGACAAAGAGGACAGTCTTATGCATTGAACGAATCTCTGGTACATGTCGTCTCAGTTGGGTCATGTACCTCTGGTTCATATCAATAACCCCTCCTGACCCCCCACCCATCATGTCTTCACACGGCATAGCACAATTAAAGACACACACAGTTAGTCATACACATTACTCTTATAATTTCTTACATTTGACTTAGAGTGGCTGTTTCTGCTAGCTTGAAATTGCTCAGAAAATGTGTTAAGAATGGATGCTGTTTTCATTCATATAGTTCTTCCTTTGTGCTTAAAGGAGTAAAGTACTCAAAGTGTTTCCAATTGATTTGTTAGTGTGTTGGGTGCAGCGGCCGGTGTTATATAATGGCAGTATTCAAGATGAAGAAAGACATTAACAACTCTGGTGGAAAAGAGTTTGATCCATCCACACAGTATCAGCGAGGTAGGTAGTGTTTGGATAGGTTGAGAGCGTGAGTAGTTGGGGAAAACACGAAACACTAGCTGTATCTTCACCATGTTTTGGTTAGCTACTTTCTCAGACTCAAAGACTTCCCTAGCAACTGTCACTGAGCTAACCGCAGCGTATTGTGCAACATCCATCAGGATGTGTGTGTTTGAGGTGAAGTGAGCTTTACACCACAACCGGAGAAAGGAAACCTTGTTAATGGGTCTCAACAGTCACTCTTCAACATTTTTGCTCCATTCGGTCAAGAAAAGATGTATCCTTAAAAGCTGCTTTTCACAGACTCCCAAAATGTAATCCATGCTTACTTTGGGACATTTTTTGTTGATGAAGCAAGAGTTGTCCGTCAATCTCCTATTTTTAAACATTCAGTTCAACACACTATCACGTAATTTGCTTTATTTAGCTTAACTTTGCCTCGCTGTCAAACAACCAGTAATTCTCTCTGGGACCTGTCTCTGTGGTGGAGGAAACGGGTCGGCCATTCCAGAGCTATTAGCTAGGTCGTGTGTGTACTCAGGGATTCTCTCCGCGGTTGTTTTTGCCGACTCTCATTGTTCAGGAGCAGAGCGATTTCACGGTTTGCTCGTTAATCATCCCGCTCACAGCATTCATAACCGTCTGGTTCTGCACTAATGGACACTAGTACAAGTTGGCAGTGATGCCAGGCCAAGCCCGCCTGAATGTCAGTGGCTGAGTCATATAGAGGGATTGTTTCTGATCAGCTGCAAAGGTCAAGCTATAGGAGAGTGTTCCTCCCCATGAGAACATGGGTAGTAAAAATCATTTGACAAATTCAAGTGAACACACTTCACAGGTCCTGTAAAACATACGTGACTTTATGTCCATTTGTTGCTTGAATCAGTCTCGCAAACTGTTTCTTCTTTGTCTTTTCAGAACAGATCAAAGTATCAGTTAATGATTTCATTATCAAAGCAGCTGCTGTTACACTTAAAGTAAGTATTGTTCACCTGTTTATCTTTACTGGGTTATCTCCTGACAATGTGTGTATTTACAGTACAGGAAGATATGTATAATGTTTTGCTCTAATTTGCATTAGCTGAGAAATCTGCCCGTTTGCTGCATGTGTCACAGTAAATGTGAGGTGTGTGTGGAACACATGGTGTGTATATGCTCTAGGTAATGTTAGTATAAAATGCTAAAGCACCACATGGCAGTCTCAGAGTCTGGACACTACGTCCCACAGCTCTTTGGATTGGCCCCAGAGTTGGCCTTGGTACATCAGGAAGTGGAATCTGAGGCACATTTTTTACTTTTTAATGAACTGGTGTGTTTTTAACTTGTCTGTGTTCATACAGCAAGATTTCAACATGGACATTTTGATATTGAGGCTCCACCACAGCAGATTGATTAAGATCAAGATTATTCAGACATGTTATTTTTAATCAGATTTGATGGCCTGATAGCAAATCTATGTATCCACCACCAAATTGATTATTGATGTTCTTGGATTTACTGTGTTCAGTTTTTTTACTGTCATCATAATTTGTTCATATGCATGCTACCAGTCATATTATAGAAGATTACATATTTAGTATTGTATCAAACTTACAGTTTAGGAGCACAGTGTAACCAAAGCAGAATCTCTAAATTACTAATTTATTTTCACTGTTATCCGTCAAAACCTATGCTGACTCTGACTTTCCATCCTAGGAGATGCCAGAAGTGAACGTGACCTGGTCTGGCGACGGCCCCCGTGCACTTGATTCAGTCCACATTTCAATCGCAGTGGCGACTGACAGAGGCCTCATTACCCCCATCATCAAGGACGCTGCAGACAAAGGAGTCCAGGAGATCTCAGCTAATGCTAAGGTAAACAATACATTATAAAGCATTGTGTTTTCATATGTTGTGAGAGTCACCTCCCAAAGCCCAAAGAGTATTTTCATATTAACTATAAGCTCCGGGGACATTCAGTGTATCACTTCACGTGAACACATGCAGTTTTGCTGTTGATTTGTTCGTGGAAATATGGGAGTTGAGACTTGACTACAGCCCAATTGTATGGAAAAACAAACTCTGGAGGCATCTGTAGAGTTGTGTTCACCTTCTGGCTCGAACTTCATTGCATACAGTTATTTTTTAAATATACATCAGATCATGTCAAGTTAAAATCAACTTAAGATCAGCTGGAAAGATCATCTGTAGCTGATTAGATTTGGCATAGTTAGGTTTGTGGGTTGTCTCAGCTGCCACTGGCTACAGAGTACAAAGCAACAATGGTCAGCTTTTCCTGCTGCTCAGTCAGCAGCTGGGGACAGGCATGTATTCACAAACACATAAATGTGCTCTCCAAATGTGATATTCATGTACTCGTTGAATCGTCTCACCCCCGTCCTCATTAAAGACACAGATCAAATGGATGAATTTCTCAAGATGAGGGTAATAAACATGATGTCTCTCACCAGCTGTAACCAGGTGTAAAATGTTCAGGGCCCTTTTTATATAGGCCTGATTTACGTCTGATTTAACAGCAGTTGGCAACAAAACATGGAAGACATATGATTGTTTTCATAAAACAGTGTTGTCAAACTTGTTCTGCCACTGCAAATACTATTAATGTGCTCCTCTGGCACATTAATAGTATTTGCAGTGGCAGAACTAGTGTCAGTATACGATAGTATTTGTAGTAGTGTTGGTAACAATTTCAGTTTGTCAGGGGGAATTTGTGTGGTAGTTTAGAGGAAATACATGTGCAGTAGTGAGTGTTAGTGAGAGGTAAGGGATGAGTGAGTGTGTAATTATGTTTTAGACATACTTATAATCAGATTGCAGCATTTATGCCTTTTCTGTAACAAAACTGATGTTTCAATAGACGCGATTGTTTCATCACGAGGGTTGTTGTCTGTTTGTCTGGACGAACACCATCGAAATGTTGCGTTCAAGATGTCTAGTGTTTGGGAAGTATTTCATTACAGTTCAACACCAATTTAGAATTTGCACATTTGTTTTACATCAACCCTTTTTGAGTGCATTATTTTTCATTTTTTTTAGTGTCCACTCTCTTTTCAGTGTTTGACGTGTTTTTTTCAGTGTAGCTAGTTCGATGATCGTCATACTATCCAGTTTAAAAGGTATCTTGATTGTCCTGTATTTTTTCTGTATTGTCCTGTATTTGGATTGTGTAAGACTTTTTTGTATGTATAGTATTACAGAGAGCCATGATTGCAGATATAACCCAATGCATACATTGTCCGTTAATGTTTAACCTTTAATGGGTTGCCAACAATTATGCAAATCTAGTTATTGTATGAAAATATATTGCTTAAAACTTTCTCTATGCGTTTTTTCTAGTGAATCAAGGTGAAATGTTTTATTCCAGAATGGTATCTGGCTTGCATAAGGTTTTTAATCAAGCTGCCCAATTGTCTTTGAGATACCAAAATGCATGTGCAAGTTGGACTACAGGTGTAACTTCGAAGCCTGGAGAATAAATTAGTCTTGTTTTGTCTGCCATGCATTTATTTGAAAGAGCAGTGATATTAGTTTGTTCCAGTGATGAGGCCCAGAGGAAAAGTCTGCTTCATTTTTGTTTACGTATGTTGTTATCTTTTATTAAACTATTTTGATGACTTCACGTCAAATAATAAACAGTTGTTAGCGATCAAATCACTGCAGGAGGACGTTGCATCACTCGTGCAAATGCACATCCAACGGCTGCTATAAAGCATGGGCAGCAACATGGGGGACATTTTAGTCCACTTAAGCCTTCAAAATGAGCTTGGCCACCCACTGCTATTCAGTTTAGTTATGCTGCTGCCTTGAGTTAATTCTACATTTGCCAGTCCTTATTGCTCTCAAATTAAAATCAACATGTGGTTTGAATGAAGCACAAAGAGGTCGCTGCTGGCTATTGATGTGATGGAGTGGAGCATCAGCCTGTTTTTGCACTAAGAGCTCTTATCTCAAATATGCCCACCATGTCTCACCGCGTCTTACAATCCTGTGATTCATTCTCGACTCTCTGTATTGGCCGTGTCCCCGCATTAACCTTTAAGTGCATTTCCATTTGAATAAAGTTCACGTTGAATAAAGACATGGTGGCCAGCAGTCTCAACAGAGCAGAGCTCGCAAAAGAGAAGTTCAGCGATAGCATTTTTTAAACAGTAGCTTTGTTCTTTCTGCGAAGCCTTTAGAATAAGGTGTCCTGTATTTTAAACAGATTTAAAAGCTCATACTTGATCGCTGATACATCTGTGTATGTTTAGAGAATAACAGTAAGTCTAGCCAGGTGATCACATGCATGCACACATTCCTTCACCTGATACAATACCAACATAGTTTGTTCTTCATTGAAAGATTCGCTGTGTTTTGTCCCTTGTTTTTTTCCAGGCTGCTCGTAGCTGTACCTACATAAAGTAATGCAGTATAATCCATAAACAACCCACGTAGTAAAAAGAGCGTCCGTAGGGAGGAGAGCTCGGGGTTGACGGGTTGGTCTGAAAACACCAGACATGGAGGCGGCTTTTTCATGTCCTGTTAGAAACCCAGAAGTCAACGCTGACTTATTTGTCACGTAACTAACGCCACTTCTGTTGTTGTTTTATGTCTGACACAAGTATTTGTGTTGCCTCAGCATAGTCGGGGCAGGCGCACTGATCTCTGAAGATGAGGACTCGTTGCTCATTCGCGCTCTGATGGAACATGACTTCACAGAACCTGTACGCAGCAATGCGTTTGTGTTCCTCGTTTTCCAGCTTTGTCTTATGTCACAGTGACTGTATGTATGTTGCATATTCTTCCTTCTCTAAAACTAAGTGTTTGAGTGGTGTGTCATGTTTCAATAGGCACTGGCCCAGAAGGCTCGAGATGGGAAACTACTGCCAGAGGAGTACCAGGGAGGCTCATTCAGGTAAACTGAAGACACATTATCTCTTGGTTAAAGAAGAGGCATATGAACACTCATGACATTATACAACGTAATGTTATTTTCCAGTCTTTCCACTTCAATTTATAGTATAACTCGGTAAATATTTCTCAATTCAATAGGCTGACGTTTTATGTGTGGGAACAGAGGCCATTTTATCTATAATACTTAATCTCACAATTTCCTTTGGAGCTCAGCGGTAAGATAGCCTTCACAAATTTCCCCCATTATGACTTAGATCCAGTTTCACAGATAGTTAATATATTATGCATATTCTACATTTCATGCGAGCCTGAACTGAATGTGGTCTTGGGCGACAAGTACCATCAGTTACTGTGCCATCAATTGCAGAGAATTGAATGGGAGGCTTTTCAACTCATTAGACTTAATGGTGTCATTTAGACATAAATGGGGTTTCTGTGTCAGGCAGGAGCCATGAATTCCTATGGAGATGCAACCATCTTTGTCCTCCTGAGGATATATGTGTACGTCTTTCCTCTCTTCGATCTTCCATCTCCGGGAGCTTCAATTCTCATTAAGGCAAACGGCCCTCGGGTCAGTGTTGCTCACGATACTCACTTGGTGGCCGGTGCTGCTGTAAGAATCTTTACTGATCAGTGTTCTATGTTGCAAAATAAGATCTTAAAAGACAATTATATTAATTTACTTAATTCACCCTCTGATTTTTCAGTCATTGACTCAGGAAGCTGGTTTTAGAGCGACCGTTATGGCGGCTTAGTTGATTTTCATGCATTTCCTCTCGTGATGAGCTTGACTAACAATGTAATATGTCTTCTGTCTCTTTTGTCTCTTCCTCCATCCGTTCTCCTTATTTCTCATTGGCAGTATATCTAACCTGGGGATGTTCGGTATCAGTGGCTTCAGCGCCGTGATCAACCCTCCTCAGGCTTGTATCCTGGCCATCGGGACCTCCAGGTCCGAGCTGCGACTGTGCGAGGATGATCAGACCCTGTGCACCCAGCAGTTGATGACGGTTACGCTGTCCAGTGACGGACGACTGGTGGATGACGAATTAGCCTCCCGGTTTCTAGATAAATTCCGCGGCAACCTAGAAAAACCGCAACGCATGGCACTTGCCTAAAAGTGAGATCGCTGTATGAAAGGGACTTGAAGGAACAAGGCAAGAAACACCTGCATGACAAAGCCTGTCTTGTGCTTTCACAAGCAGAGAGCTCTTAAAAAGTTGTTTCCTGTTCATGCTTCCGATTAAGGCTTACAAAAGTAGGCTTGTAGTATAAACTTGATTCTGTGGCCTGCTTCTGACGGATAGTCACCAGGCTTTGTGATGGAGCGGTTAAACTGGGCTTCTGCTAGAGAGGAAGAGGATGGAGCAGTGGTGCCAAATATAAACCGAAGTTGGTTAGCGGGGTGCATCCCACTTAATGTAAAAGCAGTCGTTGTTCTATCACACCTGTGTAGTGTATATATGAAGGTATTCTTCCACTTTGAGTTCTATTTTTCAGTCCCAGTGCATCTAGCCTGTCACTATTAATGGTGGTTCTGTAAAATACGGTATTTATCACTGATGGCAGTGCAGTTTCTAATAAGGGTGAACTACGTCAACCATTTACTATTGTTACAGAATTTAAGAACTTTATTAGCTGTACATGTTCCTACAATTTAACTTATTTAAACAGATACCTTTGACATCCCTGAAAACAAATTTCCTAAGTTCATGTGTATACAAAATATACAATATCATTTAGGTTGTTGGTTTCCTTAAATAAAACAAAATGTTCAACCTTGAAATGTCAAAGAGCCTCATTGAAGTGTGTGTGTGTGTGTGTGTGTGTGTGTGTGTGTGTGTGTGTGTGTGTGTGTGTGTGTGTGTGTGTGTGTGTGTGTGTGTGTGTGTGTGTGTGTGTGTCTGTGTGTGTGTGTGTGTGTGTGTGTGTGTGTGTGTGTGTGTGTGTGTGTGTGTGTGTAATTAGAATCTAAAGAGATTACACAATTATTTCATACAAGCCAATTAGGATAATTTGCTGGGCTTAGTATACAGGTCAGCCTCTGCCGGCAGATGTTTATCTTTGCTGTAAGCGTTGGCAGAACAGCTGTTTACATATGTAACGGCACCAGTTGGGCAGAGCTTATCCTAGCTGTGTGTAATCAGGGTTTGGTATTATTTATTTTAGAGCTGAAGGAAGAACCTGCTGAAATAGAGGAAGTTGTGATATCAGACATTTTGGTTTCTCCAGTTTAAATTAGAATTTCACACCCGACTCAGCTTCATGGGTGAAGTTCCGCAGTTTGACAAAGACATTCCTCTTAAAACACTTGGCTAACGGCTTTTCTTCATGAGCTGCTGATTCACATGATGGGTTTTCTACATTTTAATTCTCAATATTAATGACCTAAATTCAGTTGTGGATTATTCTGGTAACAATGAAAGAAAAGAGGTACAGGAACTGCATTAATATTTAATGACGGCCAGGACTGTCGTGAAAATTGCCTTCTGATAGTAACTCAAATAAATCACTTCCCCTACATTTCTGCCTTTACATATATAACCGCTTGTCCATGACTGCAGAGCGAGGACGTTTTTGTTCTGTGGTTGTTGTGGAATCAGATAGACGTGGGGAGGCAGGCTACAATGGGATTGGGGTGTGGAAGCTGCACTCAAATGCTTTTCAGCCTCTTAGGCTTGAGTCCTAATCACAATACAACAATGTGGAGAAGAGTCGGTAATGTTGCACATGCAGTTTTTAGTTTTTCTGTCATGTGGTTCTTATTGTTTGTGATTTGATAAACGTGAAATGTCACTTACGTTTTCATCAGTCCAGTTATCTCCCTCCTTATTGAATATAAATGTGTTATTACGTGGTGAGCTATGCTCATTATCCAATCGCTGTGTTGTGCGAGTATTTATCTGCGTGCACAACTTCACCAGCTGCTTGGAAGAGATGAAGTAACTTCACGGTTCAACCTGAGATCAGGTGAGATTGAAACCTGCTTAAGAAGGCAAGACCAATGTGTAAGCTGCCCTCAAAGCACATTCAGAAACACATGGTAAAATGGCAGAAATGTGTGCTTAATACACTATGTGACGTTTCTTTTGCATGAGATGGCCTGCGGTTACCCCAGAAATGAGCAGGAAACCCGTGATACGTTGCTCGGAGCTAACTGATAACCACGAGTGATTTTTCTTTACAAATGTTGATTAGTTAGTCACGGTCTTGTGCTACCATACCGCCTAGTGTAATGAGCGCTTTGGGTTGGAACAAAGCCTCCTTGTGTCATTGGTAATATCCTTGAGGCCTAATATTTGAGATGAAGTAGACTATTATTTCTGTTGTTTCAATAACTTTTTTTCTGTTCTAAAATTCCCATGTTGATAGTGTTTTTATGGTGAAATAATGTTACTTTATTAGACCTCGCATTTTGCTATCAGCTTGACAACAGCTGGCACCATTTAGCAAAGCAGTTGAACAATACTCTCCCAATATCAGCACTGCAAATGCAGCAAAACAGATTCTGACATTTCCTTGGCTTACCTGTGCCTGTCTGACATTTACTCCTCTGGCTGCTGCCCACCAATCGTGTTGTGTGTAACAGCTGGACAACAGAGCCACCAAACAGAAGGAATAGGTTTTGTTCCCACCGAGGTTTTGATTAACTGTACGCGGGGTCTTGAAGATAGTGCGGGGGCTCGCGCTAGCGTGTAGGTCAGATTCATGGACACACAGCATGGTGCAGAGAGATGGAGGCAGTTGCTATGGAGACCAAAGTGGGCGAGTGTGTGTTTCTGTTGTGCACTGATATTTGGACGTCCTTGAGATGCATCGTCTCACAAAGGTGTTGGTTCCTCGTTTGAATGGTTACAACCATACATTCTATGAGGGGTTGGAAGCACCTCTTGATTGACAAAAGAATAACACAGGCTGGGGGGGGTCGGGGTGGTGCAGTCATCCAGTCTGCACCCCACCCTTTCCCTAAGCCTCCATCCATCCCCCTCCAGTCCTCATGGGCATTGGAACCATTTATGCATTAACAGTCCTCCAGCTTTCAATGAAATCAAACAGACTTTAAAGGACTTTTCTGTCTCTTTAAGGTAGTGGTGCATAATGTCCCCATCTAATAATGAACCATTGTAGTCTATTTGGCCTCTCAGGAGTCCCTCCCTGTCTCTTTTTTAGTCTCTCACACACACAGAGAGAGACACATATTTCCCTGTGTGAACAGGCTTTGTGAATAATCACCAGGGTTGGTGAGAGGCTTGCTCTCATCCACATGATCTCACGCTCAAGTTTGTTCAACCATTGTTGACAGGATTTCCTCTGGTCTCCCCGTTTTCCCGTACTACCAGCACTTCTCTATTCAGTCGTCTTTTAACTGGGATGCAAACTTTTGCTCGCAAAGCCAGCTGTAAAATGACCACCTCGCACTTCCACTTCCTTCTTCTGTCTGAGTTATACTACATTTAGACCGTGATGTTACTTCTGAGGAGTGCACTTAAGGCATCCTCTTTTAGCGGTCTTTATGAAAGCACATGTAAATAAACCACAAACTGATTGGTATCCACAAACATTTCACCTGTGAGATTACTGCGGTGGGTCGTCCTCGTGCTGACCGAGAGTCCGACCCAGAAGAGGGATGACACAAGATATTCCAGATGGCCATACAGTACTTTGTGACACTCGCTGTCCAAACACGCCGGCTCTGCTGTCCCAGCACCCAAACACAAGTGAGGCCCTTGCTTTGTTGTTGTTGCACAAAGCCCGGCCTTTTGAAGCAGTCCAGTCATGCTCTCGTGATGCCTGGGTAGCTCATTCAGCCTGAGACACAGCAGGGTGTGGCAGAGCTCATCTATCGGCCAAAGATACACAACGAGGACACACTCCTGACGACCTCCCTCACCTCCCCAGAGACCCCTCGATTAGGGGACAATAGGCTTCTGAATGCTTCTCAGTAGTTTCAGGTTACAGGAAGTAGTAACAGGAATTTGTCAGAAACATCTGTCTAATAAATACCAAGAGATCAAATGTTCTTCCGTAGATGTCCATCCATCCATCCATTATCAGCCGCTTATCCGGGGTCGGGTCGCGGTGGCAGCAGGTTCAGCAGGCCGACCCAGGCTTCCCTCTCACCCGCAACACTTTCCAGCTCATTCTGGGGGATCCCGAGGCGTTCCAAGGCCAGCCGGGAGATATAATCCCTCCAGCATGTCCTCGGTCTTCTCCGGGGCCTCCTACCAGTTGGACGTGCCCGGAAAACCTCTAATGGGAGGTGTCCAGGAGGCATCCTGACTAGATGCCCGAACCACCTCAGCTGACTCCTTTCGACACGAAGGAGCAGCGACTCGACTCCAAGCTCCCCCCTGATGTCCGACCTCCTTACCCTATCTCTAAGGCTGAGCCCGGCCACCCTACGGAGGAAGCTCATTTCGGCCGCTTGTATCCGAGATCTCGTTCTTTCGGTCACGACCCAGAGTTCGTGACCATAGGTGAGGGTTGGAACGTAGACCGACCAGTAAATGGAGAGCTTTGCCTTCCGGCTCAGCTCCCTCTTCACCAAGAATACATCTAGTAGATGTAAGTAGATGTAATACATCTACTTCCGTAGATGTATTACATTAAATATAAATAAAACTGTACACCATGTAGTTCTCATCATTACCCCAAATCTGTGCAAACGCTCATATCCACTGGATGTTTAGACAGCGAATGATTCATTTCATCTCGCTGCTCTGTACGTATATGGACATCTTGTGACGGTTGGAGGGAAAAAGACACGTTGCCGAACAGGAATGCATTAGTCGGCCTTTACCACATGGAATCCCAACCACAAGAGCGTCTGGTGAGAGCGTGTGTGTATGTCCTTACTGAATAACTATCATGGACTTTTTTCTTAACTAGATGTGTATTGGCTGACTCAGCAGTCAGAGGTTTAATTTAGGCCTCAGTCATGCCCAGTAAACAGCTGTTCACCGCCTGTGTCTTTCTCTTTGCTTTTATGCTGTAACGTCATACAGCAAAGATAGCCAGATATTAATGCTGGGACCTTGGTTAACTGGTTGGTTTTATTCCTTTTGGCGTTTTTACTTCTTTCAAAGCCACTTCCCACTTAAATGAGACGTATGATCTGGTCACCTTCATGTTCACACAAGTCCTTGAACATGATGAGTTCAAGGTAAACAAGTTTATTTGACCTCTATAGACTGACAGTGATTGAGAGTTGTGTGCATTCCTACGTGCTAAAGTGTTGACCGTAATACTTTTTCTTATTTATTCAGTCTACCTTACATGGGACAGTGTGTATGTTCAGCTTTTATCAATCACAGCAAATGTCACACATTCACCCAACTATTCATTAAAGGAGTGGATCGTCTTTGCAGTTTGTCTCAATGTTGTTTCTCCAGAGAGAGAAACTAGGGCAGACATTGTCCTGAGAGGCACACAATGTCAGGCTGGGTAATTATTGGTCTTCACAGTCTCTGGGCTACTCTCTGTTTCTGTCTCTGTCTTGTACGCTCTATTTTTCATCATCCTATCCGTCTAGATTCTACTGGAACAATTTGACTATATTCAGTTGAAATATCACTTTTAATTTAGACATATTTACAATAGTCTTCATATCAAAGAAAACACAATCAAGGCAAACTTAATTTTTGTAGCACATCACACAGAAAATTCAATGTGGTTTACATGATAAAAAAGAAAGCAAATACAACCTTACATGGAGTTCTTATATGATGTACATCTGCTTGTTTCTTCGCCTTTATTGCTTCAGATGGACTATAAACAAGTTCCACTATGGCAACAGCTGAAACAGGAAGTGACTTGTATCCGTGGGGTAGGAAGTGTGAATCTTGATACTCTGTTCTCTTATTCCTTTGGTGGAATTATGGGTGGGTGTGAAGTCAATCATCAGAAAAGATAATCTGTCTATTTATTCCTGAAATATGTTATTTGAACAAAATCTCAAAAATATCCAACTAAAATACAGCTCATCCAGAATGCAGCTGCTCGACTGGTCTTCAACCTCCCGAAATTTACCCACACTACTCCGCTCCTCCGCGACCTTCACTGGTTACCGGTGGCCGCCCGCATCCGCTTCAAAACATTGGTACTTGCGTACCGTGCTGCGAACAAATCGGGTCCGGTCTACATCCAGGACATGGTCAAACCGTACACCCCAGCCCGTTCACTTCGCTCGGCTTCTGCCAATCGGCTTGTAGCTCCTTCACTTCGAGCTAAACACTAAACAAAGTCACGACTGTTTGCTGTGCTGGCTCCTCATTGGTGGAACAAGCTCCCCATTGGAATCAGGACAGCAGAAAGTCTCTACATCTTCCGTCGCAAACTAAAAACACATCTTTTTCGACTATACCTTGAATAGGGAAGGTAGAGCCGTAGTACCACTCTAGTAGCACTTAAATGTCCCTTAGCGATAGCACTTTGTAGTTTAGCACTTTAGTAGCACTTAAATGGCACTTACGGATAGTACTCTGTAGTTTAACGTTATTGAAGAAATTGTACTTGCTTGATTCTTGTTGTTCTGAGTTTGGACTCATGGTTTAATGCACTTATTGGATAAAAGCGTCAGCTAAATGACATGTAATGTTCCGCAATTAATTCCATTTGTTCCTTTTCATTGTCAGCTGCCTGATGGGGATTATTTAGTTGTTATGTTTGGATCTCTAAAAAAAAAAATGTTGCATTCAGGCGTATTTTGGTATTTTTAGCCATACTAGTGGCGTGGCTGAAGGGATGGCAATGTCCGCCTCTTGGTCAGTCGGTCGGTCACAGACTTTGGTCCTGAACAGACATCTCCGGGTCTAAAAAGCAAAGCCAATGCGGATGTGCCTTAAGCTTTCATTCTTTCTAATGGCCATTAGGGGGCGACTCCTCTGGTTGCAAAAATAAGTCAGAATCTATAGAAGTATACGAGAAAGTCACTTGATGTATGACATCAGTAAACATGAGTTAATGAGTCTCAATCAATAGTGTCAAGTCTTCTTCAATACAGCATGATGTTCGTTTAGTAAATGATGGTCCCATTAAGCAGGGTATGCTTGAGGGCGTGGCTACCTTGTGATTGAAAGGTCTCAACAACGGTGTTATAAGTTTGTAAGAGGTTCATACATATTGCTATACATTTTAGTATTTGCCATATTTGGTCATGGGATTTTGAGTTGTTTTACCCCGTATCCCAAATGGCCCTATTTGTCCTATGCTCACAGGCTGAGCTGGAAATGCTGTGATTTATGTGGCATAAGTTGCTGAGTGTAATAATAACTGTGTTCACCTTAAAAGCCGGGTCACTGTTCATTTAAGGTCTGTCCCCATGACTACCACATTAATGGCCATGCTGAGCCAAAATAAATGATCTATGGCTGGTTGTTAAGGAAGTCAGAAAATGACAGATGAGCAGTCACACATCATTATCACAGTTGTTTATTTGAGATATTGCAAAATATGATGTCTGGAAACCTCCAGCCCTAACCTGGAGTGAAATGTTAATACCAGTTTTTAGAGTGAAAGGAAGTTTCTCTCGACAGAAAGTGGAAAAGTAAGGACGTTGAGATATTGCAGATAACATCAAGCATGTGGGATCCTCAGCTAAAAGCATAACTGGAACGGATTCCCACAACCATAGTTTGAGCCATTCCTCAAATTTAAAAAGTAGCTAATAACTGGTGCTTGCTTTTGCTTCTTCAAAATTTTTTTCTCTGATGAATTTATGTATGTTGGCCAAGCAGTGCAATGAGATCAAGGTCGGTAAAAACACATGTTAGACACAGAGAAATGTGTCCAACATTTTAGAGTTCTCTGTCAATGTTATGGATCTAAACTTGGAGGATGAGGTCTGTGACCTCTTTCAATTGGTGGCACAAGATCACACTGACAAATACAGCAAAAAGAAGAAGACAGAGAAAATCAGTTGAATTGAAAATGGAGTGAGAACTGAACAAAAGACCAGATGGGCTCTCAGAAACTGTTGCTGTCAGGGACATGAAAAGAGGAAGAGGGGGAGATGGGGAGGGAGGGAGATGAGGATAAGCAGCCAGACAGAGAGAGAGGGAGAGAGATCACCTTATTCTTAACCATTAATAAATGTAGAGACAGGAAGAGGGGAGAGAATGAGCAAGCGAGACTGAGGCAGGGCGGGAGGGGGGGTGGGGCAAGAGTGGAAGAGGCAGAAGGGTGTGTGCTCACATGAACCACTCTTGCCCTTCTCCGTGTGTGCCACGAGTCAGTCTATCTTTCAGGCAAAGAATAGAAAAGTTAGGGCAAAGTCTGAGTCAGCTCCAGCAGCTACTAGACACTCTCAGCAACTCCCTCCACAGTGACAGGTTTCTTCTCTCTCTTTTCTGTTTTTTTTTTTTTTACTGCTCTCTCACTCATTCACTCTCTCTCTCTCTCTCTCTCTCTTTCACACACACAAAAACACACACCACAACCACCACCACCACCACAACCACCACCACCACCCGTCACTCCTGGCTGAGGGAAGACAAGACCACAGGAGAACTGTTACACACCTTTACTCCCAGCTACTCACCCAGACATCGACAGACGCTTTGCCCAGGATGTGGACGCTTGTCTTGGGGGTCACCTTTGGATTATTGGCCTCCTCCAGGTCGGAACAACTTCAAGGTGAGGGGACTGTGCCTTGTACGGCTCTTTGTTTATGGATTTTATTTTTACCTTATTCTGTCAAAATGTTGGCGACACTCCTTTGTTTTCAGATTTTAGAGCCAGACTGTATTCGGGCTTTTTCCCTGCTTGAGCCTTGTTGGGAATGATGTGTGAATGTTGATGTAAAGAGAAGACAGTGAAAGAAAGAGGCTGTGCTCTGCTGCTGCTGCTTGGAGAACGGATGAGTGGATGCCGGCTAGAGAGCGTGCGCTACACCAGCGCAGACAGGCTTAGGTCTGGCAGTCTGAGACTCCTGACAGACACAAAGGAGACAGGCGCTCTTGCTCACTCTCTGTCTCACACACACTCACAGGCTGGAAAGTGAACCTTATTCATCAGGGTTTTGGATGATCAGTGTAGCTTTCACAAGCAGTCTTTTTCAAGTAGAAGCAGAAATGAGGGTTGTTTTTTCCCCCCTTATTTGCTGGAGTCTGTGCTGCCACGCTTAATGCTTTATTCTGTGACACAAAGGATGTTCAGCAATCGCTCTAGCTCTGCCCCCCCCCCCCCCCCCCCCCGAAGTCTCCCTCGTTTTTCTTTGTCTCTCACATGTGCTTTCTGTGTATGGTTTTGATTGGATTTGTTGCTCGGAGCGATATATCTCTGGAGGCGAAGTTGGTCCTGAATGTAACATGTCTGGGTTTGTCTGTCTTGTTCCCTGAGGAGGTGGTGGTAGAGATGTTCACAAAGACTCCCTGTGGCACTGCACTAAAGAACAATCAGCATCAAGCTATAAATCCGAGCAGTATTTAAAGGCAAATAGGAGACTGCCGAAACAGCTTGTATGTTGCACTGTATGTGGGAAGAGGAAAGGAGATGGAGCCACTTCCAGCCCCCCTCCTTCCACAGGACGTGTGAGCTTTTGTGTGTGTACTTAATTGTGTATGTATCTCTATATTTGAGTGTTGCAAGTAATTGGTGTCTGACTCGAGGGGTCCTATTGTGGTTAGATCTCATCCTGGTGCAGACGTTGTCTTTGAACCTTAAACCTGTAGCTTTTGCCCAAACCACATCCTTAAGAGCAGGACTCATGGACTTGTGGCTGGAGTTATTTACGAGACTGCTTATAATTATTTTATACACAAAAGAGGAATGAAAAACCGAGGCAAGCTCTCTAACTAACTGTTGACATATCTTTGAGACAATTATGTAGTTGAGATGCGAGTATAGGATTTATCCGTTAATAACATGTAAAGTTCCCAGTAAAGTAGAGCAGGAAAAAAGATGGCACAATGTCAATTGTATTAGTGTATATATATACTGTATATATATATATATATATACTGTATGTATATATCACTAGTACTATGAAGTGTTGTGTGTTATGATAACCCTGTAATGCCCACAATAAGTATGTCTTCACCTGACAAGATATTCAATATACATTGCCTAAAAACAAGTCCATATACCTCACTGAAATGTTAGGTGATGGTGTCTTGTATTAAGTATTATGAGATGTGATATTCAATTACACAAATATACTTGCATTTTTGCACTGCTGCAAATAATTTGATAATTGTCAACTTCTTGTCTAAAACACCAAGCGATTCAATAGTGAAGATCAGAATGACAACATACGTAGAGCTTTCAACACAACCACAACTCTCAGGAACTTTACCTGATGGGTAAGATTAGTGCTCTTTTATCTTTGAGTTTATAGTAGTTCTAAGTCCTGCTTTCTCTTTGCAGTCGATTAGTCTCTCTCTCTCTTTCTCTCTCTCACTCACACACACACACACACACACACACAAACTCAGATGCATGCATTGAGGTCCAACCTGACTGTTGGACAAATGTGGCCGTATTTGCTTATTTGGCGTAACAACCCTTCCTGCATGCACCCGTGTCATGTTTCAAGGTGAGGGGTGGTCAGGGGGCCTGTGCACTGGGACTGGGCCCGGACAAAGAGGGCTTGTGCCTGTACAGGTCCAAGCACCATCTCCTGCCACCTGAGACTCTCAGGCACGTGTTTGCCTTCTTTACCAATGTACCCTTTACTGCAAATAACCCACCCTGAAGCCGAATGGCTCTGCACCGATATCTTATGTAACTCCTTTTTGTTTCTTTACCCAGTGCCTTTAACACTGGGTTGAACTGGTCTTAAATATTGCGGGCGTCCTCATAGTCCAAGTTTCGTCCATTTCTTTGAGTGATGTTAAAACCTTCTAATTACTTTTTAAAACCTTCTTGTGAGTTTCATGCTCATATCCATACTCCCCCCACATGCTCTCCCTCCACATATAGCCTACAGTCTTTGGGATTTCCAAACTCACTGTACCATCAGGCAAAATAGCATATTATACTGGTGATATACCTTGATTTTATAAGCATAAAAACACATAATAATGTTGACAAAAACAGACAATGAAATACTTCTACAATGTCAGGAAGGTTTGGAAATGTGTGCTTTCCACTTAAGGCAAAGTTCTTTGTCTTCAAGTGTGAATATTTGAAAAGCATGTTGGAGGTCTTAAAACAGATAATCTATTTGGATTCATTGAAACCTTCTTTTTAATTTAGAGGAGAGCTTTAAGGCTAATGCTCTTAAGAAGCAAAAGAAAATAAGTGAACCTGCCTGCTCTATTCAATAGAAAGCTGCTTTCAACAGTGTATGGACTAGATGGAGGTGGAGGGAGACAGAAGGTGAGAAAGGATATGACACATTGGCAAAAGAATCAGATAGCGAGAGTCCTTCTTGTCACCTAAGGTGATGTTAGTTGGTTTGTGTGTGGGTGTGTGTAACATTTTTGGACCATGGCTCATGTTTCCACCTTTCCTGCTGGCCTGTTGGACTGGTGTTGTGACCAGTGGAGGGAAAAACATACGAGTAACTTCATTCAAGTGTGATAATGCAGGACACTGGAGCGTTGCCGCAGTGACTGCCTCTCTCCAAACCAGCTGATGAACTGTGGCTAAAAGGATGTTACAGTAGTAGTGGGGTGTAGGGTTTACAGTACACTGTTTGTTCTAGCATGGGATTCCTCATGTTATGGGAAACTTTGGCGAGAACATCTTCAGTAAGGTGTATCTGAGAGTTTCTGTTAGTGGAGAGCTGCTGTTTTCTATGTATTAATCTTGCCATCAAGAACCTGAGCATCCGGGCTCTCTCGCTGTGCTTCATGCTGCTCGACAAAGGAAATAATCAGCCAGCATCCAAGTGTGTGCGTGCATGTGCATCTGTGATCTGCCTGTGTGTTTGAGCATCTGCGTGCAGGGGGTAATTTGTACTTTATTGCTGGCATTTAAAAGACAAACAGAGAGAAAGTAAAGCGAGAGTAGAGAGTCAGGCTTGTCTATTACTTTTGGAGCAGCTGGAGGTTTTGGCAAGACGTTGTATTAAAGCTCTCTTTCTCTTAGGTTCTATACACTCTGACTTTGCAGTATCCTTGGTTTCAACTATATTAGGTGACAATGGAGCCTTTGGGAGAGTCAGTGCTTTGGCATAGCAGGCTTCTCAACTGTATAAAGACACCCATGACCGTTCCATCTGCATACTAATGTTTGTGTCGCATATTCAAGTCAGACCCCTTTTCAGCTCAATGATGGTACGCTGTGCTCCCTTTGATCCCTCTGGGCAGGTTTGCAAGGCCAGGACAGTTGTCTTGTTTTTCACTCCTTTTCTTTCAGGGACTCTGTGCCATGTGTCAGCATGTGTTGAAGTACTTTCAGTTGTGTTTGTTTGTGTGTGTGGTTGGGAGGAAGAGATGGAGAGACAGAAGCAACTGAAAGAGCGACTAACAGCAGAGAGCTTAACTTCCTGCTGCTGCTTACTCATAACAGCCAGTGGAAAAAGGAGGGGACGGGGGCGATACTTTTTTTCTGTCAGAAGTCAGCTTTCTACGTATCGAAGGGATGAACACGCCCACAAAAACTTTACTTCAAAATTGCATTTCCAGTGAGATACAAAATATCTGTAGTTGGGACGGACCTTTTAAAACCAACAGGTAATGTATTTATTGTATTTAAATGCCTCAATGCTGAAGTCAAATTCAGAATGCAGTCTGGAGAATCTGTACAGTTGGTGGTTAAACAGTGCCACTCCCTCTTTGCTGAGGCTATAGCTGAACAATGTATCATTATGGAGCATGTGATAACAATGTGAGCGCACACGGTTCAATGTCATGCAATCTAATACGGCAGCAACGACAACACAAAGCCCTGAGTTCATTACGTTTCTCTCTGAACCGTCTCAATAAAGCTTCACACATGTAGTGTACATTGCAGGACAATTAAATGATGTTGTAGAGGGATCTTAATGGGTCTAGTAGTTGTGATATTGTGAGGCACCAGTTTTTACAGGTGTTAACAATTCCAAGATTATATAACTGCAGGTGAAAAAGAAGATACATTGCAAACTATATTTTAAATCAGTGCCCCAGCATGATTTCTTCTTCTAATTTGTGATCCTTCAGTTCTGTTTTCATCTGAAACTGTGAGCGCCAAAATTTAGATAGGAAATCATTGGGCTTTATATTTTTTTGTAAAAAACTTGACTATAATATAGTATTGACTAATTTCTTACACATTCTTGCTAAAACCTACATCCACTGGCTGTGTATGTATGCTCCAAGTGAAGAAATTCAGTTAATGGAAGTTGTTAACTGAAATAAGTTGGCATTAGTGACTTTATTTGTTTGTCCTGTTTGCGTTTGAGAAACATGTGTGTGAGTGTGTGATATTTTCTTGTGCAAGTCTGGTGTTGTTGCTGGGTGACTTAGACATCTTTCACATCCTGTGCATCCGTCACCATGGTAGCACATTCAAACAAGCACCAAACAGATAGATACATATGTGCAGATATTGGTTTCTTCTACTTATACAAATGTATCTCGTGGCTTAACATGATAGGACATGATATCCACTGCATTTTGAGAGTATTGACTATCTTGCGGAACGAGCTTTGGGCACATGTCGGCTAAGCTTTCATATCAGTTTCCAGATAAAAGATTTTGGGCCGATAATACAGTTTATGACGTCTTGACATCTTGTGTTATTGTACATAATGGAGATTTGATGCTTTTAAAATCCTGCCTTGTAAACATCACGAGTCAAAGTCACGGGTAAATATTCAGTGTGAGGGGTATGGGTCCCCTCACGAGAATCTTCCCAGGTGATGTTTCTCTCTTTAATTTTCAATGTAAATGATCACCTGCTCATATCGGGAAAATCCCCAGGTGTTCTGAAACTCTGAAATGTATTTCTTTGTAATGGAGATATGGATATTTAAAAGTGATCTACATGTTAACACATACTCATGCTGCCTGCTATCTGCTCATTTGCCAGGCCTAGTTTGCATTTTTCCATGAAGCATTTCCACCTTTAGTCAAGAAAACTTAAGCAAATAGGCTGAGCATCACACGAGAGGCAAACATTGCACAGCTGCCAGTGCATTTTGTTTGGGCTAAACCTTTTGAGAAAGAAGTCAGTTATTGTGCTGGAGAGCGTAGCTACATTTTGTCTTATTGTGGCATGATTGAGTATATATTTGCAAGGCATATGAGCAGAGTGCATACCTTTGTCTAACCTTCCTCGTCTTTAAGTGCCATACGTTCTCTGTTTTGCACACTTTGTATGACTTTAGCCTAGTGGCTCAACACTGTCGATGAATCTGATGCCTGTCTCAAGACTCTTCTGTGCTTCTCTCCCAGAGAAATCATCTGGACAAGTCAGACGTCTCATGACTCGACACTTTAATAATGAAGCAAAAGACACAGCAAATGTAGGCTGGAGATCAATGTTCCTTACCATACATATTAAGCATTCACGTGCAACATCACAGTGTCCGAATGCAATACTTTAATCTTCTGAATGGAAAACATGGTATTGGAATTGAGTGAATGGCGGTGTTTTTCTCGGTCAGGAAATCATGCGAATCAAAAACGAATAACACATTCCCATTATCTAACCCACTGCATCTGGATCCTCACTGTAGTCTTATACCTGGTTATATCTGGTTGTTTTGAGCTACTTCAGTTGTGTTTTTTTGAGATGCTAAGGATCCTAATTTTTTCCTCACAGTGGCGGAAAATTGGCTTCCATCAATACCTCATCTCATCCATAAATATTATATTATATCCGAGGCCATATAGTCCTCACAAATCAAAATGACCTTCTGTGGTTCCCTGTTACTGGCTAGAAATTATTTGGACATAACATTTCAATGGCCTACTCTGTGACGCTGAATCTATTTTTTCCTTCTCTTTCCCTGCAGTGAATTCCCGCAGCTGCAGCTATGCCGGGGTTTTTCTGGCCGAGGGACCAAGTCGCCACTCCCTGAACTTTGACTCGGCTCAAAAGGTGTGTGAGCAGCTGCAGAACTACTTGGCGAGTCCAGAACAAGTCCAGGAGGCCTATGATAAAAACATGGAAACATGCAGGTGAAACCACAAGTCTTTTTTTAATAATTACCTTCATCGATGGTCGTGAAGAAGACATTTTTATTTACTGAAGACTTAAAAGAAATAATTGTACATTATTTAAGCCCTGAGACATGAAAAGAATACATCATATTGATGATGTAACATTTATGGAACCCATATTCTCCAGATCGTGCCATGAATTAAGCCCTCTAACATCTTTTAACATTTCTACTTTTCATCGCCTTCAGTTCAGTCACAGGGAATGCGTTGCTCATAATCAGACATCATTATTAAAACCCACAATTGAACTTCAACTTGAAATGCACTTAGTCTTCATTATTGCTCTTCATCTAGAGATTTAAAAGCAGAAAAGAACAACATGGTCTTCCAGTTTTAAAATATGGACTCACCATTTGGGAGCCATCCTGTCGACATCCAATACACCTTGGTTCTTCGTACGATGTAATGGGTTTTTAAACCTGTGATTCTGTCTGAACAAATGTTTAAAAAAAAAGTGTCATATATGTCTTCTTATAATAATAACAATGTTGTTGCGTCCATTCAGAAACGGCTGGACCAGCAATATGAGCGTTGCCATACTCAGACACTCGCACCATGAAAACTGTGCAAAGAACATGACAGGCTTCATTATTCATTCACGTGAAAATCCTGAAGAACTCTGTGATGCTTACTGCTATGATGAAAAAGGTGATTATGTCCACAGGAAGTGGTTACACTTTCTTAGTGCAGTCCACAATTGAACTGAATTTACAGTCTACATCGCGTAAACCTGCTGTTATTTATTTCACGTTTTGGTAACGTCTACTTCCTGTTCCCCATGTGCCAGCTGGGCCTGAGGAGGACTGTACGAAAGCATTTGCAGTAGAGGAACACTTAACCTCAGATGCACCAGGTTAGTACGATATACCCATTCACACTCACCTCACTGTAATACATTAAGTGCCCATTCGTCACCGTTGATCAAAGGTTTCAACACTGCTATACAGTGAAGTGAAACCAAGAATTATAGATTGAAAGCAGTTTAACTTGTTTATCATTGGACCAACTGAAATAGGACGTCAACATCTAAAAACATGAAACTCAACCTCGCCCATCGTTCACAAAATGAAAGTGTCCTGTCAGTTAACATGCCTTTTAAGAAGCATGTCAAAATCAAAACTATGATTCTTTTTATATTTAAAAAATTGATCATTTCTCTAAAGTGCAGCAAGCAGGACGAGACTAATTATGTGCTGTATATTTTTATATGAACACAAGACAGTGAAAAAACTCAGTGAATAAACTCATCTCAACACGCACTTTTGTATACATGTGGTTTGCATTGTAATAAACGATTATTATAACATTACTGTGGCATTACAACATTAAAAAGGAAAAAAACAAGTTTAAATCCTAAAAGAGAACGTTATCAGGCTTTACAACACTGAAAACTGATATCCAGATAGACACCGCCATATTGCTAAGAAACGGTAATGTTGTTCATACAAAACATATCAAAAGTAATGTATGACTAAAACTACGCATGTTCTCCAATCAGCTGAACCCTCACCACAGCCTCAGGCCCCAACACCAGCAGAGGGCCACAAAGAGACTTCTGATAGTGAGGTTGGCGACCCGATGGTAGCCACTGGGGAAGAGGCTCTTGGGGATGTGACCAAAATGACCCCGTCAGCCAACACGACTCTGAGTCCAGACAAACCAGATGCTGCCACGGAGGGACCTGCAGTGGAAGAAAACACAGTTGGAGAGACTGAGAACAGCAATGTGGGGTCCACTTTCACTCCGAGAGAGTTTGACATTGGATCAGGGATGATGCCCCGCTTCTTTGAGGAGGAAGAAACCTCTCCAACTGTTGGAGAGCCAGACGAAACACAACCTCCTACTGACGACGAGCCACAGAAAGGGAAAATAGAGCCTGACAGTGTAGATGCCATTACAGAGCGTAAGAAAAACACAAGCAAAACCAACACATAACTGCTACAAATGGAAGCACAGGTTGAGTTGGGTTCAACAAAGTATTGCTGGAATTTAACACCTGAACATGTAATGCGTTCCTGTATAATTACCATAATAAAAAGCTTGTAATGTTCAGTTTTAGTTGAGACTCTTTATAAGAGAATTAGTGCTGATTCTACTATGTAGTAATAGTTGGTTTGTATTATACAGTTCCCTTCCTCTGCGCATTCAAAATAGAAAATGCTGATTCTTGATTTTATTTTTATTTATAATGCACACATTTCTAAAGAACAGCACTTCCTGGCATGCAACAGGTCTTGGGTGGACTGGAGTAACTTTAGGAACACATGACGCCCCCTTGTGTTAGCTTGAGCTATGGAGTGGATTCATTATAAACTGGCCTCAGTTATTTGGTCTCTATATGTCACTAGGATGAATTACAATTGGGCTCAGTTGATTCTACAAACACATCAAATGCTTAAAAGTATGTATTGATGGCATATCAAATTAGTTGGATTTTCAGACAAATAACAGTTTTACACAGATCATTTAAAGGAAAAACTATTTATTATATAACTCGCATGGTGCCACAAAACCTGCAATGTAATGCAATATAATGTAAAAGACCATTTTCGTGAAACAGTCACAAATACATTTCAATAGTCCATCTAGTTTTGTGTGTTTAGTTTCTCAGTGAATGACCTATATGTGAGATGATTTGAATGTTTACCCTTTGTTTTATTGACATGCAGCTCCACAACAACAACCTAATGGTCGGGTCCTGGGTTCTGCTGTGCCTGAGTCTGATCACCATGACAGCAGCGGCTCAAGAAGTGAGCAGACACATTACTTTACATACATTCATAACACCCTGAATTTAAATAAGACCATTATGGGAAACGTGCACTCCTATTTGGATCCAATCTTTATTTCTTACTGACTCAACTTAAATATTGTTGACTCAAAACTTGTCATTGCTCCTTCTAGACTGGCTGGTTATCATTGGAGTGATTGTGGCCGTTGCTGCTATTTTTCTTGTGTGTGCAGCTGTTGTCAAGAGAAAGAGGTATGAATTTGATTGCTATTCTTTTTCACGTTGCACTAATAAAGCTGTCATGTAACGTGTTTTGGACAGAAATATTGCCCCCTGTTTGCCTTTCTGTGTTCAGTAGTCAAGAGTCACTGATCAAAATGTCACATTATTTGTTGCAGACTGAGGGATGGCCAAAAAAAAGGAAACATCAATAATATATAATAAATAACTGTCTGAATGTGCTCTTGCAGCTGGTGTGGCAAACAGCAGACGCTGATGATCACATCCAAAGACGGCGAGGGAAACGGGGCTGCAGCTTCCGCATCCAGCTCCCATTCCCAGGAGAGAGAGCAGGAAATGGTGACCCTCATGAACAAAGAGAAGATCCAGGAGAACGGCAACACGGAGGAGTTCACCGTCATCACACTAGAGGAGTCGCCAGATAAACAGCTGGCGTGAGAGAATAGTGTAGGGGCGGGCAGAATAAGTAGGTGAGGATAGGCAGGGTTTCCGTGAGGAGATGGTTTGGAGGTGGCACGCGTTGGGGCTCCCAACACTGGGTGGAAAAACTGCTTTGGTGGCCAGCACTGGATGGACACTATGTAAGAATATGTGTGTTTGTTATTTCGAAAGATTATCTAACTGAGGTACAATATTGTACTGGGTCGGCAGGGTCTTTCAACCCAACTTGTGCATCATTGTGTTTGTCTGGTATGCCAGGTTAGGTAGGACTGAATGGCAGTCAAAGAGCAGCAGGGTGTGTGGATGTGTTATGTGTCAGTTCTTTGTGTTTGT
This sequence comes from Cyclopterus lumpus, assembly GCF_009769545.1. NCBI lineage: Eukaryota > Metazoa > Chordata > Actinopteri > Perciformes > Cyclopteridae > Cyclopterus > Cyclopterus lumpus. The sequence goes on from NC_046971.1 coordinate 16,596,619, forward strand.
GAGCTGTATGTTTAGTTGATGATAGGGCTGGATAATGGGAGGGGGGATGAGGGTCTAACTTAGGGAGAACATTGATGGCAAATTATTCATTTTTTTATATAGTTGGTGGATCCTAAATTGTAGCACCTTTCATCGTAAATGATAAATCAATGATGAGAACTGGGTTATTATATTTGAGATACTGTGGATTAAAACAAAATCTTAATTTTGAGTAAAACAGCCTTTGATGTTTTACATGTGTTTCATCTCCTTGTTTTGTTTATTGTGGTAACTTTGTGTATATTTCAGACATTGCCTGTGAGTTTTTTCAATTTTCAAGACAATTGGGGCTGTGGCTACCTTAATGTAAGCAGCTTTGAATCCCTTTTTCTTGGTCTCTGTATATAACGTATATGTTTTGGAAATGCCTTAGCAATAGCTGCAAGTGCTTTTTGTTGTTTGGTAGAAAGCGGCTTTGTATCCCTTTTTAAATAAAGGAATGTGTCATTTTTTGAGGGTTATTTAATTAGAAAGCAGTACCTCTGAAGTACACATTTGTGAATTAATCTTTTGCAATAGTCAGAGTGGAGTGGATATTGTATGAATGAACTTGATGTATAGCATACAAAACTGTGCAATTGATGCACCACTGAAGTCCATTATTATGGTATGTATTTATATTGGGCTGGTAATAATAATGATGATGAAGTCCCGAATGTTATCCTGAGGATAGGTGGCATTATAAAAATTATGTAGACATACTATATACACAGTGTGTACATTGATTAAGGAAAAACAAAGATCAAAAGAAAGAATAGGATTAATTAATCATCTTTTGAATGCTAAAAGTATGCTCATTTGTGTCAATTGAGTGACAGCGGGCTAGCTTTAGATGATAAACTACATGGCACCTATGATACCGGGGAGCCTACGAGCTGTTAACACATAGCAATGTAAAGGTTTCTTCATAAAAATGGCGCTGTGACAAAGTCGTCTACATGGGTGGGGGGTGGGTAATGAAGCTTGTGTGCTTGCCCAGGCCCCAATGTGCCAGTTTTTGTACATTTCACACATGTAAACAAAATGCTGCAGTTTTTCCACTGACCTTCCCCTTGGTGAAATATATCATTCATTGTGTCATATCAATATTGTTCCTTGTGTGACAGCTAATTCTTTCTGGTTCAGTATGAAAATGTAGAATTACATACAGCGATTGCAAACTGATTTCTTGTTCCGATTTTTTCTCTGCTTTTGCTCACATGGTTCCTTTTGAGGAGAAGTTGCAAATGTACTTGTGTAGGCAGGTTTCATGACAAATTAACAAAAGATGTTGCTGAGAAGATTTGTAATGTCATGGATGAAAATAAATGTGCATAGAAAGAGATGTGCAGGAATGCGTCGTGTTCACTCACTAATTATTCTGTATGTGTGAAGACAAAAGGGAGTGAGTGATTGACATGACAGAGATGTGCGAGTGGTTACATTTCTCCACAGTAAGGTTTCCTTGGCACGGTTATGGTTATGATGTGAGAATATGTTAATTCAGGAAACAAAGATTGAGATAAAGACGACCATTTTGAAAGATAGAGATGCCATTTTTCCATACAGTGTTAAATTGTTAACAAGCGCTTAACAGAGTTAAACAAGTCATACAATGTAGGCGGTTCTGTTCTTAATTTTGTATACGATACCCAGCCCTCCTGTACTGACATTTTTATGAAATACTATACTATGATTTTTGTGTGCAAGTATTTGGGAGCCTATTTTAAAGCTGAATAGCCAATGGAGATGCTTGGAGTAACATATTGAGTCTCTGAAAAACCACGGCCACCGGTAGAAAACAATAGTACACTGTACAACCAACCACGGACAAAATGTATGTAGGCTATCTAGGTAAAGACGTTAGGTTTCAAAATTGTAAAAGATAACTTACACTATACCTACGAGACTGCAGCTGATCACGTTAACGTGATGTTGAGCTGGGACAAGTTAGCTGTTACCAATCTAATGTTGCCAAGTAGCCACCAGTTTCCCCTTTCTTCCTGATGATTACTCAGTGCCTGTATATCCTCAGTTTTACTGTGTGGCAGCTTATAAAAACTAGTTCTGGGTCATTTACTCTTGTTTACCCAATCACGGCCCCAGCCAGGATGCTAGCCTTCTGCACTGCAGTCTGTCTACCGACCATGATCCTAAAGACAATATTCTTTATTTTTTGCGATTCCTGCACAATCATACGCCGATGAATGTCATCGACGTAAGTAACTTTCACCTTCACTGCTCCAGCAAATGGGAGAATGTTTCAAGTTACAGCTCAATATAAAGAAGTCACGGCCACAATTGCCTGTAACGTTAGCTGAGCATGTAGCCTAGCTTGACGTCTGCGATGGGGACCATGCGTTACTCTGTTCCCAGTAATAGTGTTGGGACTTGACCATGTGGTTGAAACAAAGACATAGGCCTACCTGGGATTTTAAAAGCCTAAACTGGTTACCCAATCAGGCGTTATAATATCACCTATGTGTGAGATTTGGGTCAAACCACAAGACTGGTGCCTCATTGGATGAGGGCTACGGGAACTCTAGGGAGTTTCTGGGATTCCACAGTGGTGCACTGTTATTTGTATTACATGTTGATAATCTTATTGATAATAGTACTTTTATTGATATAAATAATTTAGTTTTATACTACCTTAGTAAACAGCTTAACCACAAATGCAACTGTATGACTGAATCATATCCTTTTCTGACTTTAGTAAGCATGTAGATTGCTTCTGTCATATGTAAAACACATTTTTAAAATAGCCACTTGACAATTAAACACTTAATTAAAATGATTTGTTCCATGTTCATACTGCGTATGTGTCTTTAGAAGACTCCCTCAGGTAATATTACAGTATTCTGACTAGAAACACCATATTTTGTCTAAAGATTCCCCTCCCATGATCATCTGAATGCAGTCTGCACTCTCATGCAACCAGCAACATCAAGGATGGTAGGAGCTGCAGGGGCCAGAGGAGGCTCTTCTTTCAGCAGACGCATAAGAACATGGCTGTACACAATATGGCCATGGTAATGTCAAAAGTATGTCTTTGTGAAAATTAAATGTTTCTTGTTACTGAATAATCACAATTGTGGTTAAACAAGTGTTTGCAGGTAAGTAATAAGGATGGCTTTTTCATGGCATTCTATACAATGAATTGCATATGGCGCACACACCAGTACCTTTTTATGCCATTTGTATGCCATATTTTTAGAACATACTATTCTATTGTTTTACGGTATACTATACTATGATTTTCTTTGACATTTTTATGGCATAGTATTATGACATTTTTTATGACTGTATTCATTCTTTGTTTGATAACTAAAATGAATAAATAAGAAGGTCTCTAGATCTCTAGATCTATTTGCATTATACTAGTAAAATTATCAACTTCTCATACAGGCTGATATGATCATATATTTCCATACTAAATGCATCTTCATGAACAAGATCAATAACTCACAAACAACACAACAAGTAACAAAACACACAAAAGTGGACTCAAATAAACCAATCAGTTTCTGGATACATGTGCTATTTCAATTAATTCAATTCAATTCAGTTTATTTTGTATAGCCCAATATCACAAATTACAAATTTGCCTCAGAGGGCTTTACAATCTGTACACATACGACATTCCTAATTAAGCTTTACTAGGTCTAACTATTGGCTCTGATGTGTAGAAAACTATCAAAATCCAAAGCAGTGTTATGAAGCAAAGCTACACAGCTTGTTTGACTTCCTCATGGACCTGTAGAATAATAATGCCCTCACACACAACACGTGTGCTGTGAGAAAATACAAAGTTGGTTCATTGAAATGCACTCGCTGTCCGTCCATCTATCTTTCAATCTATCCAAAGTCTGTGATGAAAAGATCCCATATATACATTGAGTTATAGGCTACAGGCTTGGCTAACGTTAAAGGCTTAATTACTTACCCTGGTAACGTACATTTCGGACGTAACGATATGCAGCTAAAAATGTTTGCTGGTGGGTAAAACCAGCTCACTAGTTATTGAATTACTATTCCTCTATTTAAAATGACATTTTGTACACCTCTCAGGTGGTGAAAGAAACCTTATGGACCTGTTCATCAAGTGGTTTGTGATATGAATGACAGCGTAATTTACATTTTTAGCATGTGCTTTTCTTTGGCATCATTCCAATTTTCAATAATTACTCATTTCTTAAGTGGTTCTCGGGATAAAGCTTAAATGACAAGGCAGACTGGACATGCCTAATAATAGCCAATACGAAGATGATTGTTAATCTATTTAGCCCTACCGTAGTAATCAAAGTTCTAATAGATTACATTTGCCTGTGTTTCAATATGACGCATTAATGCTTTTGGATCAGTAAAAGCTAGATTGGCGTGACTGTCTGGAAGCCGTTATGACACCAACTCAACGACAGAAGCAGATGTGAAAGTTGTATATCTGTGTGTAACAAGAAGTAAAAAAGAAAATCACACAACCAAAAGACCAATATTTAGTTATGAATCAACATTTATTAGTTATATTTGTATATGTACACCAAAGGTACAACACTTATTGATATGTAGAAACAGTTTTTTATGTATACCACAGACCGAGGAAAGAATTCATGTCTTCTTTTGCCTTTTTTTCTGAGTAGTGTATCTCCCCCACACATAAGCTCTGCCTTTACATCAAAATTACAACAGCTTTACAAAGAGGAAAGGCCTAGAAAAGTCAGATTGGGAAAGCAAGTTGTTGGCAGGAGTACGACAGGTTATCAGCTTTGTTTAGGAGTTTCTTTAAAAAGACACATTTCAGTAGAAAAGGACAAGCTTGAAGATATACTGTCTCTTTGTTTGAAATACTGTGTCAATCAAATCTCATTTCATCGGTAACATTTAACTCAGCTCCAGTTCCAGGTGTTTGTTAGTGCATATAGTTTCTGTGTAGAAAGCAATAAAAAGGCAAGTGGAGTAAAGGCGGTTTATCAAGTGGGATTTCTATAAACCTCCATAATGTTGAGAGCACGTCAACGGTCAAATGTGTGTGAAGTTGTGGCGTTTAGACAAGGTAACCGAGAATGTCAAAGATATAGATATGCAGCTTTAAATGCACGTGCACCAGGTAAACAGAGATGCCTGAGACTAAAGCCAGTTTTCTTCATTGGAAAAAACAAAATGGTTCAGGTGAGTCACCTGAGGAATGTTGCTCTATACTGTAACCGGCATCTGAATGCATCAAATGTTGTTTGTTCTTTCACTCAAATCAACAACTAGGCTGTTATTTTCCTCACTCTATCCTACATACAGGGCACATTTTACCTTTTCCTTATTTGTCCTTCTTTTCAGCAACCTTTATCACAGTATTTCCCACCAAAATATATCTTGTGTTGGCCCCCTTTCTTCGAACCAAAGACTTCCCCTCGCTCTCTTTCTGTCTCTCTCTTTCTCAAACAGCGTTTGCTTCAGGATCACTGTAATTTCCAGAAAAGTCTGCTTCCCCACTGAACAGAACAATTATATATTTATTTATGTACAATGAAAATGAATGCACACCGCTTATATCTTCATGAACAAACATTCAAAACTCTTACATTAGATTAAAAAAAAAAAAAGATATTTATATATTGGTGTGTGACAGGTAAGTAAAACATCTAGTTAACAACTATTAGAGAACAGAAAAACAAGCAATTTATTACACAATTTCCTCTCTATGCATTTTGTCTAATCTAATTTTACTCAGGACATAGATGATATATTTTTTCTAAAGGATTACTTCAAAAATGTCACAGCAATGCAACTATAGTCCTATATACCATTTCAACGCCTCACAAAAGAAAACAAAAGGAACAAAACAAATAAACAAAAAACATCTGTTACCTACAATATATACACAAAGTGCAAGGAGGCACTTAAAAATATCATGCTTTTAAGATAGTGGTGCAAAAAATAATTATTATTTTATTTTATTCATGCTTCTAAAACCATGAGTTTGGACATAATAGTGGTCCAACACTCAATCCCCATCAATGATACTGTGGTCTATATTGTCTCCTTAAAGGAGTTTTTTTTTTTCTTTTCCTGAAGATCACAAGGTTGAAAGCTCAGGCTCAGAGGGCCCGATGTGTGTCAGTGCTGTGCTCAGCAGCTCTCTGATTACAATTAGAAATGTAGTTTCCAGGTTTAAGAGTGTTTGTGTGTGTGTTTATATGTGAGCATTTTAAAACAATGGTGAATGTGTGTGTGCACTCTTGGTTGGATCGAAGCACACTTGTTAGCCGAGCTTAAAACAAAGTAAAGTTGAAAGACATCTTCCGAGAGTGTGTTTGAGGAACTAAAGAACATAGTGCTGTGCTAAGTGTGTTGTTAAGTTTCTTAGTGTTACTCTTACTGGCATTTGTTGTTGGGATTTGTTTGAAGTGAACATCTTCAAGGCAAGGTTGTCATTAAGCACAAATGAAAATAAACAAGACAGGAGAGAAGGACATAATGCACATCACAGAAGTCTCACCTCTCACCCATGCAGGCTAAAAAGGATTAACAGCCAGTAGTCCGGCTTCATTTCTGTATTTGCAGGTCTTTTTAAGCCATTTGGTTATATGAGAGGAATACAGTATATTCATATTACCTGATAGGTGGCAACATTCTGGCATAATGCATGTGAAGTGTCCATTGTCCTAAAACAACATATTTGAACCCATATGGACACACAGCTGCAGCATCTAGGGTTTGTAGAAACAGTATTGAGCTCTGGTGGCTAAAATATATTGTTGTTTACCTTCTTTTAGGTCTGGCTGAACAAGAAGCTGGCAAGCCTCCCGGAAAGTGTTATATCAGTGATCTGTCTCTGTTTGTGCAAGCCAAGAATACATCTGTCAGCCAAACCTTGCACTACTTCTTCCTGTTTCTTTAAATAAATAACCGTCAATAATAACCGTGTCTGTGCTTGCAGAGAGTATGCATGCAGGTTGAAGATCATTCAATCGCTGGAATGTTGTCCGACATATGTGTGTGTGTGCTTCCGGTTTGTGCTATGAAACTTCCCTTCCCAGCATATTATCATATCATGGAATTACTGTCTTCCAACAAATATATTTGCAGTACACTGTCACCATCTTCAAGGTCAATGCTTGGAAAAGGCGTGCCGCAATAAGAGGCCATTTCTTTAAGCTCCACAATGAGGAAGTAAACATTTTAGGGTTACTTTCTTTTCCCTGTAAAAGAATACAAATACAAGCCTGAGTATCTTCCACTGTCCCTTATTGTCTTTTTTCAAAACTCAAATTTAAACTTGGAATACAATCAGTGCTGACATGAAACAATAATGTGCATGACTTTGATTATGCCACTGACTGAAAATGATCCTCATTGGCTTTATTTGTGCTCTATCATTCTGTTTGTGCTCTATATGATCTCTTTCTGTGCTACAAATTATTCAGATAGGTCAATTATTTATTACTGTTGTTTTTTACAACAATCCCTTTGGCGCCTAATCTTCTTTTAATTTCATTGGCATCACTAAATATGTTTTTGGGGGGGGGAAGAGAAGGGCAGTGCTTTTCTTAGATTTGAGGCTTCAACAGAAACGGTGGTAATATCAACTGCGCTGCCAGGCAGTGATTAATGGACATAAATGTTAGAAAACTGAATAATGTGTTGTGAGTGACGTCATGGAGGCAGTTCAAAGGCCTCTGAGTTGATTGATTTTCTGCTTGTTTGGTCCCTATACTTAACTTGGTCATGTTCTTAACTCCAGCTCTCACTCTCTTTCTCTCTCTCACACACACACACACACACACACACACACAACATATATATCTCACTCAACAGGTTACATTAGGACAAAGAAGTCCCTTTCCTTTACAGCAGAAAAAAAAGGAAAACAAAAGGGGATACAAAAAAATGGCGTCCATGGTATGATTTGTGCTTTATAATTCCACTATGACTGTGCTTGTAGGTTATGAGGCTCAGTGAGGTTATCCTGTTCCTAACTGTTCTCCATGCCTCCTACCCTTTCATCAGTTTGCTGGACCTCAGGGATAACCGGTAATATTGGGCCAATGCAGTCAGATGCAGTTTAAAGTCTGACAGTTTGAGAACCAAAAGTGATGTTTTTAGATGAGAGGCTGAGCTGATATGGAAAAGCAAACATTACATTGGTTGTCAAGATTAATGCTTTAACTTCTCATCTCATCTTAATAACATATCATAAATGTAGAACCAGGATATATTGCTAAGCATAGTGTATCTAACTTGTTTTCTCGTCCTTTCCTCCCCAAGCCTTGAAGTATGTTGTGCAAGTATCTGCTATATGGACATAACTGTGCTCTAATAGGTCAAGTATACCTCTGTTATCGATTCACGTGAATTAAGTGAATTAGTATTATAAATCAGTCAGATAGACAGTTACAAAAACTTTTAAAGGGACTAATAAAAAAAAGAAAGCTACATAAAAAAAACAATTAGTAGTTCTGTTCGTGTGACTTTTTTTTCATTCACTCTTTTTTTCACCAGATAGGAAAGCTTGTGGAGCCCAGGAGCAGGAGATCTCTGTGCTGCCATTATTCATGTTTCCATGGTCCCTCCTCAACAAGCGTGCACTCCGCAGCAGAGCCGTTAGTGGCTGAGGTTACCTGTAAGCAGTTAGCAGGGAAATCTAAACAGTTGATCCAAGGCACAGGCAAAAAACACAGTTCATTTGTAATAGAACTTTGGATCTGCATTACGGATTCAGTGCTCCCGCCTAAGTTTTAGCCAAGCATTCTAATTGGTCAATCAGGCTTACAAAGTGCATAAAGCATGGTTGACCATTATTTATTGCTTGCTTTGCCATCAAAAAAAGCAAATTTACCAATCAATGCTGCTATGTCCTAGTTGTCACATGTTGAGGTAATAATTTGAGATAACACACATGACTAAACACCGTATAACTGTAAAGCCAGGAAACCATTTAGACATTATTTTCTGTAATTGTGGGTGCTGTAGCTATGGTACTTTGGCATTAAAACATTGCCTCTTAGGTATCATAGCTACTTTGCAATATAACAAAGCTATGGAAAAATACTAGAAATCCTGTATGAGCTCTGATGATCATGCTTATAGTCCTAAGAGTGGAGATGATGACCAAAAACTCAACAGGCAATACAACAAATACAATGAATGAATGCAAAATAGACAGATTACTTTGGAAACAAGGTACACAAACTACTTAATGAATGCATTGTTAGGTTTGAGCTATTTTGCATCTTTGAAAAGAGGGTTAGAAAAGTCATGCTATTTACAGGCTAAACAGATCAGAAAACAGAAAGAAATGGCATGGTGGTTACTTGAAATAGGAAGCCTTTGTGTCACATTTAAATGTAAATGTCTTTTATTAAATAGAGATCCAGATAGGAGGATATCACTTGACAGGTTGCCAGTGTTGCTAGGCAACACCTTTCATCCTTTAATAAATGAATAGGCTCATCAGTAGCCCTTTTTCGCCAGGGTGTGTGTGTGTGTGTGTGTGTGTGTGTGTGTGTGTGTGTGTGTGTGTGTGTGTGTGAGTGTGTGTGTGTCAGAGAGAGAGTGTGGCAGGGAACAAGCCCTCTGAACTCCCATATATTATTCTAGAAGCCCGGAATACATTCAAAGACAGGATTCAAAGAGCATTATGTTACACACTGATTCACAGCTTTCAATTTCACAACGGAGTTCTCACAATGGACAGAAATAGCTGGTGTCAAAATGTAAAAGACAAACTGGGAATGACTCACTGATAGCTTGGTGGAAGTGTATATATAGGGAATATAACTACTTATTAGCTTTAACACTTTCCTGTTTAACAATTAAAATCCCCTACATTTGAAGATAACGCATAATTAACAACATCAGATATTAAGCTGAACAAAAGGAAAATGAGAACTAAAATGATCACCGAAAAAGGAACACATTATTCTATCGAGACGTTTTGTTTTGGAAGTTGGATGCAGTGTGAATTTTTGATAGATGGGAGGGCTGCTAAATAATTCCTCAGGGTCATGATGAGGATTATCTGGATCTGCCTTTTGAATCAGAGCCAATCCCCCAACAGGTTACAGCCATCTGATGAGGCTAACAGGAGCTGATCTATCCCTCATGTTCATGCACTGAACTCAAAACATGTTGTAGTTTGTCATGTTGAAAACATGTTGGCTTGAGTGCTTTCAATATTTGGACGTTCAGTCAACACAAAAGCTTCTATTCAAGAAAAATGAAGACATACGTCCACATGCATGCTTTCTCCTGCTACATTTAAAAGAACAGTGGGTGTATGAACATTATTATGTACAGAGATGCAATGAATGAAACAGAGTCAAGACAACATGCAGGGTGAGCGTGCAACAACAGAGAAGGTTAAATACAAGTCTCTATGTCCGGAAGCATTAATTGTACCTTGCATTCATCTACTACGACAGAATTGTTAGCAGTGGCACTAGTGGTTGCGATAGCGGTAGTGGTTAAGACGCACTGGTTGGAATTGTTTTCGTGGTGGTTCTTCATGTCATCGTAATAAGACTGGTTCTTCGACATCAATTCAATGTCGTCGGATTTGGCCCCGTGTTGGTCCAGCTCGTCAAGCTCAGCCTTGGACAAGTGGTACACGATGCCTGCACCGTAGGAGTCACCCACCACGTTCACTGAGGTCCTGAATCGGTCGCTGAGAACGGAGAAAAGCACAAGCGAGGAATAAACTAGCTGGGATTTCGAGATGCATGAAAAAACAAAACCTAAAAAAGGGAAGAATCAATATGTAACCAGAAAAAACTGTTTTTGACTTGTCAAACTCACAGCAGCCAGTCAACAGCAACCAGCAGACTGATGTCTTGGGTTGGCAGGCCTACAGCGGTCAGGATCAAGAGCATCGTCACCAGGCCGGCACTTGGAATACTGGCAGCTCCAACACTGGCCAGGGTGGCTGTTAGGCTGGAGGAAATCACAGCAGAGCAGCAGTCAGTCCCGTCTTCCTATCACAACTAACTACAATCTCCACAACTGACCTTGCACCCTGCCACAACTCCTCAAACACCAACAAACGTGAACACAGCTTCACATGAAATACATACATTCTCTATGGTACTTGTATATGAGAGCAGCAGCTGAAGAGCACCAGAGTGGGTCCTCCATCACACATGATGAGAGGGTTAAATGTGAGAGATGGGTTGTTTAATTCAAGGGTTTTGTGAATTTGTATGCCATGTAAATGTCAAGTTGAAGGTTGTCCATCCTTGGCTCACTCTGATACCAGAAAAGCATTTGGGAAAGATATTTACAGATCGGCGTCAGTCTTCCTGCTGTCACTTCCTCCTGGTGGTTTATTTTCTCGACTGTCAATCTCTCCTCTAATGTTGCTGCTTTGAGACAGAGAGGATTTTCTGTTCCCTACACCCCTCCACTGCTGCTGTGTTCTTCCGCATTTATTAAGAGCCTATTTGGTTAACTGTATCTGCAGGGCTCCGTTTAAACTTTCTTTAAATAAGGGGAATTACAATTCTTATTGTTATGACTAAGAAACACAAATGTAAGTCCATTCAAGAAGCCTACTTCCATTTGGGGGTTGTTGAAATATAATGCAAGATTTCATCATTTTGCAACTCTGATGTCGACATTTAATACATAGACGTATACATGCAAATGACATCAACTGATAAAATATGTCTGAAGCTCAAGGATAAACAAATCATAAGAGTCTCCTGACCTGACAGTGATAATCTGACCAGGGTCAAGGTAGATGCCGTTCATTTGGGCAATGAAGATAGCTGCAACCGCCTCATACAGAGCAGTTCCATCCATGTTGATAGTGGCACCGACTGGGAGGACAAAACGAGTGACTCTTTTGTCAATACCTAAGTTCTCCTCCAGACAACGGAAGGTGACAGGCAGTGTGCCAGCACTGGAGGGAAGAGGCAGAAGAAGGTACGTTATACTTTGTATCAACTGTAGAAATAACAAGAACCAACTCTGCATTTATTCTGATGCTGACCTGGATGCTGTCCCCAGGGCAGTGATCCAGGCCTGGAAGATTCCCAGGAAGAAGGTGAAGGGGTTTTTCCTGACAATAACAAAGTAGATGGTGGGCAGGAAGATTGCGCCGTGGATTATGAGGCCAACAATCACAGTCACCATGTACATGCCCAGCTGCCTGGCCACCACCTCCAGGTCCTTGATGGAGATGATCTTACCACAGATAAGACAGGCAATACCAAAGGGAGAGTACCTGACAACAAGAAAAGCATTAGTTATTACTATAAATACAGAAGACAAAGAATTTGTCAGGATGCAATTTGTTTTCTGTTTCACATAGCTATGATTTAAAATGTAATGACTTGAGAAATAAGACATCAACAGTTATTTCTGGCTCAAAATAACTGAGTTTCAAAATGAGTCAATGAGATTCTTAAGTGATACTGACCACATGATCAAGATGACAAGTTTCATCACAATCTCATTGAGGATGTTGAAGAATTCAATCATGAGTCTGGCCCTCTCGCCCATCTTGCCCATGCAGATGCCAAATGCAATAAAGAAACCAATCATACCTGTGACAGAAAATCATAAATGTATCAATCTTTAAATACCCGTGTGGATGGATGAGATGATTACCACATGAGGGGACTATTAGAGGAATATGAGAAATGTTCCATTAATGGCCAACGGTTGGTCAGTTCAACATTTTGGCCCTGACTGAAAATTCTCAACTACCAGATGAATTTCCAATGACATTTGATAGAGAGATTCATCGTGCCATGAGAATACATCCTAATGACTTTGGTGATCTCTTGACTTTTCTTTGTTTTCAGTGAAATGTCTCAAAAGCTATTGTATGTATTGCCATGACAGAAATCGATGTTATATACATTGTTTTATGACCAAATATCTGCAAAACTATTGAGCTTATGTTTAGTGCTAATTGGCAAATGTTAGCAAGCTAACATGCTGAACTAAGATGGTTAACGTGCACAATAGTATCCATGCAAAACATCAGCAGTACAGCCTCAATAAGGCATCGCTGTAGACTCTTTTTTGTTTAGTTTAGTAGAAATAGTACACATACTGTAAGTGTTTTTACGTACCCAGAACATTCATGCCACTTTTGAACTGAAGGGATTTTTTGACGATGTACTGAGGCTCCTTGGTAATGTTAGCCAGCAGGCCTTCGACAGACGTTACATTGATATCCTCCACAATAACCACCTCTACCTTCTTCGTGACGGTCTGGATCTGAGTTAAAGGAGGAAAACATACTAGTACTGAGTTTGAAGAATAATACTGGAATTAGATATGTTGTTTTCTATGACACAAGGCCACTCAACTGTTAATAATGATGTTCTGCTTCTTCTATGGTTTGTCCTTACAATCCAAGGTGCATTTGGATTCCTCTATTAATAATTCCTCAGCTATATAAAGATAGTCCGTGCACACTCTTTGTGTATACCTATTTCCAGACATACAAGCTTGTGAGTCTCTCTAACTTGATTTTGGCCGACACATTCTATACCATATTAAATGATGCCACCCATCCAATACACAACAGTGATTTTCATATATCTCAGACTTTCTAAGCATCTAGCACCTGCACTGACTGTCAAACTTCAGCATGAAAAGCGTGTGAATCATCTGTTTGTGTCATCGTCAATTACCTGTTGGAAACAAGCCTGCACGAGGTTCTCTGGGAACAGGTTCCTGATCAGATCGAAGAAGGCATCCAAACTGGACACTTCATCGTTCTTCTCTCCCTCGCCCAGATTCTCCTTCAGTTTGGGGTTGCCAGGGTGGATGACTAACACCAGGATGACTCCCAGTACAGCAGCAATAATAGTTGTGCTCATGTAGTAGACCATAGCTCTGGTTCCCAGGCGACCGCTGGATTTGGCATCCAAACCAGCCAGACCTGCATCCAAAACAAGCAAGATTATGTTTACCTGGTAGTTACTTTGACTAGTATATGTATTTGCCATAAGAGATCAGTCACACTGCACCTGTGATTAAACTGGAGATGATGAGTGGCAGGATCAACATCTTCAGCATCCTCATCAGGATGTCTCCGGGAAAAGCAATCACCATGACAATGTCGGGGTGGATCGGGGAGGCGACACGGAGCAACATCCCGAATACACATCCCAGGATCACACCTGAAGTTGAAGGAGGAGTGTGAGTTAGTGAAACTGCAAGAGTGTATAACGGCAAAATAGAATCGGAAATGAAGCCAGATATTGAGAAGTCAGACAGAGTAAAATAAGATACTCCATTTGAATAAAAGAAATGAAAGTCATTTCTCATGGGTGTATTATGTGCTAATGTGAAAATCGTAGGTATAATCCATGAAATAGCAAATGAGCTATGATTATCTCCATAAAGAAGGCTTAATAACTGTCCTATCAATTCAGTTGTTAGGGGCTGTACAACCGGCTGTCATGCTTAGGGAGGACAGTGGGTTGAAAAGATAAAAACAAAAACCTGCTGAGAGAGAGAAAAGCTCACTGAGGATTACGATCAGATCGCTCTGAAGCAGTAGGGAGGAGGCAGCATGTCAGATTCCCTAGTGAAAACATCTGCAATCTCACCAAACCCAAAATGTTTTTCGAGGATTCTTTTCCCTTTGTGGCAAGGCAAATAAAAGAGACTCACTGGCACATTTCTGCCATCCAGTGGGTTCTTTGCAACCTAACCTGTCCTCTGGCCTCCATTCACTCTCTACAGCTTAAAAACAGTGTCATTCCAAATATCAGCCCCTCCCTTACAAAGCCACTGTTGACCCTTGACATACTTCTTCTAACACACAGTTTCTGTCTCCAAAGGTCAAGATGACCTCTGTGTGCTCTAAGCCCTCCGTAGCAACTGCAGGTCGGGTAGTTGGCCTCTGTGTCTGTCCATCTCTGTTCCCCCCCTCCCCCGGGGCTGCACTTCCTCTACTGCCACACCACTGCCAAAGATCACACAGGCCCGAGACATTGTTTAATGACACACACTGGAATCAAAAGCCTTGCAGCTTTTTTTTAATTGTAAGCTGTCCTCTGTGCTTCAATCTAGCAGCATCCTGTGGATTCTGCACACCCGAGGGTTTTGGATGGCACTTGATTTCCTGCCTTCTCTTTGGCCCATTTGCAAGTTTCCATTGAGGCTCTTATCTGTGAAGTGACAGATGATCAATGATCAATGCTGGCTCACTTGCTTTGCGAGAGTCCTGCCAAGTGGGGTGAGATGTTCACATTACACATGCTCACATAAACACACATCCATGCAAGCAGGATACACATAGACAGGCGCACACACAGCTGAATTAAATATACGGTACACACATACATGCGTGTATACAATTTGAACAGGTTCATAGCCTATTCTTGTTCATGACATACAGTATAACATTGTGAGGGACCACAAGGCTGTCACACACATCAAACTATAAGTAATATGTGCAGAATAAACCCAAATCTGATTCAATGCTTATAAACAGACATTGAATGACTACATGTGTGCCCTTTTCTTTAAAAGTGAGCCAATGCTATTATCACATTATGTTCATGCACCACCAGAGGCTGTTGTCTGGGTGTCCAGTGCTGCAGAGAGCGTTTGATAGCAACAGGTGGCACTGAGCTGGGGAAGGTCAGGACACCCAGTCATCGTACTGTCTGTTACACTGAGCAAGCACAGATGGCATCTCCTCCTCATATTGTGAGCAAGCTGCATAATTGAGCTCTGAGTTACCAGAACGCTGATACGCCGGCGATGACGTGACTTACCGAGGACGGTGAGTGTGAGCAGAAGGTTCTTGAACAGTTTGGAGCAGATTTGGGCACATTTGGACTGAGGCCTGGCCTCAATGGGCTCCAGGTGACTCTCGTGCATCCTCACCTCAACTTGTTTAGGCATACTGTTGGCACTGTGATAGAGGAAAAAGCACAAATTAAACTGTTATGAACAAAATGAGGAACCTTTTCAAAAGCACACTATTGGCAAAACAGGATTATGAATCAGTATAAATCACATGGTTATGTGGTAACTGTGAGAAAGAACAAGGCATTAAGTTGACTCTCCAATAAAATAGAGCACCATAATACAGAAATCAGACCATGTTGGGTTTGCATAATGTCTCCAAAAAAATATATCTCATATTGTTAAAAAGACAACACTGCATGGTAAAAAAAATGTTAAGCATTCAAGTGTGTTGCCAAGCTGTCACTCCAACACTGTCCATAATTGCTATTGCTACATCCTATAGCCAACAGATGGAAGCTGACTACAAGCTGCTGCTTACAACATTGCATTCATTTGGGGGCAATACTTCAGACACAGCATCTGAAGATATATAAAAAGTTCGTCATTTTGATAAAAGAAAAAAAATGTTTGAGGTTTTGAAATAATTTAAAGGCATATGTACATTATGTAATTTGACTGACTGAAGTCATTTCCGGGATAGTTTTTATCATTCTGAAAAAGTACTGTCATATGCACAGAACAAACAGTGAAGACGATTTTTAAACCCAGTTGAATTATGGGGACTTTACAACTTTAATACGGTGGTTCAGTGTAGAAAAGCAGAGACAAATAGTGAGTGTATCTGGACATCCATTTAAGACAGCGAAACAGAAAGTGAAACAGACGCCCACTTGACAGTACAACTGTTTGATGAATTCCAGAGAGGAGGAGCAAACATATTGCCTGTTATTATTACTTATTATTACTTATTCACTCACATTCACTGTCTCAGTCATGACTGTGTGACGGTGAATTTAGAAGCACACAAGATCTCAGATACAATAGGAGGAAGAAGGCACTCAGTCACGCTGCGTAATTAGTTGAATGAAAAGTGATTTCTCATTACAGGCAGCACAGTGCAGCTTCCTGCTGTGCGGGCGAGGTGTGCATGTGTGTGTTAGCGAGAAGAGAGCCAGCTGTGTGTGTCACATGCCACTTAGGCAGGTGTTCAGTAACTCAGTAAAAGCTTTATATTCTTTGTCCCCTCAACAAGTTGCAGGAATAATATATCATATTGTGTTGCTCGGTTTGACATTCTTTTTGTCTATGAAATAATACAAACGTGTCTGTGGTCCTATTTATCTCCAATAAGCCCATGCACATGTCTGCTGTGATGAATTACAAAGAAAGGAATAGAAGAAATAATGTGACTCTGTCCTTTCACCCCACCCCTGGAGTTCATGGTGTATAACTCACAAATAGAAGTCTCAATGATCCTTATAACCTCCCCCCATGTCCACTAAGAAGTCAGAACACTTCATAGATATTAAGTATGATGCTGTCAAGTTTTAAAGATGAAACTTGATCAAAGGCAAGAAAGCTCAACTCAATAGGCATTTGGAAAACTTCCTCACAACCAGAGGCTCTTTAAGGTGTTATGGTTGTTGTGTAAGTAGTCACTAATAATTCCACACGGACTCACACACACACACAGACACACACACACGCACACACACACACACGCACACACGCACGCACACACACACACACACACACACCTCCCGCAGCTTTGTAAGCTTGGCCATAGGAAGACCACCTGGTCAGCTTCCAGGCACACAGATGGACCAGTCCTGTCTCCTCTTATTAAGTTCAAAATGAAGTGTGAAATACAGAAAATACATGCTAACAGCAGTCAAACAGTAGCCATCGTTATTTCATACTGTAGATAATAGCTGAATGAATTAGTAAAACCCTAGGAATAAAACCCAGAAAAAATGGCATTACCATGTAATCCAAGAGTGATGAGAGCTGTTAATTGAATTTTTCCCCGTTTCGCTCCCTTTCATTATTTTTAGCACTAAGATGGAGAGAAAGCAGACGTTGGATGTCACAGAGGACGGATATTATTCTGTCATGATCCTCTCATTAGCACCTCTCTCATCAGGCGTAGGACAGATGAGAGCGTGGGCTTGTGTGACTCAATGATAGATGAAAATTAAAATGTACAACAAAGAATAATCGACTACAGTCACATCAGTGGGTGTTTTTCTTATGTGAAAGAATAATTTGACTTGATGGGGATTTCTCCTTGTGTACATGGTTTTTGCTTTTATCGTCTATGCCATGAGTTTGGAATGGATTCTCTCTGCCATAAAGAATAAAACTGAAATCCACCAAGTTACACTTGGATTCTGCCTTTAGAAACTGTTAATATAGAAAATAATTAGGAACATAAAATGGTTTAAAGAACATTCACGAACGCACACACATCCAAATAGTTTCTTCTTCTCAGTCTCTAATGGGATCATTTCATAAACCGGTTAATCTTGGCCAAGGGCTAAATCAAATTAATCACATTACAGGACCGCTAAGGCATGAAGTATTAATGATGGCCTTAACTAATCAACACATGGTTTCAACCCAGATGATATACAAACAAAACAAAAAAAAAATATTTCAGTTCTAAAAGAGAGATTCCTGTATATTATTATTATATTGTACTTACTAAAGGTATAGGAGTGTGTCATATTTACCGTTGACTTTTCCAGAAAATAGAATGGCTTGCATTGAATAAATAGGAAGACTATAAAGAGAGAAAGTCAAAGTAGATTGTGCCTCGAACGGCAAATGAGATCCGAGTACTTACTTAATTTATGTTGGAGTTGAGGTAAGTGCTATGTACAGTCACCACGATCAAATCTCCAGCCTTTTGAATTTAAGAGTGAATCAGCTCAGCGAATCGTTAGTAGGATCCCGACTGCTCCATCCAAAACAGTTTAAAGCTCCAAAACAGTTTCCAGATGTCAGAAGGTAATGTCCCGGGCACAGCCTGTGTCTGGAAGTACCAGAGCTCTGCTGACAGCTAGCAGCTCTCAGCTGTCCACAAGCTCTTCCAAAGCATCCAGAGAGGAGCGAGTCAAACCAGCTCAGGAAACAGACCCAGTAACAGCCACAGGAACCTGAATTGCCCCATCCTGAAGTCTGCAAAACCCCATCAGCCCCCACCCCTTGACTCCTTCACCACCACCCACAACCAGCTACACACACGCACACACACACACGTAGCATGCACACACATCCACAAAACCTAGAAAGAAATAATACAAAATAAGAAGAGGAGGGAGTAATCAATAGCTTAAAAAAAACTTCGCAACGCGTTTGGTGCGTTCACCATTATGGTGCGTTCACACCAAACGCGTTGATCCCATGCAAAGTCAACGCACAGACGCGTTTGGTTACGAAATTCGCCGAGCGTTGCCATAGACGCGTTGCTAAATTTCGTCAGAATTGAAATATTTCGCAAAACAACTTTCGCAACTCGCCAGGTTGCAAAAGCCAATCAGCGGTGAGATGCTCCGACGATGATGCCTGCTAATGGCACAAAGCGCACAGGACAGTAGTGCTTTGTAAGTAGTCCTTTTGATGAGAGGGGAATTAATGACAAAGGAATGACTGATGGAAGCGTTATCATCATAATGCTGCCGTTTGGGAGCTTTGAGGTCATCCTGACGGACAGCAGATGAGAGTTAATGTTTGCTGCTCTTGCTACAACATATTATGTCACTCTTTAGAGTATTGTAAATGGTTATGTCACAGTCTGTACAGATGTACAATAGGCATACGGGTATACTTATTTAGTTATAATCTCGGCAAACATTCATTTAAAAAAGAGAAGAAAAGCCACAAATATAAAATAAGATCCACACATTCAAGTCACACACAATCCAACATATAGATTTACGTAGCCCCACTATTCAACAAAACAAGTGCTGAACTCCAAAGCACAAATGATCAGTGTGATTCATGTGACGATGGTGTCACGCTGATTTCCCTCCAGTCTCCCAGCAGCATGGGACTTCACATCGTATTGAGCAGTATCACATCATTCTAATTAGGGAAACGTGTTGGAAAGCTATTTCCTCTTTAAACAAATGACCAACTGCACAACAAAAGCCAGAGGAATCCCGTCCCTGTCGGCAAAGGTTGTGTCATGAGAAATCACTCATCCTAAATCCCTTGACATGTCATACTCATTGAAAGGGCGCTCTCAGCGATAAGAGAGTATTTTCGGGATAGAAGCGAGTAGTACAGAGGAGAAGGGGTTTCGAGGGGGAGTAAGAGGGACACTGGGGGAGAAAGGGGTACTGGGGTCACACAAGCACCTCTCAGCCAAAAGAGGGGCCTGTGAGGGGAAGGCTGAGGCAGCCATCCCTGCTCTTGGCTGGTACCATGTGAAGCTCTCTGCTTCCTCTCTCTTCCTTCTGAGGGGCTTTGTTCCACACGCAAACAGTGGCAGTGGCCCCAACTCGCCCGGCCAAGCGCTGCATCCCAACTGGCAGGGGCGAGAAAAGAAGGGAGGGGGTTCAAACGGGAGGGGGTATAAGGGTATAGCGAGGGGGGAGGGCGGTGGGCATGTCCAGAATGCCACTTCTTTCAGGCCACTGATGTCATGCCTGTGCCCACCGTGGGAGAGCAGCGGAGGGACCAAGGCGCCCCTTTCTCTTCCCCCCTCCACAGTCTCTTTTTCCGGGATGAATGAATCTTTCAGAAGCTGCAGACCATTGTGTCCCATAATCGACAGCGATTATCCCGATTTTATGCTGCCTTCCCAGTGCGAGGAGTTCCCTGAGTGCTGGCATTGAGGGCCGTTGGGATGCAGCAAGGACCACGAGGGGTTGTCCTAGCAACACTCTGCGGCTTTGAGAGAAGGGGAAATGGGCAGCCGCACACAAACACATGGCCTGCACACACACCATGTAAAAATGGGATTCAGCTTGAAAGATTCGCAAACGGATAGAGACATTATATCTTTACATCACCAAATAAAATGCAACTTCATCGATAGAGAAGTATTATTCCATTATGCTTTTTAATGTATGCATTAGTGACCGTTTGTGTGTTATTCTCAGCTAATTCAGGTTGATCCATGCAATAGCACATAAATGAAGTTTCCTGCTGGTCTCTCGAGTGGCCTGATGCCCATTCTCATGACTGGAGCGTCACAATATACTGTGAGGTAAAGACAATTGGAGATGTGCCAGGCTCCGGATATATCTACCGCCCTTCCGGGCCTCACAGCCACTTGCCATGCAGTGGGAAGAAATGGGCTCACATACACTGGCTGCCTAGGAGCTGTGAAAAAGCCCCCCCCCCCAAAATGAAGCTCTCAGCAAACACTTCAGGTTGCGCGGCGCATAGGAAGTGGGAGATAAATTCCAGCTTCTGAAGAAAGGGAATCTTTGTCACCCTACGCCTCTCGATTATGTACCCCTAGATGGTTGTTTGGATGAATGCATTCAGTGATTGATAGTGATACAGAGATGTGTGGACTTTCATGCAAATCTGGTTTATTCCATCAGCAGTGTAACCCACTGTTTTTCAGTAGCAAAACAAAACAAAGAATAGTGCTGCTTGCTAAGACACAATATACCCTATGAATATGAATAGAGGGACCATGGCAACAAAAATTCTCATCGGGAAGCTGCTTTAAAACTTTGTGTAGATTCAACCACAAATATCAAACCACAACCAGCCCCGGGCTTTCCCAGTATACATTTCGCAAACAACTGCCCAAATGAAATTGACCTACCAGTTTCTCAGTCAGTTCATCTCGAGAAGACACACGTTTAAAAATAGAAGAATATGTTCTTATACTACTGGTTGGGAGTTTCACATCTACCTCTGCTCAGGAAAAAAATCCTTTATATGTGTATATGTGTGTCCACGATGTACACATATTCATGTATCACAACCGGTTCTGAATCGACTCATACGAAGGCACACACTTCCTAAATCAACTATTACAGGCAATATCAGTGAACCAGACCCTTCATCGTCTTGATCTGGTTTATTTCAGAGAGTGACCCCAGACAAATGTAGGTGTGCAGAGTCACTCCGTGGTCTACTTGAAAGCTGTCTTGAACCACTTCCAAGTGGACTATATGTGAGAATATAGTCTGTAAAAAACACAGAGCCAAAGGAACTACACATCGAATGGAGCAGATTTCAATCAATGTCCATGCTGTAAACTCACGGTTTTCGGATTGAATGCTAAATGGCTAATGAATAAATAGCAAATAACCCTAATTCTAAAAGAAGATAATATTTAATACCAAACAATGTGCTCATTTACGGTCCAATTCCAGCAGAATAAGTGAGTAAATGTGTGCTTAAATAGAGCAGAACCAAGGAAATACTAACAGTTACAAAAACATAATGTAAGTAATATCTTGTTGAAGTTTGGTTATTCTAGAGTGCGTAGCTTAATTTCTCACACATTATAAATTGCCCTTAAATTCTACACCTTTATAATTTACTTGCTGTTTTAAATACTTTAAATACATAGTGGCACAGTCAGTGACACAGCTTGATGCCTCAGCTCAGGAGGATCTGACCTGCTGAAGGATCCAAAGTGATCATAAGGTTTGCATGTGGCGTTCCATCCCTGAAGCTACCAAGAGTTCTCCCAAGTACCAGTGTTGTCAAATAATTAGCATGTAAAACCTTTCTACAAACTGTAGACATAAAAATAAAGTACATTGACCGCAAATCGTCCTTATTAAGCCGATGTCTGTGTCTGTGTGTCTTTCTATAAACTTTCTACTGTAGAACACAAACCTCCTTTTCAGTTACTGTCCATCATGGGCTGCAATTAGCAAAATGCTGCTTACATTGTATACGACAGCTGTATCACTAACTCACGTTCATATGCTTTCATCACATTTTTGAAATTATATTTTACAATCAGGGAGCATCAGCATCCTGGCAACTCCTGATTGAACCATACTGTATGCGCCTGTCCCTCAACATCCTCTAAGGTTTCCCTTTGTTTGGCACGACTCTTTGTGTCCATAATGAGGCAGTCATTAGAGAGAGCCTCTGGGAATCCTGAGGCTAGTGTTGTAGACTTCATAGGTCTCTCAGATGTGACCAGTCCCACTGTAATTATGTGTTATGTGCTAACGGCCTATTATGCTGGGGAGTGGGTGTCATAGGGCTGAATTGGGTGAGTCCCATTTATCTGGATAAAATCTGCATAGCTTACATTTGATCCAATCCAGCAACAACCCACATAACAGCCGGATCTCCAGTTGGGCACTCAATCATGAACAAATACTCATCCCCACATGTCTCTCCCTCTCCTCCTGCAGATCTCATCTCTCCTCTCTTTGTTTGTGTTGCATTCAAAGTGTGTAACTCCAAACTCTCTGGCATTCATATTACATGTCTCAGCTGGTGTTACTCTCAGGCTTTCCTCCATCATGTTCTAAGAGTCTTAACATGCATGGTGTTTTTAGTGGTGTCCTTCAAAGTTGCAACCAAAAAGTTGTTGTTACTGTCAAGTATCCTCTATCCCAGCCCCCATCTTTTTCTTTTTCTTAAGGCAGATGAAAGGTCAGCGGAGAAAAGAAGATCATCCATCTAGTCATGGGAGATTCTTCCGCTGTACCTCCTCCTCTTCCTCCTCTATCCACTGAAGGGCTACACACCTACTGCAGACAAACTCAATTATTTTCTCCTATAGCTGCTCATGCGTTCATGCCGGCTGCATATGAAGCGATGCTATCATTAGCAAAGGCACATCTGTTTAACAGAGATGGCTATATAGCACCACACAGCTTTTGATGGCTTCGGTCCGATTCCCCACAGGAGCTCAATAAATCTGCCAGTAAGGCGGGACCACCCCACCCCCTACTACAACCACCGCTATGGTATACCCGTAACATTGCTGAAAAGGGAATGAGAGAGAGAGAGTGAGAGAGAGAGAGAGAGAGAGAGAGAGAGGGGCATATAGTAGACAGAGGGAAGAGTGGGAGGGGTGAAATGGCAGGAATGCCAAATACAGATAGATGTGTAACAATGTATGGGGGAAGGGTGAAGGAAAAAGGGGGAAGGGTAGAAAAGAAAAGGTGTGGCATATAAAGGTAAGGATCAAGAACGGAATGAGAAAAATGGGTGATGGTGAGAAGAGAGGGTTGGACGGAGGTCAGATGTAAACAATCAATCAAAGTGGAGAATGAGATGGAGCATGTCTCTACATATACAGTAGCCTACATGGACGGCCTCCGTGTTATCAGGTTATCTGTGGATACATGAAGAGCTGACATCTGTGTTGGGCAGCTGGCCCTGTGAAATGGGATTAGTGCACACATCACGTTTCATACATCACTAGACTCAACTGCCACACTCTCAGATTTAAATATACGGCATCGATACGTGCACTTAACCCTCACTGTCTAGCCCTTCTCTCTCGCTCATATTTGTGTCAGAGCAAAACATGTACATGCAATCTTACACACAGACACACACACACACACTGGCTGTGGTCCTAAATCTCAGTTGGTCCAGTCCCGTGGTATTCGAGGCAGGGTGAGGGGGTTACAGTCTCTCTCAGGATTTGCCAATAAGAGGGCAAAGGAGGATGGCTGTTCTCTCACTAATTAAACACTGCAGTCGGTAGGGACCGAGCCCAGTGGCCATGCCCCGCTCTCCTCACACCACCCCGCAGTGATGGCAGGAAGGGCATTCCTGCACACACACACACAGCTCATTACATCAACCAGCTAAGCCACATGACCACACACACACACACACACACACATACAGTATATATATATATATATATATATATATATATATATATATATATATATATATATTTCAAACACATTACTCACCAAATCATTCATATTTAAATGTAACTGGTTCAGTATGCTGGTGAAAGTGTTCTATGCAATGTCTCCAGTTCACCTTAGACAAAAGCACTAACAGGATAGTAACTGTATAATATAGATCTTGCAGCCGTACACTTCACTGGCTGCTCTCTAGCAACATACATTCATAGACATATGTTACAACTCATGTTATACAGTATTGCTTGGTTTGAATTATTATTGTGCTTTTTGAATATGTGCCAGATGGTATCAACTGGCTGGATCAGGTCATGTGTATGATACCTGCGTATGAGACTATGTGCTGGAGACATGGCCTGTGGTAATGTTGTCCTATCCATATTTCTAGAAGGTCACACTCCTGTTCTGTGTATCTGCACTGAGCAACACACATCACATCAAGGATGACCAGAATACAATGGGGAAGCATATCAGGAAAGCAGCAAAGTGCTTCTTTTTTTACTCCTGTCAAGCACTGTGTGACTCCTGTCTGTAAAAAGTGCTATATAAATACATTTTACTTACTTACTTCCAGCGCTGACAGCCTCTTTCATTCCACAGTTTGCATTTTCTTCCTCATTACACTTCCTCATTCCTTCTTCACCGTCTCTCCCTCCCTTTGTCTCTGTTTTTCCTTCTCCTTGTCTTTCACACATGCACACAGCGTGTCACTGCTATCACAACTCACTGCATCAACTAAAAGAGTGCCTTCATCTGTTAAGCCTGTTTGACAAACGGCACATGTTCTGGAGCCGTGCTCTTCTAGGAAGCACATGAGATACAATCAAAACCTGCGGAGCATAACAAACCTGCATAACAAAGTCAACTGTTTTTTTGGCGGCAAACATAATTGTAAACATCCAATGATACCTGACGTGATACAAAATACATTTGTGAAAATAAAGATTCAAGAATTACTTTTTTCACCCCTCTAAAAAAGCAAAACGTCAGCCTGTGGCGTAAGCTTAAGTATGATGACATGCCTCTAACACTGCAAGCCTGCTTTCCTTTCAGGACCACTTCACAGACACTGTTCTTTCAGAACCACATGTACGTATTGCAGGAACCAGGAGTTATTTTCTCCTATTCCTTAAATGCAGTGAAAACAAAAGCTAATCGCGAGTGTTGTTACAAGTGAAAAGCCGCAGGGGGACCCCTTCGGCTCCCCACTTCATTGTTTTTCTTACCATGTCACGAATATTGCATAGTTTGTCAAACTATGTCAATATTTCTTCAGTCACACACAGCACTGGAATACCATTGAGAGCGAAAGCACTCGCTTAGGCTTTTTCCAGCAACTAATTATGAAAGCCTTACTTTAGACACAGTCGTTCATTATCAGAACCTCTAGGCAAAAGCATTTCCCCTGTTTGATCCCAGTCTCAGCGAAATCCTGAGAGCACATTCCTCTTAGCCCACTCAGAAGATGGTAAACCCCCTTCAGTCGAGATGTAAGGCATACAATGGTAATTCCTCAAAATCCTGGTTCGCTGTAATCCTCTACGACTAAAGGACGAGAAAGGATTCCCAGTGATGTCAGGATCTATCTGGATACAAAGGGATGCTGTGCAGTGTGCAGTAAGAGGGCTTGTGAAACATATTTTTATACACTACATAGATCTAAATTCATTTAACTTGACATTAGACTTTTAGGTGTATGATGTTTTCTCTTTTTCAGATGAAAGGTTCATTCATATACTTTCATCAACGTAAAGAAAAAACATTACAGGCATTATGTAGATAGATAGATAGATAGATAGATAGATAGATAGATAGATAGATAGATAGATAGATAGATAGATAGATAGATAGATAGATAGATAGATAGATAGATAGATAGTATAATCCTCATTAACCAGTGCATAAAGTGGTGAGCCAAAACCCTCTAACAAAACCCTCTCAGTGTTCATTAGCCATTGAGGCAAGCCGCTCTTGGAACACGCCACCCCTACTAGAATAATGGGCCACTTTACAGGCCTCCAAGTTAGTTCACATAATCTAGAGCTGGGAAACAGCTCGCACAGGGTTCATTGGGAGGAGGGGTAGTTTAATTGTTTCCTTCGTTTTTGTTTTAGTGAACCCCCCTCTTCTCTCTCTTCTTTTAGTTCTGAAAAGGGGGCTAACAAACATGCAATGAAGGGGATTGTTTTGTGTTCCGCTGGACAAGTGGGTGAGGTAAACAAAACCAGACTGTAGGGTCTATCATCTGGGCTCGGCAGGATGGGATAGGCCGAGCAGTGGGGAGCGACACACATACAGAGGGAGGATTGGTCTGGGTTCTGTGGAGTAAGAGGGGTGAGTGCCGTTTTGGGGGTAGTGAGGGTAAAGGGTCCTGGGGGAGAGAGAGCTGAGTGTTTTTTTTCCAGGAAGAAACGGGAGGTGGACATGGGTGCTGAGTTTATTCCTCCGAGGGTGGGTATTGTATTTGGTGCTGAAGTTCTCATGCATGTCCCGTTTTGGCTCCATAAAATGTTGGAAAGTGATGGAGCTCTCCACCATTAAGCTCTGCGCTCCCACAGCTCAGGCTATTTACATACTCAAGAGGAACATTAAGGCCGGCCTATCCCCCAAAGCCGAACAAAGAAGCACACAAACCTTCCTCAGAGGCCCATTACGCACTTAATTGAGGATTTGTGGAATAGTAAAAAGGGGCAAAGGAAGAGGAAGATTGGTGAAACCGGGAGGGGTAGTGGGTGAAGTGGGCAATGTCACTGGGTTTATTGTTTTTTCTGTATCTCTGGTCAGATTAGATTTGGGCTAAACGGCAGGAGGATAAAAAAAAAGAGGATATCTAGCTACATCTTTATCACCATATGGAAACTCTAGGCATCATCAAATCCCTTTTTCTCCTCTATTTATCCCTTTGCTCTTTATTCCCCATTTGTTGATCCCTCCCATTATCCTCATTATGAAACTGTCATAAGAGCTTTACTACAGAAAGGAAGGATATGAGGAGAAAAGCAGCTTGAGCAATTACAATATTTTTGTTTAAAGCTCAACAGAAGTTAAATATATACTATCAATCTGAATATATTTCTAAATATTTTTGTAATGCTTTTTGGATTCTGTAAGGTCACATGGTCCAATATTTTAAACTGTCAATCATATAGCGCTCTTACGTTCAAGTAAAAGTGAACTATCTCACTGCTTTTGTTCTTATATGTCACGTGCTGAGGCATGAAGAGAGCAATGGCACAGACCAAAGGAGCTCCATCTGATAACCAGTGTGAATCTGTCAGATTGCATCTTGTGACAATTGTTCAGATGAAGTCCTCTATTTGTTTTCAATGTGCTTTAATTACGAATCTGTTGTTGCTGCACAATGGGCTGATTGTTTTCAATAGCATGGTCTTTGGTGCCAAGAAAAAGAAAACAAGAGCCCCCCCCCCCCCCCGTGTTTGGCCCCTCTTCCCGTTAACAATCACTTTCAAAGCAATTTCGTGACTCCCCCTGCTGACCTGAATTCCGATATAAGAGGTGCCAATGGGATGTGGGTGGTTTGGGGGGATTCTTTTGGGGAAGGAGGAGGACAGGGGGTGCTGAGGGGTTGGGTGGGAGGAGGCCTTCACTGTAGCACAGTAAATACTGACTCAATCCCCCTCTGGGGCCCCCCACCCATGTAAATGTTAATGTCTTAATGTGATATTAATTCTGTTTAGTCTTTTTGAAGAGAAGGATAGAAAACTACAGATTGAATCATTTAATCATTATTTGAGAGCTCTTTCTTTTAAGAAATAGCCCCTATTAACCAGATCAAGTTGTGAGAGGAACTTGTTTGTGTATTGTCTGTGTTTGTAAGGATGTGTTGGCCAATCCCTCTTATCTTAGTTACGGTGGAAATGTGTTCAACAGATGAGAGTCAAAATCATATATTCTCATATTACAATAAATACAAAGCAATCGGTCCTGCACATAACGTCACCTCAACTAAATCTCCATCTGTATTCACCACTTTTTTTTGCCACATGAGAAACACACTGTTTGAAGTTGTGATTCATCCCTTACGCATCAACACCGATTAGATGATCAGTTTAATGATCGCTACTATCTCATAGCAAAACGGAAGAAATGCCTCGACCATGGCTAGCGGAGAACTATCGTTTTGCCGCCCGGCAGCAGACTCGCTAGTGAATGCCTCTGTTTCTGTTCCTGTGCAGTCATACAGAAGGAGAGCCGGGCTCTTTGTTTGGTCCACCCATGGGAAAGGCCTCACTCCGTTGTGCTCTCTGAGAACCGAAACACAGATTCTATAGGCAAGACTAAAAGAGAAAAAAAGCATGAATCCCACATATTAGGAATATTCACATCACATCAGGAGTAAGTGATGAGGAGGAGATGAATCGCAATTCAAGACCTGAAAAGCAATGAGCGGGCAAAGGAATATGGGGGAAATCAAGTGCAGAGACAAAGACAACTGGATGATTTTAAGGCAATTAGGAAGGAATGAAATTAAAGAAACGGCTAAGGGAAGAGAAAGAATCTGAGAGTATTGAGAAAGTGAGAAAGAGAGAGAGACAGAGATAGACGAGCATCAGAGTGGTAAAGAGTGAAAAGAGGAGCTGGATGGTACTTTGGCAGCTTCTGCGTGTTCCCAGGAGGATTACTCAAGCACTCGATGCCACAGACTGCCAGCAATATCAAAGAGAAGCTCCATGAATGGAGACCCACAACCACACACACACACATACATCTCTGAGGATGTCTGAACTCTGGTGTCTATTTCACCTGGTTACTCTATTTTTTTTCTTCAGTTCTACTGTTCTTTTCACTTCCTTTTTCTTTCTTTCCTCCACTTCCCTCCATTTTCCCCATATTGTTCCCAGCATCTCTTTTCTCACTCTCTAACTTTCTCACTCTTTCTGTATCCTCTCCAAGCAGCAGGGAGAGGAGAGGTGTGACATGGCCAGTCACAGACAGGTAACATATGCTCCGTCTTCAGGCTGCTTGTGTGGCCCTTACGTACTGAGTTGAGAACCACCACCCCCCACCCCCCGCCCCCCGCCCCCGCTTGCACCCCGCTTGGTCACTCCATCATTTGGCCGTTTATCTCAACCAAAGAAAGAGTTCTATATTTTACTGTCTGTCCTCCCCATCTCTTTTATATCTTTCTGTCACTCCCACACATTAAAGCCACTCTCCCACTCTATCTAACACTTCTGGTAGTGTAAAATATTAGTTTATTTGGCAGAAACTGAAGTGTTTCCACATTGTTCTTGGATGTTATTGTTTTTCCCAGGCGCTAAACAGAACTGAAGAAATGTACAAAATATGAAGGCAGCGAGGAAAATAGGCAGGAACTATCTGCCGTCTGGCTTTCTCAGTTGTCGGGCATATAAAAGTCTTCATTTAATGCTTATTGGTGATGGCTCGTTTGCCATCTGGTCTGCCGCTTCCAGTGATCTTTGAGTATTACAAACACATCCATCCAGAGGAATTTCCTCTTATTAATTCTCAAGCACAGCCAACTTCTTTAATCAATCCAGAAAAATGCCAGGATTTATTGGTCAATTCCTTAGTAAAGCAAGTAAATCAAGAGGCTATCGGTTAGCATATAGATTTTTTATCCGGGGGTTGCAACTTACCTTTTCTTTCTATGTTATTTAACCATGGCTTGCATTTCTCCACAACTCCCCTCCCCCTACCTGTCTCTGTACCTCACAGTAGAACAGCTTATATTTACCACACAAGTCCATGCAAACATCTACTCTGCCCTGAGTACCCCGAGCGATGTCTAGCCTAATTAAAGCAGCATCTTCACAGATGGCTAACATGACAGATTCTGAGAAATATGATTTGGACTTGTTTCACTTGGAAACTCAGAAACGATGCAGGCTTTTGTCTTTGGGTGGGAGTACCTCTGTGCGTTGTATTGTGCGTCTTTGCGTGCATGATTACTCGGATGCATTTATGCTCAAAGGGGTTAACATATTCATGATTGCATGATGGATGTTCAATCATTAACTGTTGAAACTAAATTTAACATTAACAGTAACAATAATTATTACTATATGAAACACAGCTAAATATTGACGTCACACACTTAACATAGATTTGATTTGTCTAAATTATCTAAAATAGAAATTTCCATTTATTAATTGTGATTAATGGAATCTGTTCGAATGACAATAAAAATGAAACTGAGAAAATAAAAGTATTAAAGAGAATATGTTTGCTAGAACCACATATGGCAAGACAGGAAATCATTTATTTCTATTATTTTCCGGCACATACAGGTGAAAAGGACTAATGATGCACTCCACCATACAAATTCCCGTACACTAATGATGTTCTTCTCTGTAAGCGAATGCTAAATATCTGCATAATGTGTCGAAGCAGACTTACATTGACAGTTGTTATTGCTACATTAACAGCATGTAACCCTCTCACATGATAAACGCGTACAGAGAAAATCCACCCCCTACAGATTCAGGGCATGCATTTATATATTAAATGACTCACACTGCCTCAGAGCATGTGAGTGAGCCTTGAATGTCTGTTGTGTTCATTCATGTAAGGCAGCAAATGCCACAGTACAGTAGTTTAGAGAGCAGCCTCTGGGAAAAGGACACAACGCATTAGCTGCATGGACACTTTCCTTTACTGCTTCTCCCAGCAATTACACTGAAGGCCGAGGCCTCTTCAGATTGCAGCCCCGCCACACAATGCCTAAGGTAGGCCCCAGACAGTTCCTCTCACCAGGAACCACCAGCGGAAAATACCGCGCATATTAAAAATCAAAAAAAATGATCTCGAGTTGGTGGCAGAGAGCCAGACTCTTAACGCACCCTTTGGCTCGTCATTAATTGACAAGCCAAGAAGAATGCTGAAGACAATCGACTGAAGGTGCAAAGACAGTTGGTTTCCATGGTGACATTGCTGGTGCTTTGGAAAAAAAAGGGTTGCTCGTGCGTGCGGTGCGTGCGTGCGAGCGCGAACTACAGTGCTCGCGTTTTAATATGAAAGAAGAAAGAAAGGGCTGCAGGCAGCGATTGGCTCAAGAGGTGGGTGGCGGTGGGAAGGTAATACGCGTTTCTTTTTTCTCTTTGTCTTCCTTCAAGGAGCGTTTTCTTGCACAAATAAAAAAAAAACTTGATATAATGAGCTCATCGTGGGTAAAAAAATAAATAATATTTTTAAAAAAAAGATAGCCTCCAACATTTTGGAGAAAATACATATAAACTACAGCAAATCACTATGCGGACGGTTTTCTTTCTCAGATCGAGCACGTTTACAAATACGTGGATCTACATTTACTTCGTGAATCTGTGAGAGCAAACCTGAACAAATGTAATGCTGCAAAGACACCTTCTGAACTATAACTTGTTGACTGATTGATCACAACGATCCCTGTAATGCGGAGATTAAAGGAGCCTGGTCGCACCGACAGGATCATTGAGTTCAAAGCGACTTCCGTTCCTTCTGAAACTACAACAGGAGGACGTTTCCCGTGTGTCTGCAGCAAGATGCGGAGGCATCCCCTCGGTTTAGAGGAGATGAGGCACGTCATATTACACATACAGCAACCGCACCAACGTGTTGCGCACGGCTGCTGTCAAACGTACAGAGACGCCGTTTTGATCGAATTCCCTGTGATGCAACAGCAGGAATAATGGTTAACTTAGATCATGTATCGACAGCAACATTAATTCCACTTTTATTGAATGCATGCACGGTCGAGGCAGTGATCTGTGAGGCCATGAAGAAAGATGTGAGTGAGTGCAGCATGTGCAGCGCGAGAAATATTGTTGACCGTCAGCGCTCCGGGACTTTTCACTGCAGGTTGTCACATCTATGGCTTAATCTATGAGCATCTATGGAATATTGCACAAAGAAGAAGAAAAAAAAACCAAGGGTTATCAAGAGGGGGGTCTGCAAACTGGTGTTTTACTGTATATGTAAATGGTTTACCCACACAAACTTGGATCGTTTCTTGTTTAAAGCAATTATTTCAATTATCAAACAATAACCTGTGACTTGTTATGAAAAACAAAAACAAATGCAGCTACAAATAAGCCGTGAATATACTCATCACCCCCAGCACCGTGCGTGTATTGATCTTGTGTGCAAGCTAAAATAAATAAAGAAATAAAAAAACAGCGTCTTACCTTTGTTGAAAATCAGGATGAAAAAAAAGTTTTTGGTCTTGTTCCCCTGCAGGGTGTCTTCGTATCCGCGTCAGGGGGGAGGGGTGGGGGGTCAGCCACAGCGGTCCAGGACAGGAGCGCGTCTCACACCAAACGGAGAGCTTTTCTGTGCGTTAAATCCGAGGAGCTCCGCAGCTCGAACGATCCCACTGAATGAGCTCTGTCTCACCTCGCTCTTCTGTGCTTTACTCCCCCACCCGCCTCCGCCCGTTTCGCCCCTCTTTGTCTCCTCAGCATGGGAATGCCAGCTCCCGTTGGTTGATGATGTAGGCCAATAACGTACCCATCTCTCTTGTCAGCCACTGTCTCACACACACAAAGTTGATGCTCAACCTGTTCACAAAGAGGTGTTTGCAGATAGTTTAACCACAGAGATTACAGTTGAAATATTGCATCACCATGCAGAGGGATGCAGGTTTCTTATAGCCGCCACTATTGTTGGCTATGATTTTAATCATTTATTTATGTCAATGCATCTTCTAATCTGCTACAGTATAGGCTACATTATGTACAGCAGGTCTAATTTATATTTTTGCAGTTAATAATCATAGTTACACAATTTAAACTGAAGTTCACATTTATTTTCCTGTGAACTGAAGAAGCACTGGGTGTATGATCAATGCGAGTCAAAACGATGGGAGAGAGAGCTTGGGAACATCGTTGAATCATGCCACGCTAATGACTCAGAACGTGGCACACATGTCTTTACCAAGAACAGGACAATGAGAACTAATTAATAGAATAGAGATGGTTACACTTTGGAAAGATCACAGCAATATATCTGTCAGTGATCTATGTCATAGGTTAACAATTATCGTCATTATTACTTCATTTAATGGGGATTTTTTTTTGTCAATCAATTAATCGTTTTCTAAAATGTCAGAACTTTCTGTAAGAATGTCAACTATTTCAGATTTCAAAATGACGATTCCTTGATGATCAAAATAGTGGCCGATGACCATGTTTGACATTTTCGGTGTAAAACGCTGACATACACGTTAACTATATATACATGTAGATTCATGCACATGCTTCTCAATATCATCACAGTGACTTTTAGAGATGAGGAGAAGATGAAAGTAAAAGGGAAAAAGTCGAAGCGGGAGCAGGTTGCCAGGTCATTTTGCCAGAGGCAGGGCAATATTTTAAAGACACTGGAGGACACTTGCAAAGCGACGATGTACACTGTCAACACAAAACAATATAAATGCATTCGCCATTTGTTCAAAAGCTTGAAGCGTCTGATGTTAACATAGGTTTACCTGATAAGGCCCCCGGATGGCCCTTTGAAAAATGACAATGGCAGTCTTTTAGGCAGATTTAAGGGGTACGTTTCAGCTGATGTGCTTGTCAAAAAGCTCCTCAGAGTCCTTCACCTAAGACCTTAAGACTACAATGTCAACAGCACAAATGTACCAGCTTGTTAGTTTGTACTTTGGTGTAATTCTCATCCACTTCTTGTACCCGTTGACCGTAGTTCCAGTGTGATCCTAGTCTGAATTAATTTGTAGTGAGCGGATGAAGGTCTATTTATGTAAAACAGCTGTTTAATGTACTTGGCTTAGCACCATCATTATTGTGTTACTATATATTGTTGTCCCTTATAAACAACTGTCTTGTCAAGTAATCACCATGCGCATTTTTCAGATGTTAAAAATATAGAAATTTGAATGCATGGATATTATACATCTGATGACTCTTACTGCAGAGCAAGGAGCATGCTTCAGGGCGTACATGTGCTTTATCTTTGTCTAAGATGACAGACATGCTTTGCAATAGGAGGAGGATTGATGAGATTGATTGTCTTATGTTTGCAAAAATGTAATTTTGTTTTTATAATTTCTTAAAATCTATAGGGTCGCCAAATAGACCTTTAGTCCCTCACTATACAAATTAATTTAAACTAGGATCACACTCAAAACACACTGGAACTACGACCAACACCATATTTGTTGACACACACAAACCCATCTCAGGTAACCTGGAGGACCAAATGTGAGCCAGGAACATTCTGAAATTGCTGCCAGATTTGCCAGATTTTCTGGGTAGCTTATGGTGCATGATAATCAGCTCCACCTCGCCCTCACCCCTGGGCCAGCTGTGGGTCAGTATCACCCAATAGAAACAACTCCACAGCAAATACAAGTGCTGAATTATTCCTTTTAGAGACACTGAGCATGGCATTACTTTAAGTTAGTTAACTATATTAGCACATTGCTACAGTTTGCTTGGTAGGATAATACTATATATATATATATATATATATATATATATATATATATAATACACATATTGCAAGCAGTCATAGCAGACATTATATAAGAATAATTACTAATAATGCTAATAACAGCATCAGTGGATATATTTATAATAATAATACAAGCAGTAATAATATAATTATGTTTTTAAAATTAGGCGTTTTTATTCTTGTGCATTTTAATAGATTGTTGATGTAAGAAACCATGATGCATCAACTGCCATTTGCACCTGCCCCCGTACATTAACCTTTAAGGGCTTGGGCCAGAGTTGATGGCCTCTCAGGAGCAATCAGAAAATGTAGAGGTGTTAAGAGGATGTTCAAGGGTAATAAAGCAGGAACGTCTTCAGAAATATCCCAGAGGGGGTTTCTTTGGGGGAGGAGGTTAATGCAAGTATTGAACTGTGTGCTAAGCCTTGTATATTTGAAAGACTGCCTTCGGTGCGGGTGAATGGTACCTATGTTTAAAGGAACAGCCAAACCAAGAGAATGTTATTGCCCGCCCCCAAACAAAGGAACCCCGCCTGCTCGCACATCACTGCTATTTTCTGCTGTCTCTTTCATTCATTCCCTCTCTGTCTTTCTATATCTGTATTCACTTTTTCCCATTTCTCTGTTCAGTACAGCCGCCTGCATTCAGGCTTTCTGCAGCTGCTGTAGGAGTCAAACAATCACAGCTATAATAAATCGTATTGCTTCTTCTTGCTGTGCAATTCAGTCACACGCATGCATATGGATGAAAACACATCAATACTACAAAATTGCTTTGTGTGTTGAAACACGTGCGTATTTTTTATTCAGGGCTGTGACGTGTATGAATTGCTATCTTCCATTTTATATAGTCAAGGCATATCTGGCAGGTAATGGCTACATAATACCCCGCTTTGTTTAGATGCATGTATATATTACTGAAGGGGCTGAAATAAGAATGGTTCTGAGGAACCATAATGAGCTGCCATGGGCATGATGGCTAGAAAATGAGGTAGGGATAACATTAAATGATGAATTGATCCTTCCAACAAGTACTGCCCATACCAAAGCCTGATATACAGTATTATATTCCTCTGAGCCATAGGCCTCTATTAAAACACATGAATGAGCCACACGGTTGCACTAGGTTACATTTGAAAACAACTACAGTTCCCAATTCTGCCTTGAACATTCAAGACCAATTTTCAAAGACTTAAATCGTCAGTAGGAAATTTGGCAAGATGAAATGATTTAAAACAAATTTGGACAAGATGTGATGTAAATATTTCAGGACATAACCCGAGCAGTACCACCAGAATACTAATAACAGAGCTGTGTGGGGATCCTTAGTGCCAAAATGTTTTAGTTCAAAGTGGTTTCTCACACAGAGAACAAAGCACAGAGGGCTCAGCCGCCTAACTGGAAAACTGGTGTGAAAACCTAAACATTTTGTGTAAGTCTGGTGAGAAGTATTTTGTCCCTTCCGCCTCTCCAGCTTTAACTATGGAGTTCTCATGGTAGCCTTTTCCCATCATTATCCAGGTACTTTGCTCAGGGTTACATCTCCGTTCCCAGGACAGTCAGGACTTGGTTAAGAGTTGCCCATGTTTCTATGGATGATGCCCTGGGAGCTAACCAGGGCCTGTGAACAGACAGCCTCCCAGTCCAAGTGGACAGGACTCTCCTCGTGGGACTCTACTAAGCTGTTGTTCATCTTCAGTAAATGGGTGAAAGAAAGACAGAAAGTCTTTGATGGATGTTGTTCCTGCAAAGTGCAACAAAGGTACTGTATTACTTTTGCATGCCAATTGTGAGAACATTAAGTGTTATAAATGGAAAGGTTTATATATATCATTTTATTTTTATACATATATATATATATATATATATATATATATATATATATATATATATATATATATATATATATATACAAAGTGCTTTTGAAAGTAATTAAAATTAGAACTTTACAGCATTGACAAAGGATAAGTAAATTGGACATAGTAGGGTTAAAATAAAAAACAATAAATCTTAACAAAATTGCATCCTAAAATGTGATTCTTGAAAAAAAAACATCCCTGCACTCAAGATTTATGTATGTGACAGCACAGATAACCTTGAGTAAGAAAATGAAAGCTGGCAAATGTAGAGACAAAATTGCTCTGACGACTTCAGCTTATGCTCAGGCCCATAACGTTTTAGAAAATCTATTATACATTTTGAGCACAGTCCAAGTCCTGCAGTAAAATAAGGGCTACATTTCTAAAATTGATTAGAACATTCATGAGAGTGAAATGTTTCCAAGTCAGGTGTTGTGTAATCCCTTTTTGGCCCGTCTTTTGAAAAGTCTGACTACCATGTTATAGACCAGCTGCTTGGGCTCATGGTTCTTATCAGTTTTAAAGGCAGAATTTCAGAGTGAAGGCGGTTTGCAATTTTGAGTCACTGACTGGAAGCTCTGGCTGGGGTTGAAGCACAGCCCCGCTTTACATAAACATACCTACATTCTTTGTGAACAGGTTGAGCATCAACTTTGTATGTGCATGTGTGTGTGTGAGAGAGTGGCTGACAAGAGAGATGGGTACGTTATTGGCCTACATCATCAACCAACGGGAGCTGGCATTCCCATGCTGAGTAGACAAAGAGGGGCGAACATTGGGGATATTGATGTGGGGAATGTATGGCTGCAGTAAACAAAACTGTGGTGACTTTAAAAGCTTTTAACACAAACACGCTGGCTTCATTAAGAGCAATGGTTTTATGAATCAAAGTGCAAGGCCCCAGGGTGATTTTAAGAATACCCACCAGTAATAAAAAAAGACCACTTAAAGCAAAGTTCACTTTTTACCTGATCTGAAGGGAACCGGCAGTAGAGAAGTGCGCTGCTGGATTGCTAGTTACACAACCTTCACTGCTCAAACTTCAGTGGTCACGCTCCAACTAGAACACAGATGTTTTCAATTGCCACTTTATCGCATCCAATTCCACCATAGATTTCTGAATGATTACGTCCCTGCCTTACAGCCTAAAAATCTGGTAAGAGGTTGACTTTAGTTCAAGTTAGAAGTTCATATAATCACGTTCAGTTGCTGCAATCCCCTGTAAGGGTTAAGCCCCGATAGTCTCACTGCATGCTTTCAGCTGGTACACAGTTGCTAGGTTTTTGACACATTTCAAAAGACTACATCATTCCAGTCCTGCTTCTGCCACTCAACTTTGGTTACTAAGTTTTAGAGTTGATTTTAAATACATTTCTCTCAAGAGTTGAACAACTTACCTAAAAAAACAATGAATATTAAACATATCAAGTTCTCAAAGGCACAACTCCAAATTAATGATAATGTTGTTGCATGTGTAAATAGGCAACGTATTGCTAACACAGTCAACAAGCCAACTTTATACAGTGATGATAAGTCAGTGTTTTCAGTTTGTTACCCTTCAAGTAAATAAAAGAACAAGTTATGCAGCATTAAATGGTAAATACTTTTCTAGACTTCCGACCAGCACTTTTACACTACACATTCATTCACCCATTCATGACAGGGGCTACCTGCCCATCAGAACTCTAACTAACATTCACACACCGCAGGCACAACTTTAGGGATTAGGGGAGCCCGGGATCGAACCGCCAATCCTCTGATTGAAGGACAACTCCGCTTCACAACTGAACCGCAGTCACCCACATTAAGACTTTACGCATCAAATTTGAAGCACCTCTTTTCGTTTTTAATTTAATTTGAGATTTCTTTTCTTCATTGTAAGCCAGCGCGCTGCCTCAGATGCTCGGCCTTCTGAAGGTCCCTCAACTTCAGAGCTTCCTGTCTGAGGCTTGAAGACTCAAGAAAAAACAGAAAAAAACATTAATATAGCAGCAAACATCTATTTGCAATGTAAAGTTATAGAGAAGTAACTTTTACCTTGACGGAGAAAACTGTTGTCGCTTGTGGTTTTAATGCATGTCCGGGCATGTGAGCCTCGCGGCAGCATTATATATGAGCTGATCCACCGTAGACATGTTGAGAGCTGTTGAGAGGCATTTGAAATGCTAAGATCTTAGTTAGTTTTTGGGGATTTAATTCTGTTTCCTCTTGTTTTATTTTATTTAGTTTTTGTAAACTCTAATTGCCTGATTTGACCCGTCATTGGTATAGTTTGTAGTATTAAAAATGGTTTAACCTTAGTGACTCATGCAGCTCGAAATGTCAATTTCAATTAAGAACAAATCAATCAACATCCAGAGACCATCTTTTCCATTGATGCTCATGGACATAACATAATTTGTATTACGTCCTTTTGGAAGTCGATATAAGCTGCAGCTCCTCTGTCCATGCAGATTCACTTCTGAATAATGGAGGAGGGTCAGAATGGAAGTATTTGATTTAATTTGAACACATAAAAGGGAATTGATCTGTGAATAACATGTTCCGTTTATGGTTGTGAAAATGGTGCTTCTCTGACCTTGATTAAATAGCGTCATAGCACAAGCCCACTGTGTGCGTCATAGAGCAAATGTAAGGTGTTTCTTTTCACACCATACCGATGTAATGATATGAGGAAAACATGATCACACTGCGCAAGCCTTACCACACCCACATTATATTTATTTAAAAATGTCATGATTGTCTTTAGATACAATATGTACAGCTCTTGGGTCATATGAATTGATAGAATAATTCAGTACATTACAACATATATACATACCAATGAGTACAATACTGAATCACCTGAATGCTGAAGTTTTCTGATGCCAGGCACATCTAATGTGTTAGCACCCCCTTCAGTTAGAGCACTGTGTTCTCCAGTGTTGTCTTGCATTGATTAAGACAATGCCCGAGTGCAAGAAAAAAACTAAATGGTTAGGGGGGATGAATAGACTGAAAAAAACAGACAAACATAAGGGAAAGAAGTCTGTAAGATACAAAGTTGTTTAAATATTTCAGAAGCATGAAAGGAACAAGGTGAGTCAGACAGTAGCATCTTCATTTCATATTGCTCTCGATCCAGTCTTTGAAGTTGGCTACACGTGTGTAGACTGTGTAGAGGTCAGGATTACACTCCCCTTGATCATAGCCAAAGCTCACCAGTCCCATGAGTCTCCACAGCCCTTTGCTCTCCCCCTGCACCTGCCTCAAGCTGACAGGGGGCTTCTGGTTGTGGCTGGCTTGGTTCTCGGAGAGGGCGGGGAGGACAAGGATTCCCCCCGTGTCAGAGGGACATATGTTGGAGGGTTCATAGTCAGGCTTATGGCTGGCACAGAGCATATTGTCTGTGACGCTGACTGGCACATCATTGCGAGCATACTGCCGCTCACAGGGGACGACATCAGCCAGGTGAACAAGCCCAACCCTCGCCTTCTCATCAGGACCTAAACTTGAATCAGGCAGTGGAGACCAGCCTGTCACAAGCCCTTGCTCATTTGTCACTTCTTCTCCCTGGCTGTCTGAGAGGCAGAGGGGCAGGACCTTCTCCCCAATCCTTGCTTTGTCCAGTAACTTAACCACAGCCATGTCAGAGTCGAGAATATGGGGATCGTAGTTTGGATGAACAGCAATGGAGGCCACCTAATGGAGAAAGACATGGACTTACTGTAAGTTTGGTTCAAGGGTTTCATTAAAAGACAAGATCTGGCATCACTTACCCTCAGGTGTTGCAGACCTTTGCTTTCCCTGTGGTCGTCACGGTACTGCTTCCCTACCACCACCTTGATCTTGGCTGCATCCAGAGGATACACCTTCTCCAGCTCTGTCACACAGTGGGCTGCAACAACCACCCTCTTTTGGTTCACCAGAGCCCCACTGCACACCAGCTGCCAGTCAGTAGTCCGATTGTGGCTGCCGGTTCCTGCTTCAACGTCCCCCTTCAGGGACCCTGCCTGGCGGCCTGCCTTGGTCACCTTGGTCCCAGCTCCGTTGGTGAAGCGGCGGTAGATGGCTGCCAGCCAAGGCCAGTGAGCCTCTGTCGGCCTCTCTGGGTCAAAGGTTGGATGCTTCCCACACACTGCCAAAGAGGAGGTGACAGGATGAGAGGACAGAGAGGAAAAAGACCACAATCCAGAGTAGGGGCGGGAAAAAGAGTACAGGAAAAAATTAGACTCACACTGAGACAGTGTCAACACTTAGTGTCTTTCTTTTCTGAAGCCTTTTGTCTTTCATGTGCACATAAGCTTACTGTCTTAAAGAATGTGTGCCAAATGCAAAGCAGTGGCATAGAAGGAGTAACTAAAATACATAAAAGTGACCCAATCTTGTGAAATGTGAGAGAGCCTAACTCCTGAAAGAAGCCCTGAATCGTATCTACGTAATAGATTGATAGATGTTTAACTTACCCTTTACTATCTGTTCATAACATCATTTGATTTAAACCCCTTATTCTGTTTTGATACAAAAAAATTAAATCTACCTCCAGGGCTTAACATATGGTAGATGTGTGCAGACTCATTTGGATGAAATCTCCTTAGCAACGTAATCATATTGATGGCAAGGTAAGGT
The DNA here is from genome assembly GCF_009769545.1 of Cyclopterus lumpus. NCBI lineage: Eukaryota > Metazoa > Chordata > Actinopteri > Perciformes > Cyclopteridae > Cyclopterus > Cyclopterus lumpus. The sequence continues at coordinate 16,638,083 of NC_046971.1, forward strand.
GGGATCGGATCTACTCTGCATCAAAGCTGTCCCATCTTCTGCGTAATGTATGCTTTTACATGTGAAGTTGGTGTTGCTGATGATGAAGAAAATGGAGGCTGTTGTTTATGTATTTTGTCCATTTAATTACAACCTGGAAGACGCCTTGTTTACTCAGAGATGTTGATCTTTTAAACTCTCACAGCATCTATCTCACAGCTCAGCTGTAAATGTCAGCGATTGGCTATTAATTTGAGTAGCTTCGGGAAGTTACAGGGAACAGAAAGGAGAGGACTACAGCTGACACTGATGCCTCAGAGGCGGGTGAAGATGCTGACAATGTATTGTTCAATGCCAGCATTTAGAGGTAGTTGCCATATTTTAAGAGAATTAAGATAAATGTCTGTCAGAGTGACTACATCATCATAATGTGTCCACATATCATTGCTGATATGTGGGCATTAATCACTGTAATAAAATGTGTGTGTGTTATGGGAGTGTGGTGGTTATTGCCAGTGATCAGCCAACTAGTAGTTCTTTGCTGCCCTCACCTGGCGAACAGGACACATGGCGCCCACTCCATTTCCCAGTCTTCAAGCAAGTGCGGCGAGAACTGCCAGAGTGGTGGTAGAAAGGAGAGGCACACTCGTACTCTATATGCGAGTAAAGGTGGTGGAAGCCCTGGGGCAACTGGGAAAGCACTGGAGGGCCTCGAGTGGGGCCCGCAGACTGGAGCAGTCGGCCCAGCCCAGAAGAGTAGAGCTTGTGCACAGGTGTCTTTCTGAGGGGAGAAGAGGCCATGGGTGTGTAGACATACCTTCTCGGTCTAAATGCTTTTGGATGCAGGGTACAGACCAACATCTACTGTATAACAGTAGACTCATTTGAAACATTAAACTCAGAAAAATGATATACAGAACATCTGTCCATATGCTATATAACAATGCTCTGGTAAACATACCTGGATGGGGTCTGAGGTGGCAGAACTCTTTGTCTAACCAGCTCCGACACTTTGGGCTCCCGGCATGCTGCAAATAAACACATATTTATGAACACGAACAGATATTAACGTCAGCTGTGTATTTGAATGGAGACACTGGAACTGGAACAGTGACTGGACTGTGGGGATTGACAGGAGTACCATGTCTTTATTGGTATCACTGTCTAATATGGCATAGGCTGAGGGTTTTAGAAGTTTAAGTCATGGCTATAGTAAGGGTAAAAAGAAAAGTTCAATATTTAAGGAAATTCACGTATCTGCTGTCTTGGCAAGATTTAAATGAGAAGACTATAAACAGGTGTCTGTGCTTCAAACATGAGGTGCCGATCTGCTGAGAGTGGCATCAATCTGGTATCAAGCTCCTCATCTAACTAAGAGAAAAACTGTAGAACTTTGGTGAAGAGAAAAAAAATCCTTTGGCTGCTGTATATCTTCCAATAGAAAAACTTGCTCTGTCTTTTATTCTTTACTCTTTAATTCATGAGGAAAGTAGAGTCACAGACACTTTGACCCTTTTATATTTTGGCATCCAGACCAACATCCATTAAGAACTAATTAACATAACACTCCATACTTTATGGATTATTGTACTGCACAAATCTTTTACCTATTAGCATTTTTGTATCTTTTATTTTACAACTCTTTACTAATGGCCTTTGGGCTGTATCTATAAGTCTGATGGCACCTTATTAATGACTCATGTTCTGACAAAACACTGCACAGTCTGCTGTACTGAATGTGTGTACTACCTTTCGATGGTTGTACACCTTATGAGGAGGTGGTCTGGAGGCTACATGCCTGCCGGCAATGTCATCAGTAGAAAAGCAGTGACCAAACAGACAGTACCTCTGACACAGAGGGGATGTTTGCCACTCCAGGTCCCATTTGGCAGGCAGGTACGTCGGGCATTACCACTGATAGCATATGAGTGGTTACAGAAGAATTCCACTGTTTCAGGCTCCAGTCCAGGCACCAGCTGGTAGTAGCCATGGTAGAGGCGAGAGAGAAGTGGGCAGCTTTTCCCTGCAGAGGGGGGGGGGGGGGGAGCAGACAGAAGGTGAGCGGGTGAAGACCAACAAGGAGCAGATGATATTCATTTTTTATTTTTTATTCAATGAGTCTCTCACCGGTGAAGCTTTGGTTGACCTCTTTCTCTTTTTCTTTGTCCCCCCTCTCCCTTTCTAACTCCTCCTTTGTTTTCTCAGCAGAATCCTTCACCTTCTTGTCTTCTTTAATTGTCGGTTTTTCCTCTGGTTTCCCATCTTCCTCGCTTCCCACTCTGTACATGTACTGTGTAATGTTGACTCGAGTGGGAAGGATTTTCCTCTCCGGCTCTGGTGAACCTATGGTATTATTTTCCTTCTGCGTATTCTTTGTATGACGTATAACGGTGTTGTTCTTTGTCACTTCCAGTTCAAATATCTCCACTGTGTTGTCACCCTCAGCTACGATGACCGTTCTCATCTTGGTGTCATTCGGGCTGACTTTGCCCGAATCTCTTTTTCCATTCACCTGCTCTTCTTTTCTTTCCTTGTCTTCTTGTCCTTTGTCTTTTATCACAATTATTTCTGTGATATCTGTCTTTTCTGTCTCCAGGTTTGTATCTGGACTGCCTTCTTCTTTCTCATGTGGCTTCCCAACCCCAGGTTCTTTCATTTCAACTGTATTCAGGCTGTTGTCTGGGCCTTCACTATCCACTTTATCTTTGCTGCGTCCAGATGGGTTCTCAGTATTTCTTTCCTCTCCTTCATTCGCACCCCCAGACACAGTTTTCTCTGGAATGGTACCCGTATATTTATCTTCTCTGTCGACTGCTGTTGTATTGTCGTGCCCAGTGTTTTTATCTCTCTCTCCAACGCTTTCTTTTTCACCAGTGTTTTCTTGACCTTTCTCTTTAGTTTCGCTGATAAATGTGTCATCTCTGTCCTTTTCTTCGCCAGTGAGAGTATTATTCACTGTAGATTCAGAGCATAAAGAAACATTGTTACTTTATTGTCAGTTAGCAGCTGATTGCAAATCTATTTTCTTTTTCTATGGTTGGCTTGTCATGCTGAATAGCTCTGGGCACTGACTCATTTTCTGATGACCTTATATATAAGACAGTGAAATGAGCTAAAGGTACTTTGCGATATTTGAACTGACTCACCCATTCTAATCCCTGTTATTTAAGACACTTTCTGACCTTGGTTGCAAACGGGAGGAGTCCCACTCCAGGTGTTGTTTGGGAGGCAGGCTCTCTGGGAGCTCCCACTGAGTTCATGGGGCTGGTAGCACAGGTACTGTAGAGCAATGAGGACATCATTGGGTCCATAAACCAAGAAGTGGTCCCCATGTTTTGGCTTGCGTGGTAGAGTACAGACTATTTCCACTGGTACTGGAGACAGGAAAGGAAAATCAGGCTTTTAGTGGCTGCAAATCGTCCTTTTTCCCCGTAATCTGCACCACCTCAAGGGCCGTATGCATGGCATCCAGAGCAAGTAGATGACACACATGACTTTCCCAGAAAAAAAAATGTATTCACATCATTATCTTACCACACTCTGGGGCAGACACACTCCAGGTGCCATCACTCAGGCAGATGGCAGTGTGGAAACCCTGCAGCTCAAAGCCAGAGTCACAACGGAAAGTTATGCGTGCCCCCGAGTGATGAAACAAACCCTCTGTGAATCCATGGGTGGGCACTGGAGGCCTGCGGCATCCAACAACTGTGTGGAAATACAGGAACGCACAGTTTATTCATAAACATATGTCTTCTTATGTTCCTGTTTTTAACTGAAAGACAGATCTTCCAAATTAAGGCAAAACAAAAATGGATTTAGGAAGCATCTCAAGCATTTTGTCCTCCCTCTTATAAAAGACTTCACAAAAAGACCTTCAGTTCTTCACCTGCAGGTCAGACAAACCAAACTCTCAGCTCTCTGACTCTTAATTTACAAATGCCCAGTGTTTTAAAAGCATATCCTGCTACCTTAGAGGCTCATTAATGAGTCATCTCACTCGTCGTGGTGAAGTAAAACGTATACACAGGGCTTGTAAATGAGGAAGGAATAGATCAAATAGCTTTAGTCTAACTGGTTAATTTTCCAGGGTTGTAAAAGTGGATTTGTTATGCAGTGGGGCAGTATAGATTGTTAATGTGGTAATACTGGGTGTAACTCTGTTATGTGAAGAACTACTGGAAAAAAAAGAATCCATCTCACAAATGGGGAAAATATTGTGTAATTACTTCAGCATGTTGTGTTATATATTTTCTTTGTGAATATAGTATGATATATATATGGAACAGGATCGCGCCACCCACAATTGAGTAAAAAAAACTAAAAAACACATATGTCAACACTGAGTTTGCATTTCTGTGTGCAACGAACTCTCAAGAGGTTTTCCAGGAAATGTTCTGTCCGTGGTTTGATAGCTCCAAACCAAGAAACCTTCCCTATCATCCGGCACGGAGTTATTTACTGACTTGAAATACAAAATACAAAAACAAAAGTTGAACAGCAAACTGTAGTTGACCTCTTTTGAATGTGTTTTGTAAAACGTTGAAGGAGGAGCTGTGGGCATCTTTTTATTGTGCATAAATTATCAATTTTCCTTGTCAGATTTTGTCCACAGACATAATGAGATGAGTCATTGGGCTGGATCTGGATTGTTAACAGACTCTCCATAAAGACTCACACTGTAAGTAAATCATCATTCCTTTCGTTAATACCTTGGAAATTATGTTGAACACTGCACTCCAAAACAGATTACATTCAAGAATAGGAGTAAATAAATGATTTCCTATGTTGAGTTTTGACCATTATGTGTCAAGACTCTCTCATGCACAATTAGTTTTATCTGAGGCTTACAACAGTTGACAGTTGGCTTATTGGAGACATAAAATACAGCTGATGTCAGGTTCATACTTAAAATTCTCCATGTAACTCCAGGCAGTAATGTAGTCTACATTTCCCCCCACAAAATGTCAAGCATTAAAATTAACAGCTGAGGATTCCTCATGGGAATACAAATGAATGCACAGTGTGGAATGAAACTCCTGCATGGGGTCTCCTCCAATGGAAAAGCTGGCTCATGTCATAGAAGTAGAATTGTTTCACCATTTGTTTTATACACTCATACTTAACCCTGAAAATCACACCACAAGTAAAAAGTGAGTGAGGTTCAGGAGGTCTGTTTTTATGGGATCTTAAAGGAGGTGTATTGGATATAAAAGTCAGGGTCCAGACACCCAAAAACACAAGACCTTGTAGGCCAACCACACCCTGATTGAGCACTACATGGCAGAGTTGAGTATCTTATAAATATTGACCGCACAGCTTTAAGGTGGTATATAGTGCAAAATGGTTGCTGACCTTACCAAAAAAAACTGAATTTTTTTCTCTTCTCCTCATTCTTGGTTCATCATATATTGCATTAAAGTGACTTTTTCCCTTCAATTTCTTCCCGTTTCTTTGCCAAGAGATCAATCTCTTCACAGAAGTATGACTTCATGCATTAGTTAGTTCAATGCTGCAAACACATTTATGATATGGTCTGTTGGATTTGCAGCCCAACTGTTGAACTGCTTACTGACCAACGCTATAAGCTGGGACTGCACGGAGAGTGGAAAGCAGCTGGCCTGAACCTAGTCAGTGGAAAGCAGCTGGCCTGAACCCAGTCCAGACCACAGACCTCTTCCTTCTAACAGTGAATCTCCGCCTGCCTCGGAGCAACAACAATTGTAACTAGGTGTGTCTGATTTCAGATGAAAATGACAAAAGTGACTTACAGTAAGACACACGTCAACTCAGGCTTCTATTCTTCCCTGTGATTTTCACTTGCATTTTTCTTTTCCCAACTTCCATATTTGTCAGTACTGTAGAGGCTTCAGTTATGTTACAAACTCACCATGTTCACACCTCTTGCCCGTGTAGCCAGCCAGACAGGCACAGTGGTAAGTGTAAGAACTTTCCAGGACACAAGTCCCATCATGTAGGCAAGGAGAAGAGCTGCAAGCTGTAAATAAACAAGAGTGTAACATTAGGGTACAAGAAGAAATGTTGTCTTTATTAGCAGTATGATGATAAAATGTGTATGCCAAAAAGAATGTCTGCCCACATCAAGCTACATCAAGGGATTCATATTAAAAGCTGGTACCATTTACATGTCATCTTTACTCCATTTCTACACAGAATGACTCTGTTTACTTTTACTAGATCTGGCTTCGCTGCTGGTAACTTATGTGTCTATGCGTGTGAGATACCTTAAGAATGAGGGCATTTCTGGAAATGAATGACATGTTGGTCAGCACAGGCCTTTAGCAGGCTCAACCCCCTGAGGAAGGCCTTTGCCGAACGTGTAGGTGTCAGTCACGCACTATGAAAAGGCTTTTTTTATTATTCACTGGACTGTGAGTTCCTTGTTTGCATTTGTTGTGGCTCATTCCCCAAAAGAGCCCTTATGTTCATTGAGCCTGATTTTCCAAGTGACTTTTTATTTATTGTCTACGAAGCAAGGACTGACTGTTATTGGATTAGGACTTTTGGGTTTACCGTTAAAATGAGCCTTTAGATTGGAGGTTGGAATACATTAATTCACCGAAAGTCCTCAAAAGTATAGAAATAAATGTGTAGTGCATAAATATAAACAGTAGTCGCAGTATTGATGTTATTGTAAATAAATAACAGTGGTATTTGACCTACCTGAGCTCTCCTGGAAAGTGGCAAAGAATCCATCAAAATTCTTATAACCATCAGACACAAAAAGTATGTGCAGACTGGGACCAGAGCTCTGCACTGGGGTCGGTCTGTTGTTCCCACAGAATCGAGCAATAACACGCGAGTCAATGCTGTCACCATCTCGGACCTCCACAAAGTCGTAACGACACGATTGGTGGAACTCCAGACTCATCATCATGAACCTGTCAGCAAGAGGATGAGTACAAAAAAAACAAGGTTTAAAATCTTCAGCCAGCAAACAAATAATGAACAGTCATATCAAACTAAAGCTACTCAATACATAAAATGTGATTTGCTCCACTATTGTGAAGCTTACTGTTATTAATGGTGTGTGAAATAAGTCTCATTTTAACCAGGTACCACATCAGTTTAAGATTTAATTGAAAGATTTAAGATTTCAAATAAACATGAAAACCCATTATACTACACCAACTTGTACCAACATTATATGAGCTCAGAGTAAATATTTAAGATAAAGCACAATAAATATTGACACTTGGCAGCAACTGGCAGATAATCATTAGTTGTGGCTTTGGTAGGTTTTAGAGACATCTTAGGAATCCCCCCCCACTTATATTTAACAGATTGATTATCTTTTAGCACTAATTATGTGTTTATTTAACAGCTTGATACATGATTGGATTTGTAATCTCTTTGGCCTAATATTGGAATGAACATGAATGACTGGTGAACTTTATACAATGCACTGGCATGCTCCCAAATCTTCTACTATTACCCTTTATCAGAGACCCTTGGGTCAGAGAAGCTTAGACTAATAAGATATAAAGTAATGCTAAATGTTATAGGCTGCAGCAGCTCCCAACAAGAATGCCAGGTGTAATTCAGATATGTTTCCTGTGATGTGAGTGTACTGCGAGCCACGGCAGTTAAAGAAATACAGGAAAACCCTAATTCCCCAGTCACTCAGGTCCAAACATATAACTTTCCATTAGTCTATCTCTAAACACAGGAGCTCTGTTTCATTCAGAAGTTGTGTTTATGTCACAAAGGACATACGAATATGACACATACATATAAGACATCTCTATATTGTTGTTGGTAAGACATGTAATGCAAAGTTTTAAAAATATAGCGGAAAAAACGCCTGCATTTCATTGGATGGAGCTTTAGTTCTTCTAAAACCCTGCCCAAAAGCTGGCCTGTAAAATGCTGTTTGTGTAATGGAGAGAATGACAGAGATAGAAAGTTATCACACGATTGAAAAGCTATACCTTTCCTAAAAAAAAAAAGCTGATTTTGTGGTTTCCAAATGTTGCTGTGGACTTGCATTGTCCAGGACATACATCTTAGAGAAACTAATCTGAGTGAAAAATCAACTTAAATCAGCATAAATAACTATTACAGATGGCCCAATGAAGATCCCTAAAAGTAATGTTTTAATACCTAAACTGAAACAAAAGTTTGCAATATTCTTCAGTTTATTCAGAATAATGTTGATTCTTTTAATGTAATTATTAGCCAATGACCACCACTTTGATACAGACTGAAATACCTCAACAGCTTTCAGATTACCACGTTTGTATATGCTGTGATCTCTAATTTTAATTTGGTTTATGATAACATCTTGTGACAATCCACAGCTGTTTGGTGGTAATATTAGCATGCATGTTGTTGTTTGTGAACATGGTAAACATCGTGCTTTCTGAACATCAGCATGTTAGAATTGTCATTGTGAGCACGTTAACATGGTGGAGTTAGCATTAGCACAGCGCTATTAGCTTGGCTGTAGACACCAATTCTCAAACAATCAAACCTGTGGTTTTACCCATCATGCTTTGTGATAGGCAAAAACAAAACAACCATAATCAGTGAATATTATCACTAACCTTCCCAATGTAACTAAACTGATGAGGTAAATGAGGGCCAGTGAACTACAACTATATATATAGAAGCAGAAGGGACATGGTCTCACCTGAGCTCGATAGTAAAGGGACGGTCCACCTGAATGGTCCACTCACATCGAGCATTGTTGGGGTAGCTCTCGAGCACCAAGTGGCCCTGCCGTTTATGGATCACTCCCCCACACTCTGAAAAACACATGCAAAACAATTATATTTTGGCGGCTGTGAATTACAGCTTCATTATTATTTTGAGGGGCTACATTCAGCTGCTTTGGTTAGCATTCAAAGCAAAAGCAATTACATATGCGTTTCCAAAGCCACTGTAAAAGCCCAGTGTGGTGCTCAACAAAATAAAGAAACATAAACACAATACGCACAGGGGCAACAAGGCATTCAGCAGCCTATCCAGGTTCTGCTTTTAATTAAATGTATGTTTGTTGTTCCCCCGGGCAGAACATTTGTGTATTGAGAAAGCTGTAGTTAGTGTCCAAATGTTACATATTAAATCGCTTTATGGGATTCCCGATAGTTGACTCTAACTTGTCATTCAGCTCCTTGTCGAAAGATCTTCTGGGCATATGGCGGCCTTCCAAGCTGGCATAGTTGTCCCAGATGAGCATAAATCATCAGGGAAGGAAAGAATACATACAAAAATGTTTGATAGCAAAGCCCTGTAGGATCTGCTAATTGGGAAAATGAAGAGAGACTTACTCATGCAATCTCCACCAGACCAGCCAGGACGACACTCAGCGCAGTATTTTCCAGTAATGAAGAAGTCATCCCTGGGGCCCCATGTCCCATTGTTACATCGCTTACAGTTCTCAAATATACTGCAACCTAAAAGAAAGAGAGCCCGAAACAAAATCACAGAAAAGTAATTAAGGAGTCGGGCCAAATCAAGTCTTTAAAAGGGCTGTTCTTTTTTCTTCGAACCTGGAACACTTTCCCCACATGGGTTGAGCCATGTCACCAACCTTCATCAGACCACTGCCACGTTTCCTTTTAATCAACTCTGTTTTACTCATTACGCTCATCTCTCACTACAAAAATAACACACAGACTTTAGTGCTTCCTTTTTAGAAATGTGGAGAAAACCCCGTAAAATGGCTTCTTGGGAGGATGTTCCGTCCACTGGGGGAATGTTTACTGGGGCATGACATTCTTTTTGAGTTTAAGAGTACAATGGGATTTACAGGTAACCATTATATTCTTTTCCCCAGAAAGAAAACCATGAATACATTCAAGCTGTGAAGAAAACATGTCAGGAGGATGGGATGTAGGAATGCAAGAGTTATGATGTTAGACCTACAGTACATCTCAAAGCATTTATATTATCACGTATATACACCTGTATTTCTTACACAGACCCCCCCCCTCCCCTATTTCATTCACAAATGAAAGTTCAAAGTATAATCATTTACTCCAGCAAGTATTTTCCCGCTTTCCGTTGTACTGTTTGTAATGCTACGGTGCAAACAGCTGAGCAGTTGACAGACATCACTTGGTATTGCACAATTTACACTGCAGATATTAGTTGAAGATTAGATCAGCAGGTGTGGACTTTACAAGGAGATGGCAAACTTTTCATTATGTTCAAGGTAAACAAATATGAACATTTGAAGGGGTTTTACCTGGATGGATGATGCACGGGTCGCACTCATTGATGGCGTTGCGACAGCAGGGCACTGAGTAGCCCACCGGCGTCCCCTGTAAGGGGCATTTACAGCGGATCACATCGTACTCGCAGCAGCCTCTACACATGACGTTCCACTCTGGGCCCGGGCAGTGGTTGTACAAATACCTGTAATCTAAAGAAGACAATACGTCAGGGTCGTCAACTCAAACAAGCGAGCAGGGAACACGTGTATGTGAGCATCATACATACATGTGCTGAAAAAGAGAGGAAGATGAGTCAAACATGGAGTGAATATGACAGGTGTAATGATTGGCCTTGTGAGCAGACAGGGGTTATGGTCAGCAGGAGCAGCAGTGGAAGGATTCTGCACTGGCTTCATGGTTATTTCCACTGCCATATACCAGAAAGCGCTTCCTTTTTGTTGAGTTCTACCCAGTAAATGGAATGTTTAATTGGACTGTAAACCAGTGAGTCAAAGACCTTTGAGCCGGAGCGGTTACGTAACAGTGGATTTAGAAGCAGAAACAGACAAGTGGAAATTCTCTTGCGGTAGATGTGGACAGAGGACTAACAGAAGCTGCACTTTAAACTTGGCAAAACGTTAGTGCAGCGTTTTGTACGCACCCTTCCCTGAGCCCTGCAATCATAATAACTTCTCTGCCCTCAACCCTCCCACCATTTACTCTTCCCTGACACCCCCATCTAAAAACACAAAGGCACACTTTATTTTTGTAATGCTGCACACAAGAGCTATTTGTTGTTTATATGACTTTTGTGAAACAAAGAATTTACAACACAGACACACAAAAGCAAAAACCAGGGAAGATAAATCTCTTCGTGATAGTTTGCAGACGGTCAACTAGAGAGGAGAAGCATAGATGTCTTGGTATGCTATGCGTCGTCCCTGCTGCCCTTCCACATTAATGATATCATAAATTGTATCTCAGTCCAACTACAATCTGGCTCATTCTCCTCAGCTATTTCTCCTAGCAGACACGTTGAGGAATGACAAACGCAGTGACATTAATGCCACTATTAATGCCACTAGTTCAACTTTAATGTGTTTCTTTTAAGGACAGAGTTTGTGCTTTATAGTTATTTTTATGATTCCTGTCAGTTCCTAGCGTAGGTCATTTATGTTTCGATAACGTGGGTTCAGATAGATTTGTGAAATAACCTTAAACCTCAAATGTTCAGCAAGCCAGTGACAACATGAGGTCTCATGGCGTGCAATAGATCTCAGGGTTATATATAATTCAATGTCACTCAAATGTTTTTGGACCACTGCGCCTGAACGCAACGGTCCATTATGCAATGTCCCTGCTGTTGAATAAACCGCCAGTTTTATTGTGGTAAAAATGTATGTTAAAATAACCCCTAAGCTTTGTTTTATTTAATCAAAGCTGACGTTCTTGCATTGTCTTGTTTGTTTTAGCTCAGTTTGCTTCCCTGAAACACAAAAAGAGAAGCTCATAGTTTCTCAAGTGCGAGAACCACACGCATCCATGGTATGGGCATGGCCTGCGTGTTCAGTGACATGTATGTTGAGACAAGAAAAGCCCTGTATACCATGAGTCAAGTACAAGTATTACAAAGGCACACCAAGTAAAAACCTATCTTTACCAGAGTCTTACTTCATATTTTCCTCAATATTGTTTGCTCAAATCTATTTAAAAACATAAAAAAGTCTAGCCCATGCTTTCTCTAGATTAGAATTGCAGCCCTATAACATTGTCAGACTCATGGTCGGAAGTAAACAAAATAAGATCAAAATCAATACAGCAAAACTATTTTGAATCCATACATTCTTCTTCCTGGTCAAAAGCATCTGCCTTCATTACCTACAGGGAATTTGACTGCCAACAGTCCAGTCAGAGCATCATGTGTTCTGCCAGTAGCGTCTCGAGCCACTAGCCTCAAGCAGAGACTAGTAGTGAGGTCTGATAAACTCACTTCTTTTATTATTATTTTTTCAAACTTGTAATCTCAATTTGCCTCATGAGAAAACACTTAATGCAATTCATCATTACATTACATGTCATGTCATGTCATTTAGCTGATGCTTTTATCCAAAGCGACTTACAATCATGTTACATTCATACACTGTAGAACAGCTACAGGGAACAATTCAGGGTTAAGTGTCTTGCTCAAGGACACATCGACTAGGGCAGGGATTGAACCACCAACCCCCTGATTGAAAGACAGACCTGCTACCCACTGACCCACAGTCGCCCCCATCAAATGTCTTGACTTTGTTCAGTGGAGACCAGAAGTCCCTCCAGACTCTGGTCTACTTTCAATCACAATGCAATGCAGTTGCAAGCAACTAAACATCTATGCCCCTTGTTTGATTGCACTATAACCCAGAATACATAAAACGGAGAGGATGGATTTAAGCCATAATCGATTTGGCCAATTTGACTATTTAGTCTTTAAACAACTACCTTGCAATATGCAACAGTGCTGGATGAAAACAGTGTTCAAAAGGTGTGGAGTCTGCCCATCTCCTCTCCTTAAGGGACAGCTTTGCTGCTTCCTTTCTGAGGTTTGTAAAGGACGCTGGCCGGAGAGACTGTGAAAGCTGATTTATAGGCCATGAACTCCAAAGGGTCAAAAAACGTTATGAGCTGGTCCGGTAATGTCATTAGATGGATCACTCCTGTGTGTCTTGTCTTTAGATAGAGGAACGACATCCTGTGACTGCCTAAGTGCACTTATTTTGAAGTCCCTGTTATACAGAATATGACGAATCTTTACGTGTTAACTTTTGTTGGTTATTCATCTTCTTTGCCAGCTCAGACAGTGACATGAAATAGCATGCATTTAGGATAGGATTCGCTTCCAGCTTTTCGCAAACTGTTTTCTTAATGCTGCTGAGGTAAATAAACACAGGCAGCAGTGTTTTTATGGTTTATTTTCTGTGAATGGATTTAGTTTGATGTTTTTCTCTGAAGCATGACTCTACTTTTCTGGAAGGCTATCTCCTCTCCTTAATACGTGTTTACTGATTGACAACAATAAAGATCATTCTTAAATAACTGTGCTTTGGCACGGCACTTTAGATTTACTCCCTTCAGCTACAAGCTTACTGCCTTGTAAAAACACATCTGCGAGGCTTCCAGGTCAACAACACCTGCAGGTAACAACAGACTGGACAGCACCAATTTCATATGGCTTTTTACAGCAAGGAAGGTCTGAACAGTGCTTACAGGAGTAAGCCTACAAGTGAGTGGGCGTTTGTGAAAGCTTTGGTACATGCATGAGCCGGCCTTCAGTGTTTAAGCTTTAAGCTTCACAAAAGCACTATATTATATTTCTGAAACCGTTTTTGGAAGCAATGTATGTTTTTGCAAACGTGTGGAAAAAGTGGCAAGAACATGCAAATGCCACTCCATTCGTCATTATGTTCCCCAGACCTGTAATTTAACCCAAGACTGCTATTGTGCTAAGTGCCCCTGGCTAATGTGTATTTAATCATAACCCGGAAGTGTTGACAGGTGTCTGAAAGGTACTGTAACAAGTAAGAAATCCCTCCTATTACAAAGGTTGCTTCCTTGTTGTGACTCATAGCTGTCTGGCACCCTTTCCATCCGACCTGCAGAAATGTCCTGTTTTATGTAATAGCGTCTAAATATTTCCCCGGCACACACATAACTAGTAGGGCACTGGCACCCAGCCAAACACAATTCAAAAGCAGATCACAAAAGTTTTTTTTCTCGCCCTCTGTTCTGAGCAAAACATGCAGATTTGTGTGTGTTTTGTTTGACTTTTCTGGTCTCTGCTTTTTTCCATTCCAGATGTTGACCACCTCAACATGTCGAGAAAGCAGAGAAATTAAAATAGCAATAACACGGGCATCATAACAGACACCCTGTCGCCTGGTGGAGAGACCTCTGTGCGAGTGTCACAAAGTGCTCCCTCCGATTCTGAAGCTATACAGACCCAGGTTGTTAGCCGGCATGTGTCAGCTGCACACCTTTGATGTGGATCCAGAGACTGATCTCATAATTACTGGGGTCAGAGTAGATGTGGTCACAGACTAGATGTGGTCGCAGAAATTCACACGAGTTCTGGGACCCTGCGTCTCTGAATCTACTGCTCTGCTGGCTCGCTAACCAGTGGAGAGCCACAGCAAACATGCGACTTCTGCCAAGATCAAACTATAAAATGACCACCTTGTTGTTCTGTTTTGCATGTGTTTTTTTTTCCTTCTTACTGTAGAAATGTATTCTGTCCACATTTAACGCTCACAGATAACTCACAGATAACTGTTCCACAACCCCTGGATAACCACCATTATTGATAAACTCAAAATGTGCTGCTGGTGCTGAATTCACCTTAACAGTGACTCACAAGCCAGCATGAGCTCTGAAACTTCCTCTTAACTAAATAAAACCCAAGGTCAGTATTTCCTGTTGTTTTGCATCAGCATCAATTTTAAGCTCAGGTTTACATTAACAGCCAAGTACTGCGCACTGTGTCAAATAACTCTGATTATATAATTAGTTATAATTTGATGTCAACTGTTTTAGGAAATGCAGCTTGGCCCAGTGTCTTCTTTGGCATTAGAACCAGTCGTTGTGTAGTTGGTCATATTCTTTCTCACTTCTCTGAAGCTGCAGCCTATCTTGTCTCACACCCCTACCTTAGCAAAGCTATTTTCAACTTCAAACGAAGCTGAGGAGCAAAATGTGGAGACAATTCTAACGGCGCCCAGTGAGAAGATGGGTGCAACATGTTTATCAAGCGCAGCACAATGCTGTGGCCGTGTCACCTACGGAGATACTACGGATACGTATCTCTATTCTGCAGCTTTTGAGTAAGTTATGGAACATTTCAACAATTTGGGAACTGCTTACTCGCTTTTTTGTTGAGAATAAGAGTGGAATCAATCTTCTCATTTATTTTCCAAAAATACTGAACTAGTGCTTTTAAGTTCAGTTCAGCCGAATTCCAACCCCCCCACCCCCCAAAATGCTGCTTTGCATAATCCTCGCCACAACATTAAGTCATACTTGTTCCTTGTTATAATTAAGTGGGAATTTATGTCAGAAAAAGTTTCCTGTGAATATAATGACTGAATAAATAGTTTCCTCCTGACAAAATGGTGCTTATTTTATGCTGATGTATCATGGAAAAATAGATATTTTTATAGCAGCTGCTCGTGCACATACCCATGCATGTGCCATTGTGTAATTCCTTTTGCACACTGCCCACAGCAGCTGTCTGGTATTTTGAGGTTGGAGTGATTTTGCTATCATGGAACGGGGAAACTCCCAGGGGAGCGTTGTGTATCTGAATGTAACCTGATCTCCAGCGCTGATCCCGGTGGTCATCCTGGAGATTTGCTTTAAATAAACTTTCCCTCGCCAGGAAACCACAAACCCAATGAAATATCCTTATTGAAATATCCTTCACCCACTATGGTTAAATCGTATGAACAGGCACCAATACGGTAGTCTAAGATCTGCGCTTTTCCTCTCAGCATTCAGCTCCTCAACTTGGAATGAACTATTGAGTCTGATATGACACATTATTTTTCCAAATGCTCATTCAGAGGACATGTTTTGAATCTTGCAACTATCTTCTGTGCCAGGATTTCCCTTTCTCCAATGTAATATGCGTTTGACATGTGCTAGCCTTGGCTTTTGTTTATTACAACACACTACCCAGTAGCCCTGACAACTTCCCAGTGGACAACACAGTATAAGGAGAGTGTGTCAGAAGAGCCGGACATCTGAGGATCCAGGTGGGTGGAGCATCCTAAACAGGAAGCCTTACATAGAATAAGATGCCTCCAAAACATGCACAATACAAAAAACACAGGCGTACGCACACACACACACACACACACAAACACATGCACACATACGCACACACACATAAACAAAAAACTACATGTCCACAGTCAGGATTTGTATGTAAACCTCTCTGCTCTACTTTAAGAAAAATAAACAATTTCCCGATTGCTCAACAGAAAAAAACATCTATCATCAGCTGATGATGCACGATTATTAAACAAGCCGTGCTGAGAGTGACTCATCTGACAACAACAAAAGTGAGCAAATATGCATTGACTAACTCTCTTAATCAATGCAGCTTAAGGCAGCTGAGCTGTGCCCAGCCCGTTGCCACATTCGCCAACACTACAACTTGAAGACTATTTTTTACAGCCGAGCAATCAACAGAGGTTTGGTTAGGAGTCTTGGAGACGGTGTATGGTATAAACATTACCACAGCCATGTGTGATTGACTTAAACGTGACTCATGTCTTCCTGCAGCCCTTAGAGTGGTCACCCAGGGTAAACAAGCAGAGACAAATCTCAATCTCACGGAGAGCAACCTTTAGCATATAAAGAGACGCTCTCACACAAAAGGGAACATGTGCCAAGATTCAACACCCCTAATAAGACTGTAACCTCACTTTACCTTAAGGAACATGTGGCCACATCCAACTGGTGCTTCTTTTACTTTAGTTTCACCCAGAGAACAACTGCAATGAGGACAAAGGAAGATCATAGAGCCCCTTTTAATAGGACAATAAACAAACCCTGACAGAAATGCCTTACTCAGTATTCATGATTGCACAAACATGTCAGTGCTGTTTTTCTTTGCAGCATCTGTACATCACTGTCTCTCTGTGGGTCTTCTTTTACAAGCCTTGCTGAGCGCTGTTGTGCTCTTAAAGGATAGAAGGGAAGAGGGGATGGAGGGAGTTGCTGATGCCGGCTTTTTGAGAACAAAGAACATAAACCAAGAAGCCGTGCCAACCATAGAGAGAGGGAGAGGGAGAGAAAGAGCAGCAGTGAAGCTATAGTCTTTGCCAGTCTCTTACCGTAGGGCCGGGCTGTCACTTGAGGTAAGGTGATGAAGAGAGAGATGAAGAGGAACCAGCCCTCCTTCCATGAGATAAAGGTGGAGGTCCTGGGCATTGTGTGGGTGCCCCTGTGGGTTTGCCCCAGCTGCAGACCCCGTCCCGCAGACAGCATGCTGCAGTCTGGAACTCTGTTTACTTTCTGAACTCAGCTGACATCACCTTCTCTTGGCCATCAGTCCTTCCCTCCCCCTCTCTCTTTCTCTCTCCCATCTTTCTCTCTCTCTCTCTCTCTCTCTCTCACTTCTCTTTGGCATCAGGTTACAGCCCAGCCTCGCAAGGAGTTCCACTTGCAGGTCTCCCAAAAACTCCCCTTGCTCCACTCAGAGGACGACGTAACTGCTCTTGAATGAATGCAGACTCCAGCTTTTTATATGCTTAACTCATTATGGTGAGTTAAGCATATAAAAACACACACACACTCGCACACGCACTGCACACACACACACACACACACACACACTCACACTCACGTACACTCACGTACACTCACACACACTCGCACATACACACACGCACACATACACACACTCACACTTGCACGCACACACACACACACTCACACACTTGCACGCTCACACACTCATGTTATTTAAGTTCACACTTTTTAAACTGAAAAACAGAAGCTGTTTGTAGTCTATGAATGCAGTGTGTGTTAAACAATAGCATTCAGTAGGTTATTATTGTAAGTTTAGAGGAATAGTTTTTGCAAAATACTCTTACTTGCTTTCTTGCCAGGAGTCAGGTTGAGCCGATTGATTTCATTCTGTGTGTACACTGAAGCTATGAGGCTGTTAGCTTAGCTTAGCTTAAACAGGGGCAACCGGAGGTAACAAAATCCGCCGAACAGGACGAATATCTTATAACATTTTATGGATGGTTATGAAGCAGACTATTTTATGGTTGGGACTAGGAATGTTGTTACTTTTGGACAGAGCCAGGCTAGCGGTTTCCCTTGTTTTCACTCCTTATGCTAACCTAAGCTAACGGGACCTGGCTCCAGCTACAGGCGGGAGACTGATATCAATCCTCTCATCCAACTCTGGCAAATAAGCACATTTTCTAGAAAAAATATACACAAATACGGTATCTTTTCCCCATATATGTTGCATCTGTTTGGTGCATTACTAATGTTATCTTGCAAATTAAATGGTGGGGAAAATAAATGTAGAAAGTTTTACCCTCCATTCCAATCCGGCTTTCAACTATGACGACTTCAACAACAGAAGGGTAGCCAGTGTAAACACAGTGTTGCCCAAGATACTTTCTTTAGCAGTTGTCATTTTGTATGATCTCCTGGGTGTGTTTTCTTTCAGCTGGAAACAGCACTGGAATTAATTCATTTATTGTTCTTTCAAGCTGCATGAAAGAGCTCACGGGGAGTACAGATCAAACGACTCAGAGCCGGAGAATCAAATATCCCAAGCAGTTTCCTAAAACAGCAGGATTTAGACGGCAGAAGGAAGACATGAGCAGTGCTCCTGGTGGTGGATGTGTATGGTAGGGGAATTAAAAAACAGACTGAAATCAAGAAAGTTCATGAAGAGAAGAGAGGAATGAAGAAATAGGGACATAGAGGGAGAAAAGAAGCAGGAAACAAAGTAAACCAAGCAAGAAAGAGGGGGAAGAGGAAATATTGTCTGCCTTTGTGTGCTTCCTATCTACCTTTCACCACCTCGCTAGTGTTTGTCCAGATGCTTAGTGGTTTATTATGTGAAACCCAAGGCTTTCAGGTTAACGTGGACACTGGCTTCATATTTTCAGAGACTACATCTGCAGTCAACTCTGTCAGCAGTATAGACTGTCTTTTTTGTAATAGATACACAGCGTTCCATAAATTTGAATTGTACATTTACACTCATGTTATGATCAAGACGGCACTAGGTTATAATATTAATATAGTTTTTATCTTTTATTCCGTTGAAGTTCATAGGATCATAATTAGCTGATTTGTAAGCTCAAGGGGTGCTTTTTATTTGGCGCTTTACATAATGCAGACTTTATCTTCTTCCACATGTGGTGTGAAATCACAGCTACACATCCAGTTTTTCTGAAAAATTAGTATGAGTATTTTCAGTGAACATCGACAAAATAATGTCTGACGACGGACGCCACATAACAAAATTCAATATTACACTGATGGGAAGTTCGATCATATTGTCATTAGTATCTGTTTTGGCCACTTGACTCTATAGGAGACTCAATTTGGTCACCTTGCCAAAAAACAAACAGAGCCTTGCTAATATCTTCATACATCATTACTGTAATAGAGATATTTTCCTGAAGGGAAACATGTTCTCACGACCCACAGATCACGCTCATCCTGGGCTGCATTATAGAAGCATCTCAGTTGGCACCACAGTGACTGTGATTGGTCAAAGAGAATGGGCCCCCTGCCCACCGCACACAGTAAAGTCTCATTACCAAGTGCATGAAGAAAGTGGTGCAGTGGCGGCACAACAAATTACCTAGCAGCCATTACACTTAATAACATCCACTGTTGACTACACATTCATTACAGAAGGTTTTCAGAGGATATTAAATACGTTCAGATGTGGTCTGATTAGTTCATTATTAATGCGCCTATATGGAGCCATGTGGATTTAATATGAAAGAATCTAATCATGGCATCACATTCATCTCATTTCTATGGTTACACAGTGGGCACACAGTAAACACAAGGGTGGAAACTAGGCCGGGGGTAAGACAGATGCCTGCAGCAGTTACTTAGACCACTGTTGCCAGGAGCGTGCATGACAAAGTGCGGGTTAGTAACTTAATAGTGCAGGACTATGTCAGATATGCTCCCGTGTATTTTAGAGTCAACGAGAATTGCTTGATTTACTGAGCCCTGTCTGCCCAGTCCTTATGCTTTATTACACACATGCAGTTAAAGGGGAGGGAAGAACAGAAGGACGTAAGAAAGATGTATGGTGCTAATAAGATGATACACACAATTTGAAAGAGAAACTCAGACCAAATTAGCCTGAATATCCTGAAAGAAAATATACTGTGAACATTGAAATGTGCTTAAGGATAAGTGCCTGAATTTACTGACCCCATTAACATGCATGCTTACAATACATATATGCCAATAGGTAAATCGTGCTCTCGTTTACGTTTGATAAAGTGCCTCAACAATTCCATTTCACATCACTGCTACACATCCAATTCAACAAACTTAAAAGCGTTCGCAGTGCTTGAAACGCATATTCGAGTAACCTTGCCAGAAACGTCTACTTTTGGCTTACATGTACCCACTTTTTGATTTTAAGTCACACTCCAAATAGTCCCTGTCTGGCTTTGATTGACCTTAATCTTAAATCTAAATCTATACTCCAGAATCTTCAACCAGTAAAGCTATGCAGCTATGGCTACCCGGGCTGGAAGTGACCAAGCCTTGGATTTCACATCCCATTCATCCTGTTAGTCCCACCGCAAAAGGTCCATCCGCAGGAGATTGCAACAGCAGGGAACAGCATTAAACGAAAGATTAATATAGCACCCTTAAGGGCGTATATAGATAGAATGCTTGAAATAACTGAGCATATGCACATACATGTGAGCTCCGCATCCATATGGTATCCAGCATGCAGCATAAAGTATTCCACATGTACGATACTTCCACAAACCCACTGTATACTCAAGTGCATGAAGTCACAGTTTGAGTCAAATGTAAACCTTCAGAAAACTTGTAATCTGGAACTTTAAAGTGAAATGTGGCTTTTTCTCTGAATCAAAATGTAACTGATCCTTAGAAGAAGAAAAAACACAATTGGAAATAACTTATTCTAATAGGAAACAACTGCATCCTAATGACCTCCTATGCAAAATATCTGCATACTGAAGCTTTCCATGCACAGCCACATTTAAAATTAGCCAGTGTTTGCAAATCTCAGCAAACATTCCTTTGATTCCACTTTTCAATTGAGATTTTAAAAAACTTTAACCCAGATAAGTTACTTAGTTTAAATCAATAACCAATTACACAAGGGATATCCCTTTGAACATATATTGGAGACGGTCACCTTCTCTTCCAATACAGTAGCATTTCTCTCAGAATAGTCTCACGTCACCATCCAAAAGGCTCTCAAGATCATAAATCTTGTCCAGCCCTCCAAGTTTACAGCTGTGGGGTCCAGAGCAAGAGTCTCATGAGCATAGCTATGCACCAATTCTGAATATGAAATTGTTGAATGGGAAAAACAACTGGAGCTGGTAGCAGCAACACTAGAGGCTCCTTGAATAATTGCTGACCGAGCTCCCCACTTGGAAGACGGCTGGGCTAATGGAAACCTCAGAAGGAAATGGAATAAGATGGAGAGAGAGAAAGTATGGTGTGCAGAAGGGAGGAGGAGAGTTTCCATCTGCTCTGGGTTCCAACAGGGAGTCATGAGGTCTCTGACATGAGACACAGTGTCCTGCAGACCTGCCTCTGCTTGTGTTTATAAGGCAATTTCCTTCTGTGTGAACCGTGTTCATCACAAAGTGACCCTCGTCATGTCATTGTTACTGAAGAATAGCCACGTCACAGGCAATGAGCCACAGTCAAGAGTTGTTATGGGGCATCATAGCAACTAGCTATCTTTTAATCCCCTTCCTGTCACCGTATGCCGTGGAGCACCGCAGCTGTACCATTGTGGTGGAAATAATTTGGTCATAGAGATATAGCAAAGGTAGAAGAAAGAAAGAAACTGTTTGCCTGAGTGATGTCAGCGGGAGAGACGGCTAAGCTACTTTAAAGCGTAAAACAGCCACACAAAGCCCATAAACAGAAACCCAACATTTTACAGCACATCACCACGGCGCTCCAACTCTCCTCCTCCTCTCCAGCTTTGCTGCTTCGAGAGCATTTTCTCCTCTCTGAGCTCTCTCTGTGGTTTTGTTATTTGTTTCTATTGGTTATGGCTCTCGAGGAGTCTCCAGACAGGAGCCAGTGGTCTTGACACATTCTCAGTGACAGATGTTTGTGTGAGGAATGCAACACATGACAGAAAGAGATCACAGTTGTACAAGAGAGGCTGAACATGGAAAACAAACCATTGTGCAGGATTAAGGAGCTCCACCCTCTCGATACCGCAACTGTTGTGTGTATTTATAGTCACATTCAATTTGGATTTAGGTTTATGGGAGGGACGGTTGCTCTGCAGCCATCATCACAATAACAGTGGATCCAAGGTGGCATCCTTTTCTGTCGTGCCATATATTAAGCCTGCCCACGTAGCATGCCTTGGTGCAATTAAATGGGTTATGATAAGTCAAGCATTGAGAGCATGTGCACTATATAAATAATAACACAAAAGGCATATTACTGTTTTGAATTATTTTATAATTATGGCATTAAAGATGATGTGAGCCATGTATAACTACGGCCAATAGAAACTTAATTAAAATGTTCATGTTCAGATGATTATATTAATTCACAGACAAAAAGGTTATTAGAGCTTGATGTTAGAGTCCATATATTAGATGATGCAAATCCATCAATAATTTAAATTAGGGTATTGAAGGGATGATGGACAATTCATTTTTTTCAATCAATAAATAGAAAATGGTAGTTCACTTTGCAAATTATATTAAATATATTTAAAAATAAGGTGGTAGACATATAAACTGAGGTATGATTATTATTTTTGACTGAAACATTTGGAAATGTTAAGAATGAGGAAAGCTACTCGCGAAAGGGTTGCCTATTAGAATGTGTTGTGAATAGAGTAGGTACAATATGCTTAAGCTTTAGTTATAATGTGTTGGTTGTTTTTGTTCTATTTTAATGTCTTGTTATCTATTTATCGTTGAATGTGCATTGTTTGCTAAATAAAACAAATCAGAAAAGAATTGTCAATAGGGACCGAAATAAATGATTACTATGTAAAACAAATATAACGTGGAGGCACTTATGAGAAAGTAAACGTGAAACGAGCTGTTATATTTAGTAAGGTCAGTAAAACATACATAATGACAAAAAGAGGGCCACGGTCCATTCATTTACATGAAATAAAAATAAAACATCTTAAATCTTTATCATCTCAGAGGGTTTTACAATCTGTGCAACATATGACATCCTCTGTCCCGGGACACAGGATATTTGACATCGACAACATGGCCGTTTAAAACAGAACCTGGATGAACATACCGAGATCAACGGACACATTTGTCAGTATATTGTAAACAAATATTGTTGTATTTACTGTTTTATTGTTTTTTCTTACATTGTTTTGAAAAACAAATGCATTGTTTGTGTGCAATGTTCCCCCACTCATCCAAGATTAGTTATTCTAAGTGGAAGCATTTAAATGTTCATACTTCTTTTCTAGCACCAAATGTTCATAGTAAGCAGGTAGACCGTTTTCTGTCTAATATAATTTGCAGAAACCCAACAAATCCAAACATGATCAAGCACTACAGGCGGAATCGAGCAGAACCGGGCTCTGGGTGTACGGCCATCTGCCTCGACCAGTTGGGGGTGACATGTGTAAACATACACGTGTCCCGACATTAACTTTGATGTGTCTTGGAGCTGAATTGATGTATATGTTCCCTTCAAACAGCTCAGACTGATGGATTCTTTTCTCCCAGAGTCTGCACCTGTGTGTCCTGTCCCAGTTGGGTCACATCAACCTTGTTGTTGACTTGGTTTCTTTGCCCTCGTGGATTCGACAAATACTTTCCTCTTCAGCGTTCTTCCGTCGGGACATAAATCTGGAGATGCTTTCTTTTCTTCAACGAGGTCTGCGGTCATCTGCTTCACCTTCGTCCTTGATGATGATGATGATGATGATTTCACGAGGGAGATGATATGCAGACAGCAGCCTCTTGTGGCCAAACATGGAAGTGCACCGTGTTTGTGAAAGTTGGCAAAGGTGCTGACCGCAGGGCAAAAACCGCATAGCAATGCAAATGTCATGTACCAGTAAAGCGAAGGTTTAATGCACTTAAGACCTCGAGGGTACAAATTGCTTGAGGTCTGTGAACATGCTACAAACGTGTCTAGCTTTTTGGGCTGTATGACACCGACATGTCAAACAGACCACTCTGTAAAATCTGTGTCAAGAAATGTTCCATGTAAGTATGTATGGATTCAGTGGAAACCAAAAGGTATGTGTGTGTATGTGTGTGTGTGCGTGTGTGTGTGTGTGTGTGTGTGTGTGTGTGTGTGTGTGTGTGTGTGTGTGTGTGTGTGTGTGTGTGTGTGTGTGCGTGAGTGCGTGTCTGTGTGCATGTCTGTGTGTGTGTGTGTGTGTGTGTGTGCATGCATGCGGGAAAGACACAGACACACACAAAGAGAGAGAGTGGAAGCTTTTCAATGTTAACAATTTATGAAAAATCTTAATGCGCTGCCATCATCAACATTATTGGCTCTGCACTATTCATCTTTTGTTGGCATTTTACGATTTTATGAAAGACAAAGTTAATTTCAAAAACCCTTTGATGTTCTTCACAATTTCATGGCTCTCATTTGAAACTGTCCAGAGAAAACTATGTTGAAAGGCCCCAGACTAAATTAGTAGCTTGTCAAAGAGAAGATAACTTCTCTGGGATCAATCCTTATGTAACTATAACCATAAACGTAAGGAGAAATAAGCTGATATTGATTCAAAATATGTTATTCCAAGATACTTGAGACATTGGCCAGAAATAGCACCATAATCTCAAGTAACTGAATCCTCCTGATATCTGAGGATGTGTTTCTGCCTCTGATAAATGAGCCCTTACAGAACTGTTACATCATGCGTTGCTCATACTGAAGCCTAACCTCCGACAACGTGGGCAGCTGAAGACCGAACATGCCGCAGTGTGTAGCATCCAGTGTGGTGAGACATGTAGATAAAAGCCTAGTATTAGTGAGCCCAAGGTTCTTGAGAGAGTGTACAAAACTGCCAACATTCCCTACAAGCATGATCATTAGAGATGGGATGCATGTACATGCAAATGTGATAGTTGGTGTAAACTGGGAATTCAAAAGAAGGCTGTGAGAGTTTTTATGGTAGGAGGAATGTTGATGTTGATCCTCTGATCCTCTAGAGGGAGTCAGAGTCTACAAATCCATGAAATATCTTTATCGAGGGAGGCATGATATGCATCTAAAGTAGAATGTGAAGACTTATAAGCAGGCCTGATGTGAAACAGATGATATGTATCTTTTCTCCTGCAGGCACGGTGAAAAAGAAGGTCCCTGTAATGCAGCACATCACTTTCTGGGATTTCACATGAAGCACATCCAATTGTTCCCACTTCCATCTGTTATGGAACATATTGATTTGCCATTGCAAGCAGCAAAGTGGAATCAAGATTTCCACAGCAAGTAACTCAGTGGGAGAGGAATGTAAGTAGTATGCAGCGGACTGGAACAGGGCACCGGAGCTAAGCACTCTGATCTCATTTTCTTATTTATATTCCCACAGCCGGGTGACGGTTGGCTGTTAGATCAATTCTCCACTCCCTTCTTTTATCAGCAACAAGCCACTGCCGCTACCCACTACGTTAAATTACTCAATTGGGCCTGTTTTGTTGTGAATAGCAGTGATTATTCTTGCTTAAACGGCATAATGTATGCGCTGACAGCCAACAGTGATACAAACCTGTCCCGAGGGACACACATGTATCAGTGGTGAGAGTCTATGTGCTACATCAGAGATTCAATACACCAGTGAAGCACAGGCGATAAAATACACTCAATATCAAGACGTATGGAAAAAGCTTGTTCCACAAACATAAATAATCAAGCCTTTACTGTATAGAGGACTTCTAGTGAAAAGAAGCTGATATCAAATACTAAATGATGAAAAAGCCGCTCTTATGTGCAGTACGTCTGCTGATTTTTTTTGCTTAGAGAACCACAATGTTGTTATTTATGCAGCACAGTTCATAGAACAAATTCAAAAGATAAGATTAAAGGGATTATTCCTTACTTAGACACGCTGTGCCAAGAACATGAACATTTCTCGAAAACTAGGCAATTTTGTTTTTAATCAAAAAGTCGCACTATTTTTTAATGTTTTCTGGCTAACTCAAACAGTCTGCGTTGCATGCTGATTTGGAGAGAGCGACAGAGAGAGTTGAGTACGGTTTTCCGTGTTTTACTTGCAGAGGCTGCCTGGAGTTCTTTTCCATGCGACTTGTTTGTTTACCCATCCCCCACCAGGGTCCTGTCAACACTACCGGCCTCGTGTGTAGGAAGAGGTCAAAATGCCCAGGGGTCATCCTGGTGTCCGACATTCTGGCCTTTCCCCTACGTTAACCCTGCAGCGCCCTTATTACTACTGCAGAGGAGCTGGGAAAGGAAAGTGCAACAGGGAGGAAGACATCTTGAAATATGATTTCGTCAGGTGCAAATAAAATGTTAAAAGGTGTAATCGCCTGTTTTTAAACTAGTGTACTGTATGTCTTCCTATTAATGGGTAGGTCAGTATTGCTGCCAAACTGTTAGATGTTATTTATTTTTATTTTTTTCAATTAATGTCCAGCTTGCATCGAAGCAGCATTTTAGACTTTGACGCGTCAGATCCAAAAAAAACAGCGCAAAGATCACAGCATGCGTTTACAGGATGCCCCAAATGGCAAATAAATATTCATACAGCACCACACAGGCCTGGTAATGTGAATGTAGACTTTGCATTTAGCCATTTCAAATACATACTTCATTCTCACCCCTCGCTTTATACAGAGCAACATGCCCTCAAGTCAATTTAGCCTCGTATCTAAAAACACTGTACGGTTATCTGAGCATTCTGGAGATCCGGTTTAAATAAATCACACTGATATGCACATCTCCATACATCTGTTCAAAAGAATTGTGACTGAATTCTCTCCACTGTCTGTGTAAGCTCCTGCCATATGCTGAACAAGCTCAATGTTTTTCATTAGTGCATTGCTTAAACTTGTTTGAAATGTGGAGGGCGGAGAGGAGCTGAGGAAGAAGACGCATGTAAAGCGCAGCTTTCCGCCCTCACACACATTCATTCCAATGTGATATGATGAGAGCAAGCACTTCACGCTGCTCGCCCATTAAACTTGAAGCTGCTAAATGTTTCCGTGAAACATTAGGAGGATATGCAACCACCATCTCTAATCTTAACTGACCCTGTGAACCCATCAAGAGCTGGGGCAAAACCATATCACACGATGCACTTCATCAGGGAAAAAAAACACACCAAAGGCTTTGAATGTCACCACTCTCTCCTCATAATGATCAGATGCTCTTGAGCTCTCCTTTTAGCCAATTTGAAGGCGATCCTCGCCACAAAGCACGGAGCACGCTTGAGTCAATAAGCCAGTTAGCAGAAAGGAAAGGAAGTAAAAAGAATGATATTCTTGACTTATTTAAGAGGGGATTTGGTGTGGCAGGTCAGGGGGTGTAATTCAGGAGATTGGACACTGATTATTTAATCGACTGACTCGACAGTACATCTCCTTCCTCCCCTCCCTGGTTTTGTCTTGTAAGAGGGTCTCCCGTGTGTAGCACTGAATATAAATCGCCCCCCCCCCCCCTATCTTCTGCTCCATGGAAGCCAGATGAAGATGGGGAGTACAGTTCTTCAACAACACATCCTGCTTTTTGGTCACGACTAAGAGACAGTAATGCAGCATCCATTAACAATAGATCATGCGTTAGCAAATAGAAACCGACCCATTCATTGCTTTAAAAAAAGAAAAGAAAACATAGAGCCGGCACATCAGGACATTGTCAACGGGAGGCTAATGAAACCACAGTGCCGGGTGGAACAAGGGCAGCAGTTTGGTGCCTGCGTGCCTCGCTCAGGTCTCAGCGGTGCTCTGGGTCTCCTGTGGTAGCCACAGCTTCGGTCAGATTGTGCACAGGCTGCTGGTTTTGGCTCCCCGCCTCTGAGAAACTTCGGTGTAAAACTGCATCATCCGAGAAACACTGTGGTAGATAATTACACTGTGTAACCTCTCACTTTCAACAGCAGCAACATCTGCATGCTAAAAGAAGCCAAGAAAGTATAGTGTGCTGACTATAATGTCCGTTTGTGTGCAATTTGTGCAATTTGTGCAAAGCCAAAGCGTTACTTGAGATAAGTGCTGAGATAAGATAAGTGCTGACGAGATTGGGTATCTGTCACCAGTAGTTAAAAAGAAATGTCTTATCTGTCTCTGGAGTATTTATTGTAATGGTACATCCTCCACTGCAAGTTTACCGCAGCCAAATTGTAGCGTTCCAAGTAGAGAAAAGTGCATGCTGGGCTTCTTGAACAGATGACTATATCACCGTTCCTGGATTCAAGGCAGGTATTGAGAGTTCACTGTGCATACGTGCTCACCACCAGAATACTAAATCAAAATCAAAAACTCCACCTCATTCTTATTATCTGCTCCACGCTACACACGCATACGAGCACACGCAAAGAACACACATTCTTGCACAGATGTCTTCATCATGAGAGGATGGATTCATCCCTATAGAGCCTCGCCTGCCCTGTCCCTGAATCCCTGAGCATGAGTAATTGTCAGGCCCTGTGAAATAATCGCAGCTTTCAACGCTAATGGAAGCCCTGCACATTCATTATTCAGTCCAGGAAACAGAGTGCTGCAAAGTATCAAGGGACCTATGAGTTATTGCTCAGCGTGCACTAACCTTACCATGCGGGAAGTGACAGTAGCCCCCTGCATGTTCTCCTCCTCTGTCCCCCATCCCTTTTTGTCTCCTTTGCGTCCCTCTGGTTTTGGTAGGCACCACACAGACAACCAGAGATCGCATCCCAGCTGTGGCGTGGGTGTAGTGTGACGCTGCGGACAGAATGACAGACGGTCCGGGCTCTCTTGTGTCACTTCAACGCTTGACCACGGACAGCCATGACGGGTGGGGAAAGGTTTTCCCTGCGTTACGGCCCTCCCGGGACTGCCGGGGGATTTACGAGGAAAGCATGAAGGAGGAATGCGGGAGGAAGGGGGGGCGACTAGGTTCGCTGACCTGCAGATAACACATGGCAAGAAACAGATAGGTTTGATATGTGAACATGCCCGCACTTGTGCTCAGGGGAAAGGGACACCGGGAGTCAGTAAATACAGTCACTCCACACTCCTAAAAAGCAACACACATCAGAAAGAATTCCAGCAATGCACTTAAGCCGTCTTCATTTCCTATGTCTAGACCTCAGAAGTCTTGCAGTTACTCAGCTTTAAAGTGAAAGTGAAGGGAAGCAGCCAGACCTACGGTGTTTTGTTAATTCTTTTTTTTAACAGGGCTACAGAAAAAGCAGAGAGATAACCTGCCACAATGATGGTGTTCAGCACACATTCATTCAAACCTAAAACTCTTGAAAGTATCCTTTCCATATCCCTCTGCATAGCCTATTGAGTGAGCCTGTTTAGTATCCTTAACTTTCTGCATTTCTGGGACACAGTGTGCAATTTGCAAAGGCACATTTCTTTTTAACAGGTCTTAAAACCAGATGGAAAAACCCAACCTCCACAAGGGCCCACTCTTTTGTCTACCACAGAGATACATGCTCGGCCATGCACCACCAAACAAACCATTTCTTGAGATTCTCGGAGGGGGGGGGGGGGGGGTCGTTCCTTCTGCACTGCTATTGGTGTCACTCTGCATTGCAGAATCAAACACAGGCAGGGAATTGAACAAATTATTCCGCTGACGTCAGAAAAAAAAAAACGGAAAAAAAACATCCATCTTTGCAAAGCACAAGTGGGGGCTATATGAGCAATATGACCACATCAGAATAATTTCACCTGCCGGTCTGCCAGGAGTTGTTTCCCCATCTCTGCCTAAAAGTTATCAATATGTTCCTAAAAGATATTCATAGATACAGTATGGGTTTTGTGTAGTTCGGTATGTTTTCCTTCTGGCTATGATTATCAGCATGAAGATAACAGAGCTCCATGAAGCTCTGGGCGTTTAAAGCATACATTAGCAGATCCCTAATTTACCGGGTGTAATTGAGTATTCTTGTCTGCGGCTGTCTTTTCAACTCAGGCAATTTAGCATGCCAGCAAGTTGCTATAAAAATTACCCAATTTATATGATTAGCAAACTAACGTTCAAGATACAGAGTTCGAAAACATGAGTTGAATGGTAAAGAGTTGTGGGTATGCTAATGACCAATAAGTTAATGAGGGAGATGTGTATAGAGGAGTTTGTGTGGATGCGTGTCATATTTGGTTCAACAAAAGCCTTGGATAAGGATGAAACAAGTTGACTTTATTGAGTGAGGATATGATCAAAGACTAAGTAGCAGAAATGTATGTTGAATATGAATACAAAACAAGAGCATGAACTATGAAACACAAGGTATTTATATATCAAGTACATCATGAGTGAGCAATTTGCTACTGAAGATGCTGAGATATGCAGGAAAGCTCTGTAAAAGTGCTCCATGTGTTATGTTCTTTTCATGTATCAGCACATTTTGAATATATATTCTACTTTTAGAAATACGCTTAAATTATTATTATCTCTAAGCACAACATGTGTCATGTTGTAGAGTATTTAAAATGTCTTTTTAAAATCCTTTCAGCCTCAAAAAATTAAAAAAATAAAAAAATAAAAAAAAAAAAATATATATATATATATATATATTGTGTGGAATGGGAGGAATGGCCAGATTGCAGCAAAGTGTGAAGCTCTTACTACAGTCACACATTTTTCGGAAAGCACACTGGCCTTTATAATAAAAAAAACAATGCCAGTGAAATTAAAGTGCTGACTACAACATGTGAGGGTGTTAAAACTAAACAACATAAAGTAATCACATTTATTATTTGGTTGCTTTGACTTGCAGTAGCATTCTTTTCAAAGGAAGTTCTGCCCAAGGTATAAATTATCATAATGGCTGCCGTTGCCAATACCACACATCCCTCTCACACACACACGCACACACAACCGCGGTGCAGTACACTTGCTGCGCTCCTCTCTGAAACCCCCCTTCCCACGATCCGCCCACCACCTCGGGACTAGAGTCACGTGTCTCAACGCCCAGCCTCTCTCTGTGAACCGACACCGCCACACATCAAACTCACCCGGCGCCTGGTGGAGAGAGACAAGGGGATGAGAGACGGAGAGGTGCACGCGGACCGAGAGCACCTACGACGCCAGTGGGTTACAATGGAGACCGTTCAATAGAGGCTATCCGCCATGCGACGTGTCCCGCAGAGGAGGGATGTAACAAGGCACCTGAACAGGACGGCAGATGAGATCCACACAGTTTCGGAGACTCTCCTCTTCCGGTGATCTCAAACAGTCCGCGGGGCTTGGTGGGGGTGTACGGGACAGGGGGCGCACGGCGAACGGCCGCTCCGGCTTAACTGTGGCTTGAAGAAAAGACATTCTTGCTGTCTTATTGAAACCTGCAGGAGCTCTGCGGGGGAAGGGTGGTCTTCACCATGAGGGCTTTTTCAGCAAACTTGGTCGCCCTGCTTTTCCTCTGCGCCCTTGCGAGTGTGTTCTACGTGTGGAGCGCACTGGAGAGCCGTTTGGAGCGACACAAACGCGGCTTCTCGGTGCCGGGCGGAGGCTCTGCTCCCCAGGGTCTCCCGGCGGACCTCTCCGCCAAAACTTTCCGGGCATTGCTCGCTGTCCCAGCGGCACAAAGACCACACTTGGGGGGCAGACTCGAGGCTCCCAACCTCACTGATCAAACGACCGCCGCAGGAAATCGAGATTACCATGTGAATGGGGATAACAAGAGATCAGCGCCGCGGGAGGGCCCTGTCAAGTTGGGCTCCCCGGTGGAGGATGGGGTATTTTGGAGTGAATGGCTGGAGGATCTCCTCCCCGTGGGCTTCACGGAGGAATACGCCCGGGCTTGGCGAGAGAGAGCCAGGACACGCCGAATAGTGAAGCTGGAGCCCGGATGCGGAAGGATATCTAACCAACTCGCCACTTTCTCAGATGGGACCAAAGCGTGTGTGCGTTACGGGATAAACGCGGATCAGGTGCAAGGGGAAACTTTGACATATTACCTTGCCAGTTTGCTGGGCATCACAAACCTGCCTCCTCTAACACTGTCCCAGCTGAACGGCGACAGTGAACAATGGGCGGCTGTGAGGTCGCGGATAGGTGGATTGCAGTGGAGCGATCGCGCCGTGGTTTCTCTCACCGAGTGGGTCTCCAACCTGACCGGGGTGGTCACACCGGCGCCGCTCCGGCAGGAGAGCAGCGGGCTGCATCCTGTGCCCGGGGAGCTCTGGAACAAGACGACGGCGGAGCTGCTGGAACTGATGCAGTGGAGCGACCTGATCATCTTCGACTACCTGACCGCAAACTTCGACAGACTCGTCAGCAATCTGTTCAGCCTGCAGTGGGATCCGCGCGTAATGGAGAGGGACACCAACAACCTCCTCAAAACACCCCGCGGGGACCTTGTGTTCATAGACAACGAGGCCGGACTCGTGCACGGCTTTCGGGTGTTGAACATGTGGGAGAAATACCACAACACGATACTGAGCTCTGTGTGTGTGTTCAGAAAAAGGACCATGCAGCGCGTGGAGGAGCTGCACAGGGGCAGAGACGCCAGGCGAATGCTGCTGGAGCTCTACAGAGACAGCGAGCCTTTGTCTCTGGAACTGGGATTTCTCTCAGACGAGCACGCCGGTGTTCTCCAGGACAGGATAGACCGATTATACAAACACATGTTGCACTGCAAAGGAAAGTACAGCCGGCTGTGAGCATTCGGCGGGCACGTGGTGATGGGTTTGGTTGTTGGCACGGTCTAACGGCACACCTGTGCTAAACTGATGCGCATTACACAAACTGTCTTGAATACCCAGATGAACTACCTCTTGTGAATAGAATGCGATGCATAGGCCTACTTTCTAAATAAGTACACGTGACCCGTGTTTATAAGCTCCCTGCTGAGATTGTCACTGTACGCCTCACAGAGAGGTATTATTAAGGCTAGTCTCTGTCCTGTCTTACTTCTCCCCCACCAATGCTCACAGGATAGGAATAAATATGAACAATTAGGCTATATGTGTGACCCTGGTATCATAACACAGCCCTTCCATGTGTATTTGGATTCTGGCCTTGTATTCAGCAATCCTAATGATAAACTCCTAAGCCTTAACATAAGTTGACTCTTGAATTCTGTACTTCTGTTGACATCTGACTTGCTGTATAGAGAAAAATTGTTTGCACAGCACATTGTCATCACAGCACCTGCACTCCTGTAATTGTGTTTGAATTGCATATTCAGCCTTAAAGTCACAGGTGTACCATACCAATTGTAAATATTGTAAGTACGTTGTAAATATTGTCTGCCAACCTGTTGTGGAAATTTGATGCTCCACTACTTTAACGTGCATTGTAACATTCCAACATCTCGTGTCCTTTTTTTATAAATACACTGTAATTTAATTTAACTGCTGTAAACAATGTGTTTTTTTTAATGCAGTTTGTACTTAACTCCCTTATTAGAGTGCATCAAATATTGATCTAGTCTGCCTCTGTGCAGTAGGCTACATCCTGCCTCTGTATGTGCCCATTACAGTGCTCTCATTGTGTTGTGGAAATGTCTCGTACTGGGACACTGTTCCCCAGGAGCCATTCTGTCAGCTACTCGCACGCTACAACAGGAATCCCAAATCCCCCATATAATCTCACTCAGAATGATAAAGTGAAGGAGACAACTGACATCCTTTGAAAAGGGGTTCACTGTTCCCCAACTATATCAAAATACAGTACGTTTCATAACCAGAAGACAGATCGCAAAATATGTGTCAGTCGAGTAATATTAAATGGTCCAACTACGTCTAAGGCTGCAGGGTTTATTGGTTCAATCTGTTCAGCTAAAAAGCAAGAGAACTCCCTTTGTGGGCACATGCGCTGCTGAGAGACCAAGCCCACAATTAATGAGCACTCAGATCTCAGAGGAGGGCCGTGTTTACAGTTTTTCAAAGGTTTAATTTGTCACTGTGAAAGGTGATCAGGAGAAAAAGTATATCATGCCTGCTTTATTTTTGCCGTATGCTGAATGCTTTCACTTCACATAACCACATCTTTCTTTAATTTAACCCTTTTGGAAGGCATCTTTTCCTTATTAGTTCCACTATGGGCGCAGCTCTGTGTCTGATTTCTGATTTCAGACTTATGAGCACATCAGAGGGAAAGTCAATGATCAAACTTTTGAAGGCCTAATTCTTTCCAGCCTCTCAAATGTTCTGCACCTCATCTGGTTTCTTTTACAACTTTTTTATAAAAATGTATGGCCAACTCCACTGCACACCGCCACTGTTAGAACATCTCCACAGAGTGGGATGAGTGCATCTTGTTCAAATAGTGGCACGATTACCCGCACCTCATTTCATGGCTTACGTGTCAGTATCAGTGAATTAGGTTTCTCCTTGCCAGGTCACTGCATACGTGGGAGAGAAGCAGCAGAGGCTTAAGCAGGTGTAACTGGAGGATTTTTCCAGGCCAACTGCCTCCTGCAGCTATAATAGGGACTTGGGGATCAATATGTGTACTGGCTGTTGTATAGGGAGGAGCAGGCATGTAAATGTGCTGGGTGTAGGGTTAGTATGTGGGTGTGTGTTTTTCAGAGGAGGGCAGAGGTTGCAGCTGGGCTCTAAGCATGTCTGTTAAGGCTAAACTCTGCAAAGAGATTTACGACAGGCTGCGGACACCAGGGATTAGACACAATGCTGAACTGAGGTCTGCGTTTCTAAACCAGACACACAACCCATCCTCCTTTCCTGCCTCGCACAATCACCCTCTCTGAGTAATACAGCCGCATCTCGCTCTTCCTGCCACATCTGTCTTCACTGTTAACATCAGTCATTTGTTAGCTAAATGAAAGATGAAAGGCTTTGTTTTTTGGGGGGGACCGGGTGGATATTTCTTTGCAAAAGAAAGCCATTTTTTATCCCTGGACCATGCCATCTGTAATCACACTAATGGTGGATATCAAAGAGGTTGTTAAATCCCCAATTTAACTGTTCACATATGTTCTTCCCTGACTTTCTCTGCCTGGTTTATTTCAGATCACCAAGTGCCTTCCGCACCTCCCCTCCCCCTTCCTTTATTCTTTGGCCCAGAGGCAACAACACATTCATGCACTTAACTTGGAGCAGCATGACTTGACATAGTCAAATGACTGCAGCTTGTCCTAGCTTGTAGCATCAGCACAGTATTATTATTTAGAAGGCCTATATGGCAGTTAGTTATGCCTTTATACATGCCAGGGTTGTGTGGTACCCTCCAGATGTGTTTGTTATTTGTGTGAGTAAGCCGAATCACAGGCTCAGACCTTCATACCCGCCAGGGGCCCACAGCAGGCCTGAGCACGGACCCCAGGTACTGGAGCCGATCTTCTTCTTTGTGCACATTGCAAACATTCCAGAGGAACTGAGGGAGGATCTTCTCCATGGACACACAAACGCACACAGACACTTCTGAGGCAGGGGAGTACCAGCAGAGTACATGAACCATTGTTCAAATTGGCTGACATCCTATCTCTCTTTTTGTTTTACCACATTGAAGTCAGGATAATCAGTAGGTCATATTCAAATAAAAAACGATTCACATACATGCAACATTGACAAATTTAAAGAAAAGCTCATTACTGTTGCTTTCCTGCTGAAAAGTCTCGCTTGCTCTTTTTACACTTGTTTTGTAGGTATGTGTATCAATTAGTGATACCTTTGTGATTCGGGAGCTTTGGAGGTGCTGATTGGAGCACCCTGAGCAGAGGTCACAGTTTCAGTCCGTTTCCACCCTTGATTCTAAACTAAGCGAACACACTGCTGGCTGCTGCCTCATATTTATCAGAAAGATGACACTAACATAATGAACTCTAACTAGAATGTTATAAAGTAATTATCCTCCAGTGACAGTTGCTTACTAACTAACTGCATGATGTAAAATATGAAGTGCTTTGGACAAACGAGTACAATTGGGTGTTGTGCCAGACGCCAGGTGACTGAGCGACTTGGACGGCCCTTTTCCCGGTGGGCCTGCCATGTGTGAATGGACATACATTACTGGGATTATTTCATGGCTACACAGCGAAGGGAACTTCCTGCGCATGATTGAATGATTTCATTATGAAACACGGCACATACCAGGGGGAGAGCCAGTTAGTCGCAGCTGAGTGGATACGGGCCATGAAGGGTAAA
Organism: Cyclopterus lumpus; assembly: GCF_009769545.1. NCBI lineage: Eukaryota > Metazoa > Chordata > Actinopteri > Perciformes > Cyclopteridae > Cyclopterus > Cyclopterus lumpus. The sequence continues at coordinate 16,674,240 of NC_046971.1, forward strand.
CTGGGGGACCAGGGCAACGACCGGAGGGGCTTTGGCTTCGGACACAGTCGGGCTTGTGGCGTGCCTGGAGGTCTGGCACAAAGCCTGGCTTTGTCCAAACCAGTGGTGAAAGCATAAGGCCAGGACCTTTGAGGCATTCTTTCTCAAGACAAAGTAGAAGGTAATGAGCAACAGAGGCAGGCAACACAAAAAAGACTGCGCATACCTCAGCTAATAAGAGGAGAAAAGACAACATGTTAAGTGTAGTGACCTCATCTGTTTTCATCTCCGCTTGTGTATGTCCAAATTCATTCGAGTCCAATCCATGATGTCGATGTTTGAGTTGGCAAGTTTTCATAGTTTCTGACTATCCACAGGTGTGAGTGTTGGAATTGCGGTATGTGGTCTGATTTCATCACAGGATTGGAGTTCTACAAGTGTGCGCACCTGGAAGCATCACCAGGGACCCAGCGTTGTCAATCTCTGCCATATGGATTTACTTTTAAAGTCAGCTGTGATAGCACACGAGCGTTTGATAAATGAGAGTGAATAAAAGTATGAAAAAGCAACAGAAAGAAAGAAAGTGAAGCACTGGGTTATGTATAGGTTTATGCGTGTGTGACCATGTAAAACTCTATGACAGATTTCTCCTTTCTCAAACAAGAGAAAGCTCCGTTACTTCCACATTTTCTCACTCCGTCATGACTACCAGTGACTCAGATCTCTGATGTAGTTCATGTTGACAGAAATATATCAGATAACGCAGACATAAGACATCACTGTATTATATTCTTCGCCATCGCTCTATGTTATTAATAGATTTGGAGCATTAATATAGCCTACAGTATGTATACAAATAGGCAAAGAGATCTGAACATAATCCTTTAAACTGTTTTTGAAATATGTACTGTTTAACCTCAAATTGGATTCCCTCTATTTACCCTTAATACGATTTGCTTCATGCCAGTCATGGCATGAATAAAAATAATTCCTGATTAATTTCCCCACTTAATTCCATCCCGTTTGTTCTGCCTTGTCCCTCAAGCTCTGTCTCCACACTGTCAGAACATAGCCTACAGGCAGTCCTAATGTAAAACATTTGGATTTTATATCATACAAATAATAGCTTATAAAGGATAACAATGTTTCCTTTCTCCAGGATGGGCTGGATGAAAGACTTTACCAATGTCGTAAGCACACGTGGCAAACAGAAAATGTGTAAAAGAGGCAAATTCAGCATGTGCCTTCGGTTGTGTTTATCAAATCGAGGTTTACCCAGGCATGACATGAGCTCCCTTGTAAAGACAGTGCTGCGTTCAAATGTTTTGCTTTCTCCTCCTCACTTCCACTGAAATGCCGCACAGCATTTTGATTGACATGCTTGACGGGTTTCGATATTCCTCTGGGTGATGCCTGTTGATGCCTCGGTGCAGCCAGGGGACCTGTTTCAAGTACACGCTCATTTGCATGTGGATTCATCTCTATGTAAATGTAAATTAGTATGCTTATGGAAATGTTGTATTTTGTCTTTTGCCGGCAAAAAAAAAAAAGAAAGTGTAATCATGGGGAGATAATCACTGCTGAATGCTTCTTTCTCGTGGCCAACTAGCTAAGACTGCGGCTGTAATAAAGATATTTCTATGCACATGTTGTGAGTGGAGGATATGACTCAGTCCCAATGCTGGACAAAGAGTTGATTGGTCCAAATTAGCTGGAAGGACATATGAATAAAATATAAGGCGGTGGCTTTTCTAACTCTGAAAAGGTGTGTGCAAATGATGCAACTCTTACATCAGACACATCTTATTATTTAGCTTCTAAACATATTCAATCTTACTCCCACAGCATGAACATATCAGCTCATCATAGCATCCATACTTGTCGTCAGTGGAGTTTTCTTTTCTTCCAGCGTGCTGTGACTGTGTCATAAGGGCTTTGTCCTCTCCGTGCCTGAAGTGCAAAGAGAATCGATACGCAGAAGGGCAAGAGGACGTGCGATACTTGATGACAAAACACCTACAAGCAGCTGAAACAGCACATTCCTTCCTGCTAGCTGACCCCTTGCTCTCTGAATGTTAGCGCTGGCTGGAATCTCTGGCCCATCGGAGTCCTGCGTGTGGTCACAGTAGTTGTTCTGAATTATAACACCCATTGGCTGCGCCGGTGCTCAGTAATTTGGTCATTTCCATGTAAATTGTGCGTAGTAGCCTGTTGTACCACACAAACGCTCCGACTTGCCTCGTTCCATAATAGAACACCGTTCCACTGAAATGATTAAGCTAACAGTGAGAACATGTCATGACAGTCAATCAGTCAAGTAGATAGGTCAACAGGAGTATAGATAGAAGAGAAGGGCACTCAGGCACGCAGCGTCCAATACAGGCACAAGAGGCAGGCAGTGGTTTTGGATCGCGTCCAGGTGCTGGCTTCTCTCCTTAGAGGCGGCAAGAGAGAAGAGCTCACTAGAGACCGACATTAGGGGGTTTATGGCTGACTGTGCAGTTTCACTGTCATGTGAACAAGATAGGACATTTAGTGAAGGTGAGATGGGAATACCTAGCATAGGAGACAGCAGACTGAGGCTATATATTTACAAATGGGACACAATTGTATACACTAAGTTAATGAAGCTTCTTTGACTGCATTGCTATTGTACTTTAGAATTTGATAAACTGAGGCTGGGGTACAAATGTTGGCATCATTGCGAGCCAGGAGATCTCAGCTCTCACAGACTTTGTATTATTCCCGCCTGTCCTTGACAACAATATCATTTGTTTTTTATCCTAAAAAAGAATCATGTGCTTTTGGACTGAGTTTTAATTTAAAATAAAGAGGGCAATGTTGTCATTAGTTTTTTTGTAAATAACGTTTGTTTCTGTCAGTACAACATTTCATTTTTCTCAACGATGCTGGTGGTTTACGTCGTCAAGACAAAAAGCCTCATAAGCTTGCCTCAAATGTTCATACCACCAGTAGCGCTATGGATCAATGCTTTTACAAGCGAGAGCCTCTTTTGTTTGTACACGAGCATGAGGACTTGCATGCACATGCATGCACATGCATGCACACGCAACGCATTGCACTTTCCTGGTGCCAGTTTCACACGTTACAGTTTTATGGTAGTAAATGTGAGAATAAGTGCAGCAATGCAAACAAAAGCAGGAAAAAGAAAACGGCATGCACGCAAACAAGTAAGGCTGTCCTTCGTCTACAAATACTCTACTTACTAATACTACAAATACTCACTTGTGATGATTTATCAACTAGTTTATATAATTAATCAGGTTTCTCCATAAAGAATCAAACAAAAGCACCAATCTTTTGTTTACCAGATATGTGATGATTAGTTAAATAATTTAGAATGAAAAAGCATTAAAAAACAACTATATATAGTTTTTTTTTAATACAGTAGTTAGTAAAAAAATGTTTTTATACTAATCGACTTACAGACACGCATATAAACAGAACAAGATAAAGAAAATGTTTTAATTACATTTTATTTGCAAATGTTTTAAGAGGGAAATGCACTCACAAAGTGTTTTGATGAGAAACAAAATGATTAAAAAGCAACTCCATAATGACACTTTAAATTCTCAAATTTTAGCCATTGAGTCAAATAAAAATAAAGGTCATGCCATTCAGGTTTGTGGGGAGTCGGCCAGGTGAGACGGTGTAGGACTTGAATGCCTGTCGGCTATAGACTCTGGGGGAAAATTGAAAAGCGGTATCCAATTCTCTTTAAACTTTTATGATCAGTGGAAATTACAGTCTGTATTATTCCCAGGCCAATGGAATGGCTGGCAATGACGGGGACTATGGGAATCTGACATTAGCGGAGATTGCCTCTCCCACGACATTATTCTTCCCTTCCCACCTGGAACCTGACTCATCTCAAATAACAAGCCTGAGACATCCGGGCCCTTCACGCCAGCAGCCACAACCATCTGACTGCAGTGTGAGGCTGAGTGTCACTTAGTGACACCCTTACATGATGCAGACCAAAGGGGATACACGGTGTAGTGGTTGACTTACACATTGCTTGGCAAATCAAGCAGCAAACGTTTGTGTTTCAACTTTTTATACTTTGCATAACACACATCCTGTGGCAACAGAACTGAAATGTGGCATCTGGGAGGTTTCAATATCCTTAAGAAAAAAAAGAGAGCACTTAACAGACGAGGCAGGGGTTACGAGAAAATCAGAGGGCCATATCATTTAAAGAATCAGCAAGGTACAACAAAAGAAAAACAGGCTTGTGGCTACTGATTTCATTGGGTCCTCTATCTTCTTTTCTTTTCTCGCCCTCACCCCTTCTCTGAATTCCCTCTCACTCGTTCTCGTTCTATTTCTTCACATCCATTTGCCCTGTGCAAATATTGCCAGTGTGAGAGCCTGTGAGCATTGATTGATTGCGGGTAGGGGGCTAATCATCCGGGCTAGTTACAAAGACATCTTCCACAAAATCAATGCCACTAAAGGAGAAACTAAATCTTTTTAGGGTTCCACAATCCTTTGTAATAAAGCACTGTCTACCACAAGGGGAATATCTAGTGTCTTCTCTCATTTTGTCTCCTTTCATTTTTTTTTTTTCTCCAACATCTTCGATTTTTCAACTCATTTATTCAATATCATTTATCCTTGAAAAGGGAAAAAAAGATGGGGGTTTATTGGACTCTTGAGGGTTTGACATATATCACTGAGATTAGCTACACTATTTGAGTCAAGTTTAATGGCAGGATGGATGGCCTCCCATCAGGAAATAGGAACTATAGAGATTGGCTGTGAGATGCACTCAGCGAGGGCAAAGAGAGTGCAAACAAGTGATTTATTCATTTGTTTGATGACTTTTATGTGCCTGGCTGCTTTGCCTGTCATGTGTGGAGACAGCATGAACCAATAGTCATGTCAACCTAATGGCTTTATTCCAGACCCTTAAATAAATGCAAACGGACACACCTACGAGAACGATTCGTTGATCAACTGACTCAATGATCAACCATTTTGATACGGGATTAAGTCTATTTAAAGTGATTGACAATACAATATAATGGTCTTTGGGTTATGGACTGTTCATCATTCAAAGCAAGCCATTTGAAAATGTCACCTAGGGCTTGGGACATCATCTATCGCTAAAGCCCTCCCCTGAACCAGATTATCCAATCATAGTTCAGCCCCTGTAACTCGACACAGCAGATGTGGTCAACTTTGGATTTCTGCTCAAGTTGCAGCGGTGTGCAGGAGGCAGAAAGACACTCAACATTTAATAAATAGTTTAAAGCATTGTCGCTCAATGTGCCATATATATGCCATCCTTATAGCATTAGAAACTGCATATTGCCAAGTGAGAAAAACTGGAAATTGTATGTATTTTCTGCCATTGTATTGACTGATTACTCGAAAAAATGTAAATGTAAAGATGAGTCCTTGATGAAAACAAATAGTTGCAGGTCTACGCTTAAAGTCATTTTTAAAGAAAGTGTGTGTGTCTTTAGCTTCTGTACTTTGAGTCAGTGAAACATAATATTTTCTGGATGTAGTTACAAGAGGGACTTAAATCACAACCTTTGCATTTGACTGGGCATCTAAAAAGTGGGCGGGCTTCGAATGAAGCGTGGTACCAAGCTACGGAGGACTGTTGGCTCCATGCACACCTTCTCAGTTGCTCAAAGTGGCAGGTTGATTGATGGATGGATGGCGTGATATTTTTGGTTGAAATTGGTTAGTACTAGCTTACGTAAGCACACGTCATATTTTGTTTTACAGGAAGAAGCTATTTAGATATAAAAATACAAAAAACTTGAAGCCGCTGTATATTATTTTTTCACAATATGACGGGGGATGCGTTCTAAAACCTTAACACATACATTTCTGTGCACAACATAAAACAGGACATTGAAAGAGAGCGCCTGGTAAACATAATCAAACAAACCTCGGCTTTCACGGACAGACAAACAAATGGCGGGCAATGTAGTGACTCATCCATCGGACCGGCGTGGACAGATGGGGGACTTTGAGCTTGCTGTGTAGGAACGACAGAGTCGGGCCAGTTCACGACCCCGGCCGTGGCCTGTTATCATAACCCTCAGCCTTTTCAAAAACACCCCAACTCTCTGCCATCCCCGGGTTCTCAGCAATTTCTTTCTGAAGATGCCTCTGGACTGTAGATTAAACGCTTATGTTCCCATCTGGTAAAAACCATAAGTGCGCGTGGGTCGGCAGGCTTGTGTTCCACGCTTATTCTGTGATTCAAAGGCATATTACCCTTAGACTAAAACAGTTGACCACCAGGACTAATCCATCAGCGTCAAATGTCAACATGTTGCCCTTCATAGGTATAAGGATGCCTGAACTACCCTCTCTCCCCCCCCCACACACCCTCCTTCTCCCTCATTCACCCCGCCCAGGTGTTCCCATAATTCACCGGGCCTCAAATTCCTGAACTTCAGAGGCAGATGAGAGCCTGGATTTGTGGCTTGCTGATAGACAAGGGGGGAGCATAGCGGGGGAGGGAAGGTGATATGGTCCTCTTCAAAGAGAAGGAAGCGTTTGTTGTTGTTGCTCTCCTACGCTCACTGGTGCACACATATGCACAGCTCTCACTCCCTCCCTCTGAGCCTCTGGCAGCTGGAGTGCACACACACACACACACACACACACACACACACAGTTTGGCACTGTGAAGTTTGCCTCTCTTCCTCTCGCATAGAGACGCAGAACACTTACAGACACGATTTAGCCTTTCATTTTTTATCATAATATTAAAGGTGACCCTTCAAATATTGCCTGCAACCTTTTTTATTTCTTTCTTCATGCGACTGACTAAAATATCCCTTTTGCTTTTAAATGCCACCTCAGAATGTGCTTGTTTGACTTTGCATGTCACATCAAAGGGCACAGAAACATGTGCTTGTGTATGGATGTTAGTCTCCACCTATATTTGTGTGAGCGCACCCCTGTACCCGACTAGACGGTGCTATATTGCAGGGGCCCCGCAGAGTGTGAGGTTGATGGATTTGTGGAGGGGTGTCGTTTCTCTGAGCCGGATGTGTAATGAACCCTGCTTTGCTTCTGTAACATTTGAGCTGATTGATTACAAACAAAGGCCATTCAACATGCAGGGGTGCTGCCTCCTCACAATGCAACAAAGCTTCACAGATGAAATTGCACATATACGGCATGAGAAAAGACCGCCGCGTGCTGCTTGGTAAATGGAAGCTGTGCCGTTATCAAGCTTTCCTTCTGCCCACCATGAGATGAGATGATTCATACACAATTTTCTCAACTTTACACTGTAATGCTAGGATTCAGTACACTCTTACAGAAAAGGGAATATCAAACTATTTCTGCGGCTTTAAATGTCGTTTTTCCCATTCCCTCCGCCCGTCTTTTTTTAATTTAACACTAAGACTTCCCTCTCTGAGTTGCCCAGCTCGACTCATTGTTAAGGTGGAAAGCTGATGTAACTTGTGGCTCCTATTCCCAGTAACCAGGGCGATCCAAAAGGCTCCGGTCCTCCCGCTGCTTAATCAGACCACTGTTTGTTCACTCTCCCTTTTCTCATGGTCTGGTCTGCCAACTGAAACCAGCCAGGCATTAATGAAAAGCCAAAATCGGCATTTTTATCTTCTCTTATGCGGGAGCTTCAGATGGATTTTGAAACAGGACTTTAAACACTTCGCCAAACAATACATACATATCCTGTCCCCATGTTTTCCATCTCTAAGCCTTTCAGGGAGCCTCTCGAACCTGCCTCAGCTCAGCCATTGCAGAGCCACGAGAGCTACAAGAGCCTGGTGCTAGATGCTTGTGTGTTTTGAACGTTGTGTTGGCCCTGAAGTGACACAGTGAGGGTATAAATAGAGCAGGCCCACAGATCACTGTGCCAGACAGAATGTGGCATCTGCTGTGCTGGGAGTGCAATGTGTTTTGAGAGCCTCTAAACTCCTCTCCATTCCTCTTCCCTCCCGTCCCGGTTTCTCCTCGTCCTTCCTTCCCTGTTGATTCCCTCTCTCGCTTTACCTTTATCGTCTTTATCTTTCCTCCTCCTACTACTCCCCTTTTCTCTTTCTTCCTTCAGCCTCTTCCTCCATCTGCCTCATTTTCCCGTTGCCCTCCCCCTCTCATGTAGTGGCACACACATCTGCTGCCATGTGTTGAGTGTTGAGGAGCAGTCCCATTTTCAATTTAAGCTATAAGATCCTATTTCTAAACACACAGAGGGAACTGGAGAATGGGTAAAGAGATATTGATACAATGGAAGTAGGTAAAAAGGCAGATAGCCAACCCTGCATTGGTTAACATCAAAGCCGTGATTTCATATTTACTATGGTTTACAAATTCCTCTACTGCGATGCTACAAATGTTCCATGAAAAAAACTATTTAATCCGGTGGGATTACGTGGCATACTTGTAAAGTAATCTCGAGTAGGACGAGAAACTCTGTAAGCGCAGGAGACTAAAGCAAAGTCATTGTGACTCTCTGCAGGTTATTTCCCACCCAAAGCAGATTATCAATCCTACAGATTTAGATTCATTTCCCTGCTCTCGGAAAGCCATTACAAAGTGACGGTAACCCCCGTGCCCCCTTTTTGTGACATAACACCGCGTATTGTAAAATATTATACAGGACTGCATATCCCAACAACATGACTCATTCATATTTCTCCCGCCACTCCCTCTATACATACCACAGACAAATTAAATTAAGAATGATTTCCTTCTAGCATCACCGTACTTAAATGTTTTCATTCATCTACCACTTTTTAAAATTTATTTCCCAGAAGCACTTAATCTCATAATCTGCTTTTGCTGAGACAAGTGTTGGATCCCCTCAAAGACAGGGGACAAACAGACCGCGTGCACACATGCACGCACACACACACACACGCACGCGCGCGCGCACACAGAATCCCAGTGTCAGCCAAATTAATAAGCAGCTTAGCTGTCATTAGATTTCCATTTTTAAAACGATTCATCCATTCTTTATGCTTCCCTCAACCTTTTTCGTCTCCTCCTACATCCTTCTCCTCATCTGCTTCAACGCTCTGTGACAGGTAGCCTTCTGTGTTTGTTTGCTGACACAGCGCTGTGTCCACCCTCGGGCAGTCCAATACTTGTTTTAGGAGTTGATATTGGACACTGGCAGTTGGAGACTTGCAGCAAGGGAGGAAGTTAGAGGGAGGGGCGGCCATCAGGAAGACGGGGAAACTGTCCGACCGTCAGTCAGGGAAAAGCAGCAGGACATCTTTTCATCCTTTTGTTTGCTCGCAGGCAGTGTTCTCTCGCCAGTGAAGACGAAAATTCAATCTTTATCCTTTCACTCACTGCGTTTCTCTCCCCTCCACCTCGCCTCGCCCTTTGTTCGGCAAAACTATTCTCTTGCTTCTATCGTCCCTCTAACCTCCTCTTCCCTTTTTCTCACTCTTTCTCCGTGCCTTCTTCTTTCTCACGACTCTGTCAGTCACATCGGCAACGCACACACACAAAAGACTCTCTGCCATTTTGTTGGCCTCGGGGCGCAGTTGTTTGAGTGAGCTTTGTGTGAATCTCTCTCTCTCTCTCGTCTTTAAACCTGTAATTACCTCAGCTAGTGTGAAAAATGCAGTCTCACTACCGCACCACCCTCCTCCTCCACTCTCCACTCTCAAGGAAAGGAGGTTTATGTTGCTACCTTTTGACTGACTGGTGCTGCGTTACCTTGAGACCAATGCTAGACACTAATGAAATGAATGAGAAGGTCAGCGTCAACATGAGAAGATAGTGAGCGACTTGTGACTCTAGAAACACAGAGGTTTCTGTGGGAAATGTGTTTCGCATTTCTTATCCAAACAGGAAGTGTGTGAAACCTCTTAAATCATCATCAGCACACTCAAAATTGTGAAAAGCCTGATTGGTTTGGCAGTCAAAAAGGGCATTTCTTGGCAAGTATTTTTCATTTTTCAAAGGTGTCTTTTACTTTTTTTTCACGTGCTCTGCCTATCTCTCTCACACACTCACCTTCGTGCCGTCTCTCTTTCAGTGTGTTGCAAGCTCAGTCCAAGACTATCAAGCGTGAGACCCGGGGGATTGAAAAGCAAGATTTGGAAGGTTCGAAGGCTTTTGGCACGGACATTCATCCTGAGAATTTTGCAGGGCCACATCAGTGCCAGGATGCCATATATACGTGAGAGGGCACAGAGGAGCATTGTGACCCGGCACCCACGTCAAGGGGCCTGCCGAGAGCTACCAAAGAGGAAAACACTGAATGTCATTGTTATGTCGCGCCAATGATCTGCTCCGTGTCCTCTGCTATGATGTCATGGCAGACAATTGTCCAGCTGTGGCAAAGCACGCATGTCTGTTGAACGAGGCCGTCGATCACAGCATTGTGCGAGTATTCCTACAGGCAAGCTATACTTGACGTTAATTTTCACCTCGCAGCTATATTTTCATGTACACAACCTATTCTTCAGTATGAGTTTTGGATGCTAGACATTTAAATGAAGTGCTCTCTACTCTGCAGTGTGGGTCAGCTGCGAGTACACACTTGTTTTCTCATGATGCAGCGCAGACGTAGGAGGAAAATGAGCATGTCACGAGGAAAGCCAAGTCATAAAAACTCCAGACAAACCGCCTGTTGTGATTCACTCGCTTGTTCTCCCTCTATGAGAAGAATTAATCTATGTCAAACAGATCTTAACCAGATTCAGCACTGGACTACTTCATGTGACAGAACATCTTCTGTTAACTTCTGACATACATATTAGATTATCTATTTGAGGGAACGTTCACGTGTGACCGGTTAAGTTAATTATGTTGTTGCCTGTTGTTCTTTGTTTAGTGACTAAATAGTCACTAAACATGACAGCACAACGTGTGCAGAAAAGTTTCTTAAAGTGGTAACCCCCCCCCCCCACCGCCACCACACACACACACAGACAGACACACACTCACACACAGACACACACAGACACACACACACACACACACCTCTGCCATATAATAGTTGATTTGGTATTCACGGGACTTGACATGCACAGTATGCAGTCTCACTTGCAATCAAGAAGTGCACCACAACTTCGGTGTCAAGCTTCACAATGTTTTGCATAGTCGGCCTGTTTACCCCATACCCACCTGTGCTCCGTGCTATTTTGGGGACAGTTGGTGGAGGCCAAATAGTGCACAGGAAACCTGACCAACCATGATAACTATTACAATTTCACACAAACCTTCTTCAACAGAGACACGACCTGGCAGTTCATTTGTGCTACCATATATATTCATATCTAGACCGTTGTACTGTATATTAACACTGACTCTTTGACAAGAATGCTTTCCTATTACATGCAGCTCTGTACTCAACAGTCCATTACCAAAACAATTATCTTTGGCATACATCCAACAGTAAATATATAATATAATATATATAAAAGCAACCGCCTATACACCAATTCTGTCTCCAAGCTTGCAGATTTAATTAAATTCCTCATCTTCAGCCAACATATGTCTCCCGATGAAGACTGGAACACAGAGTGTTCCAATCGCAAGAAGAATGATGAAAGAGCAAATTAAGAAAGGAATACTATGATAAGATGAAAACATCCATGTGTCAAGCTGTTGTAACGCCACGTCATTTGGAAACTAGATGTTATGCTGGTATTGCTGGCGAGGACCTTTGTTGCCAAATATGTTGTTTGAGCAAATGAAAATAAGATGCACTTTCTGCTTATTTTGTAATTTTAAGCATAATGTGAGGAATTGTATAGGAATTGGAAATAACAAGATTGTCAAATAATGAAAAGGCAATTTTTTGTTTCTCATTAAAAATCAATACTTTTGACGCTTGGTATTAGGCAGACATTTTTTTATTTTGACTGGAAATGTGTTGGGTATGCTAGAACTATGCTTTCAATCATGATGGCATATACAATTTAAACTGTATGAGAAAAATAATAAAAACGAATTCTACCTCCTAGACCTCCAAGCTGAGCTATATGTTCAATAGAAATTCAAAAAAGTAATCTGTCTATACTGCCTGAAATTCTCTCCCATGTGTAGCCAATGAATCAAAGGACTGCTAATGTATGATACATTTCAATTTGCTTCAGGGGTACAAGCCTAAGCTTAATTGCTTCCACACACTCAACTGTGCAGTGAGAATTCAAAGTCATTATATTAGCCGCGCTGGATGTCCGATTCTGAACAACGTTATTACCGTCGTCCCCCGACACCTTATTTCTGCAGCTCTGAGCAAAAGTGTGCCGTGAACCCTGCAGGAAGCTGCTGGTTGCACATCGCTGCACTACGACTAGCGATGAAAGACAGTTACCGTGGTTACAGACTGTGTGTAAAAGGCTGATAAGAGCAGGGTTTGGATCAAACAGAGGTAGGCAGAGATGGGGTACAGTTAAGGAATATATGTCCAGGCAGAGATGATGAGTCACTTGGTTCATGTTCCTCGTGGCTTCGGTCCCCTTCCTGTCTGTCTGTCTGTCCGTCTGGCATCATGCTTCATTCATTCACCCTTATAGCCGTGAGAGAGTTCCTCTTCACGGAGATAGAGGGACAGTGAAAACTAATTATGTGAAATGTAACCTACTTTCAGGTCTGCAAGATCATTTCCCCTGAGATTTCCATAGAGATATTAGAAGAAATATCTGATTACATATCGTACAGCCATTCTCTGACTTCTAATTCTGTGCATTTGCTTTCATATATGCAGTCCAAGGTAGAACCTGGACTTACAAAAACAGACGTGATGCAGTACTCTCTGGGGATTATTGATTATTATTGACGGAAGGCCCAAAGCTGGAAATTGATTTTGTTTCTAGGTAGAAGATATTCCATAGGGATATTTTGTAACTCATAATAGCCTTGCAGAGGTCAAAACAAGATTTAGAATAGTATGGTATACTCTGTTATGGGCTAACAATCTCATCTGTAACCCCTACGAGAAGCAATGACCAGAAAAAAAGGTCATTTTAACAATACGAGAAGTGTGGAGCCACACACACACACACTTGTAAAAACGCGTTTACATTTTTCAAATCTAAACTCGGATTCACCAACATGGTGAGATGTGGCATTCTTCTCAGCCTCAGCCCGCTCTCGCAAACTTAAGAATTTCTGTTTTAACGAGGAAGCAACTCAAAATATGTTTTTCTTTTACTTTACGACAGAGACAAGCAGGAAAGACAGAGAGAGAGAGAGAGATAGAGAGAGAGAGAGAGAGAGAGAGAGAGAGTAGACGCCACTGAGTTGCTGCTTTGCTTGACACACATGATAATGCAGTCTGAACTAAAATGAAGAAATTAATACATACTGCATATTATAAAGAAAGTCTAATTTTTGGTCCTATTATCGATCAAGGGAGTTGGAAAGCATGCTTGGATTCATTCCAGTCATATTACCTCATTAGAAAGTAGCTGAGGTAAAAAAACAGATACTTTGTCTGGCAACAACACATTTGATAATAGGTCTTGACTTCATGATGAGAGGTATTTGAAATGTAAGTAACATTCTTGAAAACTATATTCTAGACACAAGCAATACCTTATATGAAGGGCGGTAATTTAAGTCCTTGAAACTAACGAGTATATAAAAGAGGAAATCTCTATCAGTGAGGGTGAATCTTAAATTGCAACCGCTCCACAGATAACCATGAAGTTGAATCAACACCACAGCAAGCTGTGTTCTTGGACCTTGATTCTACATCGCCTTAGATGACATGTTTAGAGCGGCTCTGTGCGTCTTGTTCTGCTTCCCTCACCTGTATCTCACTGCTCACTGCCTCTGATCAGTCCTGACAGCTGTCCTTCTCCAACCTTGCCTGACACACACACACACACACACACACACATTGCTGAGCAAGTGCAGCACCACAGGGCTGACCTCACCAAGCAGGTTTTTACGAACGTAGCTGGTGAACTGCATCTGAGTAACACCCAATGCATCTCTCTTTACTTCAGCCCGTGTTCCAGATCTGATTTGAAGCGTTGAAAGGTTTAATTCAGCAACGTTTAGTTATTCTGCTGTATGAGTGGTCTCAGGACTCCACTAACGACTTTGTAAAACAGCATATTGAGCTTAGACTGTTTGAGTCTGCTTCATGTTGCAATGAGACATTTCATCTTGAAAGCAACAACTGACCTCATCCTAATTTCTGTCTGCCAAAGCGTCCTCCTTTACTCTTGGATGCCATTTTTGAGAGCTTGCTGTTCTTTCTGTTGCCAACTTCCAAGAGCAAGCTTTTATAAGCTGTAGAGACACAATTTAGGTAAACAGTCTAGCGCCTATTGTGGTTCCCATTTTGTTTCACAACACTCCTAGGGGAGAGAAAGAAAAACAGAAAAGGTTCCCATCAGTAGCCACATATCGTATTTATAATGAGTGGTTTTACTTGTTATGCCTGTTATCCTGATGATAAGCAGCCCACGGACTGAAGCTACCTTGCCCGGACAAGGGAAACCGGGGCACCCTCCCGGAGCCAGACCCAGGAGGGGAGCTCGTCGGCGAGCGTCTGGTGGCCGGGCGAAAAAACATCATGGAGCAGCAGTCACCCTGTGGACCCACCACCCGCAGGGAGAATTATCGGGGTTGGGTGCTATGTAGACCGGGCGGCGGGCCAGGCGGGAGACCTGGGCGGGCCGATCGCCGGCGGCATAAACTAGCTCTAGGGCCGTGGAACGTCACCTCACTAGCGGGGAAAGAGCCGGATCTGGTGCAGGAGGTGGAGCGGTACCAGCTAGATATAGTTGGGCTCACCTCCACGCACAGCATGGGCTCTGGAACCAAGCTCCTGGAGAAGGGTTGGACTTTGTCCTTTTCTGGAGTTGCCCAGGGTGAGAGGCGCCGGGTGGGAGTGGGGATACTCACAAGCCCCCGGCTGAGCGCCGCTGTGTTGGAGTTTTCCCCGGGGAACGAGAGAGTCGCCTCCCTGCGCCTACGGGTTGCGGGGAGTAAGGCTCTGACTGTTGTTTGTGCTTATGCACCGAACAGCATGTTCCGAATGGTGTTTTGTTGTTGGACTTCTGTGCTAGCCACAGTTTGTCCATAACGAACACCATGTTCGAACATAAGGTGGCTCATAAGTGTACCTGGTACCAGAACACCTTAGGCCGGAGATCAATGATCGACTTTGTAATTGTATCATCTGATCTGCGGCCGTATGTCTTGGACACTCGGGTAAAGAGAGGAGCAGAGCTGTCAACTGATCACCACCTGGTGGTGAGTTGGATCAGATGACGGGGGACTCGGCTAGAAAGACCTGGCAAGCCCAAACGTGTAGTGAGGGTGAACTGGGAACGTCTGGCAGAGGATCCTGTCCGGGAGGTCTTCAACTCCCACCTCCAGAAGAACTTCTCACAAATCCCGAGGGAGGCTGGGGAGATGGAATCCGAGTGGACCTTGTTCAAAGCCTCTATTGTGGACGCGGCTGCTCGGGGCTGTGGCCGGAAGGTCATCGGTGCCTGCAACCCGAGAACCCGGTGGTGGACACCGGGGGTGAGGGAAGCCGTCAAACTATAGAAGGAGGGCTTTCGGGCCTGGCTGGCCCAGGGGTCTCCTGAAGCAGCTGATGGGTACCGGCGGGCCAGAAGGGCTGCAGCGGCGATGGTCGCGGAGGCTAAAACTCGGGCATGGGAGGAGTTCGGAGAGGCCATGGAGAAGGACTTTCGGTTGGCCTCAAGGAAGTTCTGGCAAACCATCCGACGGCTCAGGAAGGGAAAGCAGGGTCTACCCCAGGCTGTTCTCAGCAGGGGGGGGGGGACTGCTGACCCGGACTGGGGACATCGTCGGGCGGTGGAAAGAGCACTTTGAGAAACTCCTAAACCCGGCCAACATGTTCCCCGGAGAGGGGGCAGCGCCGGAAGACTTTGGGGTGGTTTCACCCATATCCCTGGCAGAGGTCGCTAAGGTAGTCAAAAAGCTCATTGGTGGCAAGGCGCCAGGGGTGGATGAGATCCGCCCTGAGATGCTGAAAGCGCTGGGCATTGTTGGGCTGTCTTGGTTGACACGCCTTTTCAGTGTCGCATGGGGGTCGGGAACAGTGCCCATGGACTGGCAGACCGGGGTGGTGGTTCCCATCTTCAAGAAGGGGGACCGGAGAGTGTGCTCAAACTATCGTGGTATCACACTGCTCAGCCTCCCGGGAAAAGCTTATGCCAGGGTGCTGGAGAGGAGGCTCCGACCGCTTGTCGAACCTCGGATTCAAGATGAACAGTGCGGATTCCGTCCCGGTTGTGGAACAGTGGACCAGCTCTTTACCTTTGCAAGATTACTGGAGGGGTCCTGGGAGTTTGCCCAACCAGTTTACATGTGCTTTGTAGACCTGGAGAAGGCTTTCGACTGGGTCCCTCAGGGGTTTTTGTGGGGGGTGCTGCGGGAGTATGGGGTGCCGGACCCGTTGGCACGGGCCATCCGGTCTCTGTACGCCTGCAGTAGGAGCTGTGTTTGTCTCCTCGGTAGTAAGTCACGTTCCCGGTGGGTGTTGGCCTCCGCCAGGGCTGCCCTTTATCACCGGTCCTGTTCGTGACCTTCATGGACAGGATATCTAGGCGCAGCCAGGGGGCGGAGAGGATCCGGTTCGGGAGTCTCGGGATCGCCTCTCTGCTGTTTGCGGATGATGTGGTCCTGTTTGCCTCCTCGGACAGTGACCTCCAGTATTCACTGGGGCGTTTTGCAGCCGAGTGCGAAGCGGCAGGGATGAGAGTTAGCACCTCCAAATCTGAGGCCATGGTGCTCTGCCGGAAACCGGCGGATTGCTCCCTCCAGGTGGGGGCAAACTGCCTACCCCAAGCGAAGGAGTTCAAGTATCTCGGGGTCTTGTTCACGAGTGAGGGTAAGGTGGAGCGGGAGATCGACAGGTGGATCGGTGCGTCTGCAGCAGTAAAACAGGCGCTGTACCGGTCCGTCTTGGTGAAGAGGGAACTGAGCCGGAAGGCAAAGCTCTCCATTTACTGGTCGGTCTACGTTCCAACCCTCACCTATGGTCACGAACTCTGGGTCGTGACAGAAAGAACGAGATCTCGGATACAAGCGGCCGAAATGAGCTTCCTCCGTAGGGTGGCCGGGCTCAGCCTTAGAGATAGGGTAAGGAGCTCGGACATCCGGGGGGAGCTTGGAGTCGAGTCGCTGCTCCTTCGTGTCGAAAGGAGTCAGCTGAGGTGGTTCGGGCATCTAGTCAGGATGCCTCCTGGACGCCTCCCATTAGAGGTTTTCCGGGCACGTCCAACTGGTAGGAGGCCCCGGGGAAGACCGAGGACACGCTGGAGGGATTATATCTCCCGGATGGCCTTGGAACGCCTCGGGATCCCCCAGAATGAGCTGGAAAGTGTTGCGGGTGAGAGGGAAGCCTGGGTCGGCCTGCTGAACCTGCTGCCACCGCGACCCGACCCCGGATAAGTGGGTGATAATGGATGGATGGATGGTTTTACTTGTGAATTGCTAGTCAAGGAGCCCTTTAATTGTTTATAGTGTTATGCAAAATGCAAGATGATGTTGTCTCTTACTGTTCAGAGTTTAATGCAGTAAAAGACTTTTGAAAAACACACTGACCATGTGTGATGTATTAGCGTACACTAATTTATGGTTGGATGTGATTTTGCTATGATTCGTGCGAAACAACTTGTGCTCTCAATTTCAGCTGCGGCTCCAAACATAGTTACATATTTGATACGATTAAATGTGGTTAAATGCCGTTTTGGTTTTGATCGTTACATCAGTATGGCTTGAGCAAGTCTCAAATTTGATTTTTCCGGTGAAATATGTTTTCATTCAGTCATGCTTTCTGTTCATAGACTTATACTAAATTACGTCTAGTGGCAACCTTGCTATGAGAGTAATACTTTTCGAAACAGCTCAAACACTTTTGCAAAAACATCCATATCATCCATATAAAGTGGATGTTGGAGCCTCACAATACTTGGAATGTGATATGTGGTTATTTATGGTGTGCCATTCAAATAGCATTAACAGTAAACATTGTATGCCAAATACGGCTTGTCTGAAGCCCAGCTCAATAGCCTCTTTAGATCTCTCAACAGAGAACAGATTGTTTTTTCTCTCTGTTTTCTCTCCAGATCTCTAATCCTGCTCCATTGTCTCTCAGAGATGTTTTTTTAAGGATGTGTACAGAATTGGAAAGCATACATCAAAATTAGAAACTCTCCATTAACCACCAGTGTTAAAATTGACAATTTGTTTACTCTTCCAGTTGAACCCAAATAAAACATTTGTCTTTGTTTGGCCTTGTGGCTGTCCCTTGTTTGCTGTAAATTCTTATAAATGTATGCATGACCAATAACATGCACTTATTTAAACCATTTTTTAATGCTCACTGGGAAAACAGGATTCAATTCTGTGATATAATATTGCTTTCACTGACTTTGCCAGGGGTTTCAGTTCTTCTCATTCTCAGGCCCCCGGTTATTGCCATTACTGTTATTACAACTTTTGCACTGATGATTATATTTGAGTCACAGCAATGAATCAGTGTTTTTGAACAAATTACTATTTTAGAAATGTTTAATTTAGGGGCTTCAAAGTTTAAAATCTAAATTAAAGTTGAAAGTCTAATGAGCAAGTTAGTCACAACACAAGTATTGCAGGTCTCTGAGCACTGGTCACAATCCCTATGCTCTTTCTTCTAAAGCGATCTTCATGATATTTCATTGTTTGATCCAGTTCATTCAATCTATTATAAATATTACCACCAGTAGCCTTTGATCATGCATCATTCATGTCATTCCTTGAATTTGTAGTCTTTCATTAATGGGAACGTTTTTGCTCCATCATCTTGGTGTGACTCACTTTAAACTAGATTATTTTAGAAGCATGGACAACTTAAAAAACAGGATTAAGGACTATTAACCTCTAAATGTTCCTGTTGTTTGTACTTCTATTTGACACATTTTATGTTACTGTCTTGACACCCTCAAAAATATGATTTTAAATCTCAATGGGAAAATCCTGGAAAAATAATGGTTGAATAAAAAAGAATATACATAAATATTAGATACAATAATACAAATCAAATAAAGCGGTTATGGAACACAAAAAGCACTGTATGACGTAGTACACAACATCAAGACAAGGATGTAATCATATTACCCACAGCCTGTTTTTGGCTACAAATGTTGGTGCAAATATTTACAATAACAAGCAAATATTTTTTTTCTATTACTATTATTTTCATATTGTAGATTTCCACATTTGTGTTATCATCAATGCATTTTTAATCTATTCAATAAAGAAGAAAAAAACGAAACGAATAAATGAGTTTGTCAGGGAAAAGCAAATACAATGTCAAAACAAACAACATACAAAAATGAATCAATGAACTGTAAATCATTGGCCAAGTAGCTTATGAGGGATATTGAAGAAGTCTGAAGTGTTGTCAAACAACTTGACACGGTTTTGGGATGTTTCCTCTTTCTTATTTGTGATGACAACAGCGACTCAGCCTCCACTCCAACGTGAAATGAGATATGCAATCACGAGTGACAGGCAGGAACTCGTTTCCCACGTGGTTCCTGCATGTTTCTATTTCTATAATTAACGTTCATTGTGACTTCGTTAACATATAGTGGCACAAATAAAGCGGCACTAGCATGTTAATGTTAATGTTGGGCGTCATGTTCTTTTGTACGGTTGGTGTTAACCGCTAGCTATACGAGACACCATCATAACGTATTATTATTATACGTTATCTAACATTAGCTCATGTTAACCCTATACTCACCTGAACCCTGACTGGTGGAATCAATTAACAGCGAGGGGGGAAGCCAAACAAACATAGCCTTACAATTGTGGAATATTATATCACTTAGGTTAAATTAAAATAGGTCATGTTGGAGCTCCTAAAGGTGATTATTTCAATCGTGAGCGTTGTTAATTAGGTTCACGTGCGCACCAGTTAAAATGACATTCACTTTATGGGTAGTTTATTCGCTCGTGACACAACTCACTAGCTTCACGTTACGACAGTGCGAGTCGTTTCCGTCCACCTGCCTCCGGTGAGGAGTTGCACCGTCTTTGTAACGCTCGTCAAACGGGGTTTCTCTCTCCAGCCTCTGCGTGTCTCTGTCACACGCAGGAGACTGGCGTAACAAGCAGGAAGTAAAAGGAAAAAAAAGGAGACAGCAGCTCATGAAAAGCAGAAAGTAAACGCTGTCGGATCGAAGTTGGAGCACCTTGTTCTGCTGTAAAGTGAAAGTAGAGCCGTCGACAGCTCGAGTAACAACATTCAGGGCTCAACGGCTGTGCTAGGGAAGTTAGCCGTCAAGCTAGTTCCTCCACCGACTCCATCTCAAAACAAGCCCGAGACAGAAAAACAGAGGGGGAGGAAGACACAGACAAGTAAGTACATTGCAAGCCCCACTGTGTGCGTGTGAGAGAGAGAGAGAGAGAGAGAGAGAGAGAGAGAGAGAGAGAGAGAGAGAGAGAGAGAGAGAGAGAGAGAGAGAGAGAGAGAGAGAGAGAGAGAGAGAGAGAGAGAGAGAGAGAGAGAGAGAGAGAGAGAGAGAGAGAGAGAGAGAGAGAGAGAGAGACACGCACGCACGCACTCACTCACTCACACGGGGGATGAGGGGGGGGGGGGGGCTGCATTACAGCACTTTTTCCACCGGTTGTTTGTGTCAGCAGTACGGAAAGAGTACACAGACAGGAGCTCAGGAGAGGAAGGCTCCGAGGAGGTGTGTGTGTGTGTGTGTGTGTGTGTGTGTGTGTGTGTGTGTGTGTGTGTGTGTGTGTGTGTGTGTGTGTGTGTGTGTGTGTGTGTGTGTGTGTGTGTGTGTGTGTGTGTGTGTGTGTGTGTGTGTGTGTGTGTGTGTGTGTGTGTGTGTGTGTGTGTGTGTGTGTGTGTGTGTGTGTGTGTGTGTGTGTGTGTGTGTGTGTGTGTGTGTGTGTGTGTGTGTGTGTGTACAGGCCATGCATCATGGTCTCTCTTCAGAGTGAAGTGAAAGGTGGGCGAGAGGGCATGAAGACAAAAACACAAAATAAAACATGTAAAGGTCAAAGCCTGATGACTTTCAGAGGGAGGTGGGAGATAAAATAAGAGTTGTGGGTGTTTGGGTCATGCTGAAGGTACTGGCAGACTGCACTATCCGTTTGTGAGTCAGTAAACAAAAGTGAGTCTGTTTGCACACACAGACAGTTCCGTGACTGCTTCTTGTTTATTGTCCTTGCAAAAGGGCACAACCTTTTTTGTGTAGGTTGTGTGATAGTGTTGCTCTGCATGCTGTTTCCGGTGGACTTTGCCTCCCTCTGTACATCATCTGTTGTGGGAGTATTATATCAGAGGGGATTAGTCCTGAGGATCTTGGACTTTCCCCTGTGCAAATATGAGAGCTGTTCACAGAAGGTCGCAGCTATTAATAAGCTGTCCCCTACTCTGTGTGTCTCCTTTAGGACTTATTCCTCTTATCCCCAGAATTATTATCGGCCACCATGGACCACAAGGGGGAACCCCAAGAAGGAGTCATGTGCCTGGAGGAGCTGCCACAGATGGACGGATCATGTGATGCGTGCGAGCCTGACGAGGCCCAACCGGCCACACAAGTGTGCCACACCTGCAGTTTTGCCTTCTGCCTTGTCCATGCTGACAGACATGCCAGCAGCACACATCACCCCATAATGCCTTACATCCACGAGGGGACACCAGCTAATGTACTTGGTACTGACAGAGACTCCAGAGTTGGAGATGGAGCTGAGGATGAACCTCGTGTGGAGAGGGCAGCTAGAATTTGCGCGAATCAGATGGCGCAGGTCGGCTTGGCGATGGCTAATGGCGACGAGAGTGATGATGTTGGCGAAAGAGAAGGAGCCAAGAGTGGTCTGCACCTGGAGGCTGAGCTGGGTGATGGAGCTGAGGGTGCAGAAGCAGGGCAGGAGGCCCTGGCCGCTGGAGAGGCTGGGAAGAGGGACACCGTGACAGTCGAGAGATTGCGCTGCAAGGAACATAAACAGGAAGGCTCCCTCTACTGTAAACCCGATGAGAAGATCATCTGTGTGGTGTGTGCCGTGCAGGGTGAGCACCGTGAGCATGAGATAATCACCCTGCATGAGGCCTACGTGTGGCAGAAGGTGAGTTACACACCCAGAACACGATAGGTTTATATAGAACCGCACTGTGTGATTTACTGTATGCTCTCTACTGTAGTTAATCACTTGGATGTATAACTGACCTTTACCTCCCCGAAATTCACTCGCACTACTTCGCTCCCTTCACTGGTTACCCGGTGGCCGCCCCCATCTGCTTCAAAACATTGGTACTTGTCTACCGTGCTGCGAACAGATCGGGTCCAGTCTACATCCAGGACATGGTAAAACCGTACATCCCAGCCCGTTCACTTGGCTTGTAGCGCCATCACTGCGAGCTAGACACTCAACAAAGTCACGACTGTTTGCTGTCCTGGCTCCTCAATGGTGGAACAAGCTCCCCACTGACATCAGGACAGCAGAAAGTTTCTACATCTTCCCCGGCAAACTAAAAACACATAGCTGTAGGCCCTGTAGTCTTTAAGTCAAACTCACTAGGGCTCTGCAAGTGATATTTTAAGGCGTATTTACTAGGTCATGGGAGTCACCACTCATTCAGTGCAGCAATGCAGGTGGTTAGTCCAGTTAGCCGGGCTAATGCTGATCTGGCTTTAGAGACTAACCCATCATCACTGTGGGCTCAGTTCTGCAGAGCATAGTGTTTGTGATGCTTATAGAACCATTTAGAGCAGTGGTCGCCAACCCGTCGATCGCGATCGACCGGTCGATCTCGGAGACGTTCTCTGTCGCTCTCCAAAATAAAATAAAAATAAATTCAGAAACACATTGGGCCTCATTCTCGAACATTGTCTGAAGTGTCTTCTGAAATGTTTTCTTGCGGACTTCGGAAGACAACGTCAGAAAAGATCTCATGAACGCCTGCAAATGGGTTCTTACACAGCCGAAGTGTTCTCACATGTGCTCCCCCGACTGAGGATTCTTAAAGTGAACGCGCGTCCTCGTGCACCTGGATTTGCATCCAGAAACGCCCCGCCAGCTCCTTATAAGGGCATGCAACTGAAGAGACGTGTGAACAGACTCCACAGGCAATGCGAAAGCAACTTCAGACTGACTCAAAGCAGAAAGTGAGCATCGGTCGAGTAAACTGAGTGCGACTTAACTTCACCGGTGCAGATACTGTTGCACAATGTACATTTGTGTTATAATTATAACATTATTATTATTATTATTATTATTATAATTATCCCATATGAGAAAACTTTCATGAATGCCAAATTTGTCCCGAAAAATGCGTAAGTGGAGTTCAGAAAACCACCAAATCAAAGTCCAGTCACAGACTGCCTCAGACTGGCTGCCTGTGCTTATGAGCCCAACTACAAGCTCACAGACAGTGTTCAGTCACAGCCATCACACTGACTTGAGTCACATGACTTCTGATGGCATTGTGATGGGACACAGATTACAATTAGGCCAAATAAAAAGCCTCACGTTGTAAGTCCAGTCTGGACAGTGTTTTTCTCTCAATGGGGAGATCTTGCCTGTCACCAAGGCAGAGGTCAGGGAACTTGGGCTTAGAAAGGTTGGTGACCACTGATTTAGAGTCAGATGGTATCAGCACACTGAACACATTTGGACTGTTATTGCACAGTGGACCAATTAACAAGGATGGGGGTTGAGGGGGTTCAATAATATCAGAAAACAGGGCTTAGTTTTGGATTCATATTTTGAACAGTCAATGGTTTTGCTTGTGAACACTGAAATAAACTGAATCACAAAGCCAGTGTGACTGTGGGTCAGTGGTTAGCAGGTCCATCTTTCAATTAGGGGGTTGGCGGTTCAATCCCCGCCCTAGTCGATGTGTCCTTGAGCAAGACACTTAACCCTGAATTGTTCCCTGTAGCTGTGTCTACAGTGTATGAATGTAACATGATTGTAAGTCGCTTTGGATAAAAGCGCCAGCTTAATGTAATGTAATTTAGCTTTAGTAGTAACATGGTGTGTTGAATGTTTTTTTTTAAAGAGCACAAGTGTTGTCCTCCTCTACCCTGTGGCCGCACAAAACAAAAGTAGAACAGCGCACTTCACTGGCTTACTCTTACATCATGGTCACATATGGATTGATGAAAGACAAAAGGGGTCACACACTTACACACAGCCTACGGCTACATTATTTACACTAAACCGACTCTGGCTTTCATCAGGCTCAATGTGTCAGTGTATTCATGTGAAAGATCTCTTAATCTCCGGTGGTGATATGATTTCCTGTTGCTGTACATGGCCTTAAGCATATAGCATGTCAAACTTGATATGCATTATTAGCCTGCCATTGACTGGTGAGCTGTCAAGGAGGTACCATGTATTTTCTTTCAATATTGAGATGTTCAATTACAAATATGGTCATATTTGTTTTTTGTCTTTCTTTTGTATCGAGATATTAAAAAACACGTTAATTGGATGCTCTTTTGAATGATTAGCAGTGCCATTATGAACTAATAGCAGATGATCTCTTTGTAGTTATGTGTTGTGTTTTTATGTAGTGGCATTGTCTTTACGATGTGTTTTTGTTTTCCACCTTAAGGGCAGGCAAGGTTATGACCTGCTGGGCTGTACACAACAGATGTCTGAGAAGATCAAGAACAAGTGGACCAACCCCGAGGTGAGTGCAAACTCCTGCACACATCACACCGAGTCGATCCTCATGCGAGTTAGCCAGGAAGGGCCATTTTTAGAAACTCCCTCCCAAAAGGATTTGCACTCAACTGTTCTCATTTAGAAATGAGCTCTTATCAAATGAAATGAGATTTTATCTGCGGCAATAAAAGTGCACTTGACCTTGCAAAAAAAGCCTGACAAATTAACACTGCAGACCCCGCAGGTCCATTTGTACATTTCAATGCAATGTTATATATTTCAGTGTTTCCCAGTCAACGACTTCCATAACTCCAAATTCCAATTTGGATCAATGACAATCTGATTTGAAGGTGTGATTATTATGATGTTTTGTCTCAAAATGGCTAAATTAGTATTTATTTCTTTTCTTTTTATCAAATAGGTTATGTCTATAGAATCTTTTTTTTTTTTGTTTTTTTTTTGTTGAGCCTGGTTTTAAGGCATGGGAAGCCATAAAGAGAGAGAGAAAAAATAAGCCATTACTCATTTCTAATTCAGTGGGTACAGCAGTAAACACTGCAGACCAATATAGACTGTAGCTGGGGAAACACAGCAGAAGAATATGATAAAGGGGGATTAGAAGAAGAAGAGAAAGTCATTGGTTAGTTAACATGAGAGCCAATTATTTCAATCCATATAGTTCTAATGCTGCCCCATTGACGGATAACGGACTTCGGGTTTCTGACTCCTACAGTTGTACTCGAGGTGTACAAGTGATGCCTCATGCATCATTGTGAGATCACTGAGTCATGTCAGTCAGGCTTCAGCTGATGTCACCTTTTTTCACTCCGCACTTCTGGCCAAGTCAGAGGGCGTGTTTTCAACTCTATTTACTCATAGTCATGTATAACATGGAGAGGAATACCCTGTAGCGGTTTTTATAACCCTGTTGGACTTGTTAAGTTGACAGAAATAAGGACTTAGAAAGTGAATGTATTATACACTGCGTTAAATAGTAAGGTGGTTCTGATGTTTTTTTTTATCCCTCTCAATAGATAAATAAATGACATGGATAAGATATTAAAGACACCTTTCACTACAATGTAGCCCAATATAACACAAATAATCATTACACCCAAAGACAAGCTAGAAATAATGAGTTTCAACATTTTTATTTAACCTTCACAGGCTGCAGTCTAAAAAAAAAAAAAAAAAAAAGTAGTGTGCATTTTGCACAGTCACCTTTCTCTTAATATCAACAATACAAAAGCGGCAAACTGTCAAGTCAACCTTGAAAACCTGGGCTGTATTTCCATTACGGATGCAATTGCGGGGGCATGTTCTGCCACCGAAAAATAAAACCTGACCGCAGACGGTTCATGTTGTGCAGTGAGAGAGGTAACCGCGAGCGACAGGATCGGGTCTCAGCTACTTACGTCGACAGTGACTGCTCCTGCTCTCTCAACCAGCCCTGCAACGCCTGTTCTTCCGCCATGCTCTGCTTCTAAAACTGTCTGAATGCACTGGAGAGTAGTGGCACCCAGGAGCATTGCTCAGTAGCTGCAGAGATGTGACCGAAGCACACAAGGCTTAATGTAGAAGGTTAATTTAACTGGCCTGCAAGAGGCAACACTTTTACTGGCAGCCGCCACCCAATCCAAGTTCAGGTCTATTATCATACTGAAATATCAATGCTGCCCCAAGGACTTCCTTGACATTTAGTCTTGTGCCATTCCACTGTAGAGGTGCAGTGCACTCAGTGAAACACTTACCTGCTCACTCACGGGCCATTGTGTGAGAGACCATTATGTGGATTTGTCAGTGTGTCCTCTCTGCACACTCAAATGTCAACGTTTCTCATTCTGCACGACAGACGACCATCAGAGCGACTGCAGCTGGTGAGGAAAGTTCTGTCTGTGTGCGAGTGAGAGAGACAATAAAGAGAACCAGATGAGACGGAGTTGGAGGAGGTTAAGCTGCCGCGCTATCTATGTCGTCCGATTTACATTGTATGTTGCGAGCGCGATAAATCTGGCATATGAGCAAATAATTGCCAGTTAGCCAGGCAGCAGTGAGCGAGAAACACAACATAGCAAGGAGTGGTACATGTGTGTAAATAACTAACCAGCTAGTGTGAGACTGTCTGGAGGGCATGCACACTTCATTGGTTCATTTAGGACACTGGCACATACAGTACATTACTAAGATGATCATACAGAAATGTAATAATCTAATACAATAATAGGTGTCAATGAGGAAAGCTGCTGTCTGTGAAAAGGTAAATGGGGAATTTAACCCTGAGCTGGTGTTTGCTCATTAAAACTAATGTGTAATGATGTACTTTGCTGCAGGTGTGGGGTTTGTTCTCTTTCTAAGCTCACAGCTCCGTTCTCCACAGGGAAGTGGAATATAATGCAAAAAACAGTGATGAGGCTGCATCTACATTAGGGTTGTCACAATACCAAATTCTAACTTCGATACGATACCTGCCATAAATATCACGATACCGATACTTACGATACCAGAATTCGATACGATACCACAAATGCGATATGATACTGGTATATTTATCTATAATAGTAATAAATAAAACATCTGTATGGTTCCCTTTTTTACCAGCTTGTTCCTTCCCAGCTTTTTCAACACTTAACAAATGGTATTATTAGTATTAGCCTACAGCAAGATATTAATGAAAACTTCATGGTGCCATCACAGCATTGATTATACACGGCTATGTAGGCCTTTTGTCCGTATCTGACTAGATGACTACATAGTTCCTTCCATAAGTACGTCAATTGTAGATTTCGTATTTTATCTTAATTCATGGAATAATTATTTTTCCTTAACTAAAATAAAAAAGACTTAGCTGAAGATCCACCCTCATGTAGCCATTTTGCATCAATTGTGTTTCATTTAGTACACGTGTGTGCATTGTGACCTCATGATCATATAGACTGGTCGTTAAACTAGGCTAAGGCTACAGTGTTAGGCTGTATGTGGGTGAGCTTAAGGTGTGCATCATGTTTATAATCACATTTGATTACCTGTCGTTCTTTGAACTCTTTGAAAAGTTCGGGGTGTCTGTCTGAAAGGTGCTTTAATGTTTGACGTGTTGCTCCTTGGTCTGAGTGGCTTTAAAACACGTTTTGCTTTATGTCAGTCGGCCTTCCTTCACTGTCTGTATGTCAGTGCGCTTTCCGCATCTTTATTTTTTTTACAAAAAGTCGCAAAAAGCGCCTGCACGTGATGCCATGTTGTCTCCCCAGCGATCACTGAGTGAGCGCTGCACAGCCCCGCCCCCTTGCAGTCAACGCGCTGGGCCGCATTAACGGGGCAGTGAGTGCGCTCTGATCATGCGCTATTTTAATAAAGTATCCATACTAAAAATATGCAAAACCGTATCGTTTTGAACGTACTGGTACCGCGGTACCTTTTTAGTATCGGTACACCGTGCAACCCTAATCTACATATTAAAGTGGTACCAGAGGTGTAACCTAACATGAGGGGCCTAGATTGCTGTCAGTCGCTCGGTCGTTACTTATCGTCAAAGAGCTGGAAATGATTTATGAAACATGTTGGGGTTTTCAGTCCAGGACAGCGGGTTGTCATCATATCTTTCTCGCTCCCGTGTTTTATTTACCCACTTACTGCTGGGCAGAGTGTCGCCTATAGGACAGAAGCCGCCCGTTGTGCCGCTCTCTGCAGCTACAGAGAGAGGAGTCTGCTATCTGGAGTCAGCACGGCAACATCAGCCCAGTCGCAAATGATATGTGTGTGGTAGCTACATCCATTTTTCCCTGCCTCACATAATTTACAAGAGCAGCAGACACATTAAAGCTGTCTTAGGGAGCCGAGGCCGAGGAACAGACGGCAGCGGCATGAAAAGACTTTGCTGCTTTCGGTTATTTTCATCCTGCTTTTTCTTGTTCATTTCTACCTCATCCTGTTATCTTCCTCCTCCCACTCTTCCTCTCTTTACACCCTCTCCCACTGCTTTTTAAGACTGCCATGCCCCTTCTATCTCCACTCACAGCATTTTAATTGAATTACCCTGAATCATTCCCCAGAAAGTTGCTTGGCTGACATTGCCTCACTCAAAACTAATAAAAAGGCGCTGGGTATTGAAACTCTACTATTATAAAACCAAAGGCCTTCTGTCTCATTTTTCCCCCTCCCTCTTTTAACTTCTCTTACATCCCCAATTCATATTTCTTCATAGGACTTTTGAAGATCTGATGTTTTTCAAATGAACTTGTATTGCTGTGTTGTGTTAGAGGTTTAATTGGAGAATCTAATTCCTGGAAGAGATAAAAGAGAGCTTGAGAGAGTAGTGTTCACTTGGAACAGGGCCACTATTGCCAAGGGCAAGGGCAGTTCAAATCCATTTACTCCTAATGCTCTATTAATGCTTTTTAAGCCTTTTTAAAAAAAGCATCACACAAAACAGACTCCAGTAAGCACCAGAACTGGCACTAATTTCAAAGAAAGTTAACTATTTGAACTGTCGTGCTCCCAAAATTCCCCTTAAGGAGCATCAAAGTCTCCATGGCAATTTCAAAGAACATACGCTACAGTTGCCTTTTTCATTACTTCATTGAAGCTGCAGGATGCTGACATTTAGGGAAATAAGATGACACTATTTGGTCTGCACCATTGTATCAAACAGTAAATTCTAGATGTCTCGGGCATCACATTATCGTTTAGTTCTGTATAACCCATTTGGTGTCGAAACTTTGGGAATTAAATAAAAAATGTAATTGTCTTTGTCCACAAAAATGCATTTGTAGTGATGAGCCCTCTAATGTGTCAGGTTGAGATGAAAAGCCTGATGCTACTTTGATATTTGTTGTGAGCGCTTTTCAGTTTACCTTTTTTGTTTTCCACTTTAACGTGTCCTGATGGCTCACCAAAGTAATGCAACACAGTTGTTTCCAACACTGTTATATTTCTATTCTCAAGAGCTTTAGTTATTTTTTTTGCAGTTTTGTTTTTTTGTCAGCCTTGATGATGTTTTTGTTAGAGCCAGTAACGGACTACACTTTTGTGTGGGAATTTCAACTTTCAGCCCACCTTTCACATCTCCCACGTATTGTTCATAAAGTAATTAAATTGTCCATGGTGGTTGACAGGGAGCTTACAGTCCCTTGTATAAACCCGACATAGGCCTTTTTTAGCAACTGCCTGCAATACCATAATTCCTGAATTTCTCTGAAAATGGTTTGACAGTGATAATACAAGGCATGTTAGAAACATGACTGAAAATGAATTTGGCTTCCCTAATCTGCTTGCCGAACGTCGTACCTTTGCTTGAAAAATAAATGAGCTTTCTTAATCTGCTAGCCTGATGTCGTACCTCTGCCTGCTCGCTCTCTCTCTCTATCTCTTTCATAGCCACTGTCCTTACTCTAACTCTGCCCTTGTAAGCAGCGTGCCGCTGTCTCTCCCTATGCCTCATTTTGTGGCCTCAGCTTGCAGCTATGCAAATGAAGATTAGCACGCATGAATGCTGCTTCCTTACTAGCTGGACACATTCTCAGAGAAACTCCATCACATTCACTGGGTGAAAGGTCCAAGAGCAGAGGGCTCCTGCTCCAGATAGACAAAGAGCACTGATCCAGGATCACGCCTCCCATCTGCCACAGGGACTCTATGGTAGGGCAGGGGGCCCATTGGAGGCCCTCGGTAGAGGAAGATGTGATGATGGAATGTGTCCGTTTGATGAGATGCTAAATTACGATTAAGTTTTATGTTACGGTGCTGTCCGCCCTATTCATGTTGTAGCTCTGTTCTTGGCTAGCATTATTCTTTATGATTCATTGTCGCTGCTTTCTCTCCATTCTTGGAAACCCGGTGGGACCGCGTATGCAGATTTTATAAAGTGATACATACTTATGTATGTATGACTTATTTATGGTGGTAGAATTATGTTATGTGAAATGAAACTGGAGACATTAATGAGTGAAGATGAGTTGTCGCAAATGTCTGCCCACTTTTTCATTTTTGCAGCGTAAGTGGAGAAGAGTCAGCATTATCAGCTACAATGCAATATTTACCGCATTTAACTTGTTCAAACATTAGAAAACATGGTATGTAACATAAGCTAATATTAGCCATAAGCTACTTCAACCTTTTATTTGATAGTGTATAATTGCATATGTTGTCTCTCTGTAAGTCAGAGACTCTCCATTTTTTTTTTTTAATTGCTCAAATGTAACTTCATTAGTATTCACAAAGGTAGCTGAATGCTAAAGCTACGCTTGACATGGAATTAACTAATGAAGCAATCACTGCTAGCTGTTATTCAATTCATACTATAATACAAAACAAGTGACAGGCTCATTACATGTGGCCAACTGAATATAAATGAAAATGCCTTGCAGATAGTAAAGCCTTTTAAAAATGAATATTTGAAAGGAAAATTTAGATTTGCAGAGGAGTTGGACTTGAATATTGAATATGTTGATCCATCACGGTGTCAATGACACCTCAATCAGAGCCAACTTAGAGCAAGATGTCTGCCACATCAAAACATGAGCAACAGCTCAAGCTTTGAATTATTATCTCCCTATGAAATGAGGTAGTAAATATGCCTTGTCATTTCTAAATGTGTTTTTATTTTTAGTGTTAGCTGCGTACGTTTGAATTGATGACTCTTCTAAAAGATTGAATCGGCCTATATAGTTATTCATTTGAGTTTATGACGTTTGGGCTCTTCCTACTATTGTTTTGTGTTAAAGTAAAGAACTTCCGGAACAGGAGAATAGATTTGACAAAAACAAAGCTTCATTTGCTCCAAAATTTCACATTCACAACTTAAGTATCTATACAAGGAATGGAACATGTTGCTAGTCCATTGTTTCTAATTCATCAGAGATGTATTTAGGGTATTGATTTGGGACAAAAAAAACAGCTCTTGCTTTCCTATTAGATGTTAACTAAGTCTCTTTGTCTCATTTAAATGAACAATGTGCTTGTTTTTCTCTGTTTTTATATAAAGAAAGTAAATAAAAAAAATGTTACCTCTTGCACTTTGTTTAATCGGCAATTTGGAGAATCTGATTGCTTGTGCAGAAATAGCATGTACATGAGAAAACTGTGGGCCCCTAGGGTCCGTGGCTCTGCCAACCTCAGTAAAGACAGATGATTCCATGCTTCACTGGAAAGAGAGAGAGAGGGAGGCTGAGGGGAAACAAGATAAAATAGATGGAACGGAAGAGAGTGAAGTTCTGCTCAAGGGAAGGAGAGAGACCTAGCAGCTGATGTTCATAGATTGAAGCGGTTGTAACATATTCAGGAGCGGAGATCATGACAAGAGGCTTCGGGGTGTTTTACCTCATGGCAGCATCTTTGTTGGAGGTGGGGCCATCTCGGTGGCAATGATTGTAGGAAGGCGTATGGTTTATTGAGGTGTTTTAACGTAATGAGTCATAGCTAAAGAGCCCTCTGTCGGAACAGGGAAATGGATTGAACAGGGTATCTCACTGAGCAGTTTGGCCCTGAAAGCTAAACAGATGGCTTGCCGTGGTAGAAGGAGCCTCTGAGGTCTCCATCTACAGATGGGTTACATGAGTTTACCTCGAGGTGATCTGCTTCATGCTATCAATTAGCTACGGCCTGACAGAGACCAGCAGGCTTATTAAAGTATTATTCACATGTCAAAGTAAAATATCAATCACTATGTATTTCTCTATTTTTGCATCTGGATGTCCAATTCATAGCCATGCAATTTTACTGTCACCTCATCTCACTTGTTTTTGAGTGTATTGTTTTTCTCCGCTCCGAAACTGCAGCCCACTATCTCTTTTCGGTCTTGGTTACTTGTGGATTTCCTCTACTTAAATGTGCCCAGTTCAATCCTTCACTTTCACTCACGCTCGCCTTCTCCTGTACTTCATCTACATGTCTTAGATGTCAACAGAGGAGCTCGAGGCCTATGTGAACATTCAGTTTGACGAGCTCCGCAAACTGGTGCGTCTGGAGGAGAAGAGGACCCTCCACCTGGTAGACCTCAAAGAGGCGTTCCTGACGGCATCCGCTGCTGAGAAAATCGCAGAGATCTCCCTCCAAACAGAGCGCCTGCAGGAAGAGATGGCCAACATCACGCACCAGCTGTGCCTGCTGGAACAGGCTGAGGCGATGGGTCCTGCGATGGCAGCAGTGGCCCTCGGAGCAGGACCAGCCCACCGAGTGCAGGTGAGAAGGGCCTTCCTTCTTTCGTAATTAAAAACTGCTTTTGTGCAATCGGCAGTGTGCACAGTGACAGTAAGTTTAGCAAATAATGTCCCAGAAGCCCAGTGTGACTAGCATTTAGCAGTATGTATGTATGTATGTATGTATGTATGTATGTATGGGTGGGTTGGATGCTTCAGCTACTGCAAAACACAGCGTTTACCTTCATATCTTCAGACTGTTGTTTTACATAACTACAGTCTCAGACAGTACACACGTCTGTAGTTAAGAGTGTCGGCATTGCTCAAATATGGCCCCCTGAATCTGAAAGGTAATCGATGTGGTTTTTCAGCCGAGTTACAATCTGTATTTAATGTTTGCTTTTTAAACCGTATCCACTTGATTCAGAGGTGGAAGTCGGTTTAGAACTGGGCAGCAAGCAACGGCAGTCTTATGCTTTGGGCGCCAACTACAGGAGTTTTGGGGCAATTTAAATCATTTAAGATTTTAAAACTCTTGTGTACAACATCTTTGGCTGGTCTTGAAAGCGGTTACCGAAATGACTAAAAACCCAGTGCATTAGATCCGCAGGGCAGTATCTGAGCAAAGCTGGCACCCTAAATCAAGTCGCATGAGTTTGCTGAGAGCACAAGCAAACGGGGTCAATGATTAATTAACGCACACTTTAAACACGGAGGTCCGCTGCCAACATTGTAACTAAGGGCAGCCTCGTAAAAGAGGGCACTATTGCCTTGTCAATAAACAATTACAAACAGTTTGCCAGCCAGCAGAAAGTTGTTCTGTTGCTCATCATGTATATTTATTATTATATATATATCATTTCTATGTCTGCTTGTGGTGTGGCCTAACTTACGAATGTTATTTTTGGTAATGACTTGGTGCCTTGTTTAAAGACACCTGAGCAGGATGGTTGCTTGCAGCCATAGAGGTTTGATCCCAGGCCTTCAATTTAAAGGATTATCTTTCTAATGACTGGCATCTGCTGCACTGTAATTATGACAAAAATGAATATGGTAAACAGGTGTCACTATACACAGTTTTGTTCCAAATGAAAGGAGAGACCGGCTGTATTTATCCAGGCGAGCATTATGTTCATGTGATGAAATGCAGTTTTCCTTTCATGGCTGTGTCAGTGCAATGCAGATAGTTGGATGAAAATAAATCCTGCGCTGTAGACTAATGCGGTATAAATGTAACCGTGTTTGTCCTTTTGGCTACAGAATAGTACGGCTATATACACAGCAGCTGGGCACACTGTCCTTTGTGAATACCTGCCCCTTAGTCAAAGAAAGGTTCTTGTATCATTCATATATTTACACGCTGGTTAACACAGCCAGAGGTGCAAGCAATGCCATTCGCATATATAGAGCACCTCACGCTCTCATCTCTTGCTTGAACATTGAAGTGGAGGCCTTTACTGCTTATACCTCCCAAATTAAAAATATCCCATCAGTCCATTTGTCACTCTCTACACTGAAGCCACTACATTCAGGAAAAGGAGGCTTGAGTGTTCCCTGGTGGTGCTATACAGGACCAGGGAGGCTTCAGTAATGGTGCTGTGCAGATTGCTTTTCTCACTGAGAAATGAATCCATGGTGGGCCAAGTTCATTAGGGCCCTAATTGAATGATGATTGTGACCCTGTTTGTTCTTGTGTGTTAGTCATGGCTGAAGTGGGCAGTGTAACTTGGAAATGCATGGTCACAGGAGAGGTATGTGAGGTGTAGAGAGGGGGCTTATGCAGTACTTATCCAGCGATGCCGTCTCGCATCGCTGGATAAGTTCCAAGTGAATTGGGCTGAGTTGTATGCGTAGTCTGAGATGTGAAGTGAATGGATCTGGGGGTACCAAAACAGTCGTTGCATCAAGTACCCCTGAACTCGCCAACACCTGCAGCCGTTTAGTCCTCAGTAAAACATTTGTGATGTGTAGAGAGTTTCTTGTATCGTAGGACACCTGGCTCAGACATTAATCCTCCCACTTGCTCCCTCACTATATCACCGTTAGTCTGTCTGAGTCATAGTGGCAGTGTCTACAGATGGTACGCTGAACTACAATCATTCACTTCCCTCTTTACTGCAGTTCTGATTAACTTTCCAGGGTACTCCATGTCTATGACACTGGAGATGATACAGTCGTTCCACTAATAATTGTTTTGATTAATTAGTCATAGTTCAAAATTAAAACATTTCAAATTGGAAGTTTTTTCGAAGTCGGTGCCTTCATTCCAACTTTTTCCAAGATAAGAAAAGACCAGCAGCTTCTGAGCCAAGTCAGAAAAGCAATTGCAGCTGCGAGCTCACCCACCGCAGCCGTGTAACGACAAGCCTGTGGAATGGGGCAACGATGATGTCAATTGTGTCTCACCTTCATAAGCCCCTTCCTTTTTAAACTGCTCCCCAAAGAATATAGCACATAATTGATGAGAGTCTTTTGGCTTGAGGTCAAACAAACACATTACTGCTGGTTCCGTTTAATAATCACTCATCCTTCTTTTAAATCAGGCACAGAAACACACACACACACACACACACACACACACACACACACACACACACACACACACACAAACACAAACACCATAAAGAGGGTCAACGGGAATAAGAAAAACATTCACAAAATTGCCCAATCAGTGGGAGGCAGAGGGAGAATATATTAAGCAACCTTCTCAGCCTGAGTCCATTTATTATCAAAATCCTCGGGTGTCCAAGTTTCAGTAAAAAGTGCCAGTAGGTACTCGTTTGTACAGCCATGCAGTTTAAAAGTGTAAAAGAACATGTACAGTATATGTTGCCGGATAGGAAATGATCTTTCTTCCTGACTGGGACAGAGCCAGCGCATAAAAAAACAAACCAAGCCAAGCTCATGAGCCAGGCAAGTTTATTTGTAGAGCACATTTCAACAAGGCAATTCAAAGTGCTTCACATGAAATCATTAAAAGCATAATGGAAAAGAAAACAAGATTTAAAAACAATTAAGAACATTCATTAAAACATTAAAAACAGTCAAACAGCAAGAAATATAATACAAGTTGCAGTGCAGTTAAAGAAATAAAATGCAGTCGTCAGATGCAGATCGTTATTGATATCCTTGAATCTGGTTCAATTAAAGGCAACAGCAAACAGGAAAGTCTTTAATCTGGATTTAAAGGAGCCGAGGGTTTCAGCAGACCTGCAGCTTTGACCCGGTCTCAGTCCTGACCCAGGTCACAGTGAAGTCCTTGAAGGCTGATTTGAAACAATGCAGCCTTTCGCTTGACATTACAATAATATGAAGTTAATTGTTAAGACTCTTATTCCCATGCAGTTTGGTTCAATTTTGATATATAATGCATGTTTGAGAATTAGTTTTGAAGTATTGTTAAAACATACAAATAAAAATGGATGTTTTATCAATAATTCATCATGGCTTTAAAGGTGCACCATATGAAGCCCTCTAACTTGATACTAATTTCATGATATACTGACTTTCTTTTTATGTGTAAGTAATTTTTCAAGGTATTTATTATAAATCATTGCTGTATATACTAAAAACAAATTAGGTGGGCTTATTACATATACCAATTTACCCTAATTTCATGATAAACATCAGTTTTATTTAGCTCTGCCCTAACCAATATTTTGTATGGGGAGTTAGTGCACTTTTGAAATAAAGCTGAGCTTTATTCAAAGAGATCAAGGGCGCATCATTCCATGAAGTTGATCCATGAATATTGTTTTTAAATTATGAAGAGAGCAGCTTTACAGAGGCTTTGCGAGCTTGAGAATTTTGATGTGCACAATATAGACTGAACTTCCCCAGGCCATGTAAATAATGCTATTATAATTATATTATTCAACTGTGAAGGTATGATTTACCAGCTATACTGCTGGAAAGGTAACTGCGGTAATAACAGTGAAAACAAAGCTTCATCGACGTCACTTTCTTTCTAACAGCATATTGCTTCCAATTTCGTGGGCAGTGGCTCTGAAAAACTCTTTAATTGGCCCAAATGAAAACAAAGCACACAACTGGGACTATAATGACATTCCATTTATTATGTTGTGATATAATACACTATAAGCAAATATAAAGGAAATACAGTTTTCAATACTAATTCAGCATTTACTTGCAGAGCATCAGGGATCAAACGATTTCAAACCAAACAAATAGTAACAAAGTTTATTCTGCTTTAATCATTAAGAACACCATCTGATCACCGAATGATTGCCCTGTCAGTATTAATGATGTCAGAGCAGATATCAAGACATTATTAGGACGTCAACTCTGTAGTAGGATAACTAAGTAGGATATAGTTTTTTTCCAGGGAATTGATTTTTGAATTGAAAGATTATAGATTGTAAGTGTTACACTTTAATACGAGAGCATGTACTCTCTTAAGAATGGTTTGAAACTTGTGATGCATGCTATCCCATGTGCAGTCCGCTTTATTGCCTCTCCGGCTGAAGGTGGTACACTAAAATCTATCTACAAAAAGTATTTTTACCCAGCAACATCATTATTTTTAATAACACTATGGCATTTATATACGTCTTCTCTTTTAATGTCTTAAAACCGGCTACTGTTGGCAGTCTACTAATGATGGGACAGTTAATCTACCAAGCAAACAGGCAGCATTTCAGCAACCGGTCACGATCTTCTCTGATAATGTCAGCTTTGCATTCCTGATTTCACAAATTGGCTTTTGAGTCTATTGAAGTGTTTGACAAGGTAAACCAAGAAGAATCTCACTGAGTTCCAATATTTGAAAGTACCGTATTTGTCCAGATCGGAAGCTAATTAAATTTAGAGCCAGATCTTAGTCAGTGAGGCAGACAGCCAGTCGATGCTCTGCAGCCACCGCTCATCAGTTCTGCTCTCATCTACTGTGCTGCCAAGAAGCCACTGCCTTCAAGACGCTGTAAATTATACAGTGTCAAAATCCCTTTCTGGCGCAACCATCTTAGCCTCGGTAGTCAAGGTCCAGGGCTACAGTACAGTCAGTGCTGGTCAAATTATTAAAGATGACAAAAGACACTGTCTTGTGTTCAAGGTCCTCTTGACTGAAAATACACCATTTGAGATTATGAATGGTATAACAAGTACTTATACTGTTGTACATGATTCAAGTGTGGTGCATGGATACTATGTATGTTTGGCAAGCTGAATACTGAACAAATCGGTGTTACTGGAAGGCCTTGTGAAATAATGCATTAACATCTTCTAGAGATTAACACAATCTGAAATGTGATTTTACATTTTGTGCAAATGAAACACCTACACGTGCAATGTTCGTGTAACCGTCACATTCTGGCAGTAAACAAATCGCGTCCATCATTTTGACATGGAACAATCTTTGAAGCTCCAATCACAATTAAGGAGGCTCATTTGGTGCTTTGTTCCAGACTGCACCTTTTTAAAAGCTAATGAATATACATGAGCACAAGTGGTGGATGAAAGTAAAAATGAATTGGTCGGATTAAGAGCCACACCAGATGCAGAACCTAGTTGATGTAAATTATCTTAAATTAAATTTTTTTAATTGACCTGTTTATTTGTTATCCACACGAAGATTTTAAATGTGTTAAATGATCTCTCTCTTTTCCCTTGTTTACAGCGCGACATTGAAGCCAGGCCAAGGTAAGACTGCCAGAATGATTCCTTTTCACCCTTTTCACAACAGGAGCGTTTGACACGCACATACAAACGCACACCCGCCAAGTCTTTTCCCATCTTATAGTGACTCATTAAAGCAACTCACAAGCTCACCACAGACACAAAGTCACCTATGCACATCAAGCCTCCCATGCCTCCAAAGCTATCCGGTCACATGCGAGTCACGTCAGTGCCCCAGCAAGGCAATTAGTAGCGCTCATCTGTGTGCGTGGGGGTGTGTGTGTGTGTGTTTCTGCTGGAATCGGAAGAGGCGACAGTCTGCCTGCTCCAATAAGAGTGTGTGTGTGTGTGTGTGTGTGTGTGTGTGTGTGTGTACATGCACATGCATACAGTACGTCAGCACTGTAATAAGACAAGCTGTTGTGTCATTAGTCGGGTCAAGTCGCGCCCTCTGATCCCTCTTAGTATTTACATTCGTACTATGCCAAAGCTGGTTATGTGTGCCTACACGTGGAGGGACAGGACAGACGCAGCCATATTATTTTCCAGCCGCATTTTACAGTTTGTTTGGGTCTTTTTTTATTTTGCCTGGACTACATCCTTAACCTTTATCTCTGTCTATGTCGGACAATCTGAAATGGATAGTCCTCTCCCAGTCTCACACTTATTGATCTGTTGACACTGAAAACCTCTCTGCCTCCTTCAGCCGATTACTAGCACCGCCTGCTGTTTCTGCCTCTCCTCCTGGCTGTCTCTGTGGGCTTTCATCTCAAAGTACTCCTCCCTGATACAGACACGTATACACCTTCAGCAAATGCCTTCACATCTGTCCTCAGAGACAATAACCATATTTATTTCACTTGCCTGCATGTGGGAAATGTACTGTATTTCCAAACACAGTGCTAACATGTGAAATGTTATTGATTGGTCAGACAGTATTATGACCCCACTCTGGAGCAGATGGCAGCGAGCTTGGACCCAAGGGTGAGATGGAGCTAATAGTTTGCCCTTGGTCAAGGTTAACCTCTACATCTCTCCTCTCTCTCTCACTCACTCACTAACACTTTAATAATTACTCCCAAAGTGCCCTAAAATGCAGAATCCACTTTGGCTAGTGGAAGACGACTCATTTTGTAGAGAAATGCACAAGAAGATAAGAGTTGGTGGTTGGAGGAAACATGTATTCATAAATTCTGCACAGTTTCATGTGCGAGTTTATTACAGTGGTTGAGCAATAGAGATTGGACATCTTAAGGCTTGAAGGGGAAGCAAACAAAGGGTGAAAATGAAGAAAGATGGAGCAGAAGGATAGACATTCAGGATGAGGAGTGGTTGTTTAGGGTTGTATGCAATGGGATCCAGACAGCAAATTGATTATGAAGCAGAAACACTAAGCCGGTGTCTGAGCCCCATATCGCTGCTGTAGACAGAGCATCCCCATAGGACGACAATCCTGCACCCACACGCATCTTTCCCGGACTTCCTCATCAATACGATCCCCCGCCTCTCCCCAATCCCTTAACATTGGTACTCCATGCCTGCCAAGATTTGTCGTCCTCTGAATATAAATCTTGCTTCACTCCCCTCAGCCCAACCTTCTCACTGCTGCCACTAATGTGATACATTGCAAACTGTGCTTGCTTTGCTCGGCTTAAACCCTCTCACCTCCCTTTGCAACCCCTGTCCTTGACTTTCCCCTTTTATACATGCGTGTTGTCTTGTGTGCATGTGTACACGGTCTGTGTGTGTCTCTTTATTTGCGTGTGTGAGTGTGTATTTGTATGCATTAACTTTAAAAATCAGAACAATATCATCTGGATCTCATCTAGCTGTTGCGGTCTCATTTTTGTGCGTCTATTAATGCATGTATTAATGTGCCCTAAGGGGTGACGATGTAGGTTGTATCAGCTATCGTGCTGTATTAAACCATTTAGTGTGTCTGTTGGGTCAATTTAATTCGAGAAATAATTAAAGGTTGCACTTAAACTCATGACTACAATTCTATGTCTCTCTCAAAGTCTACCCTTGCCTACTTACTGTCTTTCTGAAAGCACACTCTTCATTTGCTTTGACATGTTGTCTTCCCAGCCCTCACTGATCATAGAGCGGTGCTACATCAGGAGTCATCATACTACTGATTAAAAGAGGAGCGTGTCTCTGACACAGACACACACACACACACACAAAGGAAAGGCTTATTTCTGCACTTTTATGTTGTCCCCTGAGATGATATCTCGGGGGACATCATATATATATATATATATATATATATATATATATATATATATATATATATATATATATATATATATATATATATCTCATCATATAAATAAAGTTGTTATTATTATTATTATATCATGCCTAAGAGAGAATATAGGAGCAAAGACAGCGGGACAGTCAATGAGACAAAAAGAGAAGTACTCCAAGGAAATCTGCTTGTTAGACTTGTATTTACTGTTCCGTTGGGACTTCAGAATATTTTTTTTAATAAATATGTAGAATCATTTCTTTGGCTTCTACGACTTAAGAGTTTTTAGCTCAGAAATGTTGGACGTTTAGCCACCAAGAAGGACTCATTGGGAAACTGCAAAAGAAAAAGTAACAACCAATTATGTTTCAGTCAGTCTGTTCTCTGATTCACCAAGTCAGCAAATACAGATCACCTCAAACTTGTAAGTGACATATTTGTGCAAATATTTTTAGCAGTTCTTCTATATGCCTTTACACAGGCAAAGTCAAAATAAAGATAACTGTGAGGGTTTGGTTGTGCTGGACCCAAGCGCAGACACGGGGAGGCAAGGTTGGGTGGAGGTAAATAGTTTATTGTAGAGAACCGGGAGAGCGTAGATGGGGTGGCGTGAGCAGCGGCTGAGCGGAAGTGCAGGTACGGGATTCCTGAGAACAGGGGTTAGCAGGAAATCACAAGTAACAAGCAAAGTACATTTCTTAGTGAAGCCGAGAGTCGAGGTACCACTGTAAATGGTGCAATAATCTGGCAACTGGAGAGAGGGAAGCCAGGGTGTTTTAACAGGGAGGACTTGATGATGTGATTGGAGACAGGTGCCGGAGATGACGTGCAGGTGTGGAGATGATTGCCAGTTGCCGGAAGCCACGCCACGAGACACACGCACACACACACACACACACACACGTAACAGGGGACAAACAAGGAAAAGAGAGAAAGGGACGAGAGTCACGGCCAAGCCGTGACAATAACTCTGATTACCTATGACTCTCCCTCCATTTTTTAACAATATAATATCAACACAGAACGAACAATGATGCGCTCGCCAGACAGAAGGTGACTGATCAGCATGAATATGAAATTGTTCATTGTCATGACCCTTTCAAATAGCACATGAAATGATCCATAGTTTGGTTGTTGTGCATCATGTAAAACGCACAACTGAATGCTTGCTCCAACACAAATGTTGGAATATTAGCCTGGTGGAGCTAAATTGGGGCAGAGCTATAGCTCTGAATGCTAGTTCAGCACCACAGGAACAGTCAAAACCTTCAAACCTGACCCTGGTTGTGCCAGATAAATCTTTACTTGATGTGACTTCGTCCATCTATGCCACAAGCTCTTCTTGCACCCATTAGTACCCCGTCCGTCTCTTCCAAAAAAGACATTTAACAAAAAAGGTATTGCATTACATTTTTTTTTTTAAAATGTACTTGTAGTCAGTGCAGGTGAAAGTACTGTATTAATGCACGGGAATTAAATGATGAGAGTGGAGCGAATGTGGAATGTAAGGGGCACATCTGTTTGAGTGTATTTTGCACCCGGTTCCCTGTTGATTTTGTTTCCCAAATCTGCCTTTTTATCTGCGTCAGGCTCATTTTATTTGCAGAGGGAACGTATTCAAACGGAAGAAACAAGAGCTACATGTCTGTGAAACCCCCAGAGCTTACTGTATAAAAACATGCCACCCCGAAAGAAGAAAGAGAAAATGATACAAGGACTAGGGGAGAATCATTAAAAATCATCAAAATACACACATATCAAATGAAGGGGAACAAACCGGCATAAATAACCGGGATGCAAGGGATGTGAGAGCTTTGTTTAACAGTCACTGTATCTGAACTCCGAAGCGAAACAAAACAAAGAAGCTGCATGAAACTCAATGGCTTCCGCTGATAACGCGGTTTGTTTCTGAGTTTAAATTTGTCTCAAGATCAGTAAATCTGCGAGAAGAACCATCTGAATTAAGAAAAGGTAAAGCTTCGTGGAAAGTTTGCTTAGCAAGAGTGATGGAGGTCTTTTTAGCACATCGTGTAATCACACTAAAATGGTAAAGCCTGCAGGGAAGCCTAGCACTTCTAATTACAATGCGAGGCCCCCCCCCATCCATTGCTCTAATCAATTACTCACGACACGCTGTATCTCAGGATCCTGTCGTCCCCCCCCCCCCCCCCGCGCTTCACTCACTTTATCGCACAGATGGGCACACACAGGTGCAAAGTGGGCAGACTCTTGTCTTTTGAATTCACAGATTATCTCCAACATGCACTCACATACACTCCATATGGCCTACATTCATTTACATCCACACATGACTAATGTGCTCTCCACTTTCTTCACCCTCTCTGTCGTAATTCTATACATTTTTACTTGCTCTCTATGATCTCCGTTGAGAAGTTTTCTCCAATCCCTCGTTGTAATCTTCCGTCATCGAATGCTCGCCGACGGAGGAGAGCAATGGGGTAAATTGCTCTTTCGCTCTCCCTGAGTGAAGGCTGTATACCACCCTCAATCATGGTGTGCGTTCACATGAACACACACACACACACACACACACGCGCGCGCAATAGGAAAAGGGTCTGACGGGGAGTCGAGCCGGGCACTTTGGGACACATCTTAACTGTCAGTCTGAGCTGCCTGCCCTTCGGCGGGTCAAATAGATGGGTTGAGTGAAGCTGGGAGGTGTCAGGGGAGCATGGCTAGAGGACACGGGACAGAGCTCAGAGATAAGGGAATGGAGGGGGAGAGCTGCATTTCTTCTAATGAAAAATGTACATCGCCTTCTACAAAAGGAGCTACGACAGACCCGCTGCCTTTATCCCATTCTATTTGTGTATGTTTGTGTCTCAACATGCACTCATTTAATAATTTAAAAGTGTGTGTGTGTGTGTGTGTGATAAATATGGCTGTACTAAAACAGCTTCATTTATACATTCTCTCTCTCCTCACCCCCCCGGCCATCACCATTCTACAGGAGTGGATCTGAGCTCCCAAATGAATGCAAAGCACACGCAAACCAAATACAGACATGCATTTAGATGATAAAAGGACTATAAGCATACATAATTCATGCCACATGCACAATTTCCTCCAGTCTTTACTTTGTGTTTGTATAATGCTTTTGTGTGGGTGCTCTCATGTGTTTCATGGATACTGCCGGCACTAGCATGACACATCAAAGTACTTGGAAACAGAGGCGTGTGTGCAGAGGTGTTGATGGGAATAAATAAGAGAAATTGGTGTGTTGGTGTTTGTGTCACTTGTGATGACTAATGGCAGTTATTTGTTTCTGCTGCAACAGTTCTGAAATACAAATGAGGTAGTTCACACAGTAGTAACACCCCTCTTTCTCAGTTTTGCATGTGAGCCAAAGGTTTCCATCCAAACCTTCCAGTTCCAAGAGCAAGTTGGGGAATGGAAGATATCATGTTAAAGGTGCACGTATGTCACATGACTGTTGAACCACATGTCAAAATGCAACCGACATCAGACAGTTTTTTTAATTTTTTTTATGAAAGGTATGAATGTATTTTCAAACACAAATGGCTTCTTTTGATTTTTTATTTCACTGACACCTCATAAGTTGTATGTGCTTCAGGATTTTAAAGACCAGAATTTCACTCGTGGCACTGCTGGCTTTTTTTGTTGTTGTTGTTGATTTCCTCCAGTATCGTCTGAGAGAGCCAGGGACACGGTGGACAGAGCTTTAGGAGGGCTTCACATTATTGATCTTCTGTGTCGATAGATATGAGAACTCTGGCAGGTGCTGTATGTCCTGTGTGTAATCCCAGAGAGCAAATAGTCGGAGGCAGGTTTCTGTGATGCATCCGAGGCTATAGAGAGACAGAATCGGATTACTGCTGTGTTCGTGTTGATGCTTTGAGTCTCTTGTGCCTAGGATGAATGGATTGTTAATCCATGTGTGTGTGTAAAATACATTTCTCACCCACCTTTCCTTGCCTTCCCACTGCTGTCGTTGTAGTTGTATGTGTGCAAAGTTGTGCTTCAGTGTCAGCGTAGCGACCCTTTACCTTGAGAAAAGGAATGACCGTCTTGTTTTACTCTGCTGTCATTGTAAATCTGATAAGACGGAAGGATATAACAATTTAACAAGGAGCACCATGGGACTTTAAATATTCATATTTGATGAACTTTGCCTTTTTAAAGTATAGGGGGTGGGAAAAAAGGTGGAGTTTAACACAAGGTAATGAGTTGAGTACCTTTT
The DNA here is from genome assembly GCF_009769545.1 of Cyclopterus lumpus. Classification (NCBI taxonomy): domain Eukaryota; kingdom Metazoa; phylum Chordata; class Actinopteri; order Perciformes; family Cyclopteridae; genus Cyclopterus; species Cyclopterus lumpus. The sequence continues at coordinate 16,719,061 of NC_046971.1, forward strand.
GTGGTCCATAGTTTACATATCAGGCTGATGCTCTTATCCAGAGTGACTTTGCGCAAGTTAAATAGAATACATTTGTATGTTGAAATCATTTTATGCTCGTTTTTAAAGACATGCAAGAAGCACATGCTAGATGTGTACATGACATTTTAAATTGAGGATCCAGTTAAAACAATGAACTGAAATTGATTGCAGGTATGGTGTAAGCAGGCTGACATACGAGGTGATGAAATAAGGGAAAAAAGGCAGAGGTGAAAACAGCAAAACTACAGTGAGCTTTCTGGGTAGGTTGGTAATACAGAAGGGGAAAATTAAAGGGTGTGCCAAATAATATTTCAGAAAGCTCCAGTGCAACAATAGGTTAGTCTCTGATGGTAAACCTCACAAGGCTTCCTGGTATGCGCGTTCTAAATCCTCCAGCTGTCTATGTTTTGATATATCGTCTTCAACAAATACCCTACCTGATAACCTTGCGCTATCTAATATGTAGCCCAGTGTTGAACACCCGACTGAGTCGCTAAGACTGAGGAGAAACCACGCTTTTGGTTTTCTCTTCCCATGTCTTGCATTAATTTACAGTCCGTTTGATTGTAAATTCAGGAAGGAACATGTCAGACTTGTGTCTCATCGTAAAATGTGTTTGTGTTCTTATCTACTTCATTATTCATGAATACATAACAGTTTCTATGTGCTGCACCCCTTTTCATTATTATATTTTCCTCCTGCACCTGCTCAGACTTCTCGAGCTGTCCCATCCAATAATCGCGTTGTGTGTTCTGTTAAAAGCAAGCAGTGAAGATTCAGTAGCAGAAATATAAATATATCCAAATGTAATACTTCTGGTGTGAGCGCGTGGGTGTTTGTGTGTGTGTGGGTGTCGGTTGCTCCAATTATTCTAAAAAAAGAAAGCGTCAAAGAAAAAAAGAAAGTGATCGAGGAAGTGCAGTGATGAAGAGAGTTGGCAGATGGCAGATATTGGATCGCTCTATCGAAGGTGCAGATGTTGCGATTTTCTTTTTTTAATTATCTCAATCACATGTCAAAGCACATCTGGCGAGATACAGCTGTGCTGTCGCGGTACTGAAATGACCTTCTAGTTTCAATGATGTGATTCATGAGCAGTATTTTTATAGCCACAGTCACAAACTATGCTGAAGGACTATTTGCTTGATATATCATGTGTAACCGCAGTAACACACAATTGTAAAATAAAAGACATGTTCAATGCTTGAATTTTGATTAGATATTAATTAAAAGTTCTTTTGACAACAACACTCAGTCTGTAGACATGCTGGCGGCTCTGTGAGGCTGCACTGAGCTAAATGCTAAAATCATAATGTTAACATGCTCTCAATGACGATACTTGTTCTAATATTAGCAGGTAAATATTGAAAAATGTCAATCTTGACTGATAATTGCTTGAGAGAAGTCATGACATTTAATATGGCATCATAGGTGGTTCATAAATGTCTGTATCTCATTAGACTCTCGGCAATAGGTGTTCTGAACGTTAACACTTCAAACCCCCCAACATGGTGGCACGAGTGGAAAAGTCCGAGGATCAGCAAAGTCAGGATTCATCGGCTTGAGACCACGAATGTCCGTACACAACAAATCCTCCAGTAGTTCAGTCTGGACCGAACGGCGTGACGGTCAGACCAACATCTCTGGAGCCACACGTCTAGCATGACTAAAAATAGCGGGACCAGCGGTGTTGTTGGTGTTTTGGGACTGCCTCGTTCTCATTTCAACAAATGTATGCAGTCTCAGGCCAGCATTTCATTGGGTAGCTTGGAAAAGATGATACCATCTGAGCATTTAACAGCTGGACTGTAATGATCAGCACATGTTAATGTTGTCAATCAGAATAACCGCCTCTGGAAACGGACCATCAGCCTCTTACTCATTGGGATGATGGTCATGTTGTGCGCTGTAGGCTATGTGCGGGTGCTTGTGCGATTTAGTTTTTTTGCATTTTAAAATAACTTTATTTGGCTGATGACATACTGTACAAGAAGGATAGTTTGCAATTAGGCCCCCCTCTATCTTGTCAGGAAATTATACCCATTTTTAAACGGGGAAAATAGGTTCTTTTTTTAAACTCTCCCATTGCCGCTCTCTCTCTCTCTCTCTCTCTCTCTCTCTCTCAATCTCAATATGCTTTATTGGTTTGAATGTTAAAAGAACAATAAGGCCAAAGCATCAAATCATAATGAGATTACAAAGAACAAGAACAAGGTACAATTCATGAAATCGCTTGCTCCCTCGCACCCACAGGCTCTGTGTTTTATCCACTAGGCAGATTGTCATACTTGATATGTAGAAACTTTACCTTCCACCCTATCATGCATGAAATGCTCACACACACACACACACACAAGTAAAAGCACTCTGAAGATGTCCCACTGTGTGTAAACAAACACACGCTTGCATGATTAGGGTAATTAGTGGAAAGATGGAAAGAAGAAGGGAACCGTCTCTCCACATAGACAGGACGCTTTTATACACAGACCCCTTCCTCACACTGGCTCACCTACTATGTCCCCTTTAACCACAAAAACAGACACGCACAGTGTGTTAGCCTTCGGCTGGAATTACCGGTTTGATTTCATCTTGGAGGAGATGTAGGAGAATGATAGTGGCAGGCTAAACCAAGGGCCAATGAATCAGTGCCTTTATCAAACCTCTGGCCCTAGGTGTGAACTGTCAATTTAGAAAACACACACACACACACACCATTGGCAAACATCACCTTTCTGCAGTTGGACACAGCAGCAACGTCCCAGCACGTGTCTCGTGGCTCAGGGGAGCGGTTGCCAGGGCACTCTCCTCTCTCCCCGTCCACAGTCTGTCCCTCTGCTCAGTTATTCTCCCAGAGAGGGGAAGGGGGAGTGAGCAAAGGCTGGCATGTTTAATTCAGCAGCTTGACGACGAGCCCCGTCACCATGTAGATTTATATTGGCGAGAGAGAGGAATGAGGAGATGGTTGGGATGGTTTAACTACCCCAGGATTCTAATGGGAGATTTAGCATGCACTTTACAAAATCACCTTAATCCAGCGTTGTTCTGTGACGGGAGGGATGTGAACGGAAAATTAATTGCTTTTTTCTGCACGTCTGAGTTTCTCTTTTGGACCAGACAATTGCTCACTGGTTGTTGCTTTTTATCATTAAAGAGCATTGCTTTTGAGTTTTGTGAATTGTGTCCACATATGGATAGACATGTGCATGTTTTAAATATAAATGATGTCTCGTATTCACCTATGATAACAGATGAAAATCCAATTCCCAAGGTTGGGCATTAATGAAGAAATGAAATCCAATAGGGGTATGCCACCTTCAGGAGAAGGCAGCCTTTTATGTCTGATGCTTTACAGAATGCATTAGTGCACATAAAAAGTGTATTAGGCAGCACTGGGGAGCTGTCAAAGCCCTGACTGACTATTTCACAATGCTGAGCTGCATCTACAGAAACAACACATTTCACTGGCTAATAATGCCCAAACCCATTTCAGTTTGTGCAGTACTGTAAAGTGCAATGCTTATATATTTGCATTGAAGCATAACATTTGCATTTTGAAGCTTTTCTGTAAAGCAGATTTAGTGGTAGATATCATAACCGTTCATTTTTGTGTTTGTTGCAAGAGGAAGATGTTTGTGCTGCACCCGAAAAGGAAGTCCTTTATTCCACAGTGAGTTTAACATTCTGCAGAGGAAAAAGAAGGCAGGGGTGGTGGGTGAGGCATGTGAGACTTTTATCAGCCGAGATGAAAGTTGTGACAGGTTTTCTGGGCCGCCTGTCAGGATGTCCTTCACACTGAGGGCTTGGATGCAGGGTCGGGTACTTTTCATGTGACAGAAGGCTTGGCCTAATAGCCAGTCTGTTCTCCAACTCTCATACACGCACTCTCATTTTCTCTCTCCTCCTCTGCTCTGGCCATATGTGTGTCTCGCATTTCTCCATCTCTAATAGAAGAGAGTACAGACAGAGGAGGAGTCAGTTTCATTGCCTCAAGTGTGGCATAAACAAGCTTTTAATTTTAAAATCTCTCCAGAGCGATCCGGATTCTGGGACGGGCGGTCTGGGCACCTGGGCAGTTCCCTGATTAAGGTGGCGCCGGCATTCTGCTGTTAGAGGAGGGGGTAGTTTGAAAGAGGCAACAGGGGGCAGCTTTGCCAGCCTGCCAAGTGTGTGGGCGCTGCTGTGGCCAGTCAGTCTTCATAATGGCTGTCTGGTCGTTGGACGTAGCCAGCTCAGTGGTCACATGACAGACTGTGGGGATCAGAAGAACGTCACTCGGTAACCCTGAATCAATGGAGACTAAGGAGGCAACAAAGGGCAGAGGGGGGCACGGCCTTATTGGTGTGGGCAAATGAAGGGAAGAAAAAGTAGAAACGGGGCATAATAAAGGACAGACCGTGAAACTAAGTTAGTCACAAAAGAGGAATATGGGAAAGCAAATCTTAAGTAAAAGGGAGACTAGGGACAGCATAGATGCTCACTATTCTTTACCTATAAGCTGATGCTGTGTGCTTTCCGAAGGACAGATACAAGTTTATCTCTCAAATGTGTTTTTCTCACTCTTGTGGGCTTGAGATTCAAACTTCAAAGGGGTATTACAAACTAGAAAATTTCAATTTAAGCCAAAGACATAGTCTGCATTTAAAGTTGGCATGTTTTCAAAACGTGCAGGAAAAAGAAGTTTTGCTCTGCTTGGCAAGTATAAAATATCCTCAGACCCATCCTAGCTGTGTCTGAGATATGGAGGTTCAGTAGGCCTAATATTAGTAGTCTTAGATAACTGGTGTGACAAAGCAGGTTATCAGCATTCATCTCAGAGGATTTTCTTATCCAGCAATGGTCATTTACACATTTAAGATGTGGGAATGAAATCCCTTATCGCATGCAAGAGGAAGAGATAAAGACTGGCATTTAATTGGAGATAAGATTACTCTGCATGGAGAAATGGTCGTTGCAACAAAACATTTTTAATTGGGCAATAGGAGCTGCATTATTAAAAGTTGTGCTTTTATGTTTAATGGACATTATAACCAAGACTTAAACCGCCTTGTGAGGCTGGAATGCTCTTTACAGTCCAGAAAACAAATGTGTTGCTTGGAGGCAACGTGCAGAGACATCTATCGCTATTATTAGATTTTTACCACGAAAATGACAAGAATTTTGGCCTGAGAGTGGCGCTAAAAGAAAGGCCTCATTGCTAACTATGCAAAGGGTTTATCTCCTGGCGAACATGAATATGCTTCGCAAGAGTTTATGTATGGTGGTATTTCACATAGTTTTTGGCCTGAAGCCAAAATAGTGACTCCATTGACATGTGGGACGTAGGTTACCATGGCTAAGTGTACAGCAGTAGCTTCTCTTATCAGTGATTGGCATCTGGCCAGATGTGCAGCTTGCGATTCAGTGTTTAATAATGCTTCACTGATTTTATTCATTTTTATTTAATTTTTTTTAGATTTGTATTTCTTTTTTTGCAAAATGGTTCCAGTTTTTTTGTTTAGCTCCATTTAAGTTATTAAACCATCAGTTAAGCTTTTAGCAGTGTTGTAGCAACCAGTCTTTTGTCCGAGCTTTTAACACACTGCATCCTATTTCATCTGCAGTCTTTAAACGGTGCTCAGTTTGACATCAAGGGGGAACATTTACTTTGTATCACCAGCGTCGCAATAGACGTAGACCACAGTGAGCCATTCATCCTCAAACCCCTTGGGTTTCTTTATGGATCTGGCTTTGACTGTTTTAAAAATGAATAGCCGCATATTTGTTAGTCGAATGAATAATACCAGATAATGAAACCGTATATTCTCAGGAAAATTAAACCTCTTGTTAGCAGACTACATGCGACATGTCGGTCCTCTCACCCATCTCTCTTTGTTATACAGGGGGGAACCATTAAGGTGATTTTATTATCTCCTCCTGGCTCTCCTCTAAGGAATGTTCCTAACGTCATTCATTGGCGTTTAATTTGTGACCAAGAGTATAATGGCCCTGGAAATGGAAGGGACTGTGCTGCGCCTACACACATGGGATATCAGGATAATTGTTTATTGTCCAGCTGCATCTCAGCGAGAGGGGGATTTAAAGGAGGTATGGTCCATACATGGTCAATTATAATTTCACATTCTAATGAGCACTTCTATTTCTGTGGGCTACGTGGATGGGATTGCTGTAATTCTTCTCAATTAATTCCTCTATCGGCCTCTTGGCCACAAATATATAAAAATCTCTAAATGAGCCGATGTAAGATTGAGTCTTTACAGTGGTTTAATGCTCTCGTTCGAATGGCTGTGCATTAATTACTCTGTATGATTAACGGCAGGTACCTGTGTCAAAGGGAGTGGGAAATTAGTTCATGGAGGGATACAGTATTCATTCAACTCCTCTCACCTGCTGCAGCGCAGATGAACCTGTGTGATCATTCTGATTGGCTGAACACCAGCCACAGTATTTTATTCTGCTCCAGCGACCTTTCCGCCTCACTGTCCGCCGTCTGTATGCAGGAGAAGGCATTCTTGGCATAATACAGGCACCATCTAGTGAGTTGACTGCACGCAATCCTCGGTTGGAGTGGTATGCGCCGCACTTTCTGATGCACATTTCAGAATAATGGCATGCATGAACATGAGTTTGAATGGGGTCTATTTGAGGCGATGCATCATGGTGGACGATAAAATGGATTTATCGTTGCTTTTCCAATTTTGCACTGATGAATAAGCTGCTTTGCACTCACATTAAAGCCCCTGTAGCTCTCTGTCCCCTGTACCGTGATGCATTGTCTGTTGCTGTGCCTTGTCTCTTCACTTCCTCCGTGAACTGATTAACTCTGTGGAACAGCATGGAAACACCACAGGGTGTTGCATTGTTTTTCAGTGTAAAGACGATTCCACTGAACAGTATGAATAGACCAGTGACTCTGAAAGAGGCAGACATTCACTGTTTGTAGGGTTTATTCAGTCGGCTCAGAACGTGCCTCATATGATGGGAGGCTCTCGGTTTGGTCCGGCAGTCTGGTTCGCTCTCTACCGTACACCTTCAGGCCTTCAGATGAAGTCAATAATTACATTCATGTAAATGCAGGTGTAAATTCTACATTTGTGTGGATTTGAACAGTTCCATCCCAAATGGAAATGAAGTAACAAAAAGACTTGCTTCAAAACTGACGAGATTAAACACTTTCCCCGGTTTGGTCAGGTGAGCTTTGGCTTTTTAGAGATTCAATTATGACACTATTTCTTCTTCAGTGTATGCAGTTGGCTGGGGTCAGTGTGGAGATGGTAATTTATTGGGCTGAGGAGATTCTTCTCCTCAGGAAATATAATCATGTAAACAAAGACAATACTGCTGCGACCGTGGCTCAATGGGGGTTGTTATAGAGATGCGAGCTATAAAGACATTTTTTACGGATTCATCATTAAAATTTCCCGGGAGTTTCGACACCCGTGTAGATTCTAGGCCCATCTCATGGTGGTTGTTTTCTTTGTCTCAAGGCAATTTGCTAACATTCTGAATCCTGTGTGTGTGTGTGTGTGTGTGTGTGTGTGTGTCTGGTTTGCGCAGTATATGGGGGGGTGTATTTCTGCATCTGAGAACATTAGACACGGCTACAATTTTTGCTTAAGGAGGAAAGTTTCCAAACAGCTTTCTAGTTGATAAGTCTGGGCAAACCAAAACTGTTATTGTTTTTTATGGCAAACAAAAAAGTTAATCCAAAATCAGTTCCGCATGTCACCTATTTGTGACCCCGACTGTCACATAATCCATTTGAAAGGCATATTTACGCCTCTCGGTATATATTCCTGTGCAGCAGTTCATCCTCTTGTGAGTCATAGAATCCAAGCTGTGAACCATGCTTCTGCCATCCTCCTCCAACACCTGCAGAGCTGGGACCACCTAGAGTCCTCGCTCCTCGATACGCTGTCACACTCGCTGAGGTTTTCTTTTTCTGCCTTCCGTTACCAGAGGAAGAAGATGGTGTATTATAAAGAAGTTTTAAAATATGAATAAACCAGAGCTGCACGTAAGATGAATTATTAAAGACAAAGAAATGGAAAAAAAATAGTCCTTACTAACAATTTACATAATAAATATGCATATTATAGAAGTGACTTGAAACATTTTACTCAACTCTCGAGCCTGATTTCTTCAGGCATGTTATTCTAAAGTATCAAAGCCTTGATTGCAGATCATGGTCACTTTTAGTCTGCAGTTTACTTTGTAAAACTCTGAGCGTGTGCATCTCAGATGTAGTCTGCAGGTCTGTGCCCCAGTCATGCTTTTAAAGTAATCACATACATTTTGAAATGGCCAATTCTAAAAATAGCAGGTACAGTAAGCAACAGAAAATTCAGGGCAAGATGCTTTTTTTTCATTTATTTTTCTGCAGTGAAAACCTGAGCAGCTGCATTTTGAATGTGCTGCAGTGACGCTTGATAATGGTTCTCCAGGAGAGAATAAAGAGCTACAGCCGTCTAATCAAGAGAAGATGCCGGTGTGAATTACACTCGCAATGTGTTGTTAGCCAAGGACGCTTTGTAGTGGTACGGAGCTCAGACAAACGTGAATTATGAGGTAAGGAGCAGCGATCAGTGCTGCTTTGAAAAGCCATACTGTGAAAAAAAGCTACAATTAGAATGTCTTGAATTATTGTCATTTAGCTGTGAAACATTTTGAGATGCATTTTTAGGGTAAATGAAAATGATAGAAGGCATCATATTCAGGTCATGTGTTATCTATAAACTGCATGTGTGTGTATAACTGTGAAAACTGGGGAATGGATCTAGCACAAACCTCCGGGGTACCGCAGGAGGCATCTCTGAGTAAGTGCTGTCTTTAAGACGAGATTAAAACCAGTGGAGACACAGACCCAGCAAATGTTTGAATTACAACCAGTGTCGAGTGGTCGCACACATCTTAAAGCCATTGTTGGCAGGTGCTGGACCAAAAAAAGACTTCAATGAAAATAGAAATAAAGACTAAGTGTAATATATTAGCACATCCACATGTGAGGCTTCAAGCTAACGCTCTTTCTCAGACTTGGTGATAGTCCCTGGAGGAATTTCATTTTTATTGTATCAGTTGCTAAATTAACCACATTTTTATTATTTGAGGCAGAGTTTCAGCAGCACGCATACTTATTAAACCCAATTGAAATGTCTAAAATAGCCAATTTGTTTGTATAAAAGTGATTAACTGTAAAATGCTTTTATTTGACTTGAAGTAAAATGTTTTTTTTTTTTATAGAGGATTCAATTATCAATAATGAACAATAGCTTTTTTGATTGGCTTTTTGTGCAAATATATTCACAAAGGAAATTGGTTTGTAAATTGATGCGTTTTTGTTATACATTGTAATTCCGAGTTGCAGTAGCTGGTGACAGCCCAACATTGTCTCCTTTGTGAAGTAGCAACAACTCATTTCAGGAGTTGAAAGTTCTTGCACTTGGAGCCGCATATTAACAAGACTGTTGATTGCGTCCCTGCAGCGCTCTCATCATGCTCTTTGTATTAGAGCACCTCATAATGATCATGGCCCGGGTAATCTGGGACAATGGAGCTTTAATAGAAAGTCCTGACAAATGCATTAGTCATGGGTCCCACACTTGCACATCAGTCTTTTTTTTTCTTTGCCATTTCCTGTGAACACGTTGGCTCCCCTTCCCTTTGTTCTCTGATCTTTACCTTCCTGGAAGCTCTCATAAATGTCCTTTTCCTTCCTAAAGTCTTACCCCACGTCTCCATGCCACTCCTTTGCCCTCTTCGGTTTTCCCATCACATTTCCTCTTATTAGGATACATCCGTATCTCAAATCCTAGCTGACAGGATCATCGCAGTGCAAAGTGTTAGGAAGATCACAGGGCGGCTCCTAATGAAAGGTGTGTGTACATGGGCTATTTCTAAATTACACACCCCTAGAGAGGGCTGTCAGATGAAAGGGCATAAATCCATAGAGAGAGGGTGGGGGGGAGTTGGCAGACGTAAACCTTTCCAGGACAATGGCCGGTTAGATTCAGCAGAGCATTAGCGCAGCAACGGTAAAGTACTCCATAATAGCAGTATGTATTTTCTTCTTTTTTCTCCTTTTTTTTTTTTTACATTAGATTGCCGACCCTGGTAGTTTTTTTTTGTTGTAATCTTCACTTTCACTCTCTCACGTCATTCTTGCTCTACGGTCATTTTACTCTCTCTTTTACTCTTTTTTTAATTTCATAATTTTTTCTATATCACAGTCATCTCTTGTCGCAAACTGTTTATAGTGTTAAATCATCCTGCAAGTAAAGTAGTGGCAGAGTGCACTGCTTCTCTGAAGAGTCTGTCCTCGTGGGCTCCATCAGTATCAAGTATCCTCTCTCATTAGACCAAACCTCATAGGTCTCCAGGGCTTACAGTGTGCCCTGCCGCCTTATGTGATGGATTATGCTTCGATGACATCACCTCTGTTTGTAAATGCAACTTATTTGCTTAAGTAAGAAGAATCTCACTCTCTTTGCAGAAACCCCCAGTTTGCTCTTCGCTTTTCGCCTCTCTCCATTTTTTTTTTCAAACACACACCTCAAACTCATTCAGCATATCCGAGCTACCGCAGCATGATTATTCATATGGCAATGAGGCTGGATCAAACTGGCAAGGCTGCCACGGCGCAATGGGAGTGTTTCCGGATGATGACTTAGGAGTCTTGCAGCTTCTCTGCCAAGAGCAGGGAATTCAAACGTATTGAGGGCAAGGACCCCTTCCCTCCTCCTATCTCCCAGAGGGCTGCACAGGTTGAGGCCAAAACAGGAATAGAGTGAGAGAGACAAAAGTCAAAGTCTCGGCAGCATGCTGCACGCTCCCGCGCTCTGTTTTCCTCATAGTGAGCCAGAGGTTTTCTCCCATGATTGATGGGTTCATCATAGGGCGAATCGAGAAACGTTTCTCTTTCACTCTGAAAGGGGACATTAGTAAGATTAGCTTTGTTCTAGTCTATCAGTCCCATCTACAATCTTATCTCTCTCACACACACACACACAAGCGTGCACACACACACGCACACATATGCAGTCTTCCAAATTTCCAGGGCTGTTATCCATCCATCAACACGAAGGGGCAGCCAGGATGTGCTACTGAAGCCCAGACAGTGAGCTCTGGACCAGGCATCCCGGCCCCTCAGCTCCCCCCTGTCCGCAGGACATGGTCACAGCAAGGGTAGGAGGCAACGATCGGCCATAATCAATAATACATCGACTGCATTTAAGCGTATGAATAAGTCATGGGCGGAAAGAACCCAGTCACACACACACACACACACATACACACACACAGAGCAAAGTGATCTTCTACTTAGGCCAGAGAAGATGAACAGACAGAAAAAGAGAACAAAGCAAGGGCTCTAACTTGTAGGGAATTTATCACCCACCCACTGACATTTTGTTGCATGTTGAAGCTCCACTCTGTCTTTCGCCCCCAACAACCCCAATCGCTGCCTTTCTCTCTTTCTCTTTCTCTGTCTCTTTCTCTTCTCTCTCTCTCAATGGCCTTTTTTTTTTTTGCAGGCGGAATAAACAAGTTGTTATATCCATTTGTCCTAAGGCTTAGCAAGGACTGTTTGAATATACATAGTTCATTTGCCTCCATAGTGGAGGCCTTGGTTTGTGACATATAAAATATATTTGTAATTATTTTTTACGAAGAGCAGGGGTTGACTGTTTTGGTTGACTGGAGAGGCAAGATGAAATTGCCTTACTCGAATATAATGTTTTGCCCTAAACACCATGTCCGACAGGCGGGGCTTAGCTCAATGCACACGTTCATGCCTTGTGCTCGCAATAAAGTGTGTGTGTGTGTTACAGAAAGTACAAGTGGTAACTGTGCTAAAAATAGTTGGGAACAGCACTTTTGTGTGCGTGTGCGTGTGCGTGTGCGTGTGCGTGTGCGTGTGTGTGTGTGTGTCCGCCCGCCCGCTTTGTTAGAACCTGAAAGAGTTGTCTATAACTTCACCACCAGGCACTTTGGAATCCATCCATCTGGTATTGAGCGGGCCAACAAAATGTTTTACGACTGCTTACGTGTGCAAGCGTGCACTTATTAGTGGCTGCTCTTTGATGAGATGTCTTGTTGCGAGCTTGTGCTGTGATGGTGTGCTCCTCAAGGGGATGCAGGAAGGGAACGGAAGCAGCTCTTTGTTTTTGCCAACAGAAGTGTGTCAGACAGGAATACTCGAGGAGCAGCACTCTGAGAGATATCGCAGCCTGTTAAACCCACAGGAATATTCTTTCTGATATTGTGCAGCAAGAAGCAGCACAGTGATGAGCAAGTGAGTTAGAGCAGTGGAGATGGACAGATACGTGTGCTTCAGGGAGTGATATAATATTACAGTCAATCAAGTTAGTATGGAGTCTATCAATGAACCGCTTCCTTATGTAAAGGATTCGAAACACAAATGTTTTATATCAAGCTGCCACAGCGATTCACTTTAACTTCTACTACAGTTTGTGCCCATTTTAAAACTCTGCATCAGTATGACATCCCAGATTTGAATGGAGTAATGTTTGTTGATTCTTGCTGCGATGGATGACAGTAAATTCACAAATATAAATGCAAACAAGCTGTCTAAGGTCATAGGAAGTGATTGTTTTAGAAGAAACATTTAAAGGTGAAATTAGACGACATAGCTCTAAAGTGAATTGAATTCCATTGACTTAAACAGCATCCCTGCACGGTAAGTGTGTGTTTAGCAAAACGCGCTGACGCGTAGTGTTTTGAAAAGGGAGGTACCATAGAGTTATGGGGAAGAATTGTAGTAAGAAGGATAGAGGGAGGGTGGGATGAGAAGGAGAGGAGAGGTACATCTCAGGGAGGAGGAGAGCTCCATCACCCTTACGACATTGTCCAATTAGAGCATATGATTAGCGCAGACTGTCTCCAGTGAAATTGAATCTATCAGCCAGGCTCTGATTGCTACAGGTCCCTGCAATTTAGTCTCTGTCACCGCAGAGCTGCTCATATAAAACCGACATAATGGATGATTTCTACTTAAGGCGTAGCTTGATTGAAACTGATTACATTTCACAAAGGTTTAGTATTATATTTCCACAATATGTGTGTGTTTGTGAAAGAGAGAAGAGTTGGAAAGTCATCCAAAGCTCCTTTCCCACTGGACCCCAAAAAAACACACTAACACCCATGAACATCTGGATTTTATCTTTAGTGGGAAAGGTTACAGTCGACATTCATTCCCAGGACAAATTACTCTACAGCAGTTGGTATTAGCAGGTATTTATCTTCTGCAGCTGGGATTGATGGAAACATGACACCCAGGTGGACACGTGTTACACATAATCTAATTTCTTAACATACTAAACATACAGTTAATATACTCTACTCAAAGCCATCCGACTCCTGTTAGACATCAGTGACGTTACCTCTCTGGGCTTTGAAAAACACACTTTCAACTTGACAGAAACAAGGTCAAACTCATTAAAACCTTCTTCGGTAGTCTTTCCTCAACAATCACCCACTCTAATTTGAGAGTTTGAAAGGTAGACTGAAGACTTTGAGGGTTGTCCCACGCGTACCAAAACCACATACACACACTTACTCTGGGTATAATTTGTCTTTGTTCTTTTTTTGCTCCTTTTTTCTCTTCAGGCTACCAGAGCCGAGGGCAGACCCCATGGACCCCCGGGACTTTGACGACAATGATTCGGGACCTTCGATGGGCCACGCCCCCTGATACCAGCAGACCAGACTCCGCCTACATTCCCCTGTCCTTCAACGTCTACTTCGGCCAGCCGTCGGCCCCGTTGAGCTGTCAGACTGGCCCTCTCCTTCTGTCAGCCGTCTCCTTTCCCCTCCCCTCGCGGTGCCTGCTGGCAGTGAGCTGACCTTCAAGGGAGTTGATGTGACAAATATGGATGGCCACGTCCTTTCTGTGCTCCCAACTTTTGTACTTTTTTTCTTTTTTTTTTCTCACTAGCTACTAACTTTCTTTGATTGAAGCACACACGTTTGTGCTATGAATTACCATCAGGCTCAATCAGTCCGCTCCTTGGCTTACTGGTGAGCATCTGTTAAGCCCGACAGATGTCAGAAATGGGGAATTATGTATCGCGGTTCTCTTCACACTTTGTGTGCACAATGTCATTTTGTTTCTGTCGTTTTTTTTAAGAAACATTCAGACCTTCCTGGGACATGAAAAAGTAAACTTTTGTCAGATGCCACAATGCCTTACGTCATCGAGAAATTATTACAAAGTTGTACTCGTTGTTATGTTCTGATTGTTGAAAAAAAAAAGAAAAAAGAGGAAACCTAAGTGTGCTTATGTTTTATAATGGTGTACTTTCCATCATCCTGTTGCCTTCACCCCTCCTTTCCCTTCACCCTCTGCCCTACCCACTGATTCTTTATGCGTGGATATTTGAGTGGACTTCCTTGTGCTTGTCGGATCCATTATCGGTCGTGGGGGGACATTTTGACACCTATTGATTGGCGAATGTTGCTGAGTCTTTGTTAGGTGAAAATCAAACTATAATTTGACTGTGCAAAATATCACTCCAGCAGTATCAGCTTCCTACGCACTGTAATGTAAAGGCTCATTACTCCGGGCCAATCTGCGGGTTATGACAGATTGCGATCCAGACGAGTGTGTGCGCACTTTCTACCTTGACCCACTCGGCCGTGGCTTTCATTCACGATGTGCCGCCGCAAGTCCGTCTGTGTCAGCACTTTGTTTTTAACGGGATTGATTGTGTTGCCTTTAATTCCAAATTGAAAGTGGTGTCACTCATCATATGTGGGACATGTTCGACAACAACATGACTCCACTGTGCTGTAGCGTTGTACTAAAAAGCACTGAGAGTTGTACACGCACCCAAGGGAAATGTCTGTGTCAACAGCCGATTGAAATGACTCCAAAAGGCTCAGTCTTTATTCTCGTGTAACAGACTCCTGACTGTCTAATATTTCTTCTTGTTTTTATTTGTCTCTTTTTGTCTTCAATCTAAAAATAAAAGGCAGTTTCTTAGATTGGATGTTGAACATGACATTCATATTTTCAATTCCTGCATTATTATATATTGCAAGCACCTGAATATCATCAGTCACCCAAGACACTAATATCAAAAAACCTCGCAGGCATGCAAGGATGGATGGAGACAGGAAGAGAGATGAAGTGCTGTAAAGACGGGATTGGGGAAGGGGAGGACTTCTAGTTCTCCTTCATCAAAATGCAAATCAGGAACCCGTCCCGATAGGACTGGGAAGAGTAGCTTTGGAAACAAAGAGGGGTTGATGGAGCAGGAGAGCTCTTTGGGTCTTTTTAAATGCAGACTGCTTTTATTCCTCCGGAGCCAGAAAAACCACAACCCACTTTCATCAACTTGCGGCCTCAATCAGAAAGCCTTTGTCTTTACTCTGCTAATTATTCTTTCTCACTTTACTTCTCTCAAAGCAGAACTATGTGGCTCACTCCATCTTCACTCCCGCGTTCTACCAGAGCCGCTTCATGCTTCTTCAGCACGTCTGAGCTCTCCACGTTGAGATATTGACTCTGAGAAAGTCATTTAGCCGGTGGTCATTGCTATCTGGCTGCTATCTGGGTTGGCATTCCCTGGTGAGTTTCCCTGTACAGAAATAATGGGGCTTAATGATGTAGCGCATGAGGCATTGATCCCCAGCATTCGCTAAGCCACTGCTGACTGACCAGGAACCAGAGCACTCAAACCCTTTGAGAGATTCTTTTTTCATGTGTATATTTTGGTGTGTGTCCCCCAGGCTGGTTTCGGAGAATAATCCTTCTTCTTCTTCTTCTTATTATAATAATAATAATAATAATTATTATTATTATTATTATTATTATGCCGTCATCGACCTGTACTCTGGCATGATCATAGAGATAATAACAAACCCGATGGGGGACAATGTGCCTGTTGTCTGGGGAGGAAATGGATAGAAGAAGATTGTCTGATCTAATTTAGCTGGGGAGACCACAAGGTTCCCTTTTTTCCACACCCAATTACACCTGTTCTTCCAGGTCCACTTCACTGAGCATGTTCACTCAGAGGCACAATGAACACAAAGCACAGTTGTAAGGCCTGCAATTTTCTGGCGGGCAAAAAAAGAAAACTATTTGTGTATTTGTATTGACATGAATTAATTGCTTCATGGGTTGTGAGATTGAATTAGCTACGTGACATGCTTGCTAGTGGTGATGCATCTTTGATTGCCCGCCTTTTTAATGGAGCCTGTTTCTTGCTGCCATCATCTAAAAGACAGTTGGTGTCTGGTTTCACAGTAATGGAGCAGCTGTGCTTTAGCCTGTAAAAAAAAAAGACAGTTTATTTGCATAGGCCCACACCTCTTGTACCACTCAAGATTATGCATTGCTTGTCTAGCAGTAAATGCACTTTCTTATTCATCTTTCCCCTCGGCCTCTTTACTCACGCACATACAAAAGCAAAATAAATGGGCATCAGTCAAGAGATGCTCGCCCGGCTTTTTTCATGTTCCACTTTTTGCTTTGAGTTCAACCATCCACCCAAACGGGGATGACTATTACTATTATCACTCATGTCATATCTTTTTGAGTTTTACATTGTGCTTCCTTTTGTGGGTTTCTATTGCATTTTGGGACCACATAACTACAAAAAAAAGGACTTCACTCGTATGGAAGTTCTCTTTGTGTTTTTGTTTGCATTTTGAATCCCAACTCTCCCTTACAGCTCAAGCTTGTCTCCATTTTAGTTATTGTGTTCCACAATTGGCTGTAGCACCTCCTGAGGCTAATGGGAAATAAATCAATCTTTTCCCAGTCGTCGAGTTTTGGCTCACGTAAGATCCAGCCAGCGAGAAGGTGCCACAGATTGTGGACCATTTCAGAGTGACTGACAGCAGGCATCTGTCAGACTCGACAGGTACAGACAGCTGTCTGGCAGCCCAGACTTATGAACAATGACTGGGTGGAGACGAGATGGCCAAGGAATCCATCTTTCCACCAGACAGCTCCCATCACTCTCACATCCCCGAGTCAGCAAAGACACCTTCGGGCTCCTGTCTCTAATTTCTGTGCAATCGCCTCCTGTCTGAGCATCCTACTCCGACAAGTAAAAGAATCGTAGGAGAAGGAAGGGGAAAACGAAGACTGAGGGCATACTGTGATGAAAAGAGCCGCAGATGAGCACGCTCGTACCAGGTTTTCGAATAACGATTAGAGTTTAGACTTAAGCGTGCAATGGGGAGACATGCAGCTGGTCACATGCAAGGTGATAACAATCATGATGGCGTGGATGCAGTGGGAAGGAAGCGGGGCGCTCGGTTTCCTCCAGCTGATAATTGAACGCGCCTCTGAATAAAAGGAACATCCCGCCTAGATAACACCTACGGCTGTTCCTCCTGGGAGCTGTAACACATTATACTCTCTGTCACAGCTGTGATGAATCATCCTCACAAAAAAAGGATGAATGTGGAATATAAAGGAGCGGGAGGCAAAATATAGCCTTTGCATGCTCGCTCTTAAAAAAAAAATAAAATCTCTGCCCAAAGGTACGTGGAATAGAAAACAATATGTCTACATTGTAATATCAAAAGGGCATATCACATTTCTCTGTTGACACAAATATGTCTGCATGCGTACGACATCTAAAAAACGATATGTTGTATTAAAATCCCGGAGATTGAGTTTGCCGTCCGCCTCCACTAACTGTTCACAGAAACCTGTCAGCTTGGCTTGCTCCACTCATGGTTCCCCCTCCATTGCTTCCCCCCCGCTCCCCATCCTTGCTCATGCCTCTCATCATTCATGCTGTGTACACAGTCTGTCCCTTCCTCGCTGCCCGGGCTCCTCCGGAGCTTGTTAATTGCGTTGGTGACACCGATCTGTGTATGAAGCAGTAGTAGTAATTGCTCTGGCCTGGTCCGAGGTGAGGAAGGGTGCAGCCGTCTGGCCTCCAGGTCCACCCCGAGGCTACGAGATTAGATACACACTTCCATGTTTGATGAGATGGATGGCATAAGCAGTTTTATCAGGGACATTGTCGAACATCAAACGTGTACTGCGCTCATTGGGTTTGCCAGATTATACAGTAAATTCAGTATACATGCTTTTAAAAATATATATATATATATACTTTGCTGTATAGCTCACAAGTAGTTGGAAAACTGTTTATACAATATTGTGATCCCTCCCCTCTAATACAGGGAGCTCAAATGCCATCGCTTTGCATAATGTGTAGACTCGCATACACCAGAGTGGACGGCTTAAACGCCTGCTGTTATACAAATGTCTTTCTTTCAGTTAGAAGCTTAGTGTCGGTGGCCCCCATTCATCAAGCTGTTCTAGATGGAGACGGGAGAGTTTAGCATGAAATGATCCGAAATAAATCAAAGGCGGCATTTGGAAGGAAACCAGGGAAATCAGTTGACCATTTATACTTAAGACGCTCAAAATGATGCAGACTTGAGTCATAAAAAGGAATGCGTGACACACCTTGGTGAAATGTACCTGTGTGTGTGTGTGTGTGTGTGTGTGTGTGTGTGTGTGTGTGTGTGTCAGGCGTTGGTGTTTTGGCTTCATCTGATGAAAGCATATGTTCACTTGACTAACAACCTGGCCTGAGACCTTGACTTGGTTCCTTGAGGCTGTACACTGTTGCTAAATGGGTCAAATGCAGTGACTAATGAAGTATAACATGGCAGGTGTTGCTCGAGTTTTCTATTTCAAGGTTGCACAAGTTGCTGCCAGAAGTAGAGTTTTTTTTTTGGTGGGCCCAAAGGATGTCATAGCAATAAACTTTGGAAAGTTATGTAGGACGATTGTGTTGGAGTATCTTTCCCTATTCAAACCATTCTCAGAACAGAAAGACATTGTACAGTACACTTTTGCCTCTCTGGTTAAACAGCACATTCAAATGTACATTTACTTGTGTTTGTTTATGTTTGCAAGTATGAAAACCAAATTAACATATATTAATAATAATGAACTAAACTATAAATGAAGTCTCAAAATGTGTGTTTTTGAATTCAGGTCACAATATACAGCTATTGTCACAATACACATCCGCAAAATAATCACAGAAAACTGCTCCTTAAATTATGACGCAGGTTATTTACTTTTAACGATACTGATCAAGTCAATACTATTATATACTAACAACAGCTACGATGCAATTACAAGCATAACATCTAAACCCAACAAACGATCACGTGTGTACGTGAATCCCTCTCACAAAGTCGTCCTGCCACTTTGATTGTTATGATCAAAACAGATACAGCACAAACAGGGGACTGATTCACAGTTTAGACAGGGAAATGGAGAAGAAAAAAAAAAAACGTAAGAAGATATTGATGCAGGAATGTCAATATCCTTAAGAGTTTGTACAGTGAACATGATTTTATCCATTTAGTTCTTCCCCGCCTCCACAAAGTGTTTCTTCAGCAGACTCCCCGCGGTGACTGCTTAATCATGATGACACGCATTTGAAAACCATCAGATCCTGATGGGATGCAGTGAACTGAACGTCTAGTATTTCCCAAATATTCTCTCCCTCAATAAGAGTTGTTGTAGATGTTGTTTTGAACTGATTCAAGAACAAGATTTTCAGTCATTTCTGTCAAACTGTTGGTCCTCCTCTCCGTTTCCTGTTCAGTGACCTCTTTGGTGCTGCTGCACTTGTACTCTCAGACACATATAGAACCAACAGTTGCATCTATAGCAGATGTGCTGATGCCCTCTGTTCAAGGGGAAACACTGAATGTACTTCTTCCTCTGCATAGAAACCTAGAGTTTGCTCCTGATACTGATTACAATCAATACCCCACAGTGTCAGATAGTATGTCTGGATGTACCGTAGCCAACAAACTCCCTATTGACATTCCATTATCCGACCTGCTCCTATTTACGGTCGCACGGCGCTGGAGCCTATCCCAGCTGACATTGGGCGAAGGCGGAGTTCGCCCTGGACAGGTCGCCAGTCCATCAAAAGACACATATAGAGACAGAAAACCATTCACACCTACGGGCAATTTAGAGTCCAATTAACCTAAGCTGCATGTCTTTGGACTGTGAGAGGAAGCCGGAGAACCCGGAGGGAACCCACGCTGACACTGGTAGAACATGCAAACTCCACACAGAAGGACCGCCCAGACCGGGATCCGAACCCCCAGCCCCTCTTGCTGCGAGGCGACAGTGCTTCCTTGTTAAAAGTATAAGACACGAGAAGAAAAAAAAAAAAAGATACATTTTAAAGGTTGTTTTGTTTGGGGCTTGCGATTTTTTATGGATTTATCCGAAACTGGAACGGCAGATGTTTCAGTCGGTTATTGTGTTTGATTTACCTTCTTTTTTTTATGGCGGAGAATAAACATGTGGTCTCGAGAGGTGATATTCTTCTGCAGAAAAAGACAGTAGGCGGAGAGAAGCATCACAAGCAGAGTGTGAACGGGGGTGCGGTTTGGAAAGCATACACACGTACACAAATAAAAAAAAACTGTAAACAAGTCAGGTTCTTCACCTGGTTCACGATTCTATTGCAGATAGAACATGTTGTATGATGTGTAGCTAGAGCTCCTATAGCATAAATGCAGGTGTTATTGCATTCAAGGAGCTTTTTTAATCACTTTTATTCAATTTCCAGCTAGGCAGCCACGTTTCTGTAGCCGAGGAGTCCGTATTCAATCATCCTTTAGCATTATTGATGCATCTTTTATTTGTAGAGGAAATCCTACATGGGGTTTATAATAAAGGGCAGACAATGAGGAGATGGAGCGGAATGAAAAGTAATTCTGTTCTGCAGTAAACTGACACATCAGGGCTACTGAGAAACAACGGTGGGAAGTGAGCTTTGCTTTCAAGGCTAAGAGAAGGCTGCTGTTGAAATCGTATCATGAATAATACACACGGTAGCACAAAGGGATTAAATGTGTTTGCATTTTTCACCCATGTCCACCACATATACGCCACAGGAGCCTGCAACCCTGTCTCTCTCTTCGATTTCATTGTCTCTCCAAAACAGGCCAACATCCATTAGTGCTGGCAGGCAGGGGATTGAGATGAATGTGTTCCAATTTTAACCACCCTTCTGAGTGCCCTGCAGGGTCTCGCAGCGTACCGGGGGACTGTGAAGTAAGAGCTGGAGCTGTCCCAAGGTAGCTGGGACTGTTTCAGAGGGGCCTTGTGATCTCTGTGGGCGGAATACCAAACACATAAACTTATGAATGTGCTGCTACCATTTCACATACATCTTAGCACCCGCAGCGCTTCCTCTCTCTTGTGCGCACACACTATATCACTTGAGAACACTGCACCTCCAAAGGTCAGCCTCTGACAAAATGTATGTAATCACTTGAAACGTGACCACTCCATCTCCATGAACATGTCTGCGTGGCAGGTAATGGGCAGAAAGATGGCACCAGTGGCACTGAGCCCTCCTTGATAACTCAGAGGAAAATAAATAACCAGCGTGTTTGTCTCTGAGAGCCGCGCCGCGCTTGAGTCATAGTGCCACTGAATCCTCATGGAAGCTTTGTGTGTGACTGAGGGGAGTAATAAAACGTTCTTCCCTCGCTCGTATTCAACATCTTTCTATCTGTGGTTCCTTTTGAGGAGACGTGTTAAAGCCTGTGAATCAGGATGCTCATTTAACCCCCGTGTCCACCTCACCACACCGAAGGCCACAACGTGCGTGAACCCAGTTTGAATTTGACCACGATACCCAGGTGGCCATTAAGATAATAACGAAGAAACGTCTGATTGAATAAGCATCCGGCGTTAATGTTAATTGTTCTCATGATGAAAGGTCAGGCTCAGCATGTGTCTGAGCCCAGGCGCCACCAACAATGGTACTCAATGAGACTTTCTCAATTAAAGTATCCACAGGGAGACAAAGACGGAGGCCAGCTCGTTCTGCTCCCACCTGACCTTCACAGAGCATGCTGGGGCCTGAAGGCGCTTTAGCAATAGAAGGCAGTTAGTCGCCCCCTCAAATGTTATGGGGTGGATCGCTCTCCACTTCCAAAACAAAATACATCATCACAAATACTTCAAGCTCATAAATAATCATTTCAAGTGTGTTCTAGTTAAGCTGTTGCACACACAACATGCACCGACACGCCCCCTTCTGTCTACATTCTGGATTTGGAACCTTCCACTGCCGATATGCTGAGGTGGCCCCCCTCCTCTGAGGATTAGACACGATCAAAGCTCATTCCACGCTCACATTTCCTCCCTCCAAATAGCAGGTGGGAAACCCCCATCGGCCCACACACACACACACACACACACATACACTCAGCCAGCAGGGTAAGCTTCGGGCTTGCTTGAGAGAATTGGGAGATACGCTAGAAACTTTAACAATACTGCTGAGAAACGTTCCGTTACCTGTACTTCCATTCTCATGACGTTGCAGTGTGTTTTGAGTCCATGTCCTGTGTGTCGGTGGACTCATTTATTGGTGAATCACGTTGCCTCGCAACATTTCCACTTTGAATTGGAATGTCCGGCTCCATGTCGTCCAGTCGGAGACATGTTTAGACTCCGAAACATGTCCCCTTCACGCCTCAAAGGATGTCTATTGTTGAGATGCTTCTGATGACCGACCTCCCTTTGTCAGTGAGTCAGTGCTGACTGATGTGTGTGTGCGTGCGTGCGTATGTGTGTGTGTGTGTGTGTGTGTGTGTGTGTGTGTGTGTGTGCAGACTGGTATCCCCCCATGTCACTGTGTGTCATGGCCCCATAGCTCCTCACCGGCGACTCTAACAAAGAGTTTGCCCAAGGAAAGGCAACATAACAAAAACATTTCTTAATAATACTTAACATAGGACTTAGACAAACAGAACAAAACTAAAAAGAAAGACAAGGACAGAACAAACAAAACAATTGTTGGTAAAAAGGAAAGAACTGGAGAAGCTATACGGAGTGAGTCATGTAGTGGAGGGTAGGGTGCAGGGGTTAGCAGGTGAAGGCAAGTTTTTGAAGAGGTGGGTTTTGAGGCCTTGCTTGAATAAAGATAGGGTGGGAGCCGTTTCAGAGGAGGGGTGCAGCAGCTGAGAAGGCCCTGTCACCCCAGATCCGTCGCTTGGTCCTGATGGTCTTCAGAGTGTTTGCACTGGCGGACCTGAGACAACGGGTTGGGGCGTGGAGGGGGAGGAGGTTTGAAAGGTAGGAAGGGGCCATGTTGTTTAGGACTTTGTAGGTGGTGAGTAATATTTTCTCACCACAGTCTATCCTGAATTTGACCGGGAGCCAGTGAAGGTTGCGTAGGACCGGGGTGATGTGTTCATAGCGACGGGTGGAGGTGAGCAGTCGAGCGGCAGAGTTCTGAACATATTGAAGTTTATTAAGGATTAAAGTATGCTGTTGCAGTAGTCAAGTCTGGAGGTTATGACGGCATGGATGAGAATTTCAGTGGTGGCAGAGGAAAGGGAGGGCCGGAGGTGTGCAATGTTCCTGAGGTGGCAGTTTTGTGATGTGGTTGGCGTGGGGTAGAAAAGAGAGGTTGGGGTTGAGGATGATTCAGAGGTACCTGGGTGGAGCGGGTGACGATGGAGCCATCAATGTTGAGAGAGAAGGTCTGGGCTGAGCGGGTGATATAAATATTTCCCATGGTGCTTTGTGGCCGGGGCCCTGCAGCAGTGGGCATTTAGCTTCTTCCACCGTGTGATCAAAGGCCCGGTTCTCAGCTCCCCTGCCACCTTCTTGCCCTTCCCCTTATTTCTCCGTCCTCTCTTCTTGCTGCTCCAATCAGAGCCCAGAGCAACCAGGAGTGAGTTAGAATCCAGTGGTGGTGTTGCTTAATAGACCGGAGTCTAGCAGATCATACTGGTCCCGCCTGACAAGTAAGCTCTGGCTGTGCCGAGCGTCCAGTCTTCCTCCCTGTTCGAGCTGCACCCAGACCTAAACAATCTATTTCGGTCTAGAAACCTTTAGGCCGTGCTGCTACCTCTTACCTCCCCTGTGTTCAGTCTCTAGAACAGTGTTGAGCTCCACACATGATCCACTCTATCACATCCTCGATGAAACCTAATCCTAACGCCCATAACTTTCTGTTTAGTTAAGATATTTCATGCTCCCTTTCCTCCTAACCCCATTTTCACACACACCATCTATATTCATGTACGTGACTGCTGAATCTTATGTATGAACCAATTATTTCTTCCCTGTTTGCTCCAACTTTCTTTTGTTCTCAATAGCTGTCCGCTGCTCCTTTTTATATTCTAATTCACACTTCAAATTGCTCAAACACGTCACTCACTCACCGATGCTGTGCATATTTGTTCATCACGTAGACATATAGCCCCTCTGTAATATTCTCAAGGTTGCTCTCAATGTTACCCTCCTGCAAATCTGGCAAATCAAACACAAATATGGCCTGGGGCACCATGCAATCTGATGGAGAATGCAGAATAGGACCAGGGCATGTGGGTGGCCAACTTTAGCCCTTAAAAAAACCACCTACGACAGTTGGTGGTTCACTAAACGAAGACAGCCTGCGGGTGTGACCAGTGGGCCAAGCAGAATGATTGCTATGAAACAGGGCAAGCCTGCTGGGAGCACTGGTGCCTCTTTTCATCCTGGCCTCACTCCATCACATGACCTTCTGGCCCTGATGCTTCTGTCCTTCGTTTTCCTCCTCTCTCTGGCTCACTCTCTGTGATACCCCCTCTCCTTCTATTCTTTAATAATGTATTATATTTTGTCTGGTAAGTTGGTCACGTGTGTCCAGACTCATGTAGAATGGGGAGTGAAGCAAAAATGTGATAGGTTCAGTTATTTTATTCTGTTTAATCCCATTGTACCGTAATGTTGCCTTTGATAACCAGAGTTTTTGACTTGAATGTGAACACCCGTTTATCGAGACGACACTTGCAACACCTGGCAGAGGAAAGAACATATAATTGAAGAGGTGGACATTATGCAGCAAGGAAGCACTCAATGTCTTGAAAAAGGATGAACGAGAATACTTCCTGAGACAATTCTCTTAATGCTTTGTTGAGTTTAATTCAATTCTGGTGCTTGTGAGCTGTCCAGAAAGTCCTCACAGTGCCTTCAAAAGCATCACAAGAAAACAAGCTTGCAGGGACACATTGTTTTCTGCGTCTTCCAAAAGAACAGTTGAACATTTTCTGATGTGTCACCTTTATGGTTAGTATTTGGTTATGTTTAAGGGCAAATTACCGTGTTGACGTTAAAGGATGTGGCCTCTCCTCCTCCAGGGGTTTTGCAGCACTACGTCATGTCGCTTCCACCTTTACCTCCGAGTGAGGACAAACACCACGTTTGGCAGTGTTGAACAGCTGGTGCACCTCTTTGATCCACATGGATTAACATGCAATACAGACATTAGTGGTCCTCATGTGATGAATACTGAGGACTTTGGTTATCCCCTGGCTTTTCCTTTAGTGCCACCTTGAGGTTGGCAATCATGGTTTTGTGTGAATTGGCCCAACAGCTGTCGAATATGGTTGAATGTGATGTTGCATTGCTCCATATACTCAGGTTCACCTGACCTCTAACTTTTCAGCATTCAGCGCCACCAGCAGGTCAAAGTTTTCCTTTATCCGATTTAAAAAAAAAATCTTTATAAACTATCTTCACAACATATATACCTATATCAACTATCACACAGTTTACCGCGGTCACCCCTTATGATGACATGTGACACGTTTGTACCCCCCTGACTAGTCATTGAATGCCATCATCAGGTCAGCATTTCAATCCAATAATATGGTTTACCTGCAAAAACTAATGTCATTCTCACCAGCCCCAGCTGCATGGAGCTCAGTGCACCTCAACAGAGCCTCATTCTGACATACGGCCCCTGGTGTTTCTGTATATAATAAACCATCGTTTGGACTTCGTTGGCCATACTTTCATCATATCGTTTGACACCTAACATTGTACAAACATAAGTTTATATTTTGCCTAAAGAGGGCACACAATCTGAGGGTTGAAACCCTGATGGGTGGTTGCAGTTGTCTACTAATTCCGTGTAAGTGAGAGAAGATTGCCCATTGCTCACCTGGACTTGACCTTGTTTGAGGCTGTTATTTAAAAATGCCACCGCCTGTTGTTTGGAGAGCAGACGTGGTAATGGACTACTGCTGCCTTGAGAGACAGTTAGCCACACAGAGTAAGTCAGGACTCTTCCACCTTTATTTGTTGGGCTCATTTGGATCTTTATCCATCAGAAACAACTGCTGACTGGTGTCAACTTAAATGACTGTACATAGTCTGGTTTCCTGTCTATATTTTAATGTTAAATGTAAATAATTAAATTACATTTTAAATCGTGAATTATTATTGTTCACATTGTTGTACAGTGAGGGTCCATTATTACCTTTACTCTGTGAGTTTTAATAAATGTTAACATTAACATACCGGCTATTTACATTTAGTGAAATAGCCCAAGGAGGGATCTTATTCTTTAATATTCACATGCCTGCTTTTTCCAGTCCAATAATGTTATGCTAATGCTATATTTAACATACTTATTTTCACACTTGTATTTTGTAATTTGGGGTGTCACCCTATTCTAATCTGTACATCATTTTGTCGAGCTTAATTAAGAAAGTAATTGTCGATGCTGCAGGCGCTTCTCCCTCAAATTGTTATCGGCCCTCGCCTCTGAAATCCCAAATCAATATCTGTTCCTCGTTTGATTCTCTGCCTGGGCCTTATAGATTGACACACACACACACACACACACACACACACACACACACACACACACAAATTACCCTTTCTGCCTCCCTCTGATTCAATTGTTGATGCCTATCTGATGTCCCTGCTGTGCCGCCAGGCTGGACGTCAGCTTTGCTAACTAATGTCAGTGGAACCAGCCAATGGTCACATAATTGAATGATTATTCAATTAATGCCTTTAAAGGAGCATGAAGGAGACTGAGTGTTGGCAAAATTATGCAATTATGCAAGAACGTATAACTAAGTGTGTTTGTGCATGTGTTTCAATTCAATTGGTCACATAAGTGTATGTGTGTGTGTGTGTGTGTGTTTTTCTCTCTTCTTCTTCTGTATATTCTCCACTAAAATCAACTCCTTCATGGACCAGCAGAAACATTTGCCGAAATCATAAGCGTGTTGTCCCTCGGTGTCCTTCCCCTGTTTGTTTCTCTCTCTGCTGCTTTCTGACTCACACACTCACTCACAAACAGAGATGTCCTTCACATCGGTGCGCTGGTTATTAAATGTAAAATGAATGTCAAGAGACTCGCGCCAGAGAATGAGCCAGTCCTTTAAGGGCCGTGGCATATCGCAGCTACCTCGATGGCATTCCGACATGACAAGGACACGTCATGCTGAAGCTCTGTGAGTGGTATTAAGGCTCGCTCGCCCACATTTGACGCTCTCATCAGATCTTGTGATATATTAGCAGAGTTCTCAGTGACAGTGAACTCAGCAACCCTTGCTGGCGGAGTTACAGTATGTTTACATTTAGCATTACCCTACACATTGCATTAAAGGTTCTGTAAAATAAGATTTTTATTCAAATTCATATCTCCTCTCGTTTGCCATCTCTCTCTTTATTACAATATCTTCCCTGATTTTTTTCTTCTCGTCTCTTTATACTAAGACCTTCTTCATCTCTCACTTCCCTCATTCATCCCCTGATACTTTTTCTTGCCTGCCGGCTTCCTTCCTCATTCTGCTTCCCTACTGGTCTGTAAGCGCTGTTTTCTCACACAGACTCCCTTTGTGCTGCTCCTGTTACGCATTCCCTTACCTCTCGCTACATCTCTGGCTGAATCTCTCTCTCTCTCTCTTTCTCTCAATGCCACCACTCACCCACAGGCAAAGTCATCCCAGGTTGCGACGCTCGCCCCCCCTCCCCCCGTTCGCCAATCAGATTGTCTCACTACCTCAGAGTCATTTTCCAAATTTCACTACTAATTGGGTTCTCCTGCGATTAAGTCAATAACAACCTTCATATTAGAGTTTAATGTCCCTTAATGAGTCCATTTGTTGGCCAGCGGCTAATTAGGTCTGAGCTGTTTAAAGATAGCCTAAACTAATTGATGGTCATAACTGAAACAATGCGTCAATCAGGAACATAGTTGAGCCCATTTCTGCTTTTGGCTTGCAGCCCCCCCTCTCAAAAACAGATTATACCGTTGTGGTTCATGCATCAGGCTGTATAATTTGAAACAGCTCGGCATTAACATTAATGATAACTCCAGGGGAGCAAAATGAAATCCATTTACCATTGACTGACAAATCATCTTCCTCCTCAGCAAGCATTTAGTTTTATTAGTGTTGATTGTATTCAGGGTTTGTGCTGAGGAGGCTTGTGTATGCTTTTGTTGGCTCATTAAGATATGCATATCTGCCAACTGTGGCCACTTTAAGAGTGGTTACGCAGTGCACAGCCGTCTCACCAATGAAATACATAAGGCAATAAGACACTGCATGCAGCATTGGAGGGATATGAGGACGACAGGCCCTTGCAGCATCTATCAAGCGGGAATCTTTCACAATGTTTTCACAGATTCGAGCGACATGCTAAGACCCTCCACTGGAGCTTGAGTCTGCACAAGGCTTTAGCTTGATGAGGCAGTGTGTGGATGAATATAAAGCGAGCTGGAGGAGTCTGATATTGGGACTCATCCCAATCGTAGGCCTCCAGGTTAGCATGCTATCAGAAGGGGGGCTTGTTTGAAGCACAGTTGTCTGTTTGCACACAGCTGCACTTCTGTGATAAAGAGGAGAGAGGTTTGATAGGTGAAGCCTCCTGTCACTGTGTCCCTCTACCTGTCTACCCTCTCCCTCTAATTCAATTCAACTTAAACTGGTGTAAAAATGCCAATATAAAACGTGACGATACATTCTTCTGTCTTTTCTGCCTCGCAGCTGTTTTGTAAGTCTGTATCAGTGGCTTAACAGTGGTCCATCTGGGTTGTTAAATATTGAATTCCTTATGTGTGGAAGTTACTATACTAGTTTGTATAGGAGTACAGCTAGAGAGAAGCTGTCTCACTCTCTGCAACTGTCTCTTGCTTTCTGTGCCACCACCAAACACTCTTCTATGCTTTGATGTTGTACATTGTTTTGCCTTTTTTAACTTACATCAAGACAAACCATGTGTTAAAAGAATGCTCCAAATAGTTTTCCCTTGTGCCATCCATATCTAGTTATTTCAAAAATATTGTCATTCCTATTGAAAATAACTAAGCAATATTGGTCTGGTTGATCATTTTGTTTGGTGTGGCACATACTGGTGAAGCATAAATATTTCTGTAATATAAAAATATGTTCCTGTATACAAGCCATAAAGGAGGGGGGATGAATGGTGATGCAGAAAATATAAAATGTAAATGAGAGAGCTGCTTGGCCCCATCCTCCCATCCTCGTGTTGCCAAGATTGAATATAATAAGTTATTATCTCACATATATAACAACACAGAATGAAGGGGGCACTTTTAATCCTTCCTGCCTGGATATAATAAAGTAAACAGGATGTTTATCCAATTACCAAATAATGTTTGTTGTGGGGCCAAAAAAAAGGCCTGTGCAATTTAAAAATCCCAACGTTGTATTTAATTTTCAGTGTTTTCCAAAGGTTACTTTGTCTCAGCAGCATTCATCAGAAGGAGTCTTCAAATAAAAAATGATGGTAAGCTGTTGCGTTTTACCTTTCTTAACTGTTAGATGGCGTCATTTTTTTGTTACAGTTGACTGTTAGTCTTGGCTTCACCAAATACCTTTTTGTTGGAGCTAAAAAACACAGTAAGTACTCTTTGATATAAAAATACACAGCATCTGTCATCAATGTCTAATTGTTGGATACATAATAAAATGATTGCTTAATTGTCTTTGAAGGAACCAAAGAGGAACACACTGGATTGCAGCTGATGACTGAGGAGGATTGTATAATATATATATATATATTGTTACATGTATTGATATGTAATTGTATTATCATTTCATGCATATCGTTGTGCATTCGAAACAGAACAAGAGACACATCAGCCACATTTGATACATACAATGTAAGACCACAATATATACATGCAAACCAATATGATTATGGGACACTATATAAGTACACACATATATGTGTGTACTTATAATTATATTGGTTTGTAATATATATTTCTTATAGTATTTAATATAATATAGTATTTAATATAATATTTCTTAAGCAAGTTTGTGTTACAGAGACCCTTTGTAGGCCTAGCATACTTAATTATGTATAAGAACGATTGGACATCAGCCAAATGGGATTTAACATTAATCTAATACACTAATCTAATACACTATCGTAATGATGTTATCACTGCCTCGTTGTGGTTATATTTCACTCTTTCTACTAGTGTTTTAGATTTTAGAAACAATAACCCTCCTTGCCTAGGCCTGCTCATATCTTTATTTTTACACTACATTACATTTAGCTGACGCTTTTATCCAAAGCGACTTACAATCATGTTACATTCTTACACTGTAGACACAGCTACAGGGAACAATTCAGGGTTAAGTGTCTTGCTCAAGGACAAAATGACTAGAGCGGGGATTGAACCACCAACCCCCTGATTGAAAGACAGACCTGCTAACCACTGACCCACCCTCATATTAAGGAAACCATATCAGTAAGCAATGTGGCCCTCATAGGTGGAGGTTCTCTCCTCGCTAACTGTCCCCATGTATCCTATGACACTGCCGTCTCTGCACGTGAGCTAACAGAACGTAGCTGTGACGGCGAGTAACGGTGCAATCAAACAGCTCCTGGTTTCCGCCTGCGGGGTCCGTTAGCGGTCCCTCGCCCGCAGTTTGAGAACCACTGTCCCGGGCTGGGCGACCTCTGCTCTCCGGCTCTCTGCCTCCGACTCCGCCTCCCTCAGCACCAACGCACGGAGCGACCGTCTCCCCTGCCTGCCTGCCTTCAGCCACCCCGGAGCCCCTTCCCAGCTCCAGCCTGTGCGCCCTCCCCCTCCCCGAACCGGACTACTTATGTCCCGACGCGAACCGGCCACTCTCACGCCAAACGCGCTCCTCCTATTGCCGGAAGATAAAAAAAAACAAAAAGAGAGCGCGAGAGCGAAAGAGAGAGAGAAGAACAATTAAGAAGTAACGACGACAGGCAGGACCAGCGGGGCTGTGTCGGATAAGTTTTGCTTCTTCTTTGCCCCCAGTTTTCGGCCCCGTGGCGGGGCAGGACAGCAAGGGCAGGCCGTGGGGGGGGGAGTAGACCGTAGGATGTGGATCTGGTACCTTCTGTTTGGTTCGTGGTCAGGCTCAAGAACTGTTGGTAAGTTTTTTTTTAAGCACACGGAAACTACTTCGCCGACACTATATTCAGTATACGGGTGGGTTAGAGAGAGGGGGGGTGTACAATCTTTTTTAATGCTCTCTGTATGGCCGGTTAAAGCTATGCTGTTAGGAGGTTGTTGTTGTTGTTTTTACGTCGGCGAGTGGCCTAAGCTCAAACTTACTGGAGCAACTTCTATGAAAATAAGTTATCCGACTTTTCATTCCCATCGACTGAACGGTGTTTCATGTCTGGAGATGTGGATTTGAAGCTGCACGCGCTATGTTGCTTCGTGCACGTCGAATGGATGCATGTCCCCCTTCACGAGCTTCGCTCCAGACACCCCTTCCATCGCCACATCCACCCGCTGAGACGGGGTTACAGTCTCCTCCGGGTTAGGGTTATGACGGAGAGCTTGTTGACAGGGCAGTGTTGACAAGTCAATCTGTTCCTGCGGCCCCGCCATGGCCGCTTGGGGTCCCTGGTGGAAGACACTTGTACGGGAGAGGACAGACAAACGTGTGACTCCTTTGAACTATGTGGCTGTAGTTTCGAGCTGGTATCCCAATCGGTGACACACATCTGGTCATATAACCGAATTGTTGCCGTGAATAATCACGTTGATGTGAAACACGTGCGTGACAATCAGTGATTCAGAGGTAAGCAGCCTTAAATTAGGTGAGATTGTTGGGGACATTTTTTCCCTTAGAATAATCATCTGCACTTGCATATAGAAAGGGCTCCACATGTGTGAACTGTTAAACATGTATGTCTGTGTTACTGTGCCGATGTTCAACACAGTAACTCTTCGTACATGTCACTCACCTGCAATGTGGAAGGCGACATGTTAAAGGTACTTTTGTATTTTCTCTTATGAGACCTTTTCTTAAAATAGATTCCACTTATTTTTGATCACATTTTGTAATCACATCTACAGTATAGTGAGCGCATACTAATGAGCTACACTGTTATTGCATGTGCATTGAATGTGCATAGCTGAAACAGCTCTAAGATGCTTCAGGTAACATCTTGGTCCTTTCTGGGAGATGTTTTGACATGGCACCAGAGGAAAGGCACAGGAATACAAAAATACTGATGGTTATTTCCATTTAGCTGCTTTGGGTTTCAGGGCTGTGTTATTGTGGATGCTGGCTCACTGTCACGCGGTCATGGCTTACTGGGACACTTTGATAGACAGAGAACCATTTGAGGTTATTAGTAACACCTGTTCATGGATATATGTTTTTGTGTGTACAAGTGAAGTGTAAATATTATATTAGGTGTGGAATTGAGATTTAGTGTTGGCCACCGAACCCCGCCCCGTTTGCTCTTTTGAGCATGTACACATGATGTCAGACATTTACCTGCAGTAGTTTCTTCAATATTGCTTATGTGTTGTCAGCTTTAAATAAACTAATTGTGCTTCCGCCTTTTATTAGCTCCGAGCTTCTTTTTAGCTCTTAGCCTGACCAGGTTAAAAAATAATGTCAACTGGACTCTCTGTGTTTGTGTGTGCTGTATTGGTGCCCTGGACCATATGCAAGTTATATATCATTGCTATTACCAGCCACATTTGTCCTTTAATAGTACATTGCTATTTGTTAATATTCTGTCTATATATATATATATATATATATATTGATATATTGATATGTTGCAGATGTGAGTGCAGTTCATTCCCTTCACAGTGTCATGTAGAACCTAGGAATCACAACATGGTAAACATTGTTATGCAGGCTGTAAGCAATTAACTCACATTAACACTCAACAACAGAATCATTAATTTCATACATTTCCACAACAGTGTCCAAAATGACTACAATTCACAATTTGGATTATGAAACCCTCAAATGGGATATGTGAGTCTTGCAGATCAGCGGGTTCACTCTACCAATGACTATGGCTTTAATACTCAAGATGTAGATATTATTGTTATTACACTTAATGAGCTGGACAGCAATTTCGAGGCTAAAAAGACATTCACAGCCTATACTACATTTTGTAAATTGACCAGAAATATCTGGGCTAGCTGTGTGCTTTTGGTTGATAAAATGGTAGTTTTTGGCTCAAAGCAGTTAAAAAGTGCTAAACTCCTGTGTTCCAGTATACGTACAGCATCTGTCCCATGGTAATAATGAGATATTGAATGTAGTAAAGACATTTTGTGGGCCAACTCCCTTTCAGAGGATGCTTCCAGACTTTGTTTTGCGCTCTGCAGCCTTGCATTCGCACTCAAAGCTGCAAGACATAATCAGTGCTATTATGTGTTATGAGATTCAGCCACACGACCCACTGATGATGTAAAGTTGCAATGCAGTTACAAAAAAGGCACATTTATGGTATTGCGCTGTGCAGCCTGAAATTACATTTAAGATGTTCAGCTGGTCTGCCAGGCCATGCACCAGAGGCGATATTGATATGAATCGAGGTACAATGTCAGAAAGATGAATTAGCTTTGCATCAGTTATTTCCCAAGGATGCTTATTGATTGTTAAAGATCCGCAAAGATCAGCATATATATATATATATATATATATATATATATATTGCTTGCTCTAACAGAGGGCGGCCCTGGCCAAATTTCCTTTAATGTAGAGGTACATTTTACACATGTATGTTTATACTGTACTTGGACAGATTAAAAAACTCTTAAAAATATATATTGAAATACTTACTTGCTGCAATCCCACAGTTTAATAAGCATTGATATAAAATATTACACAAATGTTCAAAATGCATGTTTTTGTCTGTCACTCTGTACTTGTGAATACATAGTGTAAATGGGACCACTTCCCTTTGATATATGCCCCAATAAAATCTGCGTTTAAGCTTGTTTTCATGCGCTTAAGCTCTAACATTGTTTGTGCATTTGGATTGGCATCCTCTTGACATTTTTCTACCATTTATCTTCAATACATAACCTCACTGAGCTCTGAAAGCCAGTGTCTTGCGTGTGTGAGGAACTCTGTAAGAAACCTTGATGCTTTACATGTTACCGTTATGTACAGTACAATCTGCAATACGACCATCAAAGCTACTCTTTGCTTTCCCAGAGTCTTGTATGTAAGACCATACTCACTGTACTGACACCAATATGGCTCAGTTAGCCAACTGACACAGCCACTTAAGTATCTCCTCAATCAACATAAATGTGCACTCTGTTGCCTGCTCTGTGTTACCAAGCCACACTGGCCAGGTGGTCGGATCTTTTTATTCAGAACCAAAGGCTGACTATTCGGGTCATTTCCCCATTTTAACAGGGAGACAGAACCACATTGTCTTCCGCTTATTATTCTTTGTATTTCTGCACCGTGGCTTCCTAGCGACAGCCCACTAAACCTCTGTGTCCGTGCTTATATTTGCGTGTCTTTGAAACAGAAAAAAGAGAAAGAGATGTTGTGTGTTTGTGCTGGCTGACATGGTTGATATGCTTCCAGCCACAGTCGCACAGAGAAGGCCAGGGATTAAGGAGGGCCAGCGTGGCTTTGTTTCCCATAGCTGTTAAACAAAGCCACATGACTGGAGTCAAGTTTCAGACTATGGTAACAGAGCGGCGTTAAAGCAAGGGTTGGTAATGTGATTCAAACCTTTTTGTTATATTTGTTGAAATTCTCTCTGCATCCCAACAACAATCAATAAAACAAATGCTCTGACAAAAAGAACTGTCACGGGAGAACGGCAAGAAGAGGACCCAAACGCCGACAAATAGTGAACAAAGGCAACTTTAATGCTTGCAGGAAAAATCCAGAGAACTACCTCACCCCGTGATCTATGGTGATCCTAACAGGACGAACTGACAAAGGGGAAAGACACAAACAGGGATTAAATACACAGGGCTGGTGCAGGTGATTGGACGCAGGAGGAAACAATTAGGGACATGGCAGACAATCACAGGGACAGGAAGTGCAGGGAAAAAGAGGACACGAGAGACAAGGACTTCAAAATAAAACAGGAAACACAACACAAACTACATATCCTGACAAGAACGAAAAAAAACCCTGAAACTGTGGCTGTCGCGGGACTGTATAACTCCCCTCCAATCATTTAATTTGGGCACAGTTAATTACCAACAATATATACTGTAAGCATACATTAGTCAGTCAAATGTAACAACACATTACGCATGCTTTCTACCAGTCAAGCATATGTGCACAGTGTAGGGCTTTTCACCACCAGGTGTAAGTCACATTGAGTTTCTCTCTGTGTGGGATGTCAGTTCTCTGTTCATTCTCTTTGAGCATCTGTGATCTATAAGTCATGACGCTAAATGTTTCATGAAGCCTGGGATATATGGATCGAAGGAGACAGAGAGGAGTACAATTTACTGGAAAAAGTTTGGAGACAGCTCATTACATATTGATTTTAGATTGATCTTAACTAATTTGCCATGCAGTGATGCACATGGTTGCCTTGTATTGATCCACCACGTTCTTGGATGCCAAGATCAAACAGCAGTCTTGGAAGAATCTGCCTTTTTACTGAAGAGAGTTGTATGGAGTAGCCATTAGGTTTTGGCATTTTGTCCACTTGTGAATACACTCTTGCTTTTCACCAAGTACTGTACAGTGTTTGCTCAGCACATATGCTATCTATAGTTATTCCCAGTGGAGGTAACCATGAGGACATTTTGTGCAACACATTGATTATAACTGTCTACAGTGCCTTAGCTAAAGGCAAGGGTAACTTAAGATGTGCTGACAAGTTTGTTTTCTAGTGTGAGAGAGAGAGGAAGAGTGCCTGAGAGAGGACAGGAGATGTTATCACTGTCAAGTTGTACGGTGGACTTTAAAGCAGAAACATTGAAAACTTACTTCAGTTTTACTGGAGAAGAGATGGAACTTAAAAACTCCATTCTTTTTTTTTTTTAGGACATCCCACCCCTCTGGCCCTCTTATAAATTCAAACAGCTTCCCCCTCCTTAACTGGTCCCATTGTTTTACAGTTATAATAATAATAATAATAGACACTCACTCACTGTACATGCCAAGATAGTGAAGCTGCAGCATCCCATTTGGGAAGATTGGAAGGAAAAGTCAACGTAAATGAACTGTGACTGAAAGAGATGAGGAATTGCAACACGGTAACCAATCACATCTGACATTTGTATATTTTATCGGAATCAAGACATTTTACTGAAAGTTTCAGATGCTGAAGATCTGATCCATTGGAGCTAGCAGTATCTGTTTGTGGGCTGTGTCAGCAGTCTAACAGTCTGGCCACTTTTGTTTTGTCCTCATTGTGTATCTCCTCACTATGTATTGTGCAACACCAACATCTTGTTTCAGCACAAATTAAATAACAATAACAAACTTTAAGTACTTTCAAATAGTTTAAATAGGCTACTTCACAAGCATATACCATGTGTGCCAACTGTATCCACAGAAAGAAAGTCTGGGATGAACGGGGTTGTTACTTGCCACACTCACTTTGTGTTGTTGTTTACTTTTATTGGTTAAAATGTCCTGACAACTGCAGAGGATGTTCTGCTACTAACGTTTTTATTCTACCACAATGGAAGCTTTTATTTGGGTGATTTGAGGGCAGTTAAGTCTTTGGATACACCCAGATTCTGCCAATACAATATCGAGGCAATTTAACACTTCATGTCGATTCTATTTTATAGCTGGAAGTAACCTATCCCTGGTTGGTTTGCAGATCAGAGTGCAAGGCTCTCACAGTAGACTGTAATTACTTTGATTTTACATGTTTGATGTTGAACTTTTGAAATGAAAAGTCTTGCCGAATCCGAGCTGTCAGCAGCGGGCCTCTTTGAGTTGGAAGTTTTGAGCCTCTATGCTTGACCCTGAAGTTGTGGATGTACTGTATGGTGATGTATTCAGTCGTGGAATGCAGACTTTGGAGGATTTGAACTTTGCATGGCGACTCAGTTGTGGATCATTTAGTTTGGAGCTTACGAAGCACATTTGCTCATTTCTATCGTGTCACCTTGGATCCCCCACTTTTATCTTCATCTACGGCGTCCCCTCAGAGAGGAGACTGACCTGCTGCATGTGTCCCCTGTGTTGCTTTGCCCGCTGTCAGACAGGGAACGGGCACTGGCAGGCTGACAGCTGGCTCCCCTGCTGTCCCCCGTGATCAGCCGTCATTTGCTGGACTCTGTGGCAGCCAGTGTGGACAATGACAGGCTATTTTGGACTGGAATTCCAGAATCCTGCTGTCAAACCAACCAAACAAACTCCTCCTCAAAGGTCAACAAACACCCGTAGAGAAACACAGATAACATTAGGGCCACCTATCCTCTGTGTGTCTTTTGTACCCGGGGGGAAAGTGTACGTGGTGTGAGTGTGTTTTTACATATTTGGTTCTTCATATGACTTTGATTTGAGACACTGAGATGACCAATGGCACTGAGAATTGATTCAATGTTACACTCAACTCAAAGAATTGCTCCTTTTGTCATTAGGGGAAGTCTGGGAAAATAAATGATCTCTCACTGTTTAGCTGTTTACAGGCAGTATCAGCCACAGAGGAATCAGGCCGATTGTAGTCAGAAGACTGATAAAAACCTTCTGGACGGAACGGGAAAAACAAAAACAAACAAACAGTCTGACGTAATGGCTGGACAGCAAAACGGCGATGAAATAAAATACAAAAAATAGAATTATTTTGTCAAATATTTAATTAGATCTTTTTCGAATAATTATTCATTTTCTAATTATGTAGATATAAAATGAAGCTTTCTCTTGATGTTGTTTAATCATCTGCATAGGAGAATTGTACGTATCAGCTGCCAAATGCCTGCGGTGACGATTATACAGCAGTAAAGTTTGGTGCAGGCCATACCTTTAGCTTCATGCACAATTGTTTTGTTATTCTGATACAGTTCTGGCGGTTTCATCATTCCACTGAGTGGCCCAACTCTAGCCAACAGCTTTTGATGCTGTAATTGGATGCAATTTTCTAAACATCTAATCATAAGTAAAATGGTTATTTCGACTAGACACCCTTTTAGATTGCAATCACACAGACATTTCTTTTTCCTTGTTTCTTTTGGGTGCCAAGCGTGATTATGTAAGCGTTCGGTGTCCTGTGTGATGAATATGCAAATTGTCTTAATGGCATTGTAGGTAAAGTTTGTTTTAGAAGCACAACGTTGCTGCTTATGCATTCATCATTAGGATTAGATAAATCTTTAGGATTACAGGGACCTTTTGTGGAACTTTTTTTCTCCTTACACAAGGCTTTAGCATTGCTCAATAGTCCAGGGGTGAACTCCGAGTCCGAGGCTCACATGTCAGAGGTGCTGGCTCATGTAACGAGCCAAGTGAAACTCCCAATTGTAATTGAGGTGCTGCAGAGTGCACTGAATTTTCTTTCCCAGTCTGAATGTAATATTGTTGTGTGTGTTATTGATAGTAATTAGAGAGATTCCATGCCATAGTTGTGCCATGGAGATTTCTGCATGCCACGACGTGTCTTACTTTCCAGTAACCTTATTCTCAGAGCAAACTAATTTGGACAGGCATGTCGGAGCAATACTAGCAGACCAATAAACCCTCAGTTACACTGATATCCAGCCCTATCCACGGAGGAAACGGGCAAGGGACTGATGTGACCCGCCCTTCTCTTCGCACCAGACATTTAAGTGACAGTGCCAACAGAATTCCCTTCACCTAATATTGCGTGCTCGCTCACATGGACACAAGTCTGATTTAGCATCTTCTCAGATGAAAGTGAAGGTGATGTACAAGCTATCATGCACTTGAGGCTTCTCTTCCAGGCGAGTGCATAAATTAACAAATAAACAATCTCAATTCGGCGGACTTGAAGTAATTGCCTATTTGTGACAATTAATTTCAAAGCTTTGACCCAGCACCCCTTGATATTGATATTGAATTTTCCATTATTGCATAGCTGAAAAGCCGCTCATTTAATGGAACTGAATCCAAAGAATGAGTCTCTGTGTTAAATGGATGATAAAAGGGTCAAGCCAGGCAGGGGTAATTTGAAGACTGTTTTAAGGAGGAGAGGCAAAGTGATGCAGAAGCAGGAAGTTAATGTCTCGAGGAGACATGACTCCACCTCTGTCATGTCACAAACACGGCTTCACCCCTTGAGCTTTCAGCCCTTTGCTTCAAGTGTGCACTCTGTCTGATTCCCCATGCGTTTTCTCCTCCTTCTCTATTCGGTCTAGTCAGTGTGTATGTGTGCGTTTGTGCCTGAATAAGGTGCTGTGAATGCACTATATATATATATATATATAGTAATCCTCTCTTGGCCAGGGCCCAGGGGAGGCTTATCTTCACAGGAAGTAATCACCTGGTCCCGCCTGCTGTTTACAGAGGCAGTGTCGCCAGCCCAAATCAAATGCAAAACCCATGTTAATTGCCTTGATTCTGCTTCTCTGTCAACTATGGCTTGGCAGAAGCTATAGGCTACAAAGTGAATTATTTTCACTTTCCAAAGACGAAAGGGGGCTCCTGCTCCTCAGGAATGAATATTTTTAACCCATGTTTACCCTCTGCTATTTTCAACGGGGGAGAGCAGAAGAGAGGTAAGGGAGGGCAAATGAAAGTGTAGGTTGTTTTTTTGGGGAGGGCAGGAAGTTCAGGCCTGGCTTCGGTCATTATAGGACCAACGCCATTAGTCTTGCCCGGGTCTACTGTGTCAGAGATGGTAATTGAGTCCGTCTCCGTGCAGCCTTCTCTAATGAGAAGCTGCAGGCCTGAGATTTGACTAATTTCTTTTATGCCTTGGACGATATGTCAGCCCGGCCTTCCTGTGCCTAATGACTCCAGATACTTAATGAAGGATTGGTGGGATTTCCAAAGACTCTGATGGAGCTTTGTATTAATGTACTTCAAAAGTTAGTGCACTCTGGAGCCTTCTCTAATGACTTTCATAGGCTTTTGATGTCTTGACAGTGCACTATGCAGTGGATCAAAAGGGGTGTGTGTATACAGTGTGTATTTATATATATATATATATATATATATATATATATATTTGGGCAGTCTTCTTTTATACCGTTAAACACTAGAAAAATAATATAATCTTTATCCACATCAAAACAAACTTGAGGTATGAAATGCTTTTTTAAACTAAATTATAATTATGTTGAGCAAATGTATTATCCTAATTCCTATGGGTGTTAATTTGAGGAGATTAAACTACAATGAAATTACCAAAATGCTAATATGTTATGCCCAGACAAAGGCATGTTCATCATTCCATCAGTACAAAATCAAACGGGTGATCTGACCTTTCTGGTGCTGCTAAATCTCCTAAGTGACATTTCCATAACGATAAACGTGCGACCGCTTTTTTTCTTCTTCTCAATAACTGCATGCTTTTGTAGATGGTTTCTACAGAAACCAGTCAAGCTGGTAAACATCACATTTCACCCTTGTGTGAATCTCATCTCCACCGTGTCCTGCCATGGGTCAGGAGCTCATCTGTCCTGAAGGAACAGCACAGCAGTTGATTATGATGGATTATGATAGATTCCTCCTTGACTGACCTCTGCAGCCAGCCACACATCTTTCACAGCCCAAGCGCACACACACACACACACACACACACACACACACATAGACAAGAGTAAACACTTGCATAACTGGTGATACTCAAAAGTGTGACAGTTGGTGAAGGAAGGTACACTCATCTAAGGTCAGACTAACAGGTAATTCAGTCACCTATGGAAGCATATACACAAACGTTACCACATATGAAATTGACCCTTTGGCTCAGATCAGCACTAGTGAGTCTTAAACCAACCCCAATTAACTTTTCACAAACTCACATGAAAGCAAATAAACCCTTAGAAAATAATACTTCCTAAAACAAGCCAAAAGAGTGGGGGAGGCCATTTGTTTTCATTTGGTTTGGTGTATTTACCGATGCCGTCAGCCCCACCCACAGCCACCACCTCTCGTTCCATTACCACAGATAGCACCGGTGTGGCTGCAGGGAAGAGAAATGGGCTGTGTGGCGCTAATCAATGATGCGCGTTCAGTCTCCTGGTCAACAAGCCGCTAAAGCGATGCTGTTTGCGTTTTCTTCGGTTTCGGCGTGGAGCAAAGGACAACAGACAACAGCAAGTGAAATATGTCAGAGTAGACGGGGACAATGACCCCGCGGAAGCTACAGAGGTTTCAGGGCGCTGCAGCTCTGAGCGTGAGTCTGCATGTGATGTGCGCAGCAGGAGCACAGATCTGTTACGCAGTGGGATGGAAATGGTTGCCGTTTATAACCCTAAGGGCATCTGAAGTTTGTTCTCAATGCAGTGTGAGAGTACTTTTTAGCCATTACCACATAGAGGTCTAGGGCTCTGTCTGTGAGTGAGTGTAACATAATTAAGGGTCTAAGTAATGCAGCCGGTCTCTCGGAAGGGAAGGGAAATCAGATGAAGCAGGCTCACCAGCAAAGATGAATTAAGTGGCAACGGGGGGAGTTGACATGGATTTAGATGAACAAAATAGTGTGCGCAACAGCAAATGAACATCTCCCAAGCATCCACTTTCTTTCACCCAGCGGAGAGAGAATGGCTTATCACAGACTAGGAGGAAATGAGACATCCCCATGCTGTGAACTCGTTGCCCTGACTGTAATTACCAGTTGGAAAAAGAAATTGGTCACCAAGTACTCTCGGAACCTTTCTCATCATCGTCCATGTCATTTCCTGTCACGTTGCTTCTATGTCCAAGTTAGCCTTTTAAAGACAGCACATAGACTGAAATCGTATTGGAATGACCTTTTAGTTACAATATCATCGGCCGCGGTGAGAACTATTCACACACCCGTTACCTTTTAAACTGAAACCCTCCATTTTGACTCATTACTATTCAGTTGAGTAGATATTTCATTATAGAAAGAGAGAGAGAAGGCAAGATATAGAGGAGACAATGACCACTGGCACTCTTTTCCCTCATCTGCATTCTGTTGAAATAAACATTTGCCCAGTAATGCTCCCGTCATTTCCCCTTTACCCCTATTCCTTAATGTAGAGTCTCTATCTCACATCCCTTTATGTCGTCTCCCACTAACCTCGCTCTCTCTCTTTCTGTTCTTCTAATGCTCTCTTTGGCAGATATAGTTGATTAACACTGCTTTTCAACCCCTGCAGTGACTCCATGACCTGGCTACACAATTAGGAGCTCATTACTTGCTAATTGCTTGCCTTTTTGTTGAGCTCTCCCTGCATCATTTTCTCTCTCTCTCTCCCTCCCTCGCCCTACCCCTAGGCACTTTTTAAGTAAAAGGATGCAACTTCTCACTCCTCTCATCATACCCTCTGCTCAGGGTAGGACATTTACATATTTCTTTCCGGGGCAATTTTTGCCCCCACTGAATGAAATCCAGGGGCATTTATAAAAATATTGGGGGCACCTTTTGAAACTTGTGAAATAACATTTAACCTTTGTTCAAAATAATAAATATACTTATTTAGGCTTACAGTATATGATCAATTGTCATCAAATGACAATAATAAGAGTATTAGGCAGTAGTCTTCAAATTCAAAGTGTTTTCTTAGATTTTTTTAACAAAAAACAGAAAACAGAAATGTCAGCATGACAAGTTCATTTAATTATTAGAGGATATTATGGGGGCAATTGTTGCCCCTCTCCTAGTGATATCAGGGGCAAAATGATATTTCTTAGGGGCAGTTTTGCCCTTTTCCCTCGCTGTATACAGTACATCTTCTCCACGCTGCATAATGAGCCTGTGTGTGCTAAGAAGAATTAATGGTTAAATGTCAATCCTTTTTAGCATTGTTTCTATGAAATTAAATGTACTTTCATCTCATATACCTATGACTTTTGAGTTAATGCATCTCATTTTCTGGATCATTTAGCATCTATAACATCAGTGAATGCCCTTTAAGAACTAGTTTGCAGATGTTTCCCTCCTGTCATATTTAGAGCTCAGTATGACGAGAAGCAAATATGAGTCTCGCAGGTGTAACATAAGGTCAGCACCGGCGGCTTCCCTCTGTGCCCCTGTCTGCATCATTTCTCACTATCTGGCTGGCTCTGTGGAAATGCCAGTTTGCTCGGTAAGGGGTCTCGCATCGCGGCGGCCGATGAAGAGTGTGCTGTTTACCGTTGTGTTCTGCGACAGTCGACTGCATGATGAAAGAGACGCAGGGGAGTGTTGACATTTGGTTTTGTGCCGCTGATGGGCCAAGGTGGGGAATCAGAATTAATGGAATAGATGTGTTTGTTTGACAGGAGTTCTCTCCTTGGGATTGATGAGGAACTTGAGCCCAAAAGAAGATATTTGTCTGACTGTCCTTGTGTGCACTGTGTGCATCTCGGTCGTTGTACTTTGTGTGCATTGTTATGTCTATTTTTGTTTGTCTCTGTGTCAGACAACACTGTTTTTTGTCTGAGTGGTAAGCAGCTTGCC
This sequence comes from Cyclopterus lumpus, assembly GCF_009769545.1. Taxonomy (NCBI): domain Eukaryota; kingdom Metazoa; phylum Chordata; class Actinopteri; order Perciformes; family Cyclopteridae; genus Cyclopterus; species Cyclopterus lumpus. The sequence goes on from NC_046971.1 coordinate 16,762,673, forward strand.
CGCAAATGTCATTTTTGTCATCGTTCTCCCCCTCATCCTTCCTCCCCCTATCTCCATCAGCTCCTCCTCGGTGTGAAGGTAATCCCAAGGTGATGTTAATAGGCTGGGAGACTGTTGGGAAAAAAAATGCCACTGTCATCTCTTAGAGGATTAGATGGACAATTGCTTCTCTGAAACCCAAACCAAGAGGTTAAAAAACTGCAACAAAACAACTTTTCTCGAATGCAATATACTGCCTACGTGGGAAAATAACATTTCTTGCACCGTAACTTAACCAACACTGGATTGTATGACCTCTATTTTGAGCTTTCATTGTAATGCATTTATGTTCTGATCTCTATTTTAATTCAACCACAAATTGGACTCATAAACAGTTAAAATAAACCAACGCTATGGGATTATAGGCTCAGTGTGAGCTGTGAATACAGATTAATGAGAGACCAGTGTGTGATTAATAGGGCCTTGTTGAGCAAAACCAGGCTAATTTGTCCTGCCACTGCTCCAAAAATCCAAAGGCAGTCAATAAGGCAGTCATTGCAAGGTCTATTTCATAGAAGAGGGGCTGCTAATGAATACATAATAGCAAGACAGAGGTCAATGAAGCAATCAGTGTTGTGCTCATGTTGACAAAGAGCTTGTTTGTTTTGCAAAGTAAGCATTTTTGGTTTCCATTTACCTTTATGTATCCATACGTAAGAACACAGATATAGCTTCAGGGAATCAGTTGCAGGGAATTACTTGAACAGACTTCTGTAATTTTCTTATTATATTAATAACACACAGACACTACTTTCTGCAGCTCCATTCAGAGATTCACGGCATTATTTTCTCCACTGACCCTCCCTGCATGAGTTTACAACCTTTACCTCAAATTGTATGCATGGGTGTTGTTTATTTAACATTTTTGAATACGTTTTGAATTTAATAAACATTATATAAACATACAAATGTAGTTGATATTTACACTTTCCAAATAATGTGTACATTGTTGCTTAATAATAATAATAATAATAATAATAATAATACTAATATAACATTATTATTATTATTTATACTAGTAATAATATTTCCAGGTTGGATAGAACTGACTGGAAGGCAATGTGTATGTCCTATTCATTTACTTTGCATTTTAAATAATATGTTTCTATTGTTTCTGTGGAATATGCACGTCTATAAATTACGTTTGTGTTGGTCAAAATCACGGTTTCTCTCTCTACATTTTGTGTCTTCAAACTTACTCTCTCTCTATCTCTAGCTCTGGTACTATTTCAGACCACAGATGCACTATCAATAATGCAGCCTCTTAAACAAGGCTGAGGCTTTCAGGAGGGCTTGTCTGTGCCCCTCCCTTCTAAATGCCTGCTCGTTGCTGGGTGGTCACATCCTAGCGGGAAATCGTTGCTTTTGCTCTAAAAAACAGGAATAAACAGACATTTTATACTTCATCTATCTTGTTATCAAGGCTTTTTCGTCTGAAGCTTGCAAATGCTGAAAAGCACTTAATGCTGGCAGGGCAAGAGGTCGCTGTCTCGCTAGGGAACTGCATAGCTGTAGGCAAAAAGGAAATGTTAGCTAAAGCAAGAAGGAAACAGCCACAGGATCACACCATAACGTTCATATTGGTACATATTGTGTTAACACAATATGCCGGTCTCTTTAGGTGGTTTTAAAAAGAGATTGAAAGAGTTGGAGGAAGGTTCATCTGGTTGTAGATGTTTTTCTGACTGAGGTATGTGCACCTGTGTGAACTGGGATGTGATGACTTGAGTCTTAGTTTTGGTTTTACTCTTTTTTTTTTTATTGTCTGTCACTGTTTTATGTTGTATGTCTGAAACGTTGTTAAATGTGCTACTGATGTCTTGGCCAGGACACTCTTGTAAAGGAGATTTTTAATCTCAATGAGGCTTTTCCTGGTTAAATAAATTTAAATAAATAAATAATAAATAACACAGTACAGACCACAGATGGTTTGGAAGGCCATTGCAAACCTCACACAGCCTCATGCTGCACTTCAAGCAAACTATCTTCATGTGGTGCAGCATGCTTGATTTTGAGTTGTGTGTGTGTGCATGTGTGTGTGTGTGTGTGTGTTTGGAATATTTACAAGGGTTTTTTAAAGAAATAAAGGCTGTTTGTTTTCTGAGTAATGTTCTCTAAAATCAGTGTTATCCATCAATGTCTGAGATAATGCCATAAGCTATAGGAGGTTAGAAAACATCCATTTATTCTGGCATGTTGACTGTAAACAGCACCATGTTTGAAGTGAGTCAATGAGAGTAGATCCAATGCAGAAAAACAAAAATAACTACTGAGATAATGATTGTATTGGGATGTTGCCATATTATCCTTATTTTCAGAAAAACACAACATGAGGAAGAATGAAAAGCCAATGGCAATTCTTTGTCCATTAAAGGAATATGACTGCTGCCAAACCTCACTACAAGTTTTGTCATTTTAGTTCTCATACTGTTGCTGTTAAATTACTGTACAGGGCTGTATATATACTATATATATATATATATATATATATATATATATATATATATATATATATATATATATATATATATATATATATATATTTGTCTATTGGCAAGCACATTATATTTGTGTATCGGCAAGCACCTTACAATACGTATCGTATTGTAAGGTGAGGTGCTTGCTGTTTAATATTGTACATGTGTCATTAATGTTGCATACAAAGGTACCATTATACAACCTCACACTAGTTAATATAACATTTTACATATCTATTTCTGCCTTCTTTTGATTACAATACAACAACATATAGTGAGATGCTGTAGAAGAGAATATTGTGCACATCACTAGGCTTATATTGTGTCTTCCTTCCTTGAGGAATTGACTCTGACTTTCTGCCTTGAGAGCCAGTATCCTTATTTCATTATACAGCAAAATCTAAGTCCCAAAGACAAACAATTGCCTCGTTATCGTGCCGCATGGATGGTGACTAATCCTGCTTTAGCTGAGAGGACAAGCTTGTGGTCCATTGTTTGTTGCTCTCCAGATGCACCCGGGGGGATTGGGCTTATGCCCCACCTGTGAGAACTGACCAGTGCTCCAGACAATCCTGTTGAGAGTTCTCTCCTTGTGGGGTTGGTGCAAAGACTTTTTTAAATTCAATTTGACCGTTTTTGGGATGTCCTTGGACTGTAATTCCATTTACCAGGATGGTGAAGTCAGCTCAAGTCAATTTATTTTCTTTTTGCAGTCAAACTTGGACTTAACACAGAGAAGGGACCAACCTATCTACTTGGTTAGGATCCCCCCAAAGTCATTTTAATACAAAATATTGTGTTCAATATACTACTGTAAAGGATTAAAAGTACATCAACTTCTTTGCCCAAATCATTGCATATGCAAATATGGAGATGCTTTTAGGCGCAGTGGTGCTCCATGTTTAACTTTTAATTCTAAGCAGGTGTGTTGCATGAGGTCTGTGATTGCGTTACATTCAGCCAGACAGGCTGGTGGGTTTAGAAAGTCGCTCGTTATTAACGTCTGTTTCCTCAGGATATTGGCACACGTGTACTGACATTTTCATGTCATTAGTTGCACAGACAAATGTGTCCGTGGCTTAGAAAGCACAGGGCTGTTTTGTGATATGAATATTCAAATGTTATGTGCAATGGGGAACAATACAATATTGCCACACTACTGACTTAAGTGACGGAAGAGGATTCATAGGCAGTCTTTTTTTTTAATCTCTTCAGCAGCTACCAGTATGCTCAGTATGCCTCCTCCACTCTGTCCATATCTCTCTTTGGTGAAATTCATATGCATGGTTTACCAATATAAATATAGCATTGTATCAGTGCATTGGAAGATGGGCTGGGCTGTAAAGTAAAGATCAAAACATCACAATATATATTAACCAAATACCTCGATATTGATCGTGCAACAATATTGTAGGGTTTACCATTGATGCACAAACTAGTCACTCAATGAGATTTTTGATAAATAATCATCGGTAATTTGGTTAGAATAACTAAGTGGGTAAAGGCCAATAATAGAACAGCTAGAACAGTCTGGTAAGTTCAGGAAATGACATACCTGGACTAACACCTTTAACACCATGACGAAACTACATTTATGCCACAAGACAGGATCACAATATCAATATAATATTGATATATTGCCCAGCCATACTTCACAAACAAGCTCTGAATCCTCATCAGTAGAGAAACGCTCTACAAATTAAGAGCCCATCATGTGCTGTGTATACGATTGGGAGCATTTATTTCTATTACTAAATCATATCAAACACCATACAACATTTTGCATCTTTGTCTTCAGCTGTCAGTCTGTCTGACTGACTGACTTCTCTTTACTTCCTTAATTACCATGAGGATGAGGACCAGGGCCCTATTCCTCGTACCTGGCTAACGTAGATAGCTGGATAGTTTTCAGGATAAGATAAGTCAGGCTTTTCGGTTCCACAAAGCAAGTTTGGCAAAATCACCATAGCAACATATCCAAAAATTTGACCAGCTCCAGCGCAGGCTAAGTTAAGTTAGCTGGATAAGCTTGCAGCTCCCTTCTTCAGAGATCCTATTGATGAAGGAGTGATATTAGTTAGATTAGTGTTTTTTAGGGAGAGAGTTCCTGACTTCCTATACATGCGCTATCGATTCTGCCCACAAGGAATCATTTATTTACAAGACCTTCTCGAGCCATCAAATCGCCCTCTGGCCCAAATGAAACAGATGTTTTCAATCAAAAAGGATTTCACAGCATTAATGTGCAGGTACTTATGACATAGTTTTCCTCAAATTACATTGCTATAAAAACAATCATATGTCTTTGACAACAGGGGTCATGGACCTTGCAATTGCCTGCTGTAGGCTAATCATGTAGTGTACGATACCCATGTAGTGTACAATACCCATGTAGTGTACGATTCCATGTAGTGTACGATTCCATGTAGTGTACGATACCCATGTAGTGTACAATACCATGTAGTGTACGATTCCATGTAGTGTACGATACCCATGTAGTGTACAATACCCATGTAGTGTACGATTCCATGTAGTGTACGATACCCATGTAGTGTACAATACCATGTAGTGTACGATTCCATGTAGTGTACGATACCCATGTACTGTACGATACCCATGTAGTGTACAATACCATGTAGTGTACGATTCCATGTAGTGTACGATACCCATGTACTGTACGATACCCATGTAGTGTACAATACCATGTAATGTACGATACCCATGTAGTGTACGATACCCATGTAGTGTACAATACCCATGTAGTGTACGATACCATGTAGTGTACGATACCCATGTAGTCTACGATACCCATGTAGTGTACGATACCCATGTAGTGTACGATACCATGTAGTGTACGATACCCATGTAGTGTACGATACCCATGTAGTGTACGATACCATGTACTGTACGATACCCATGTAGTGTACGATACCCATGTAGTGTACGATACCATGTACTGTACGATACCCATGTAGTGTACGATACCCATGTAGTGTACGATACCCATGTAGTGTACAATACCATGTAGTGTACGATACCCATGTAGTGTACGATACCATGTACTGTACGATACCCATGTAGTGTACGATACCCATGTAGTGTACGATACCCATGTAGTGTACAATACCCATGACATCTTAGATGATCTGTGACTCCACCTGCCTCATAACAAATGTTGAGGCCAAATGGCCGGGCTCCGTCCACGACTCCAGAATATTATAGAAGAATAGAGAGAATCACACACAATTTCTTTTCACTGCTTTAATTGATTGAATTTCTGATTATGAATAATACATACATACATACTGATCCTCCCATACACAGATTTGCACACACATATTCAAACTCCTAGTTCTGGTTATCTCCGCATACATCTATATACACAAATATAGTACATGATACATAAGCGCATACAGTACATATATCCTCATAAGTATCTATTCATTCGGATCAATTAGATACTCTTTGGGCTTGTTTTTATCTACTTATTCTGAAAGAGTTGAGATAATTATTTTAGATCTGCATTCCAGCAGGCACATTTAAAGAAATTTAATCGGATTGATTGGGGTGATGAGGCACTTAAAATTAGCCGATACATTTTCCCAACACTTGTGCTGCGTTCACACAAAAAGCGTTGCGAGTAGATTCCATGAAAGTCAATGCACAGAGGAATGGATGCGAATGAAGCAGATTTTCATCCACTTATCTAGATGTAGTCGGTGAAAGTTACCGAGCTGTGTGAGCCTACGGGTGATGTTAAGTATAAATATATATATGATTTTAATGTTATGAACCCAAACACGAGGGCGTTTGATGTTCCGACTTTTGTGGGATTTCCACAACAAGTATAAAGCATAAATAGTGGTTCTTTCTTCCATGGTGGATGGCGGAAGTTATAACTGTTTCCACGGAGATAAGCCACGCCCCCTCTCCAGCTTCAAATGAAGCGAATGAATAAACCACAAATAGTCTGGCGAGTAAACTCACGTGAGTAAAGCGTTGTGAATATCCATGTGAATGCAGCATTACGCATTTAACTTGTCTGATATGTTGCCATGCTTCTTGTCTAGCCCTCACAGCGGTGGCGGTGTTGGATGTTAACATGATTATGGTCTGGAATTCCTCATATATGTTCATGATCATCTCATGATCAAAAAGGCTCTTCCTTTGAGTTTATTTGCCTTTGTGCTGTTAGAAAATCATGGTTTTGTTGATCGACCGGCACGCGCAATTATGCTGAGTACTGAGGTCTGGTTCGAATTATCGAGATGGTTGGAGCGCGGATCAGCCTTTGAGAAACCGAGATGATTTCAATCATCTGGTTAATTTAAGCTGGCTAATAAGACATTTGATTGACTTAGTTGAGCCACGAGGAATAGGGCCCAGATGAGACGTCAAGATATCTGTTTACATAACAAACTGTGTGTCACTGCTAATAAATCTAATGTAGCAGAGAACAGATGACTTGTTCTGGTTTTCAATAAGTCAACAGTTCAACAATATTATATAATGCGCTTAATTTAGAAGTGGAAATCAAAGTGAAAGGTTGTTTTGCAAATAGACTGCTGTAAATGTTCTTTATTTAACTTGACCCACTGCACTGAGAGTCGTTTTACCATTGTTTTACAAAGTATGTGCTTTTTTGTTTACACCTCCAAATGTGTGCTTCATACAACTGGCTAAATCTGGGATTTGTTTAAAGCCAGTCTGGATTACTCGTGTTGGTCGCCTTGTTGGGCATTGTTGTAAAACAGTGCCGCCAGTGCTACTGTGTTCCTATAACAGCTGTATCCATGACACAGGTCAGTGAAGTGTAGAATGGAGGATTGTTCCTGGGAAATAAATGTATAAATTAAAACTACGAAAAATGTAATTAAAATGCTTCAAGGCTGAAGTTGTGGTTAGTGCTCGGTTCGCGTACTCATGTTGATGTCAGAAGTGCAGGCAAGATGTCAGCTGTCTGGCCTCTCATATTTACACTCCTCTACTCTGGGAACAACAGAGGCTCTGGCACTGACTCGCATCAACCCCTTGTCTATTTGTCTCTTGTGGGGAAGCCTTATTTTTGGAGCGTGCTACACATTACACGCCGCAGTAAAAGATACGGCCTACATATTGTAGTTTACTGAATTACTCAAACGAAGGACCCTGGTCAAATTTCTGCTGTGTATGTGCACCGAACACATTATCCCACTGCACACCATCATGTGTGTATGTTTAGGGAGAAATTAGAAATACATCTTAGATTTTTTGTTTAATGAGGAGGTTTTCACGAGGATGCATCCCATCTTATTAATTTGAGTTCTCAAATGTTATTATCTCAGGCTTGAGATCTGCTTAATGACTTTTGATTTTGCTCTTTTTTTAAAGCCTAATTGCATCCATAATCTGCTGCCGCGTTGTATTTTCCTCATTGGGTATTTACACTCTGTTGTGGATTTCGTGAGGATTTGGTTATTGACTGATATGAGTGTGCACGGCACACATTTGTGGTTGTGAAATTTAGCCTATTTTAAGAGCTGTATTCTCCTCACTTCAGAATCAAGTTCAAGATTAAAACTATGGGTATTTGGCTTAGTATTGTCATGGCCATAACTTTTTACACCACAACTACAGTAACGGCGTAGCAGATGATGCAGCCTGTGGCTGATTCACAGTGAAAACATGTAGCCTTAAGAGGTTGAAAAAGTCTGAACAACAGCTGAAAGGGGTGCAGGCTTATATGTAGACAATATTATTCGGGCTTTACTGTCTTTTTTTTCTGCACGACTGCCCTTTTGTCCCTCTATCCCCACTTATGCCTTGCTTGCTCTGTGCTTATGCTGCGCTGCCTGTGTCTGTCTGTCTGTAATCTTTAATTGATGCAGACCAGATTCTTTACACTTGCGCTTATTTATACTGGACGCTTCAGTGAGCTGAAAGAACAGGATGGAGACACTTTCACTCTCTCTTCCACAAACACACAATGAAAACCAAATCACCTCCACCCCCGCTACGCCTCAGAGCCTGCTTGTGTAGCCAGCCCATTCAAGTGGTGTGTAATTGAAAAATAAGTTTCTATCCTTCAACCTGAAAAGGCTTTTTTTTTTGTTCAGAGCTAGGCTATATTTATTATTTCTCCTTATCCTCAGACATTACCATTCATGTTTGCATTGACATTGTCACGCTGTGATGTAGCTCCACTTACTCTTTTCTAGCCGTATGGTGTATTATTGAGGGCAAAAAATGTGAGGTGAAATGATGGTGATGAGAATGTGGGATTATTTTTATGATGACAAAAACTGTTTTGTGTCCTTTGGAGAGCAACTCCCACCAATATATGTTTATGTGATACTTGCCATTACTTTCAATTCTACAGTGGCTTACAAAGGCAACTTAATCAATTTTCTGGTGCTGTTTTCAATTCGAGGCTCAACCTTTGACCCAGGGCTAATCAATGCAGGTTAGACATCTCAGCCTGTGGAGAAAGATGGGGTTAAAGAAGTAACAGCTAAGCCAATAGTCTTCTCAGATATAGATTTATATCACTGACCTTTCATGCGTAGAGCACAGGGAATAGAACTTTCTTCGGGAAGGATATTACGAAGAATCTGAAGGGAGAAAATGATGTTACTGTCCACCTCTCGGTTTCTTTTCCTTTTTACTACTCTTTCTTCAACATTTGTTCCATGTTTCCCTCCCATTTGTTCCCCTTCATCTACTCCATCTTTTCTTTTTTGGTTCTCCCCACCACTCTGTTAGCGGGGAACCAGGCAACCGGCTTAAAGGTTTATTAAATTATTAATAGTCTTTATTAACAATATCGCTACCAAATTAGGTATCTAATGTTGGGTGGCATGCTGACATTTGGTGTGAACATATTCATGTGGGTGGCTAGACTGTAGGCTGCCTGGCGCGGTCCGTGTTTACATATTCAAATAATTGCTAAGGGTGAAGTGCTCCCATGGAAAATTGTGGAATAACTGTTGGAAGCTTGCCGTTTATGCACTGACTTGATTTTTGCTTGTTCAAATGGGCAACAGTGGTCCAAGGTATTGAATAATTTAAAACATTTCAAGAGAGTGTGGGTGCGCAGAACTTTACAATTCCAATTATGCAAAAAGTAATCACCTTTTCAAATGTCAAAATCATATACTTAGGAGATACTGAGACATAAAAAAAACTGAATTATCCCCAACATTTCACCAAAATGTTCTTTATTATTTATTATGTATTCCTCGCTTTAACCCAACCCAGTTTTGATTAAAAGCGCCCTGAGGAATATTATTGGAAACATGTTTTCAGTGTTACTCACCTGACAAACATGTTGAACTTCTTTCTCATAAAACTTAAAATATTATTATTTTTGGATTGTTGGGATTGTTTACATGTTTGCTAGCATGCAATCTTCTTCCTTGACTTTGCAGCCATTAAACTACACAACATTACGCCACTCAAACAAATCCCTCTGGTTAGAACATTGCACCACAAGTGGTCAACAACTGCTCTGGGTACCTTTTAACAATGCGTTGTACTTTTTATTTCTTCTTTCGGGTGTTTGACCTTCACTATGCAGAATAATGTATGAGCCATAGACTGTAGACATGAGCACCATCAGCGGAGAGAATGCACGTTTTAAGCCACTTCTGCCATGGGCTCACTCGGTGCTGCCCGGTATGAGCAGAGTTTGACACTAGAAGACGATTAACACGTTCTTCTGAGGGAGGGGTGTTTCTCTGTGCTCACCTTAAATCTAATAACACACAAGCAGGATTTTGTGATAGCTTGGAAGACAATCATATGCAATTTACACAAGTGGGATGGTATGAGTGCACATAGCATACCGCATTGATAACGGATGTTTCACGAAAGAGTGTGTGCTCTGTGACACATTTTCTTATTTATAGATCTAGGAGTAACTTTTAAGAATTTTGAACCATGTAATTGAACATTTTGGGTTTAAAGCATGTATTTTTATGAGTATTAAATAATATCTGAAGGGGATTTTGAAATTGTATGGAAAAATGAGAGATGTTTGCTTTTGTTAGTGCCCTTGTGTTCTGAATATAATCCTTAACAGACCAGCAGCCGTGCTCATAATGCATGTCACTTATATCTTAAACAGGGGATAAGGAGAGATTGCATTAGGGATGATATTGCCTTTAGAAAATATTCAAAAATATACCAAATGGGATTTCATAATTTCATTATCCAGAACCACTGGGAAATTAGACTCATGTTTATGCTTGGAGTTCCTTTTGTTTCAAATTATAATTGAGGCAAGAGAGGTGCACTGTATATACTCTACCAGCAACAGCAGCTATGCAAAAAGATGGTGAGGGAAGCATTTCCGCCTGTGTGAAGCAGTGAAACTTCCTAAAAGTAGTGCAAATGTAAATGCTAATTAGAAAAAGTATCCAGCTAAAGCAGGAAAGATTCTACGCCCTATGATTTAAAGGTCTAAATAGGGCCTTAGTGGACACAAACATAGTGGAGGGTGGGAGGCAGAGGATGCGTGTGCAGAGGCAAGGATAGTATAGTCAATATTTACCCAGAGTAATTGGTCTTCACTTCCCCTAGCAAGATACATAGACGTCCAGCGTCATGCCGGCCTTATCTCCTCCAGTTTTCCCACACACCCGCTGCGTGGCCACAGTTCCACACAGCAGAGTTGCGCAACTGTGCATAAAGTCCCAAGATATCCAAGACATAGTAGTTCAAAGCATATAGGAGGAATGAGGGAGTTCCTATACATTGCCACGTCCATCCGGGTTCTCCAGCGTTGCAGTGCCCACAAAGAACAGCAGCGTGTTATTATTCTGTCAACAAGCACACAGAGCAGTCTCTAAAGTCGTAATGAGAGGAGCATGCTACTTCCACGGTCGAAAGACAGGGGTACAGCAATAAGATGTGCTGAGGCTACCAAAAGAGCCACACACTCAAAACCGGCACTCTTTTTGTCCGTCTCTCAAACACGCACAACACGTACTCTCTTTCTCTGTGCTCTCTCTCTTTCACGCTCGTGCTCTCAAAGCAACTCTTTAATTAACCTGACGCCTCTCGAACCTCTCGAAGCTCCTTGAAGTGTTTTTGCATGGCTCCCTCCTACTCGTGTATTGCGTGGGTTTAAATGGACATTTACAGAGCATTTAGTTTAGTTTATATGTGGACATTGAGTGGCCCCAATCACATTCAAATTCAGAAGCAATAGATGTCATGTGTATCTGCTTGTCAGGTTGTGGGCCTGTAAACGCTCATGAAGGCTGCCGGCTGCTGAGGAATCCATAGCATGCAAAGTGTACGAAAAATAACATTATGGCTACGATATGAAGAACCAGTCAGATAGAGCTAATTAAGGGTGTCCAACATGACTGTGTTGTTGCTCTCCAAAGAGTGCATCTCTGTGTAGGTCTCTTTGTCAGAGAAGAGCCGAACCAACAAGGACAGGAGGGGATGAGCCAGGATAGACTGTTTGAATATGGTGCCATGACATTGGGTTGTTTTCACACCTAACGGATGCCTGTTTCTAAGGCTCCTCGTGGTAAGTTGCTGTCTCCAAGAAATGGTGTCTGCACACCACTGGGATGTGTGTTATCCTATATGTACTGAAATATTACACCACACAGGTGACACTAAGAAGCATGCGCAAACAGTCTGCTATTTGTTCTAATTTTGTAAAGGTAGCTCTAATATTGAATATATATTCACCAACAGTTACATTTGAATCATAAATGGTAATTGGAATGCCTTTCATCACAAGAGCCCTTGCTCTTTATCCATCCCTTCCCCTTCTGTATATTGCAAGAGGCAAAAGATGGGTTTGCATCATCCCGTCAGAGGATTAGAAGGGTCGTGCTGTCTCATGAGAGGATCTATCTATGGTTTCCACAATCTGCTGCGGTAAAAGAGCACCAGGAGAGCGATGATGTAAGCGCGGATGGTTTCTATGTGTCAGTTACTCAGCTGCACTCTGAGAAGTAGCGACTTAAGTGAATATCAACTAGCTTTGAACCTGTGAGCTGTGGTTATGAATTCACAAACACTGAAATGTCAAACCTTGTTATTCGTACAATGGATCCCTCAGTAATGTGCACTGCCTCGTCGAGGATGTGTCCCTGTAATGATTAAATAGAGAAAACAAACCGTGCTCAAAGTGAATTCATTTATCTGATTTATTTTGAAATAAAGAAAGAACGGAGGCTGCGTCTTTTCCTTAAACAGCACTATCGTATTTAATCTCTTTGAACACTATGAAATATGGGGAAAGAGAGATACATTGTGGGTCCCAATCAGTCACTTTCCTGGTTAACCCCACTGTAATGAAGTGGCCTCTAGCAGCTGGACACCGCTTCCAGCACTGCAGCATGAAAGTGTTCCCCGGTCTGTCCGGAGCGCCTCATTACCGCCCTGTAGTATTGTTTACGAGCTAAACTGTTCACCGCATAGTGTCAACCCTCAGCCAAAAGACCATGTTTCACATTCCATCCTATTATACCACAGCTGCACTGCGCCAACGATAAATGCCCGGAACGAGCTCAGGGCACATACTGCTGTGTGTGCGTATATGTGCGTCTGTGTCCAAGACACAAGCTTCATGTTTATTTGTTTGTTTGTTTGCGATTGTTCTTTGGGTGTTTCCTTATCTGCCTGATTATGATACTGCCTCGCTCTAAACTTGACTCTTATGCGCACAATACTGTTAACACTGAATGACCCCCCTCTGCTTTTGTATTCATGAGATCGCCCTCCGTTTATTTGCAAGCGGATTGATATAGCTTTTTAAAGAGAGACTCCGCCTTTATTGTTTGTCCATCTTTAGAGAATGGAGATAATAACGGCCTCCCGTTTCGCCTGTGTCGATGCATATTGCTGGAATGCAATATCCCTCCACATGTTTACCTTCTTCATGGTGTGAGATCGTAATAATCAGTTATCTTTCTTTCTTTTCCTGTGTCATTCTATGTGTTCCTCAACCAGAGAGCCAGCTTCTCCCTGGGAATAACTTCACTACGGAGTGCAACATCCCCGGAAACTTCATGTGTGGCGATGGGAAGTGTGTCCCAGGTGGGTGGCAGTGCGACGGATTGCCCGACTGCTTTGACAACAGCGACGAGACAGGCTGTCGTAAGTCCAGTTTAGACTCTTTTTTTTTTTTTTTTACAACCCTTAGCTGTGCCTTTTAAAGCGATAAAGCCTGATCGCCTATTTAGAGTCACACCAAATCTCAATTCCTGAACTCCTCTTGCTATCCAACATTCTCCCATCTCTACCCATATAAATTCTCTGCCAATTTAAATGAACTTTCCTCCTCCATCCTTGCCTCTCCCACACAGTGTGCACCCGTCCTTCCTGTTAGACCCACGGCCCCAGTTTAGCACCAGCGCACCAACTTAACGCCATCAAAGCAAAGGCCGATTACGTCTGTGCGCAGGAATAGTAGCGCATGCATAATTCCACTGTAAGGCCACAGTAATAGTTCCGTTTTGATCCTCACTTTTAGTTGACTTTGATCTCTCTGGTCTGCTGCTCCTCCTCTACCCCCTCCCGTCCGAGCCAGAGCTCCACACAAAGATGAGACTGCTGATGGAGATTGACTTAGAGGCCCCGCCACACTGAATGGAAACCTCCATCTCCTCATATATTCATCTCTCTAACTGTCTCGTGCTCTCATTTTTGGCTTTTAATTTTAATAATTTGCTTCACAGAGGCTTGTTTCCAATTAGAAAAGCATAATCATCTTCTTAGAGTTTTTTTTCTTTCCCAGCTTTTTGCCCTGCCCAAAAAAAACAAAACATGTTGTTTGTCCTCCATTCTGACATTTAATTTCCATATTTTCTCTCTTTTTGCTGAGGGAACAGACAGACTACTCTTGACAAAGCTGTGTTCCGTGTTATGCCAGCACACATACAGACACACACACTCAGCCCACATAGTTAAAGATTGCAGTAATAAACCTTTTAGTTTGTATTACCGTAGTCATTTACTTTAAATACATGGGGACATCCCTGTAACTTAGAATACGTCATACACTGCTTAGATGGGTCCTGTGCCCATGATTCTCATCATTCAATGGCCTTAAACTGTCAGCAACTGTCAGAACTATATTCCGATGTACTGAAGCTAATTGCATCAGAATAAGATGCATTAAGTGCTCCTGGTTTATCTAGTTACGCAATTTGTGTTTCAGTTTGTAACACTCAACTTCACTTCCAGAACTTTCACTTTGAACCCTCAGACAAGCAAGACTTTTCTGTCTGTTGCTGACACTACATGCTATCCTGTTATAATAAAAGCACGTTATCATAAAGCATCACACTCAGCCTGCCTATCCCGGTTGTCAGAAGACTATTTCTGCTTGTTGACGACATCTACATTATCTGCTCTGACATAAGTAGGCCTTATTATCCTCAAATAGATGGCTACTTGTCAGTCGATGTCTCTGGCGACTGCGTCACAAAAACTCCTCAGACAAACCTCTAGCTCCATTAGGGGCTCTGCAGGGTCAGACAGACAAGGGAGCAAGCGAAGGAAAGGAAGTAGAGAGGAGGACTCATTATGGTGGCTACAGGAGGAGCTCTGTCTGGCTGTCTATTATCTGAGGGGAACACGATGCCTGCAAGCTTTGAGACTGCAGTTCTGGATTCTCCACAAGAGCAATCTTAATTAGACACCCCCCTCTAAGAACATGTATTGGAGATGGTACATTTGTGTTGTCTAAACTTATTTTCTTTCTGTCATTGAGCTACATGAAAAGTTTTTTTTAAATGCATATTCCTCACGAAATGCTAAAAACAATGTATCTGATAATGTCTGGCCATTGTCCTTTGCATTCCACCACAAGAGGGAATGTTCTCCCATCTGTAACATGACCGGGTGTAACTTTTTTGACCACTTTTCTCCCTTAATTAGTCTTATTTATACATACATACATACATAATTACAATAACTTTATGTGTGAACCTATAGAATTCTTTGGTACATATTTAGCTCCCGGACCGATCTCTATTTTGACCACTTTGGCACCAGAAGACAGTCGTAGTGAGACAGTACATGCTCTGTGAGCCCACACTGTCTAGCCAGCAGATTGTGCTGGTGTGGGTATCTCTGATCCGATGAATACTTATGCTGAGCCTGAGGTAAAGGTCATATATGGTGACATATCCCTGGTGTCTCATTAATGAGAATTGTGGAAACTATGTAGCTAAAGGGGAAACACAAAGGAGAACAAATCCATTTGGACTTGCATGGAAAGATCAATTTTCCTTTGAATCTATATGAAATTAGTAAACTTGAACACAGTTTTGCAAAGCACACCCACTTGCATATACTGTGATTGTATCGGTCCAATCAGTACAAAAGTGCTTCGCAAGACCGAGCAACCCACACATGAACTGACGATGACACTGTCTGGCAGAGTTTCATTTTTCACTAGCAGAAATAAACTTTTTTTCTGGCTGTTTTGTTGATATGACTATGTTTTATTCCAGTGCCGTCAGCGGGTGAGGAAGTTCAGAATATAATCATGCAAACCTGCGCTGCGCTTGCTCGTCTCTGTCCTTTATTTATTTACTTGTTGTCGATGTGTGTGTCACAGTCTGCTACGCCTCATAGGCCAGGAATTGTCTCTCTAATGGTCAGGGGAATGTTTATTCACTTAGAAAAGACAGGCTTCTCCCTTCCTCCCGAGCCCTGCTGCTCCTCTCTTGTTTGTTTGTTCTTCCGGTCCCCTCTAGCACAAAGGTCAACTTGAGTCATGTAAATATATTTTGCTTGCTCTTAAATGACAGTCTGGGCTGAGAGAAGATGCAATATCTCCAGCCTCTGAGTTTATTGCATTTAAGATGCCGCTCATTGTATTACTCTCATGCGACGCAAGGCCAGGACCCCCCTACAAATAATTTTAATCAAGTCAAAAGAAATGTTTTTTTAGTTTTTTTTAACCTCTTTTTTTATACCACATAACTGAATATAAGATATCAGAAGTTTTTCCAGTATCTCCAATACTGAACATCTGCTTCACGTGGGTGTGCTTGTATGTATATGTGTTGGCAGATCTGAGGGGTTTTCAAGCTATGATTCAGATACAGGCTGCTGAGTAATTCCTCACACAAAGAGGTCAAAAGTACCACCCTGCTCGCCGGTGTCCATAACGACAGCCTGGGAGAGTGTTAGACCAAATGGATCCTGACAGAGGAGAGGAGGAGGAGAGCTGACTGAGCTTACTGGGCCTCAGAGCCAGGATTAGCCTCTTTGCCCTTGTCTGGGCAGGGCATGGGCAGGCGAGCAAGGACAGATGTGTAGTGGGGCTGAAAGGGTGACTGTACATGATGTATGAAGCAAGAAGTGGGGAATCAAAGCCCGGGGGGACTGGGGGCGAGGGCAGAAATGCAGTTTGGTGAGAGAAAAGACAGAGAAAGACATTTCAAAGAAATGTTGTGCTCTAAACTGGTCCTGCAGACTGAGGCCGTGGCCTTTCTGTGTGGAGGAAAGTAGGACTGTGCCAGTTCTACTTTCTCCATGCTTTCATCAGCAGCAGCGGCAGTGACTCTAAAAGATCACAGATCAGAGCACATCAACCACATTCAGCTCAAAATTTAAAAGAAAGTTTGCATGCTTTTAATCAAGGCTAATGTGCTCATTTTTCTACAATATCTAAATGACATTCCACATAATCTTGGGTTTCCAGTCACAAACCGGATGTTGCTTTGTCGGGCCATCCTCTTCTTTAGAGGAATGGTCCCCTACCAAGTGTTTGAAAACGCCAAAGGGGTCGCAAGAGACATCTGATGGGTCACATGATGGTAAATAGGCGGAGTGAGATTCCAGAACAGTTTTCTTCTACACAAATATGTTTGTTTTTCCGACTTCTTTTAAATAATTCCCATGTTTTTGTGAAATAGAGGATGATCATTTAAGCCATCCAGGCTTCAAAGCAAGGCTGGATAACTTTTCAAGAAGAAATAACACAATCTTCCTCCTCAAATGACTCGTTGAATTCATAACCAATAAAGTGAACCGTTGCTCAATTCAAAGCACTCTCTGGTATAACCAGCAGCTAATGGTATCCAATGTTGTCACACTTTAGATGACTATTGCTGCGTAACTGTAAGTTGGCGGATTTGATGACTTCTCTTTACTTGAGCTACACATTTTTAGCTGTACTATAATTCTTTAATTGTCACTTTGGGCCACAGTGGTGCTGGTCAGCAAAAGTGATGCAATCTGGCTTTAAACAAAACCATTTCTGAAGGGAAAGTTACCAATCATAGACATATTGAACCTGTGACCTGTGTCACTAAGCAAACCTTCGTTATTCATAAACATTTGCTGCAACATGACCTATGTATCAATTGCACAGTAGTAGGGACTCTCACTCCTGGCCACTCACTGGGCGACACACAGGATCAACAGCAAATTGGAGGCCCATACTCAAGGTGGCTCAGTTAGTTTAGAAGTCTATTAATACTTCATAACAATGAGGGGATATAACCATGTGGAGTTTATAATGTTATTATTATTTAGGAGAAAGGGGAATTAATTTCAGTGGATTACTGGAATATTATCATATTGCTTTCTGTAGTCATAAGACAGCCAAAGCCTGGAGCAGCATCAATGGTGCTTTTTGTTTTTCTGTGTACTGACCTCCACAACATGCCCAGGAGATATCAAGCTCAAAAGAGCTGCTAAATGCTGATCAAAAACAACGTTTTCCTACACAGCAGGGGTGGAAATAGCTAAAAAACAGATTGGTTATGATTTAGATATTGAGACTCATGCTCAAACCCACCCTGTGTAAGGGTTTGCTAAGATTCTGAGTGTGTGTTTATTTGATAAGAACAATGACCAATACACCAGAGGTGTTTGTTCTTCTGTTGGCGCTCTGCTTCGTTGTATATAGGTAATCTTTGCTCTGAGAGTGTGTTTGCATGTGTGTCTTTGGGTGTTTACATTTGAGAGGACACAAGGATGAGAACAAGCAGGTGGGATTGGAAGACTGGAGCATATCTGGGTTTGCATGTGTTGTTCGAGCCCAGCCCGGGAAAAAAATGAAAAGAGGAAAATTAAAAGAACGTGGTGCTGTCCTAACCTTTTTCAGGAAAGGTTAGGACAGCGGAGGAAGGGTTAATGGGACGGAGTCTAGTGCATCCCCGTGTGCTTAATGGCTGACTGATCAATGAGCTGCTGTAATTAATACCAAGGAACAGGAATGAAATATTGATAAGGGTCTTACATGCAGCCTCTTAGTCTGATTATGTCTCCCGATTGCTCTTTTAGATTGAATGCTATCCTTGTCAGATTTTTTTTTCACAAATTAGGCAAAATGATTGCTTTGAAATGTTCAAAGGAATAAGAAATGCGGCCTTGTCACGTTACAGTATTGTTTTGGGCACTACCAGTTAAAACAAGGCAATTGTTGCCGTATGATGCTTTCTATGATGAATATTGCAGCAGGGCCATTATCTGGCAGATCTCACTCGCTGCTTCCTCCCTCGCTTTGCCTTTCCCTCCGCCTCTTTTACAGAGTTGCTGAAACATTACTGATATTTTGATCAGGCGCCCACGGTGTTGTTCATGAGCCACACTTGCTTCCTCGTCTAGCATGTAGTTTAACGGCTTTGCGCAACGCCATTGGCCTGTAAACACTTGGCCCTTGAGTTGAAGGCAGCTCCACAATGTTGCAATGCCTCTTCCTGCACACAGGAGGTTATTGTATTGTACAACTAACGCGTGGGGCTTAGACAGTGAAACGTACCGAATGATTATTTTGATCCCCAAGCCCTCTAGACTGAAACTACCCTTGCCCTTCTTGCTTACACCTTGACTCCATTACCTATTGATTTCCTCCCCGAAGAAACCTCAACAAGGTCAGAGAAACCTTTCAAGCCGTCAGCTGTCTCCACTCTTACGCAGCCTCGGTTCTCCCCCACTCACTCTACTCGTGCTGTTTTCTTTCGTGTTAGTCTCTTCCTCCCGTCTTTCGCCTCACGTTGTCAATCACCCATGCCCATCACGACCAAGCCGACTTGTGCCGAACAAGTTATTCTGGTCTCTGGGGAATTAAGGAGAGGGAGAAAGGCGGAGAAGTGTGGGGAAGGGCATAGAGGTGCATATTTGGTGAAGAGCAAAGCACTCTGTCTGCAACAGGAGTATTGCTGTCAGATTCAGCCTGACATGAATGCCAAAGTCACTGGGGAGATGGAGACTGTGAACGGTATAGCATTCGGTTTCAAATTTCATCATTGATTATCAAATGATAGTCTGGTTTTGAAGTTAGTTTTTTTGCTTAAGATGGACACGTCTGCATTTTAAATCTTTGAAAATAAAACAAAGGAGGAATGGATTTCTGTAGAAAGTACAAATTTTAGGCAGATGTGAAAAAGGGCACCTCGGTGTAGTGTGTGTGTGTGTGTGTGTGGTTGCCTGTAATTGTGCAGGAGACCGGAAAAGAGAGAGAGAGGGGGCATATTTATGTGTATGCTTTTGTGCCTTTGTTTGTGTGTCCTCCAACTGTGCGTTTCTGTGTGCTCCAACCATGTGTTTCTGCTAGTTACAGTGCAAACCTCAAGTAATCGAGCTTGACTGCTAACCGTTCGGTTTCGTTTGTGCTGCTCGGCTGAACACTGGAACTAAGTTTGGAAGTCGCCCAAAACTCTGCCTGCTTTTCATAAACAACTAAAGAAAGAAGAGAAAGAAAACGTGGCATGGGACGAATGCGGTTCAAACCTAAGAACAGAGTGTTGACAGAAGGGATCAAGACTGGGTACACTGCATCTTAATAGGTTGCAGAGTACGGCAGAGTTGCTCAAATCAATCAGCATTACCTGAATATGAAGTCCCAGACCTGGAGTCGAACAGGACCCCTTCACAAGATCATCTTGGTTTCTTCCACTCTCAACTTGCTCTTTCTAATTAATATTTCCTCTTCTTGCTCTGACAACTGCTCAGCTCAGGCTATAAAGGGCCACACATCCCCAGAATACAGCTCGGCACATTATCGCTATGCTTCCAACCAGTGCTGTCTCTCCCACCCACGACTTTCCCTTCATAAGCCCTTCGTGTGACTTTTGAGCTCATTTGGAACACAATCACTGGGTCAGATGGATCCTACCAGCAGGACAAGTGGTAATGAGGATTCGGATGAGGGAGGGAGTGAATGTGGAATCTCAGAGCAATAACAGAGCTGTCCCTCTAGCCACGCCTGCCAATAAAATACAAATAGCAGAGAGGATATACGTATAAGGACACATATTTCCAGACCAGCACATGTTTTCTTTCAAAAACAAAAGAAAATATAAAAAATATAAAAAAGATGAATGATGAATGGAAATAGTGTTGTTGTTGTTGTTGCCATTATTATTACATTGCCGTTGTCTGTATCCAGACACATTTCAATGCGTTGCATGTTTGTGTATCTTTTCTTTCATGTGTTTCAGCAGCTCAAAGCCATGACTGCTTTTCTCTCTGGAGTCTAATGAACGTGATATACCATGCAATATGAGCTTAGGGTGGTTTGGGCGTCTGCTGTCCAGGTAAACAAAGGCTTCCCAGACTACAAACACAGATCGGGCACTATCCCAGCTTCCTCCTGCGTTCAGCGGATTACATATCATCCTGGAGACGGGCGCTCCAAACCCTCGTGGTTGTTATGCTGAGCCCCCGCCCCCCTCCCCCTCGCTACACATAATCGCCGCAGCTTGAAAGAGCTCATAAATCAGCCCCTTACAATACATTATAGAGGGAAAGATGTGTGCTCCTGGCGTTTGAGATGGCACAAAGCCAACCTACGAGCAGGCCAATTCCACCCTTTGTATTCAGTAGAGAGAGAAAAACAGAGACTGTTTGGTGGCTTGCTTGAGATGTCTAGCGAGCCCACTCACTCTCCCACTCCCTGTGTGTTTGAGTGTGTGGGCTGCTCCGTCCTTTTGTTGTTCTGTAATGTTTAAAATGTTCCAAATGCTCTTCCCTCATTGGCATTCAATTGTATTATTATGGATATAGTAATTGACTGCTTTTGCTTTGTCTTTCTCCAAAAGGAATGCACCGATCCCACTTTTTTAATCTCGATACGATAGAGCTTTGGGTATCGGATGATACCACGTACTGATCCAATACTCACTGTGTATTCTTGTATGTGTAAGGCAACATCAAGCTTGACCTAATCAATTATTTCCTAACTTTGTCAAACAAAATGCAACAGATAAATACATAGATATGAATATGCTTTATTGTCGTTTGTTGTCAAAATAATAAATCGTATACCAGCAACTTGGAAAACAATCTTATAAGTCCACGGCAATTACAATGCAGCAAGAAATTGGTGCAATTTAAATTCCAGCATATTATGTACATAGTGTATAAACAGAATTTAATTTAATAAATTGGCCCCATTTGTCACCGATTTCTAATATCAGTATCCATATTGGTGCATCCAGTCTCCCATAAGTACAAGAAACCGAGCTCTGAGAGATGATCCTGTATTTCACACATATGTGGGTCATTATTATAAACTGTGAATATCGTTGGTTAGTGCAATGTCTTTTGAATATCTTGTTTTGGGCTTTACAATTCTAATGTCTCAGAGATTGAGATGAAGCCAGCTCTTTTATTTCTTGATGTCTTTTTCAGAATCTACCTGCAATGTTGTTTTTCTCCTTCTGCCAGGGAAGATCAATGTGCTTGACTTAAAACTAGGGGCTAGTGCTAAACGGAGGATGCCAGGCATTGATGTTCTGCAGGCTCGTCACTCAGTCTCAGTCAGGCCCGTCCTGTGAGATAACACCAGTGGCCTGCTTAGGCTGATCAATGGCGTAATCCATTCAAACACTCTCCCACACGGCTTGCTCTCTTTGTCTTTGTCATCAATTTGTTTTTCTTCTCTTATCAGTACTTTGTGCTCAGGATTTTACCCTTTACTTTGCAGACTTCAGAGACCATGAAGATAATCATTACAGAACAAAAAAAAGAGCTGAGTAATTAATCAGTCTCTATAACAAAGCAGCTGTTTGAACTATGCACAATGGGTAATGGTTTAATGGTTTGCTGTTTTAATTTTAGAACATGCACTTGTGTCTGTTATTTAATTGTCATTTAAAACATTAGGACAACTTAGCCTCCGTTCCTTTGTACATCAAGGCCAAGCTTAATTCTGTCATAAAACATAATGTAGTGCATTAAGAATTGCTGCATCATCACAGAGACTAATCCATTGCTTTTCTTCCCCCAAACCTCCATCTGTCTTTAGCTAAGGTCAAGTCAAAGTGTGCCCCTACATTCTTCGCCTGCATTAATGGTGTCCATTGCATCATCGGACGCTTCCACTGCAACGGCTTCAGTGACTGTCCTGACGGAAGTGACGAGGAAAACTGCAGTGAGTCTCGCACAACAACTCATTCCAATAATAGCAATCTGTCTAATCATGCCATGAGTCATGATCTGCTCCAGTCATAATGGTTTAAACTGCAGCTGTTTACTGATGAGTGGAGTATTTCATGTGTAACTATTCCTGTAATATCTGAGCAAGGACACGGTTCATTCTGTTTCACTATGAACAACATTTATATAAAGACCTTGCTTACAAAACTCAACTGACATCCCAGCCTCCATCTTTGGTGGATGATTTAGTTTTAAAAGCAAATGTCTTTTTGGTTTTTCCAGAGGGACAGCACACACGCATGATGGTGGGGGCAGGTGTGGTCAGGCATCGTCACGCTAATTCATTTTTAAAACCTTGTTACGTTTGTATGGCTTTAGTTTTTGTAATACCTTTTTAAAGTGTTCTTTATGTCCTTCTCTTCAGAAGAATATCATTCTATAAAGAATACCTTGTTGCTGTCCCCTCCACTCACTATCAAATCCTACATTTAGAACGGATAATAATGATGATGAATTATGAGTGGGAAATGTAGCAAATTATATTACATTAGCAATGAAGTTTGAGTCTTTATTTGTTTGCATCTCTTGTAATTTCCGAGTCTGCACCCTTGGGCCTAGCTTTGCCTTCCAGACAGGTTATTACACATTTTGAATTGAAATGATGGACAATAGGAACACCGGGGTCCAGGTATAGTGTGTGTGTTTTCAGGTATGACCCCATCCCTGCTTTCCCATTGGGGAGCGTGCATCACGCTGATCACTCACCATTGTCAGAGGCAGTGTTCCTCGCCTGCAGGGCACCATGCTCACAAATCTAATCTGGTCATTTAAAAGGAGCTTTTGCTCCACGCTCCCAGCATATAGTGCGTCACCGCTACGTAATTGTCTGGATCATCTCACAAGATAAATTTGCCTCATTTCGCAGAAGCTAAAGACCAGAACATAAAAGGAAGTGATAGTGCTGGGCAGGATTTTGTTGTATTTTTCAGTTAGATTTTTATCGGCCTCACCAGATCAAATTATTTTCTACTGTAACTCACACTGTGTTTAATGTTTTACTTCTGCTCCAAAATTCCCCATGAACATGTAATACCCATGTTCTTCTCTTACATTTAATCAAATCGTCAAATCAGCTCTTACTGTAACCCTGTTTGAACTCACACTTGACCCCTGACCTCTGCCCTGTCTCAACCACAGCAGGCAACCCATTGGTGTGCTCGGAGGCTCGCTTCAAGTGTCGAAATGGCCACTGTGTAGACCGCAGCTTCCTGTGTAACGGCCAGGACAACTGCCAGGACAACAGCGACGAAGAGCTCTGCCTAACTACAGCAGGTTAGTCATTAACTCAATGCATGAAACGGTCATGTGTGCTGGGAAGAAACAGGGAATCGAACATCTAGTTAAGTACGTGCAGACTGAGGATGAGGAGGAATTAGCGACAAAGGACAGGGAATTGTAGCAGAGCAGAGATGTTCCTGATCTCTCTGATAAGCCTTTAACTTCCACATTTCAAGTTATTGAGGGTTTCATTGGTTAACTGACACCAAACTTCACAAGACAGAAGCCAGCGAGAGGCGATAGAATACTAAGAAACTTTAATAACTCCTATAAGCACATTGAATTGCTGCAGCAGCAAATTGTGAAAGCAGAAAATGTAAAGTAGGATTTTAATTAGCAGGTTTTTCTTATTAGATGTAAAAGTTCAGCAGGACTAAAGTATAGAATGACAAACGTCATGCAAAAATTGCAATAAGTAGCAAATGAGATTTAATAATATGAAACAGTTATATCACATATATATGATATGAAAAGATATATGCTATGACACTATGTATCACTAGAGAGTTTAAAGGCATGTGGTAACAATAAGTTGAATATAGATTCATAATTTGTGTTAGGATTTAGATTTTAATTAGAAGTTTGTTTACTTCATCATTCCACATGGAGGGACCATATGTTATAACAACATTGAAAATATGTGTATTGATGCCTGTGTTTATTATCTCTGTGATAAACTACACCTTTTGAGTATAAAAAGGGTAAATAATTGTGAATTTAATGAGTGACACATGCAAACAATCATCTGTCACCGTACTGTTATTACACACGAATGGTGATTTATATATATTGTATGGATGATTTTAAAATATAGTGTAAAAAACACAGACTAGATTCAATGTGTCAGAAGTAGCTGCAGAGACACCAATTATGGAGAAGTTAGATATGTTCTCTCTCCAAGTTAAAAGGGGAAGTCTTAAAATGATCATTTCATTTGTTTCATTCACAGTGCATCCACAACACAAGCATGAATAATTAAAAGATCAGACTGGGTTGTAACCACCGATCATCTATTTTGACAAACCAGAGTTTGTTGCATTTACATATAACCAGGCCATAATTGTTAGAAATATTGGCGGGAGCTTTGCAAAAGATTTCAGAATAAGTGGAAGCTTGTAGATCCAGTATTTACAGCTTTATTTATTAAACTGGATACAATTGTGATAGAGTTGGAAGATTATTTCACTTGATATCATGGGATGTTTCTGAAAACATCTCTTAGGTAATGGTTTATGCAGTCTATTCATAAAGATACAGCAACGCCACTGATTTGACTTTCCACAAAACTTGTATGCTGCTGTGAACATTCCTCTCTTGGCCTTTTTGACACACTTTGAACACACCATTGCATCATCAGTGTAATGTTGTGAAATTGAATGCTATAGATGACACTGTGCTGACTTTGCATTGTAACACAAACAACAGTGTTGTCCTCCCTGACAGTGAGTCTGACTGCTGGTACAGAGTGTATTATTCACTGGCAAGATCCACTTAGATTACATCTGGCCTGCCATTGTGATTTCACTGGCAGCCTCACTTCTTGCTGCCACTATGGGACACCAGTCAGCTCCTGTCAACGCTTCAGCTGTACTTCCACTGGCACGGCGACATGATTTCTGCCAGCAATCCTGATGTGGACCACGCTGTCAGCGTTCTTGTCATGTGCATTCCTATCCTTCTGTGTAGGTCTTACTGTCACACTGATTTGCTCTTTCAGAAATAACAAAACAGGATAAGTACGGGGTACAAAAAAAGCTGTCAGTGTCTGTAAGCCCACAAGGCAGTAATGTTATTACCAATGCTGAGATAGGCCAAGTCAGCAGAAAGTTGATCGAAACTCAAGAGGCAAAAAAAAAAAACGTGCCTAATAAACAGCAGAGGAGCGTGGCAGTCCCACATTAAACTTCAGAATATGAACACAGTAAATCCTTCAACATCATTTATTCCTCTGAAATGAAATAAAACAGTTTATCGCTTTCCTCGGCTGTGAAAAATTGCTCTGATCCGACACTATTGACAAGCTACAGATCGGTTAATGGTCCCAGCAGATAATTATTCTACTCATTATAATTTAGCCCGCTAATGTATTATTACCCCACCAATCTAAATTTGATAAGCTAACCTTAATGAATCTTCTGTTTTTGTTACCTGATTAGTGAAGCTGATTTCTTTATTTATTGTTTTACTTGTGTTAGTTTGCAAAGAGAGAATGAAAGAAGGATTCCCTCCATCATCACTAGGTCATCCTTCTCAGGCTCAATGCAGAGCCACAGAATGCTGAATAGAGCTGTATAGTGATGCAGAAATATTGATTGCTGTGTCCACTGAACTCCATTTCCTTGTTGAAAAGTGAACAATTTCAACTCTAGTGCTGGCAGAATGTATCTGTGTGTGTGTTGTTATGGCATCTGAGGCATGAGGTCTTGTGTTGGATGCTGTATGAACAGCTCGCTGTTTGCAGAAATCCTAATATAGGATTCATTTAAGGAATGTTTGCTTCTGTTATACAGAATAAAATATCAGGGTAAACAAAACATTAATTATCTGGCAGATAACAGTTTGAATCAGTTACACTCAGATAAATAATATCATAAAAGGTTGGGGCTCAGTGAAGATATAAGGAGTGCTTTATGATATATAATGATGCCAGACCCCAGAACAATTAATATACTCACTTTCGACAGACAGAAAGTGTTGTGCAATTCTATTTAAAAAAATGCCTTCTATGGTTGACTGAGAGGTTTCTCAGACTGCCATTTCTAAAATGTTTTAAGGTGTCTAATGATAGAAGACTCAAAATATTGCGGTATTGTTCACCTACCCAGCAAAGTAAAGTGCATGTTCTCATGGGCTTCCATAGAAATGAACTAGCGAATGACCCAAATATTCTCCCGCTTATTTGCAACTTGTGTAGCGCTGCATAAATTACGAGTGTTGGGAAGTTGAGAGCTCCGTGTTGTCGTGACCTTCAGAAAACACAGAGGAAGAGCAGCTTTCTCTTCTTTGTGTTTTGTTCCTTTATTTTGTATCATCAGCTGGCATCACTGGGGTTTGACTCTCTGCAGTTATTTCCTTTATGAACTCTCTCTCACTCACACACACACACACACACACACACACACACACACAAACACACACACACACACACACACACACACACATACATACACGTCCACACATACATACATACATACACACTCTCTCTGACCTATCCTGCTCTGACTTTGCCTCTCTTTATAAAAAGCAAGCAGAGACCTGCAGGTGACAGATAAGCATATAATATCCGTTCCAAGCCACCTGAGCACAGCATCTCCTTCCTCACTTTTTTCCCAGCTCTGTACCTCCTCCTCTGTACCTCCTCCTCTGTACTTCCTCTTCCTCATCCTTACCCATAATTACGTGTTTTGGTGTCTCCACATTTGGCTCCTTGATTTGAATAGTCTAGTGAGAGATCAGTGCACAGCCTGTCAGCGGACAGATCATCACGGCATACATAACACGTAGCATTTGGTTAGCCTGCCTTCGAGGTGTCGGATAATTAGATCTAAAGAAGCAGCACCATCCTCTTAGCTTCTTTATGCCTCAAATGCTTTTATTTCGCATCAGAGTGATTTCAAACAATTTGGCACAGTTAGACACAAACAGCAGCACAGAGCCGCTTTTATCGTTTATCAATTTATTTGATGGGTAATTGATTTTTTTAGCAGAGAGGTGGCACATGTAACAATACACCATCTTCTACGAATTCATTGGTGCAATCATCACACAGTAAGATAGAAGAGTTGGGATGGGGAGCCTGTAACCGATAACAGAGATAAAGAAATGGAAGGCACACCGCATCGACATAATACAGTGAACCAGAAAAGGAGTCGTGAGGAGCAATAAATAGCAATGGGCAGGAAGATGGAGGCAAGCAAAGAGTCAGGTGATCTGGTAGAGAAAGGCGGGATTTTAATAGAACTGAGCGAGGGGTAGCGATTAGCCGAGAAGGATGAGAGCATCCGTCTCAAGACGAGCCCCAAGGCCGAATAATGTAACTCTGGAGACAGAAATGACATGAAAGCAAGTTTGCAAAGCTGAGCTTCTCATTGCTCTCCCTGCTCTGCCGGGCTCCTCATAGCAGGGGATAGAGAGTGTAGTGATGGAGCGCATGTTTGCCCCTGCAACGAATTGTTGTTGAAACATCACCGCAGGGCTCACAGGACTCATCCAGATGCTGGGGGAGCCCTCGCTGAGAACAAGAGAGCCACTCTGCATAGCCAAAGAAGCATGTGCATGAGCGCACACACACAAACGGAGGCACAGTGCGATGTGAGAGTGATTGTTCTGCATATTTAATTCCAAAAAATAACTGCAACTTCCAGAAGAAACTTCCTGAAGGTCACGGGACTGACGAGTTTAAAGACTCAGTATAAATGTGACGAGCACAGAAGTTGAAGCTTCTGTCAAAGAGTCTGAGCATCCCCTAGAGTCATTTAAGAAAA
Organism: Cyclopterus lumpus; assembly: GCF_009769545.1. Taxonomy (NCBI): domain Eukaryota; kingdom Metazoa; phylum Chordata; class Actinopteri; order Perciformes; family Cyclopteridae; genus Cyclopterus; species Cyclopterus lumpus. The sequence continues at coordinate 16,791,363 of NC_046971.1, forward strand.
TGAATTGATTTAAAATGCACACATCAGCGTCTCTCATTACGCATTAATTAACACAAGTAGACAAAAGAATGGTGGCGTGTGGTGACTGTGGGAGAGGGTGATAGTGATTAACTTTGAATCTCTTCTATCTTAAAGAAGCTTCACCTGGGCCTCTTCCTTAACTGAAGTTGTTTTGAGAGAGGAAAAGTACCAGAGTGAGGGGAGGTGTAGGCGGTGTGAAGGTAGGAACAGAGGGATCGTTTATTTTGGTCGTGTGTTTGTGCATTTGGTTCAACGTGCACCTGTTCTTTTAGGAGACAACACACACAAAGGTCTAAATGATGTTATGTTCCTGTGCATAAAAACTGTGTGAAGCTGTGACGATAAGGCTCTCCAATCCTGCTCTAAGTTTCACAATGTGCTGTAGCTTTTCAACATCATATGAGGAAGACTTGCGCTTTCACTGCTGCGTGACTCTAGATATTTACTTTAACATTAGTGCAATAATTGAAGAAATGAAAGGCAAACAAATCCTAAACTCGGGAAGACTGCACGGCTCACAAGTACTTTGAAACCATCAAAGCATCAATTAGGCTTCTTCTTTGAAAGAAAGGGGCAACAGATTCTGCAGACCACAATGGTTTCACAATTTTTACATTCAGGACACATCTTGGAATGCATTTACATTGTTTGCTGGATACTTTCATTTACATATGATTGAAATTACAATGCATTATAAACAAAATGATGTATAGTCTGTCTGAATGGTATCTTGCGTCACTCTTACAACAACAGAAGCGCTCCAAGGGGAAGGCATTTGTTTACACACTGCTTCAATGTGCACTGGGTAGTGTGCAGATTTTGGAAGTATAACTGCCACCACACATTTTGTTCAACTTTCTTTTTGTCAGTGACCACATCAGAGTAATCATTGGCCTCGAGGTCCTCAGAGAACTGTCAGTCAGAGCGAGATGTTGGGCAGCGAGCTGACAATTAACATTAGTCTGCAACATGAGTAAACTGTCAAAAAATTGCCAGACAACACCACTCTTGACCCTGATTGGTTTGATGAAAATTACACCACGCGCTATACAACGTCTAAGATCTGCAAAATGAAGTGTCATTTTGGGTAATGCGACTTGCCAGGTTCTTTTGTACATTCTGATGAGCCTGTCAGCGAGAAGTACTTGTTTCACAGCGATTATCAAGGGAATTCGGCTCATTGTAACAATTTCTGTCCAACTAAAACATTAATATAACCATAAGCTGAATCTTGTCCACTATCACCACACAGCCGCAAACTCTCTGCTCACCGACAGTACAACAAATACTTTTAACCTTCTGGTTTATGTATGGAGCGCCACTCTCCGATAAGTCCAATCCTTCATTTTAAACTCCAGGGATGCTCCCTTCCCACAGAGAGTAATCTGCAGCCTTCTATTTGCTATATCCTCCTAAGGCTGTGTAAGAACTACTCCATAGATCCACTAGCACTGCATCTGCGGTTTTGCATAAGCACTATGTATTCAACAACCTCACTTCACAGCCCTGCCATTTACAGGGCCAATAAACACCAGTAATTCAGACAATATTCAGTAACTGTATGCTGACACCCAGCAGTAACTCTTGCCTCTCCATTAGCGTCACCAGCAAACTAGACAACAATATATAGTGTCAGTCTGATATAGAACAAATAATGAACGTCATAGTGATTAAAAGTCTCCAAGAACTCATTCACTCTTGATATCCTTTTAGATTGCTAATAGTTTCTCACACGGCCACGTCCTCCCCCGATGATTGCTGCCAGACTTTGTGCCCGAATAATTCAGGTGTTTTAGATTAAAATGACAAGTTAATCCATTTTCAATTTTTGTGGTAGAGACGTGTGTGACGCTGAGATGGTGGTCTGTTCATGGCCTTCGTCAGTAGCACTCGGAATGCTGGCAGAGAGAGAAAGCTGTGGGAGGGAGCGTGAAATGGCGTAAGGGAATATAATGGCAGTAGACGGAGGTGTGGGAGTGGAACGTAATAGTGCCAGTTTATCAAAGCCAACGCACACTTGTCAGGCACAATTAGGGGAGGTTGCACATGTCGCCGCCCATGGATTTGAACTCTGGGACAGTTTCAGGTTTTTGCTTTTGTGAGCCTGAAGCATGTTCACAAAGCAGCGTTGAGGGGGCTCTGTGTTGGTGCACAGGAGAGAAAGGCCAAGCCGTTGGCAAGATGGTGTTAGCTGCTGCTGACGACGTTAAACTGAGGGGGTGCTGCTTCCTATGCCTGTATTTTAGATTTAATTGTTTTCCATTATTGGCAGAGTGCATTTTAAGTTTGGAGGTCTGGCAGTAGCATTTAGCATAATATATATATATATATATATATATATATATATATATATATATATATATATATATATTTTCTTTGAGAATAAATACTCACTTGTTTCATGTTTCATTTCTAGTCATCCGTTCCCTCCCTCCCACTCACTCACCAAGGCTAAGTGTCATTGTTTTTTCAGAGCTGCTGTTGTTTAAGGACCTTGTTGCCATTAGCTATGGCCACACGGGGAGGCGGGGGGTGGGGGAGGGGACCAGTCTGCGTGAATCATCCCCGTCCTTGAATCGGGACCAGACAGCCGTTCAGGCTCCTGTAAATGAAAAGCCTTTCCCTCCTAAACCTATCGTCATTCAGTCGCCATGGTGATGGTGGTCAAGTGACGACCTGCACCACAGACTTTCGGTGGAATTTCACTCCGAACAATAGCTCTACTGTTGCTATTGGGGAGAGTTGTACTGTTTGCTGGTGTGTTTTTATGTATGTATTATGGTTGCATGGGTGTACAGGTGATTGTTTTCCATCACTTCTTGCCGACATTCGTACCCCACTTCCACTTTAATAGCTTCCTTGACAGATGAATCCAAAGTACAGGTGCTCTATCATTAAATAATAATATAACACAAGTGTCAATCTCTTGTTTGTGCTAGCTTAGTCCATGATTGCTACGCACCAGCCAAAAACATTGAATCATGATAAATAATCTGATTTGAAAACATTAGATTACCTAAGTAGCATTGTAAAACGTAAAACCCCCAAAACGACATAAATAAGCTCATCAGCTCACTGATTTGTGCTTCTACAAGCATCACATTTGCATCAACGTTTTTTATGCCTGGCCTCATTTGCAACATTTCCCTGGTCCATCGACACTTGGCTTCAGAGATGTGGCCCTCTCTGGCCCCTCAGTACACGCTCAGTGGTTGGCTGACAGCAGAAAGGAAGTGAGATCTCTAAGTATGTGTGTGTGTGTGTGTGTGTGTGTGTGTGTGTGTGTGTGTGTGTGTGTGTGTGTGTGTGTGTGTGTGTGTGTGTGTGTGTGTGTGTGTGTGTGTGTGTGTGTGTGTGTGTGAATGGGGCTGCCTCTGTCTAGGCCTTTTGGTTCTCTGCATCTAAATCATCTGTCATTAACTGCACCTCCACTCTTTTTACAATACACTCGCTATTTTAGAAAATTGTGCCTGCCTACTCTGAATTGTGCAAACTCCAGTGAGGCTCACAAGGCCGTTATCTTTACAATATCCTATTAAAGAAGGACCAGCTTGTGTTGGGGCTGCACCCATCCTGCTATTGACTGCTCATTAGTCACCCTGCTAAAGTACTCAATAGCTGTGACGTATAATCGGACTACTTCTTTGAACAAGTTTAGAGATTAATAAAGAAGCCTTGAAACGGTTCAGCGTGCAGTAAAAATAACTGAAAAGGAGAATGTAATCACTTCTTGTTTTTTTGGTATCTCTTAGAAATGTTTCCAAAGGTTTGCACAAGAGAATGTTTTTTTTATTGTTTTATCTCTGTTGGCCCAAGAGAAAGAATGCTGTTATTGCATTTTTAAAATGCATTAAGTTAAAAATGGAGAACATTATCAGCAAAGCGGTGCACTGGATATGATTTCATTTTCTTGTATGGCTTTGATGAATTTTGGAGAAACTTAGATGCATTACTTTAAAGAGACGGTTATGTGCCTAGAGCACAATTTCATTTCCCCCCTCACAATTATTCTGACCATATTATCTTTTTCTTTGGGCATGTCGAATGCAGCCATGCAGCTTTTAAGTATCAGAGTCACTTAAAAGCTGCATGGCTGCATTAGATTTTGCAGAAAGACTGGTGTAATAAAGCAAATAACAGAAGCTGAAATATGAATATAAAATGTGAGTAATCAACACAGGTCATCAGGTGGCATCAGGTGCATCTTATCAAAATAAGTGGCTCCATAAATTCCACTCTCTTAGGCTCCCACTTAATGGCTGACACGTTGCTTTATCTTTTCATGCGTGATTTCTTCATGATAACCTGACAGTAACTAATTCAGTATTACATATTACAAAGAGGCAGCTTGATCCCCACATGCATCTACAAAAGTAGCAATACACCAAAATGGTGCGCAGCTATTATGAGTAAACCTGCTGGACACCCTTGAGTGATGCATTAGGTGCCAGTCAGCTCTCGCTATAATGGGTCGGGTTATTTTCTGCAAATGCTTTTTCTGCCAATACTGTGTTCATTCACCCATGATATGTATGGTTGAGCCCAAGGTGTTGCTCGACAGACAAAGAGCCGGGCCATTTATATATGGTGTGATGGACTGCAGATATTCGTTTAGGTGGTGATAGAGGTGTGTGTGTGTGTGTGTGTGTGTGTGTGTGTGTGTGTGTGTGTGTGTGTGTGTGTGTGTGTGTGTGTGTGTGTGTGTGTGTGTGTTTTGGAGGTGTACATGTATCTATCAGGGAAATGCAAAAAGAAGGAGGCTTTAGTAGAACGGAGGAAAAAGAAGAGTACCCTGGAGAGAGGAAAGAGGGATTGCATGTCAGAGAGTGTGAGAGGTAGAAATGCTAGAGGATGGTGAGAGGGCGAAGGGGTTTAATAAGGGATGAAAAAAAAAAAGTAAAATGTGTCTGTGAAGACGATGAAGCGGAAGTATGGATGGAAAGCACAAGGGAGAGAGTGATAGAAAGCGAGAGGCAAACTGATGGAGATGAGGGATTAGGGAGAGTGGCAAAGCCATTGAGGAAAAAAAAAAAGATAAAACAATCTGGATTCATTGTGTAAAAAGACAGGGAATCAAGGGGGAGCACAAAGAAGTGGAGGGAAACCGGGAGATTGAAACAGTAGCTGAGGAAGGGGTCATGGATGCCGTTAGAGGGAGAAAAAAAGACTAAAGACAGGTACTGAGTGGAGGAAAAGATAAGAAGGTAAGCAGGAAATATGGTATCTGCAGAGATGGGAGTGATCACGCAGAAACCTTTGAAACAGGAAGTGAAGGAAGCGAAGGTAAGAGCAAAACAGAGGAGCCCTGCACGTGGAACAGGAAACAATAACGTGAGTGATCAGGACGAGTTGGTTGAAGGCGAGCCACAGTGGTGAGGTGGGAATGAAACAAAGCAGGGCAGATAAAAGAAGAGAGAAGGTAGGGATGAAAACGGCAAACAAAATGGAGAACAGGATTGTGAGCGATTGGAGGGAGGTGAGGAAAACTACAGGGAATGAGATTTTGAAGGAGGTCTTACTTGAAGCTCAGAGATTGAAGAGGGGGCTTAGATTAGTCCCCGCATGCAACAGTGCTCTCATTCATGGTAATTACTGGATTCTGCACCATCTTTCTCAATTGCAGCTTTGTCTTTCTTTTTCTTATTGCTCTCTCTCATCCGTCTCTCGGACTCATGTGCCATTAACCTCCCATCTACTTTTCTCAGTTTTGGCATTTGGTTTCCATATCCACCCTTTGCTCATCACTTCTCTTTACTATTTCACCTCCTCATGCCCCATTGTCTTGTCTCCTCTCATCATGAGCGTTCTCCTCTCGCCTCTGTTCTTTTGCTCTTGCTTCCTCTGGCAGTCTGTGGTCGTTATGTTCAGATGGGCAGAGCTTAAATACAATGCTTGAGATGATAATAACACTCTGTTCCTGCTCTAGCGGGTTTTTCTCTTTTCAACATCCCCCTCATACGTTTTTTTTTTCTCTCTGCCTCGCCCATTCTTCCTCTTTATGTTATTCTTATTGTTTGATACTGTCATATGGACACCCACATGCTAGAGGCATGTTAACAACCATGCTGGTGAAAGCTAAGGGGTAGAGAGAAGAAAGCGGCAAGGGATAGCACAATACAGTGAACACTAAAAAGAGATTTGTGTGGTGGAGTTCACCTTTGCTCCTTCTCTTAAGCTGCTTTGTGTGGTTGAGAGAATGCACAAAAAGCAAGGACAAGTGTGCCTCCAGGACCAACGTGCACAGTACAGATCTGCGGTATACATATGCCAGTTACAGTATATGGGTGCAGCAAAGATGCAGAGAGGAAACAAATATGGTGTGCAGAAAATGCATTGCTCTCACAACCCTAGAAAAGGCCTTAATTATTGTCACATTAAAAATAAAAGCTGATTCTTATCTTAGAAAATTCTTTATAAAATACAAATATTTTGTTGATTGATATAAAATGACTAAACAACATGAGCCCTTAAGAAAATGATATTGACAGTATCGTCCATCAATGTATATTTGTCCCCGTTTGAATTAGTATTTGAGTTTTCACCGGGGTACTATACATGGGCACCATCATTGACAGATGTTTACAAAAAGCTGAACATATACCTGAAGCAATGGTTAAAAGTACTGGTTACTTATCAGTGATCAGTATGGCATGACTGTTACCTTTTGGTTGCAGTATTAATGATCTTTCACACTGCTTCAATTTCTTATCTGAAAAATAAATTGCATGCTCTTAGATAATCTCCGATCTGTTTTGGATGTTTTTATTTTAATTGACAGTGTAGCAGAACCATCATCAGCGACATTAGAACCACAGTCATAAAGCATTTAGAGCAGTACAATAAATGATGATTCCTTGGTGGTAATGCTTGGTGTTTGAGGAGCTGAATACACCGTTTTAATACAAAGACACAACTGGTGGACCTGCTTCTCACATGTTTTATAGCACCTTTCTTTCTTTTTCTCCAATTCATTCCTCTTTTTTTCTATATATTTTTAATTCGACTTACTCGCATACAAATATTTGCCCTTTGATCAATCAGTGCTGTGTTTCTGTTTTATGTGATGGCGTATGAGTGTGTGCTGCAGCTCTTGTCGACATTATCAGGAATTTTAATGTACATTTGAGCAATTGGTGCGCCAGACTTTGGCCAGTTGTTTGTTCGTCAGTTGAGTGAGTAACAGTGCAGGAGAGCATATCGAAACGGTTTCATACAATAAAGGAGTACAGGAGTCACAGCACAAGTAGCTACTGTACCTCTGCAGGGGGAAACCAAAATAGAGAGATATTTCTGCCCTCTATGAGAAATTCTGACTTCGCTGAAACCGGCCTCATTGCCAACAAGAATCTCAAATGAAAGTGTATGAAAGTTGAAGGCGTTGACAGGTCCCTTTTTTCTGTGTGATTATTGGTTTTGGAAAAATCTCTTATATTTCAGATGTTTAAATAAGACAGAAAACAACACACAGCGTAGCTCCATAGTTCTTTAGAGAGCTTTTTTTCACCAGGGTTATCTGCCATGTTGCAAACGTTTGACTCGTATTGCCTGTAAAGGCACATCACAGTGGCTATAATGTGCATTTGTTTACTCTTTTTAATTGTTAAAAAAGCATTCTGAGACTTTGCTTTGAATGTGTTAAGCTATAGGTGATTTCTTTGGAGACCAAGCACAATATATGTGGATTTTTCGACCAACTGGGCAGCTTTTGAGTGGTCTTTTATAGTTGCTAGCCTAGTTTCTCAAAGCAGCATCCTCCAGCTCTGTCAGTCTACTGGGAAGCGTTTGTATTGACAGAAATATCATCAAAGCTCTTTTTTTCCTCCTCAAGTTACATTTTCGTTATAAGAATGTCTTGAAACGATCACCCCCATGTGTTACCAATAACACTATGCAATCTGTTAGACTAACTTAATTGTAACTGTTCAAAGTTAACCCAAGTCGGACTCAGTTCCATACATACTGACTTTTAGAGTTGTGATTTTTAAGGTGACAATAAAGTAAACTGCACATGCAGCTCCAGGGGCGTTGTGAATGGCAGAAATTAAATTTGTAAAAACACTTTGGCTTTTTTAAATAGCATTATTCTGTTTGTAAAAAACAGACCTTACAGTACATTGACTGCAAAACATATTACTATGAAAACATTTATAGTTTAAGCGTGTGGTATAGAATTTCTGCTTTTTGATCCTGTAATTGCAGTGCGACATGATCATTGTCCCTCACACAGTATCAGATGACTCCCTCAGACTACTGATGATGAATAGCTGGAAGCTGCATTATTAATTAGATGGGCATCGAGTTGACACACTTGCACTCTGTGCCATAGCTTGATGTGTGGTCTGCCTCATCTGTGGTTGTGTGGAATGGAGATTGTGTTTCTGTGTTATAGAATATGCGCATGCATGCCTGAGCCTGGCACTGATGCATGGGAACCAAAATAAATGTGCATATTCTCAAAAGCATTCATTACAGAGACAAACGAGCGTGTGCGTGCGAGTGCACGGACGAGGATCAATTATGTTGCAAATGATGCAGCGTAAGTGTACGTTAACATATACTGGCTGTTATTGATTTGGAGGAACCCATTAAAAGAGGCTCCTGCTGAGAATAAGGCGTATAAAGGATCAACAGGCAGAGACAAACTGAATCGGCTGATACAAGCTGGGAAACAAAGGCATCTGGGAGGGAGAAAGAAAAGCAAACATTCATTGAGATTTAGTGATCAAACGGAGGAAAGAATGCCGTCGATAAAGATTAACAAAAACAGTGCGGGAACGAGAGTGCACGGATAGAAATGAGAAAATGATATTGAGCAAGTAAGCTGTACACTAAGGGTATGAACAAATAATCTTCCTTTCCCATTTGTAAAGGTTAAACACACAGTGAGACCCATTTCTTCATCTCTGCCAATAAGCAACTCTTGTGCATGTCTAACATAAACAGTATAGTACATACATAATTGATTTAAGAAGCATCGATCCTAATTGGCTGTATTTTAATAATGTTAATAATGTTAACCCATCAGCAATAGGAAGAGTTTTATTTTCTTCTGGTTAATGAAGCTTCGGCCTTGTAAATAGCCAGGGGAAGAGGTGACAAAGGATGTTGTTTGTCACCTCTCCGCAATTTATCGAACATTACTGTTCAGTCTTTTTGGTCTTCAAGAAGACATCAGTCAGCTCTTTCCAGCTGGGGGCTTCACTTGATGTGTGGGAAGATGTAATGTACGTGAAGGGAGAGAGAATGCGAGACGAGATAATGATTGGTCTGCAATAATAGCTGAGGAGAATGCAAAAGACCGTACAGAGAAGGTGACACACCAAGATTCCCGCTAGGATTTATTTGCTATCCCCTCCTCATTTTTGTCAGCACAGTCCCCATTTTTTGTTCAGACCGCACCGCATGCATGACCTCCTTGTCTTCTCTTATGCAAAAGGTCATGACCTCAAACTCTTATCTCAGGGAACGCTCTGGGATCAGCCTTATCTCTGACCTCCAGGTACCAGCCTCCCCATCGGCACTGATCCCCAATCTTTCCATGCTTCCTCAACCCAAACTGTGACAATCGGAGCAAATATGTACAAGCTGCACAACTGACCATCGTGCTCCACTTGTAATCACTGAGACAGGCAATTGATTCTACTCCGCCTGAACACAGAGATATGAGCAGCAGCTGTAGACCAGCAACAGGCTGTGTTGTTCTGTTGTTTGACTTTGATAAAAGACGCAAGGGCTCCTCGCGCTTCCACCAGCCTGACCAGGCCCATTGTTGAAGGACACGGTATTAGAAGGTGGAATGGGAATCAAGGGTCTTGCTCTGCTTCTTAACCAGGAGAAGAACAGGGCAGAACTAAAGCCATGGGAGGACTGGCATTGATATCCTGTGTGTGTCTCCATGGCCTTTTCTTTTTCTTTCCAGGCAACGTTTTTGGCGTGTCCGTGTTTGCGTGTCGGTATATCCATCATTGTGTGTATGTATACTGTACAGTATGCGTCTGTGTGGGTCCTTCCAGGGTTTATCCCACTGACTTCCCTGTGCCCTTCTCTTCTCTAAGCTCATTCTTATCGTAGCGTGGCCTGCCAGGATAAAGTGGGCCTGTCATGTGGGGGCGGGTTAGCTGCTGTTCACTGTACCTTTTAAAAGATAAGCCTCGAGTAGGCTGTCCACGCTGGCCTATCCTTTATTTTCTCACCATATTCCTTCATGCAACAATATATTGTTTAAAAGTGATCTAACAGTTAGTTGTTGGCAGGTTTGATGTATGCTACTCTTCAGTGATCTAAGTGATACAATTGTATGCACAATCAGCTGGAAAATAAATCTAGGTAGAACATACCTGGATTTATTCTACAACTTTTCCGTTTTCATCATCGTAATTAAGAAAGAGGTCTGAATTATGACTAGGATCTGCTCTGAGAACTAAATCAAAGACTCTCAACTGGAACTTCACTCACTGAAACACTGTCTCCTGTTGCTACCTCTTCTCAGGAGATAATGCCAAGAGGAATGCATTCTTTGTTTGCTCATGCATGTTCTTGCAAGCGTGTGTGTGTGTGTGTGTGTGAGTGATTTTAACAATTTTTGTTTCACTTTCTAGATAAGGGATTACTGTAAACGTGTCTGTTATAATGTCAGCACTAATGCAAAAAGCTGCTTGAATCTCATCTCTAAAGATGCCAGCCACCTGTGCTCTTTGGGTCAAGCTCAGCAGGTGAACCTGTGAGTGGCAGCCTGAGGAAGACTGATGGCTTAACTGCTACTCATGCGATCGATACATCTGACATCTGCACAGGCAGCTCGCACACTCAACTTAAAGCAAGCAGCAATAACCGTGCACTAATCTGAGCACTGCCGTGTGGATGTGTGTCCAACTCCCTTCGGAGAGTTGGATAAGCACTAGCAGTCTAACTACAGGCCTTTACACATGTATTTGTGACAGCGACTGCAAGTCTATATTAGAGGACTATATAATTAGGTTTTTCAATTAATAGTCCTTTGCTGCACCCCAGTCATCATTTGTAAGCATAACACATTTTTTAAGATGGATTACTCAGTAAAACAACAGACACTTCCTTATCAGTGTAGTCAAGAATGCAAATGTATAATGAAAGGATTTACAACACGTTATTATTTTCACGCTACCTCTATGGGCGTCTTCCAAGGTTTTCTTGACTCTCAAATGTTGGAGTCGTCATGAATGCATCTCCAGAGAAGACGTTTTCAAAGCATTTCTATGCAGAATGTCAACACCATGTAACAATAGCAAGAAATGTTCATTGTGATGCATTACCGATTTCAAAGACGCCTCCATTCTCTACAAGTTGATTATCTCACAGCGTTAGAAAGAATGAAACGAATGAAAAGAAGCTTGCATGTTTTGGAAAGTGTTTGGTGTTATGCCCAATTTACAGTGTAAAAAGTGAAAGCATCATTTGCTGATCCACTCAGCCATATCCTCCTCTTCATCAAACAGTCTTTCATCATGTTTCTTTGGTCAGGTTGCCTCTGGTACCATTTACTTTTTCAGCTGACCTTGTACCCGACTTCTAATGAATGCAGCTTATTTTAGAGGCCAGCTGTGACGGAAAGAAAATGTACTATTTTACTTAGAATTCAGGGGTTTAATGCTTAAGGGTGCTCATCCACAGTCCTGACATAATATTGTCCCCTATAGGACACACAGTAGATACATGTTAAAGCAGGGTATTTCAACACGCCACTGTGCTTACATCATTCTGTTCTCACGGATTTTAACGTTACATCGTATACTTAAATCCTCCTTATGACATGACAGGAATATTATATTTCAGAGAAGAAGGAAAAATCCATTAATTTGATATGACATTCAAATTCTTTATTTTCACATTCCTTATTTTCACATTTGAGCCTAATGAACATCCTAATTCTTTGTGAAAGTCAGCCTGAGCTTTTCTTACACGTTCAATCCCAACTGGTGATACTTCTGTATTGTATGAAATTTTAATAAGTCACTAAATCCAATTTTCCCTCAACACTCATTCGTCCCATATCAGGCCCCTGTCACAGAGGCTGTCAGATGAGTCTGTGTCTCTATGACTCCTGCATGTCAGCCTGCCTGCTGTTTTGTCCATCTAGCTGCTCGTTACAGTTTATAATGGTCCCATCCTGAAGAGGCTGGTGGAAACCTGCTAATGCACACTGGCCTGAATAGGACTCTAATCTCTGTAGTCTTATCACTCAGCTCCATCACATCTTTTGTGTGTTATCTGTCTGTGCGCATGCGTCAGGCGTATACGAGTCTATGTCCACTCTCAAGCCAGCCTCCTCCCCTTTCTAACTCACCTTTTGGCCCCAAAGAACAGTTGCCATGGTGATGGAGTTACCCGTCATTTGGTCGGAGGGGATCTTAGTCAAAGCCTCTCAGCGATCCTGAACCCTCCCCATTCTTCCTTTTCCTCCATGAAAATATACCCTTCACAAGCACCAAAAGGGTTTAAAAAAAGAATTGATACTTCCACTTCTGTGCCTCAGTTGAAGCATGCAAGTTGTTACAAATAGAACAATGAATGACACGTCTTTGAACAATGAATGACGCGTCTTTGTCTTTGCAGTTCCTATGTAGTCTGATTCTCTGTGATACACAAGCAAACGTGATAGCCCATCTTGGTGCAGTGACCTCAGTGTGTCTCAGGTGGTTGCCTGGCAAACTCACAGTGATGACAACACACGGCAAAGTCACATAAAACCCACAACATGGCATGCAGACATGAGATGGTATCGATCTTGTCATCTAACTCTTGGCAATAAAGCGAATGAGCCTACGTCCCATAATGTCAAAACTATTTCATTATTGAATTTGACTTCCGTGTCAAAACCCACCCCTTTTAGAGTTATAAGAAAGTAGATACAACAGAAATGTATCTATAAGCACATACATACTGAACTGTATATGCATAAGTTCACAGATACACATACAGTATGTCAACTCTATTTAAGGTCTTCCAAATGCTGCACCATACATAAAAGATGGGAATTAAATATTGTTTCAGCAGTCCTAAATATCAGGAATTATCTGTAAACACTCTTATGTCTGTCCCAGGCTGAAGGATATCATCATTATAGTAAAGCAGTAATCTGTATTTAATGTTAAGGGAAAGAAAGTAGCAAATGCTCCAGCCAGCCTGGAATCAAACCGTGAACTCGCTGCTGAAGACGTTTTGCTGCCATGTGATATTCACACTCACCACTCGGCTAACAGGTGGCCCAGTCTAACATCTGGTTATTACAAGCACCTACTGTTGTACTACTCGCTGCATTTATCAGCTGCACTGCACTACCTTTGTAACCCCATCCTTGCTCTCTTATTTTATAGTCAATGTCTAACGTATTTGCAATAGCTGCTCCTTGAATGTATCAGGTAGTTGTCTTCCTTTCACCTGCCCTTCAACGTCCTGTCCTTCCCATCTATCCCCCCACTCTCTCCTCCACTCTTCCCCTTCCTCCTCCTCCTCCTCCTCCTCCTCCTCCTCTGTGGATGTTCTCCAGATGCTAAAATCATTCATTAACTCTAGCCCATCTCCCCTTCACTATTCTAGCGGCCCACAGTAACTGTGACTGAGTGTTATGGGGGGTCTGATAGTGCCAAGCAATGGAGCGGACAAGTTATTACAGGACAGGCAAATAGAGTCCCGATGAAGCATGAAAACCTCCCTTCCCCAAAGCGCCACTCAAACACACAGAGATATACAGCTAGACAGAAGGACAGAGTTTGAGACGGATAGAGTCTCACACAACTACACAGGCTGTCCTCCATGAAACCATGAAGACATAAACAAGTCTTTAATGAAATAAAAAGACAGACAAGCTTATGCCACATACACAGCCTGTCCAATGCTTCCTTCTATCTCTGTGCATACTAACGAGAACAGACATATAGTACATGATGGGGCACAGCAGCAGGAACAGGGTGACAGCCTGGGACATGAATATTAATACTGGGATGCCAAAGGGATCTGGAACAGTCCTTCAGTTAACATGCTTTGCTTCCCAATGTGGCTTGGCAGGGCAGCTTTCAATCAATCAATCTTTTATGTCCCACTAGGGGAAAGTGTGTTGGCAGGGAGGGTTTGTAACACAGAACAGAGGACAACGAGGGTAATCACACGCTAAAGTAAAGGGTACGAACCCTAAGATCTCAAGAGAGAGAGAGAGAGGCTTATTTAGAGAACAAGTCTTTAAAGTTATACAACCAGTGTCTCATTTTCTAAATTCCAATTGTGTTGAAACTCTCGCTCTTGTTTAAATTGCAGGCAGCATGAAATGATGGAATGTGGTAAAGTGTTACATGTGCTTCAAATACATTGTAGCAACCGAATGAAACATCCAACATTCTTTCGTTGAGGACACTGGACCTTTATAGACTTTGGTCTCACGTGCAGTGAGAACGCCAAGTGTTTCCAGGTTTCTGCTAGTTGAAATATACCCCTTGTATTTCACAGTTTCTTAGCAAGGATGCCTGTATCCAAAGCCATTTATCAGTGTTGCCTGAGTGGATATGTCTCATCTGTAAGGTACAGCACACAAACAAACATCATGAATCTCAACTGCAATAGTGAAACATGTGAGCTGGGATGAGGTGAGGCATGGTCAACTTGTATTAACTGGAATTAAAGTTTGATCTGTATCTGGATGTCTTATCTAGATAAAGAAGGTAAAATGTTAATGGAGGGTGATAATGCACACAAACACGATCAGCATGTGGCTGGAACAGCCAGACCACCTCTGGAGTTGAGCTGGCTTGCAGAGCAATTGGATTGTAGTGAACAGTGTCTGCTCATTAGTTAGAAATAACACCAAAATGCCACAAAAAAAATTTCTCATCCTGAAAGTCAACAAGAAAACATTGAAACATTCACAGTTGCTGCAAAATGTAATTGATGCAGACAAATTTGTGGTTTTCAGATGCCTCCTGTAGAGAAAGAAAATATATAGTAACCTGCTTAGCATGACAAATGTGACCAAATCACAATGTTCCCAATTATTGGGAGGAAATGCAATGGAGTGTTTGGGTTGTATTCCAGATGCAGACTTAAATTTAATAGCAGGTGTAAGCTGGATAATTTCAGTTGTATACTCCTTTTCAGCAAAGTTTATTGCCACCATATCCACCACAGTCACTTTTAAGAGTTTGTTTTTCACCCTCTAGATTCCTCTTTGCTTGTTGTCAAGTGAGTAAGTGCACCAAACAACCCACAAGTTGCTGTTTGTAGTTTCACTCCCATGTGTTCTCCCCAGATGTCTCCACCATGTGGCATGGGTATAGTTAGCTAGCTCTTTCTGGACCAGGATGAAAGGATTTCTGGGATTTTGTTTGTATTGCCGTTTTTCCTCATATGATCATCTGAATGCAGCCTGTTTATGCGTTTGAACTCTTTTTTTATTTTTCTGATGGTATGCCTGGTTGATACTCACACTGCATGTGGGGACTCTATGTTAATTGCACATGGATGCATCTGTTTGAGGGTGTTTGAAGCCAGATGGCATGCCCCCCCAACACACCCCTTAACCCAATGCACGCCCTCCCACTATTCTGGATAACTGCCCACTACTAAGTGTGAACTGTGTGAGTGTATGTGTGCATGTTGCCAAGTAAACATGAGAGCTGTCTGCCCCCTAGTGGTTTCATCATTCTCTTCTCATCTCATACTGGACTTAATGTAATGACAAGTCACCGGTTCCGCACCTCATTTTATCACGCTGTCGTTTTGGGCGTAACTGTGGCAACCGAGCTGCCAAATGAGCCCGAAGCCCCACATCTGTAATTGGCGTCAGACAAAGTGACTGCAATAACGGAAAGCACCTCTGTGACCAACCTCAATCGGCTGGAAACGGTGTACTCCACACGTATGCAAATCCTGTAATGCTTAAAGGATGATTCCCCCCCACTTTGGACTCTTTTTAAAAATGGCACTTTGTGAATGTGAAATGAGTCTTCAGTGCATCGGGAAAGTTCAGCCCTATCTATTCTCCCACAGGAATGAGCCAGAGATGCTTTAAGTGTGGCAATTAAGATATGTGGAGTTTTTTTATTAGCCTCAATTCTTTTCATGTTACTCTACTCATTCATCTTGGATGAGCATTTCCAGTGGCAAGTAGCCAATCAGGATAAAATAATCTGCTCTAATAAAAAAAAACTTGCATCTCAGCAACCCAACGACATGTCTGCTGTTGATCTGCAGCATAGTTTGATTAAAGACAGACAAAGGAGTGCGTCAGAGCTTGTTTTAATCACTGCACGCTCAATAGGTGCACTTCTATTTGCTTCAGTAGCTGCATACAAGCTCACAATGTGTGGGTGTGTCCCAATATTCTGTCTCATCTTGGTCTGTAGTACTTCTCAATGGATTTCTGTTTTTATTTCATTTCAAGTAAGACATATGTTGATGTAAAAGCTTATTGCTCATGGGCTGTGCTACAGTTTAATGGAAATCTCTTTCTTTTTAGAAGGTGGTGCTCCACAGTAGCATCTACTGGTAAAACTCACAGATAAACACATGTATGGTTGCACACAGTTGTGATATATAAGAATTAGATGTTACTTAAATTGTGAGGCTCATCACCAAGGCTGGAGTATTTACTGGAGCCGAAAGAAACTGGATTTAGGAGTTTAACAAAAACAACTTGCTGGATTATATAATGGCTGTTAATTACAGTATACCATGATATACTCCTATACATAATCTATTAATATAAAAATAATATTTTATATAGATTAGTATTTGGACTGTGACACAAGTTTTCTTACTTTCCTCTTTACACGACTTTATACATATTTGATATGACGCAGTCAATATGTGGTAGACTTTCAGCTTTTATCCAATGGATATAACAAAAACTATCACATTTATCGTTTAGGAATTACAACCATTTTTTCACAGTCCCCCACATTTTCAGAGGCTCAAAAGTAATTGGTCAATTGTCTAACACATGGATTGATGGCCAGGAGTGGCCTGTTCCCTCGTTATTTTATGACAAATTAAGTAGATAGAAAGATCTGGAGATGATTAAAAATGTCAGCTGGTCCAGGTAACTGTCAGCATGAGGACCAAAGAGGTGTCAATGCAAGTGAAGGAGCTGACAAACTACACAAGCCTATCAGGCAGATAGCAGAAACATTAGGATTGATAAATTCAACAGTTTGGAACATTCCTAAAAGTAAGGAAAAAACTGGCAAAAGGCCGGGAAGACATGTAAATTAGATGCAGCAGAATTATTTCCTTGGTGAAGAAAACCCTTCATATTTTGAATACTGAGGTCAATAGTACTCTGGAGGAGGGAGGCATGTCACAGTCTACAATCAAAGATGCCTCCATGAGTCTGAATACAGAAGGTTTACAACAAGGTGCAAACCACTGGTAACACGGAAGAACAGGAAGGCCAGATTACATTTAGCCAGAAAACCTCTGAATGAGCCTGATGAGTTTTAGATGAAGGTTCTTTGGAAGTTGAAACCAAGATGAACTTGTACCAGAATGATGGGAAGAGAAAAGTAAAGAGAAGGAAAGGAACGGCTCCTGATCCGAAGCAAACCACATCACCTGGTTAACGCGGTGGAGGCAGTGCTGTGGGAGGGGCTTGTAGGCTGCCAATGGAACTGGTCACTGGTGTTCATTGATGATGTCACCGATGATAGAAACAGCAGGATGAGTTTGAGGTGTTTAGGGTTTTACTAGATTCAATGCTCAGATTCAGCCAAATGCTGCAAAACTGATTGGACGGCGCTTCTCAGTACAGATGCATAATGACCCAAAAGAATGCTGTGAAAACAGCCCAAGAGCTTCTCAAGGCAAATACATTGAATATTCTCAGTCACCTGATCTCAACCCAAGTGAGCATGCTTTTTGTTTACTTTAGATACAAGTGAAGGCAGAAAGACCCACAAACAAGCAGCAATTGAAGGAGGCTGCAGTAAAGAACCTCTGAAAATGTGGGGGACTGTGTAAATAGCTGTAGTTCCTAAACAGTTAATGCCATATTTGTGTTATGTCCATTGATATAAAGCTAAAAGTTCAACCACATTTAAAATCCATTGCATTGTCGTGTAAATATGCAAAATTAGAAAAATTGTGTCACAGTGCAAATACTTATAGCACTGACTGTGTGTGTGTGTGTGTATATATATATATATATATATATATATATATATATATATATATATATATATATATT
The DNA here is from genome assembly GCF_009769545.1 of Cyclopterus lumpus. Taxonomy (NCBI): domain Eukaryota; kingdom Metazoa; phylum Chordata; class Actinopteri; order Perciformes; family Cyclopteridae; genus Cyclopterus; species Cyclopterus lumpus. The sequence goes on from NC_046971.1 coordinate 16,809,592, forward strand.
ATATATATATGTATACACACACACACACACACGGCCTTGCATCCCTGAAAAACCCAGTGCTAGTTTTCACACAAAAGAAGGAGAAAAAAAGGAAACCATATGAGAAACATGAGGCTTGTTATCCAGGTTTAGAAAGGATAGTACAAAGATGTACAGTACAAGAGAGCACCACTAAAAGGGATCCAGGCAAAAAGTGTATGTTCCTGGTACTGAAGGGATACAGCAGGGGTTCTTATAATAGATTTAAAGCAGCTTGGAGCAGCGTGTGTGCAGTTCAATGTTCTTAGTCTGTTGTAGAGGAGATGAGATGTGTGCACATGATACTCAAAAAGACATTATATACCCATTTCTGCACCTCTTCCCTTTGGATATATCTACATCTGTTTTTAGATCTGTCCTCTTTAAACTCCTCTCCTCTGTCCACTGCTGTGCTGTGTCTGTGACCCCTCCCTGTCCCTGTAATTCTCTCCAGCTATACAGGGAAAATAAGATTGATGGAGGTGGGAGAAACGCTAAAAAGAGAGAGTGGTAGTAGACTATAGAGAGAAAAGGCAGCGAAGAAGGAGGCATTCCATTGAGTGCATAATCCAAGCTTACTTTAGTTGTTGTATCTCCTAAAAGTAAGATAAATGTCATTGCCATGACAGTCAATTATCAACAACAGGGGAGTAGAGCAGAATAGCAGGTGCAGAGGAGAGGAGCGAGCAATGGAAGGCACAAAGCTGAGGGGGTGGAAGAGGGAGGCATTCGAGGAGAGCAAGAGGGGGAAACCAACGGCACAGGAGTGGTGAGGAGGAGGCGAGAGGGGAGGGGAGAGATGTGGGGAGGAAGCACTCTGATGTAATTAAAGTGGCTGAGTTGAGAGGCTGCACTTTGCCACCCTCCCCAAGCCTCCACATATGGAAGGTTTATGAGTTTATGAATAGAGTCTAGAAGCACTGTTAGAGGTGCCAATGTCACTGGGGGAGCTGCAGAGAAAGGTTATTTATGTGCAACATCAGTACATCTACTATATGAAGCTCCACTCCCTCCATCCCTGATGATTAAAGATGAAAGAAGCTGAATATTTAACCATTTCTCTATTACTTTTAGCTAACCATTTGGACTGTTTACCCATTAGCTAATACATTACATACATTAACCCTAACCCAATACAAACCATTACCACTATTCAAGCTTTATTAACCTTATATTCATTGCTTATAGCGAACTATTTCAACCACTAACTGTGTGCTGTTTAATTCAAGATGTTATGATCGATGCATCACGTTTCAGATGGCCTCAGAATCAGCAGCTGTCACTCTACTTTCTCTGCACAGTGTTTGTTTTCTATCTCTTTCTTCACAAGTTGGTGGTTAGTTGCTGCTCGTTGCTCACAAGAGGACACTGCAGGCTCTATTTTCATGAGCCCAGCAGTGCTCCCTGCCAAGTGCCAAGAAACTAGAATAATGAATCGAAATGGCACGTTTGATGTGCACATAAGCACAAGGGGGTTCTGTGGTTATATTACAACACTCTGATGCTGGTTGCACAAAATGTAACCAGCAAAACTGCCGTGAGTAATTGTGGCCTGATAGTGATAATATCTCTCCATTTCCAGACTGCAGATGGAATGGATACCCGCTGCCTTCATGCGGTTGTAAACCAGAGTCAAGGAAAGGCCTTCAGTATAGTCCTACTAACTGTCCCGACAAACAGACCTTTATTCTACCATTAATGCCATAACCACACGTTAAAAAAAATCAGCATTGCCATGTGAAATAAAATCATTATTGTTGCTGTTCCAACAATTAACTAAATTACAGATATTACCAGACTAATGTTGATTTAGAAAATTCATGCAGCTATAACAGCATGTGCCATCTGAAGAATCCATGTCATCAAAAGAGCATCGTAAACCTCCAAACAGAATTAAGCAATTTAGCATACAGACACATTTGACTGAAATAAATTGACTTTGCTAAATTGACAATATGTTCCAGTTGCCAATTTAGCAGGATGCTACATTTAAGGATGTTTTCACAGTTGGCTGGTTTCAGCTTTTTAAGTGAGGATTATTTAGCATAATTTGTCTATAATGTCTCGAGTTATAGCTTATCGAGGTTGCGGATCAACCATACATATGTATCATGGACCGTGATTTTTGACTTATTGCCTTGGCATTTACCCCATGTCACAGAAGGCCTACTTTTTTTTTTTACTTTACCCATACCGAATCTTACTATGCCATAGCTAACTTACCTTTAGCTATGTAGCAACCAGTTATCCATTAGGTTTAGCTAACCACTAGCTTGCCCGCTAGCTACCCCATGACAACTGCAAAACGACCCTATTGGTTACCAAGAACCCCGGCTGGGAAGTCCCTGATGTACATCAACTTGTATCCTGACAGTAAGGTCTTAAGAATGTGTATTGCCTGTTCTTCATACAAGACTTGTATGAAATTGAATAAGCTAAAAGGACAGCTCCCATCTAGGATTGTCCTGGACAAAATACATTCTTTGTTGACTAAGACACTATTTTATCAACTAATCGATTAATCAATCTAATTGACAGATCTGTACAAAGATCACCCATAAAGAACCACACCAAAGTACCATTTAAAATCTTGGAAACTAGAGTTCTGCTCCTAAACTTTCTGGAAATAAGTAATTCAGTATGAAAAAAGCTTTCAAAATGACTAATCAACCTGATAAATATTAGTGGACTAAGAGGGGGGCAGCTGACTTCCTTCACTTTAGAATGAACTCCTCTACATGTGTTCAACAGTATACAAGCAGCTTTGCTATTAATCGACAGCACAAATGTAGCTTACCTCAGCCTTTCATGTCAGATTTGACAAGACAAGGCAGGAAAGCCTTCATTGAACTTTGATGTTTCACTTTGATCATGACACCTCCATCAAATGAATGAGGTACAAAGCAACACTGTCAGAGATGCTAGCAGGACCAGGCAGTATGAGTACAAGCAGTGTGAGCACAGCACAGGTTTGAGAGCCAGTACAATGCAAAGTTCATTGATTCAAATCTACCTGTTTTAAACATAATGTCAGTCAAATGGTTATTAATTTTCATCTTAAAAAAGGGAAAGTATACACATGTTTATTAAATACAAATATTGAATCACAGGTGAGAGTGTGTGGGGTTTCCATTTTTTCTTTTTGATATACCTTAAAAACAACATATCTGCTTTGATGTGTGAATCCATACTTCAGAGAAATTACATTTCTGCCATCAAAGGACACAAAGTGTGCATGTGTCAGTAAGGTAACGGTGTGTGTGTGTGACAGATTTTTTCTTTTGAATCAGAATTAGCATTGCTATTGTGAGACCACCCTCACGTATCTTTGAATGTGGTGATCACACCTTTCTTTGTCCCGTAACTGCAACTAACAGCTCAAAATGGTCTGAAACACAGAACGTGGAGCTCAATCACACTCACACCGGGACACACACACGCACAGACACGCACACACACACACACAAGACCTCCGTCTTCTCACAGAAAAGAAGCTCGCTCCAGTCTCTTTCAGTCTTTTCATCTCCTGTGTGATTTGAAACAGCCTTTCACGCTATATTGCTAATGTTCCGAATAGGCTGCCATTGTTAATGTTGCAGCATTATGAGTTCCCTTTGTGTGTGTTTCTCTCTGCTCCCAGAGGACTGCACCGAAACCTGACAGGCAGCATAGGGTGGCAGCGATGTGATCTCTTTATTTGTGCTTTTTTTACAAAGTAATTATGGAAATAAATTGTCTTTGTTTTGGCCTTTCTCTGCTGAGTGTCCAGTTCATAATTAATTGGTAGCGCGAACGAGTAGCCAATTTTAAATCACAAGGGAGAGGTCGAGGGGGCTTGTTTTATTGGGCTTGGTTGGGGCAGCGGGCGGGTGGAGCTTCTGAATTAGATTAGATTTAATTAAGGCATGGGACCCCTGACTGGTACATACATAGGCTGTATGCCAGGCTGGTTGTTGATGGGAATTCAACAGCATTTGTGCACACAAACACACACACACACACACACACACACACACACATACACACACACTGCTGAAGACTCAGACCTTCAGGCCTTCAAGATTAGCTAGACAGAGGAAACATGCAGCATGGTGTCTGGAAGTTTTAGAAAAACTCATCCTCTAATGATGGCTCGCTGCTTTGTCCAGAAACAGCTCTGACAAATATTCTTTCCTTTTAGTGCTTGTATAGAAGGCAATTAAAGTAGTCCATGCATATGAGAAATGAGTTTAGTTGATCCCAATTCCTTCTAAGCATTCTGGAGGTTGGTAAAGGGCGCTTTGCCGGTAACACTCGTCTTCTGGCTTCTTCACAGTACATTTAGGTTGTACAGTCTCTGGTCTTTGGGAGAATGCTGCTACGACCACAGCTACGACCTTGTTCATAGCTGGCCTGCCATCTGCGGATGCTCGTGCCACGGTGCCATGCGCAAGTGTAAAAAAAAAACTAACAGGGTATATACAGTATGCCTGACTATTTCTTGGAAAGGCCCGGCAAAGAAATAGTCTGGTACGTAACTCAGATGAAGCTGAAAACGTAACCAGTTCTTTTGAGGTATTTTTGTACAGATTAAACAAACGCAGCCTATATGTTTCCATGTGTTTTGTTTACAGTCTGTATGCTAAGCTCAGCCATCTGGCTGCTGGTTGTAGCTTCATATATACTGTACAGAGGTCATTTCCCAGCGTATTTCCACATCGTCCCAGCGTATTTCCACATCGTGCACATTGTGACCTTTATCAATGCATGATTTGAATTCCAGTACATATAACGAGATCTTACATAATCTACTTGGAATCGGTCAGTCGAGTTCCCTTTAGTCAGTATGGCTTTGTGACCCAGACCTATGACCCACCATTACAGGTGTCATATTGCTTGACTTTTTTTGTAGCTTTGAACGTTTCATGTACTTCTCCTTGTAGCTCTAGCTTGTACATGTGGGGACAATCTCACCTTGTAGCACCTTGTGCTAAATGCAATATCCTCCAAGCGCCTGTAAGTCTGTATAAACCTGGAGCACTTCAAAAAAGCTCCAAGTGGGTTTGCCTTGTTGCAGTTTCAGGGGATTTCATCCTTACAGATGGCAGCATTTCCTGACTATTGATTCAACCTTGAGATAACTTGCAGTGGTCATTTCCTGGCAAGCCTTCTGCGCAATATCCTCACCAGTCTGCATGATGAACAGAGATGTAAGACTTGTATATTAAGCATTAATGCTCACAGTCTGTGAAGCAGCAACACAGAAACCTGGAAGACAGAGCATATAAAGTGCCCCAAAGGGTGGTTTGAACTTTTTAGGAGGCACTTGGCGGTTTGATGTTTACATAGCCTTGAGGCAACAGTGTAATTTGAACTGGAACAGCAACTGTAAAATCCTTTTATGTCGCTCATTCCTCATTTGCACAGCCTTCCTGCAGCTCCGTAATGAATAGGATTCCGTCCACTCGCCCTTAGTTCAACAGTACTGTCTGCCGGTCAGCAGCGTAAATGCCATTTACATGAGCCTCACCCCGAGTTTCTGATTTAAATTCTCACTCTGTAATATCAGTCAGCGGAAATGTTTAAGTGCTATTCCCTCAACCCATCTGAAATAATAATAAGCTGCAGTGCTCAATGGCATTGTAGTACTCCCTTTCCTCATTCCAGGCAGCGGGTAGACTGCTCTGCGTTTCTTGCCTCTGGCCACGGCTCTCATCGCGGACATAAAGTTGCCCGGTTTCCTCGGTAGCTTGCAGATTCCCCATTCCCCCTCCGACAAACACGCTAATGTGTGACGGCGCCTGATGCCTTCGCTCATCTTCAATGCTGAGCAACTCATGTCGTGTTTTATCCAAAATGGCTCGAGGCAGTTTTGTCCTCACAAAGAATTATTCAGCCTCTCTTTTCTTTCTCTTTCTTCAAGATAAAGAGTGAGGTCCCTACGTGTGAACTGTGGGTTCAACACGAGCCTCGATCCGCACAGAACCGCCGTTTGTTCCCTTGGTCTCTGAAAGCTCTCTGAGAGAGTCCGACTGCTGTTGTGCTTATTATGTAGCACTCTCATCTACAGAAGAGGCCTCTATTGAATCACACAGAACACATTTCAGAATGAACCTGAATTCACTGCTTTATATTCATGCCAGTCTTCCTCACTCCCTTCTCCATTCCTTAAGCTTTTCAACTCCACCACTCATCCTCCTGTATCCTCAACCACCTAGTCCCTCAAATTGTTTCCCTCTCCATCCTTATTGCCTCCATTCCTCTCTTTGTCTCTCCTGGCACCTCTCATCTTCCCTCTTCCCCCATCCTCCTACATCATGCATCCTCAATTTGCTCTTAATCCGCTTCCCTTTCTCCCACAGAAGCTCCGGGTCAGGACTTTGTGACGCTGGACTATCGTCTGCGCTACTACCCCAGCATCACCTATGCTGTCATTGGCAGCGCAGTCATCTTTGTCCTGGTGGTGGCGTTGCTGGCCCTGGTACTCCACCACCAGAGGAAGCGGAGCGTCCTGCTGCCCAGAGGCGTAAGAGGAAGCTCGCATCATCATCACCACCACCAGCCACTGCTGCTCTCCCGTCTGGTCATTTTGGACCGGGGCCACGTCCATCCTGGAGGTCCTGGTCTTTCCCCCGGCTCGCCCACCGCAGGGGGCCAGTACAGCTCAACTCCTCAAACACTGCAGCTGCTGTCTGGGACCCTTTATCCCCCTGGACTCTCCATGGACTCACCTCCATCATACTCACAAGCTGTTCTGGATGTCAGGTGAAATAAAAGATGATTCTAACAGCTGTATGAAAGTTTATAATCTTTGACTGTATCCATAAAGCTAGCTTTTCACTTTAAGCCACAACTAATATAGCATTAAAGCATTAAAGCAGTGTTAGTGGCATTACATGCAAAGCATTTTCTAAGTAAGTGTATAACTTTAATACAATATAATACAACTAATTGGATTTACTAGATACACTTGTGTAATTGTCATATACACAATACAGTTGTAAAGGATGCTCTCTGAAATATCTGTCAGCATCTGTCTCAGTGGGGCTTTTATGGGATTCTCAATACATTAACCCTTTACGCAGCTGATTGCTCATTTACCCATTATAAATGATTATATAGAGGATTGTTGCTATTTAAAATGTTGATAAATTACTCAAACACAGAAATGTAGTGAACATTAATGTAGAGAATAACATTCTAATAAAATAAATTAAGAAATGGGTGTTTCATCCAGAATCTTAGCTAGATGCTGGTCAAAAGTATTAATTGTACAGTCTTTTGACGTGACATTTTTCTCCTGTTTCTTCCCCTAGTCGGCCTCCCTGGTTTGATCTTCCTCCTCCTCCATACCTCTCAGATGGGGAGCTTCCATCAGAGGGCGAGCTGCCTCAATATGAGGGCCCACAAAACCCTTTGAGCTACCCCAGAGCACATCCCTCTGCACCCTCCACACCCAGAACTGTAGCCTTAGGCACGCAGCTGAGTTTGAGCTCCAGAGAGGAGTCGGACCAGCTGTAGCCTCTCTTGGTAGAACTAGCTAGAAATCAGAGCCTGCAGGACTGAAGGACCAGGCTGCAGGGCCACAAGGCCACAAGGCCAGGGTAGCCCCCAGCCAGACCTGCTGAGGAATCAACAAGGATTAAGCAACTGTATCCTAAAGGTGTCCTTACTCGCTGCCCACACATGGGCTTCCTGATGCACTGGACTGAGACCAGCTCCTCCTACTAGACTGATCTTGTATGTTGGCTCCGCCTGCTGGGCGCATGGAGGCACTACATCTAAATCAGTTAAGCATCCATTCGGTACTTCACATTTCACACCGACAGTGTTTTCCACAGTGGGATTTATAATGGATTTTTGTTGTGTTCAATAATAAATATCTAAATTATAGATAAATTCTGTACTGTTGAGGAGCACGGCTAAATTTGATGATGTGCTGTACATAGAAAATGTAGCAATGACATGTTGAAGCCTTATTCTTACTCTAGTTGATTCACTTGTAAGAGTAAGTCCAAATGAAGACGATACAGTAGGGTTGTGTAATTTCTAATAGTTTCAAAGAAAACATGCAGCTGTTTAAACAAGAGCAGCTCAATAGCGGGTACTCAACCATTTTAATCTGTTTTTTTTCAGTGTTGATGTGAACAGTGACTTGATAATATGGCGACAGTTGACTTGTTATAGTAAAACAATAACATGTTGTAACTTTTTTTTTTTCTTTTTTAAATGCAAGAAATATTTCTAGTCAAGCAGTGGAGTATTCTTTAGTAAATATTTTCAACAATACTGTATGTCTTGTTTTCATTTGGTTAAATTCAAGCTAAAATGTGAAAAGGACCATTGAGATTTCTTGAAATTATATATAAATTCAAGCAAAAAATGTGAAAAGGACCATTCAAATGTATTCAAATTATGTAGTGGAGTAGAAAAGATATACCAAGACCAACATCATTCCTCTGAGCAGAAAACCCCCTCTTTTCTAGTACTAACTATTACATTTCTGTTTAAAAACCAATCAAGTGTGTATGGAGACACAAAAAAGAAATGTAAGTTATGCAAGTTATTTTCTTGATGCCTTATTGTGGGCCAGTTTGGTCACTTTGTATGTGATTTGTTTTTGGGCACAAAGAGAACCTCTAAAGACAACAGCCATGTAAGAATATCATCTCTTAGATCAGATTGTTCACATTTTGTTTGAGATTTAGTTTTATGTATATAACTCATAACGGTCATTTTGTAAAATCATCTTCAGTAGTATTAGACAATGACCATCAAATCCATATCTGAAGGATCTGTGTTTATATATTTGATATTTGTCTTTTAACCTTTTTTCTCATTCATTTCAAAGTGTTCAACACTGTAAATAGGAGTTAGGGCAAGTAAAGAAATCTATTTAAAAGTAGAGTATAAAGTGAGACGTGTGTAATGTAGTTGTGCTTTGGATCTTTGTGTTGCTCCACAGCCAGAAGTAATAATGCACAAGAAAACAATAAAACCAAAGATAATCATTTTTAACCTTAGCCCAAGGATATTACACTACAAGGGAATGATTGTGTCAACAACTGTTTGTGCCTTTATTATAATAAAATGTACAACGTTGTATTGAGTAAAAAAATAATTCATATTATTTGCTGTAGAACTGGAAAGCATTTCTCAGGACCCAATGTTTGCCAGTCTGTCTGTTCTGTTGTTTGTATCTTGGTTTTGTTTTAGGGAATGTTGAAGATCAAATTCCCTTTTTTTCTGATTTGATATTGAGTTGGCTTTCTACATACTTAATTGCCCATCATGTTTTTTATTTTTATTCCTTATATTCTGTATATTGAAAATAATATAAAATTCTGAAACGTCTGTGTTTTAGTCTCCCTGGAGAGCTAGTATTACATTTTTTCCAAACAATTTCATATGTTTATTGCAAAGTCTGAAGCTTTTCCGCCGGTCTGTACTCACAGATCCCCAAATAATACAGATTTAGTAGCAGGAATGCCATCTGACTCAACAATGTGGAGGAAATACAAGCGTTCAGATCTCTTACGAAAGAAAGAAACCAATCACAGAAGACAATGATTCTAAAAATACGCACAGTAGTTCATGCTCGATTAAAAAGCTTCTGAAGGAGCAGCATTGTTGGAAAGCTACAACAGTGATGGAGCACGATGAAGTGAGTTTGTAATGACACAATGTGTCACTGTACCCGGGCCTCTCGGTACATTATTACGTACATTTAATTCCCTCATCGCTCCACTTTGTCATGTTACATACTGTCTCTGCTACCTGCAGTCACCTGTTGGGGTGTAGTGCCAACAAGCGATGTCTGACAAAACTGAAAACTTGTATCTGAATCAAAAAGTCTGGATCACATGGTCGTGTGTTTTTTCTTGCGTCTCTGTCGTCCTGACATTTTTGGAGGAGCAGCTGAAGAACCACAGGGAGGTTCATCAGAAGCAGCTCCGCCTCCTCCGTCTCTCTCGATCCTTCAAGACGAGCAGAAGAGGCTGGAGGAAGTCATTGTTTGGAAAGAAAAATATTGCCTGCTTTGATTCTGGTTTCAGTACGTATAGTGTATAAAACATGTCAAAACAAGAAAGAATATGCCATAGGTTATGTCTTAACAAAGTATGCTATAACAAATGTAAATATCAATGGCATAGTATAGAACAATAAAATAAATAGTATGGCAGAAAGGAATTATACTATGTGTAGTATGCCGTAACGATGTTATAAAATGCAAAAAAGGTCAAAGACATATAAATGTAATAGCATATATATATATATATATAGAATAAATTAAATACTAAACTATTTTGAAAAGTGTATTAATATTGCACAGGTTTGAATTGTTTTGTAAAGTAATAATAGATAAATATTTTTTTTTATATATATTATAGTAAATATTATAAAACAAGTCATGATATAATATGTAATTAAAAATGAAATAATTTGTATCATATTATAGTCATACAAAAAAGACAAAAATATATTAGACTTTTCCTGAGTGGCCCTCAATCATCTGCTGGCTCCTTAAATTGGCAATTAGTCCTCTAAACTGAGAACCTCTGTTGTAGTAGTTGTAGTAATAATAATAATAATACTTTGAATTTATATAGCACTTTTCTAGACACTCAAAGACACTTAAAAGACGCTACTTAGTAGTAGTTGTTGTATTTGATGCACATATTAATGTGAATCTAATGCAAAATCTTATGTCGTCCTTCTTTCTTCACTTTGTCTACGTCGTCCAACGTCTTTTACTGTTTGAACATGTTGGGTTATGTCTGTATTTTTGCAGCCTACAATACACAACACAGGTGTGTATTGACAATGGTGTCATGTAATCACAATAGGCCAGTTTGTAGTCTGCTTTTCCCTGGCTCAAACGGCCATGACGTGCAAATACACATAACTGCATATCCGTGGTCACCATGTCTGGGTTGTCAAAAATGAAGTCTTGCATTATGACTTTATTGGTTCTGTGCCCTATAATATAACCATCCCAGTACTTTTTAACAGTTTAAATATTGTTAAAGCTTACAACCGTTAAAATGCAGTTTACCACATACCAAAAAGTGATTGCAGCTGCTGGTTTGAATGAAAACATAGGAGAGAGAAATGTGCTCTTGCTTGAGCTGAAAAGAAGTCCTGCAGCTCTATATTCCCTCCACTAGAGGTCCCCGTGTCACCACGATGGACAAAACCTAGCTCAGAATCGTCCAATTTTCAAATCCAAAGTTCTTCATTTCTGTCCTGCTTTGGTGTAATCTAAAAAGTCAAATGTACGTTCTCTCAAACCTTTGTTTGGTCAAAATTATCAAGCTTTGAACAATGTTCAAGATTTTCATACATCTTAGATTCATGGCAACTATCTACATCTCTTATGATAACTAGTTCACTGAATACATGAATATTATGAATACTATCTCACAAGTCACCCCCTATTTTCATTGTACCCGGCCTCTCATCTTGCCCCTCTCACTCCAATATCCGCATCCCATTTGGACATATCAGATAACATGCAATACCATCTCTGACAGCACACACCCATCCTCCTACCTGCCCCCTCATCTGTTATGTGCTCACATTTTCACTCCCTTCACCCCTTCTTCCTCTCCCGGGGTTAGGAGCTTTTCTCTCATCGCCCCGCTCACCTTATCGTAAACTCTGATGGCGGAGGCCCATGTTTGCTTAGCCCGAGTCCTTAACTACACAGAGTTTAATTAAAAGCATGCACACTTCTCTTTGGCTGTCTGTCGTGTCTATTTTTGCCTGACAGCTGGTAAATTGGCAGATGGAAGAATATTTCTAATTTATCTGCTGTAAAATAGTGTGTTGCTGGACCAGATGACGCTGTCCCTTGAGTTAGGACCCCCACATGACACGAGACAAAGCCCCAATACTCTCAAGTCAGTGGACACTCAGTGGACAATGATGCTGAAGGGAGAAAGCAAGGACAATAAGGAAAAGGAGGAATAGTTGAATTGGCTGTTATGTGAGTAGTGAGGAAAGTGGTGATGTCTGTGTTCTTGTAGAGGGGGACTATTGTTAACAGACATCATGGCAATATTCCAAGGTGACAGACAAGATAGACTACATTTCCTCTCTTGGGGGTCTTTCATTTGGCATTACTGGCCTTCAGCTATTAGATACAGTGCAAGTGTGATAAAGCTGGATTATATCCCACTGACAATAAAGACCGTACTTCTTTCAACACAGTTCTGATTGCTGAATGAGAATCTTACGGTTACTGTATATTAAATATGCTCATGTATTTTTTTCCGATAATGTTTCTCTACTGGAAGAAGGAAGCAACATAAAGGGATGTATATAAAAATATAGCCACAGAAGTGTTCACCTGCTTACACTCATGCACTTTAGCTCACACACATGGGAACATGCACACTCTCTTGGCCGGTGTGCCATAGCTCCAGTGAACTGGAGATAAGACCCAGTGTTTTCACATGTAAATGGTGTGAGCATGGGGGAAAGGAGGGTGTATTGTTAGCATGCAGAAGCTCTGAGGAGCTCTGCCGAGGGTTTGGCCAGCGTGGCCCTTATCAGATGAAGAGCAGGCCTCCGAGGGAAGGAGGGGTCGGTGAGGGACGAGGGCCGGGTAGGGTTGAGGGGGCCGACAGGAGAATAGAACAGCTGGCGGAGTCACGCGTGCAACCTCAAAAACACACAGAGCCCAGACACGCTGAGCACGGTGGGAATCTCCTCCGCTAAGAGATCCACAAACACACTGCCTCTTGTGTCATTATCAGCCACCAGCCAGCAAGTCTGAGCACATAATCACAGACACACCAGCACGAAAAAAAGGAGCATTTCACACAATCACGGACACACATAGAAACAATCATTGAGGACAATCACAGAGGTTCACAAATACACATTTCAATACAGGCGTCTTAACGCATCATTAGGCAACACACACAGAAAGAGAAAAGGAAAGACTATGGTCACCCCAAAACACAGATAGCTAAATCACCATTGACAAGTTGGCTAATTTCACAGAATGAATACATGAGCAATAATTTCAGCTACCACCTGGTTGAAACTTCCTATACCTTGTGGCATGAATCCCATAATGGGACAGATGCCTTCATCTGGCCATTCTATGTGATTCATGCCATAAAATCACACCGATTCTGCAAATATAACAACAAACAATATGTAATTTTTTTACGAAATCAGCGGATATCACAGTCTGGTAACCAACTAAGGACCAACACATGAATTCAAAAAGGCCAGCTGAGCACATTGTTGGTGGGAAGTCAAGGAAAGGTTAATGAAAAAATTGAAAAAACCCTTTGCTGTCATTACCTCAGTAAACATACTGGTAGATACACACATTCCTCTGATATGCATGTGTGCGTATACGTATATGCATAAGTCAGACCAGCATTAGCAGCTGAAAAACAGTAACACTTCCCTGCTTAAGAATAGACCAGGGTGCTGGCTCTTGTCCTTTCCATTCAGGCCAGAGTTAAACACACTGACTAGCATGCTAATGGTTAATCCCTGAGGACCGACCACCTTTGTCCCAGCCCTAAGAGGATGTCTTTTTCTGGGCACTGGGTGACAGCCACCAGGCTGCCGGCTACTGGACAACCAGCATGTTGCCAGATACTGATCTCAGTCCTCCAGAGGGATGCCAGCAGGTTGCCAGGCCCTGATTGGTATCTGATGGGCGGAAGATTGGCGTCTGTCCTGGTTTCCTTTCCGTTTGTTTCCGGTCTGTGGTGCACCGGGAGGAGGTTTGCTATCTTTCCTGATGAGAGGAGAGTGAAAGTGTGGCGTAAGGGCATTTTGTCATGCAGCAGGTGGTCTGTATGTGTCAACAAAGACCTCCAGCTAATCTGACAGGGTACAGTGGGAGTGGTATGAGGTTGCTTTTATCTTAAAGGCAACAACCTCATACGTAATGTCTTAAAGCCCCATTCAGGAACCTAGACAGCAATCTGAAGCGTTTAAAACAAGCTTTGAAAACAAATAATTAGTTCACAAGATGAAGGATCCTCAACAGTGGATTCTGCTGTTGATAAAAACAGGTCTTTGATATTAAATGTATTTTTGCAGTTACCGGTCAAATGACAAGAAATTTGGAATTTGAATGGTGTCAAGGCAGTTGAATGGGGTTTAGATTTTATGCAAATTATTGAAAGGTGTTCCTGTGGTTATAAACAGTTCAGGATTATCTATGGATTACAGCATTCCACATTGCAAGGTGGACAGTGGGAGATGGAAGTGAGTGGAGAAGCAGACTGACATTGATTTGCTGAGAGGACATTCCACAGTGCAAGGTGCAGTAAGGTGGTCATAGGAGGAGGGTGCTCCCTTGGGAAAACTAGTATTCCATCCTTATGGTGTGATGAAATAAAGAGGAAGATGTTCTGTAGATCACGCAAGGAACAAGAGCCCAGAGGAGTCGAGTGAAGCTTCCAAATTGATGATAATATCATATACCGTGTGTGGTATTATATGTTGTGGTTCAATGGATAGCCATATGATGATTATTTTAAACAATTTATCCAGGCCTGGTTCTGTAGTGTCCACGATGAAATATTGTGTTCTCATCCTAACTCTGTACCCTCATCTGTCTTTTCACCCCCAGAGAACTGAGCTCCACATATTTCAGCAGCACCCAAGAATGCACACATACACTATGGGAAAAACACAAACACACACACACACACACACACAGACACGCAAACACACACACACACACGCACGCATGCGCACGCACGCACGCACGCACGCACGCACGCACGCACGCACTCACACACACACACACACACACACACACACACACACACACATATAAAGGCAGTCAGCAGTACAACACACTAGTCTCTACTCTATTTCTATTAAAATACCAATGATTGACTGTATTTTCAACTTGCAGATGTATGTTAATTTGTATTAAAATATATATCATGAAAATATTTGATAATTAAGTGCATCATTTACAACATTTTTGGAATTGTGGCCATTATTTATTAACTTGAAAACCGATCTGCTTGTGGATGACTTTTGATCAGAGAAGCTGGATCCACCACATTTCTAAAAAGTAAGTATTTGTATGTAGCCTCAACTCCAACAATTCCCCACCCGCAGTAACATCCTTCTTCACTTGTATTTCCTAAGCCATAGATTCTTCATGGACCCCGACACACTCCTTCTCACCAAGGCTTGCATCCTCCCCCCATTTCCATAGTCCCTCTTTCAAAATGAAACACACAACAGAGAAACCGTAACCCCCCCCCCCCCAGCCAGAGTCCGCCTACCACCCAGGGCCACCCCATGCCACGCACGTTCCTCTCAGACAGGGAGCACGACACTGGGCCTCTCCATCCCTTCAGCCCCCCCAACTTGTCTACGCCCCCCAGTTCCATCCATCATATCTGCCCCCCAGTCTCCATCACGTCCTCACAATGGCAGCTAACCCAAAGAAAAGAAAAGGAAAAAAAGAGGGGAGAAGAATATGGCCGCTACCAAGCAGAACAGTGCTGGCCGGAGGACCGTCTTTTGTCCTGGGCCCTGCCTCTCCTCGCCTGGTCTCTCCAGCAAACACACCCTCTTCTCCGAGGGAACAACAGCCCAGAGGCTTGGGGGATGGAACCGGGGTGTGGTGGATCTAAAGTAGTATAGTTTGTCCCCCTCCATGGCCCCCTGGTCACCAGCAGACCCTGTGTGTTGAGCTGTCAAACAGGGCCGCCCAGGCCCTCCCCTTGCGTCCACGGCACTCCCTCTGGGGGGCAGTAGGGGCCCCGAACTCCTGACTCAGGGGCCCACAAGAGACTTACTGTGCTCTACTGACCTGACCACTGGTGCTCTGTGAAGTGGAACAGTACAACTCAGGTGTGGAGAGGGGCTGAGTGCACATCTGCAAGGAACTATTAAAAGAAGATGGATAAAGTAGGAGATTTACATCAAAGACACCTTTGACTTGTGTGTGATATGTGCACTCAACTGTAATACGACTGGAGCACTGAAAGAAAGAAAGAAAGAAAGAAAGAAAGAAACCTTGAATAGCACTGCTTGTGTGAGAAGAAGACTGAAACCAAAAATAAAAAGAGCTAAGATTGAGGAGGGGAGCGAATAAGTGAATGGGCAGCATCCATGAAGTCAAACAAAAGCGGGTGCCTTTCTGTTGGTGCTGATATTCTGTTGCAGACCATCCTGCCTTTGTGGCCCAAGGAAGAGAGGGAAGTCCCCGCTTGGTCACGTTCACACCCTCTGCTGATAGAGCACCTCTCACTGCTGGTCATGGATGTAGAAAGGCCTGCAGCTGCGTGGCCACGAACAGAGGTGACAGGAGAAAGACAGACAGTGAGATTGAGAGAGACTGAACAGCAGCAGACAGAAAAACAGAGTGGCGCATACAAGATTAATGTAAGAAGGGGATGTAGAAGTCAAAAGAAGACAAGTAAAAAACTAACCAAGCATCCATGATTTCTAACCGATACTCATACAAAGGAATACAGTAAAGTAGTTGAAGAAAAAAAAGTTATACAGAGAACAACTGAAGCAAGCCAGGAAAACTGGAAAAGATTATATACAGAAAAGGTTAGAAGATATAGGAAATTATAAATGAAGAGAAAGCTGTGGTCGGGGAAACAAAGCACATGTTGGATTGTCCAAATTCTGTGTGCTACTTTATGAGACCCCAGAGACCTGTGAGGCAGATAGTAGACTGGTGGAATTAGAGGGGGCTGGAGGGGTGGAGAGAGGGAACGAATGGGGTTATATGTGGCACCGCTATTGTTAATTAGTGTCTCGCATCAGCATGAAGAAAAGTGGGGGCCAATGTGTTTTATACATCATATGTATACTATAAGCGATATTAGTAAATAAATCAATTCGATATTTTTTCTTTTAATACATTATACAGAAGGGGTGTAATATAGAAAACCTGCATGACTAGAGAAGACAGGCACAACAGTAGACATAGTAGCACAAACAAAACAACAACACACATACACACACATAAGCAGACATCAGTCCACAAACACACAGCACCATAATGGAACCGTGACTGACCACGTTCCAGCTCTATTCACTTAAAGGACAATAGTGCGCTGAGGCTGCAAAAAGCCAGTTGAATGTTCAGTGTGTGTGTGTGTGTGTGTGTGTGTGTGTGTATACGTCGGCCTGTGTCAGTCCTCGGGTGCACAGATTGTGATTTTCCCAGGTGAACAACACCATACGGAGCACTGCGTCTTCAAGCTCATTAAAGACCATTCTGAGCCATTAGAAAGCATTCAGCAGGGTGTGCATTCCCCCAGACTCCGGTGTCAGGGCACAGAGCCATGCCCGAAGGCCCCAGGGTGGGGACCTATGCTAAGCGGGCCGAGGGAACACACCAGAAGGAGCTGATCCTTTTCTTCAATGAGCACTGGTTGCTGTGGATTGATAGGAAGGCAAGGGGGGGTTGTGTGTAACAGCTTGTTGAGTTCCCTTGAAATAAAAAAAAATCATAGCAACTGTTGAATAGCGAGAAGTGTGAGTTTCCAAAACGTTATTACATTTGGTCTAATTTTATACATCTATTGCCAAAAGAAAAAAAGATTATTATTCACACGGCTTCTTAATTTTCAGCTGAATCTAGACATCTGAATGAAGGGAAGATGATATAATGCTGTGAGGATTGTGATGATAGATCAGCAGACAAACAGTCCCCCTTGTGGACAGCAGCCAGATCCTCAAACATCAGGCATCCATTGATTCCGCTGACCATAGAGTTGGACTAGGGAGTAGTGTGATGCCATTCAGGACCGAGCGTTGCTAGGTAGAGTGCACTAGTCCATAGTTTTTGTGTGTATATGTGTGTATGTGTGTGTCAAACAGAGAGAGAGAGCGAGAGAGAGAGAGAGAGAGAAGGAGAATGAGCTCGGTAGAAGGGCAAGGGTGCAGCATCCAACCCTGATGGTTATAAATGAGAGTCATGTCAGCAAAGGGACCCCAGGCCATCTGTGAGTATCACAGATGATCTCACAGATGAAACACACACACACACACACACACACACACACACACACGCATTCGCACTCAAGTGAAAGCTATACCCTTGGGACACCATACTGCAAAGAAGAGCAATATATAAAAGAATTTCCCGAATGTCTGTGACCGTGGTGCTAAAACTTTAAGGAATCTGACAACCTATTTTCTAAGTTGTGTCTTTAATAGGTTTTACCTCAGAGGAAATATGTATGTATATATATATATATATATATATATATATATATATATATATATATACATATATATATATATACATACATACATGTGTATATATACATGTACATAACCCACATTTGCTATATATATATATATATATATATATATATATATATATATATATATATATATATATATATATATATATATATATATATAGTGTACATATATATATATGATTGAGGGGGAAATGATTTATGTTCTGCATCCAGTGGTTGGGATGTGATTTGTTTGTTTCTACACTGCACTTTGTTCACTACATATATTTAAGTGTGTGGATATCTCTTTTACCGAACCAAACTGACCACAAACATGCGTTTTCCGAAACCAAAGTGATGACAGTGTTTGAAATATGACCCAAGTTGAAAAATACCCACATTGCCCTTTAACTAGTAGCTATAAATAGAAAAGACACACAGAGATGGGAATGCACTGAGCAAGAAAGGGTTTCAACAGACATGGCTCAGTTCAATGCGGAGGCTGCAAAGGAAGGTGGGAAGAAGTGGGGCAGGCTTTAGTGGTGTAATGTTTCACTGATAACACATTTAATGCTGAATAAGATGTTCTGTGGGATACAGAGGACAGGCCCAAACTTTTTTCTAGGTCTTCCAAAAAACATGATCTATCTTCTCTTTAAGTCAATTAATCAGACAACTTGCCACCCTGTTCCCCCTGGTAAGGAGAGCAGGAACAGGCAGAGCCTCTTCTCACGTGAGGGCTCGGGAAGGAGAGTCACATATTTATATATATATATATATATATATATATATATATATATATATATATATATATATATATATTCATTTCTCTCTCGTGACATTCACTAACTCCTGCTTCAGCGAATCGTGTTTTGGCAGTCATCTAGATAAATAGCCAATCAGAACTGAATTTATTTTAGCTCTCCAAGAAGTCAAATATAAACATCAACCGGCCCATATAAGAGAGATCATGAATCATACCCAGAGGAGAGAAATTAAAAGTCAAAGTGACCTTTCGGGGAGTTGCTGGAGAATACTGTCCGGAGGAGGAAAGCTGCCATTTCCTCCAAACTACAGTCGGGCTGTTAGAAGGAAAGGCAGTTGCCCGGGTTACTTGTGTCGGTATGTTTTGGTGAAGGCCATACAAAGCAACACGTGACAGGCTCGCCGTCCCCTCAGCTGTGACCTGTCTCCCACCCTGGAGAGGGAAAGAAAAACAGGAAGGGAGAGGAGATGCATTGAAAGAGGTGTAGAGGAGAAGTGCCCCATAAGTATATGAGAGAGAAAAAAGACTAGATCTGATAATAGTGAAAGAAATAAAAAGAAAACGTCAAGCAAAGCAGGAGAAGTAACACAAATATCTGCGGTAATACATTTCCCCACCAGCTCAATCCGTCCTGCCCACTGCTACTTCTACCCCTCCCAACAATGGGGAAACAAAGAGATCGTAAAATAGCACAGAGTTGTAAAACACAAAGAAATATAAAAAAAAGTGCTTTCACTAAAAAAAATGCTGTATCTGACGGGGTCGAAGTAGCAACGGCCCGAACTCTTGACCTCCCCTGTGACCGAGAGGTGCCACCCAGTTAAGACAACCCATTCATAATCTCTCCCTCTCTCACAGTGTGTGTGTGTCTGCTTGTCTTCTAGTGCCAATGGATTGAGATGCCTCCTGGTAGGCTTCTTTTAGAAACATCGTCTTCATCAATAATCATGTTTCCCATCCTCCCTCTACCGTCTGCTCCTCTCCTCCCCCAAACCTCCTCCATCGAAGACCCTCTTCAGCTCTACTCAAGTGGGTTTACCTCCCGCCAACAAAAGACATCTTCTTCTCATCCTCCACCGAGGAAACAGAGGGATGGATGAGGAGATAGAGGGGTATCAGCTCATCCCTTTAATCCAGGGTAGACTCTTCAGTGAAGAGGTGGGAAATCCACTGATCAGGGGCTTAAGATGCAAACTCCTCAATGGACCTGTGGCTCTCTTTGAGGTCATCGCAGCAGGATGGGATACCAATCCCTGTGAGTGCATTGTGGAGAACACCGCACAGCATACTTGAGTCATCAAAGTGATGATGCACATTATGCAAATACAAACATAAATATAGCAACACTGACGATATCTTGCAACATCATGCATCATGTTGTTTGTTTTTAATTACAATTTACTCTGAATCATTCATTTGGACAACAGCCCTAATTGGCATACACATTTTGGCCATAACCACAAATTATCCTAATATTGATAAGGGACATAGTTCTTCATACTATTAAAACAAGGAAAATGCATCTATTTGGTTGATTTCTGGCTCACACTTTTTACGCTACATAATGTTGTCTGTATTTTTGTTTTTGCATATTGAGCTTTGCATCGAAAGTGCTGCTTTAGTCTAAACTGGCTGCATTTCTTCGCATTCATCATACAAATAACAAATAAGTCAAAATTCCCATTTGAGAACGGGCTTAAATTTGCATAAATGATCAAAACTTCATAATTGTGTGCGTATGTATGTATACCTGCGCAAAATTACATTTGTGAATATGTGCACATGTGTATCAGTATGAGCATGTGTGTCACTATGTGCGTGTGTTTCCCTGTGTGTGCGTGTAAGGCGGTGAGTGTGCGCCTGCATTCAGCATTTCCCTGCAGCTAATGAGTGGCGGCCCACCTCTCCAGCAGGCCTGGCAGTCCTTGGCTATGAGGCTGGAGCTGGCTGTTTTCTCATGGTAATCACACACTTTGTCCCGGGGTGGATAATCCTGCACTGGCATTGTCTGGGCCCCAGAGGAGAGCCCCACAAGGTCGACCCCGCTTCACAGAGAGCCACAAAGACCCAAACACAGTAGCAGCACCCCACTCCAGGCCTGCGCTCCTCAACACGCAGACACACACACAAAAATGCATGCTTGCACAGAAATACGCGCACACCCACCGGCACACACTCATTAGTTATTCTCAAATTCAACAGCGAGCCCTGGAGTCATTAAAACGAGCTGCTTGTGGCGCAAAAGCACAGACGCACTCGTTGTGTGTGCATTTGCTGTAAATATAAGCAGATATGTCTTTATAGTATTATGTGAGCATATTGGCAACGCTCCACTCTCTATAACCCGGATGATATAAAAAGGCCGTATTGCTGAAAGGGGAGTAACATGCTCAGGGCTCGGCGTGGCGTCAGGGAGGATCAGCTCAGTGGAATATCTGGAGGGGCTGAGCGAGACCATAAGGCTGAGGCAAAGGAGAGAGGGAGACAGGCTCCCACAGGTCTCTCTTACACTCCATCTCCTCTCAGGTCATTAATGAGCAGGCCTGGAGTTAAACACCACCTTGTTGATCTCTTGAAGCAAGGTGCTGTACAACAACTGGAGCTCGGTGGTCTGTGTACGGGCCTTCAGCATCAGCATTAGTCTGCCAGCCAATAACTTTTGAGAAAACAGAAAAAGTCTCATGCCTGTGATGTTTTAGAAATCCCATATAGGATAGCTCAGAATAAATGGTCGTAGCTCAGCAAAGCTAACAAAACCGTGTGCACTTTCTGCAGCTTGAACTTGTCAATGTTCACCATAAGCAACGTAGAAGGAAGAGCACAAAAAGTCAACGGTGTGATTTTTTGGTAATCACCCTCTGGTGTTCAAATGTTTTGTTTAGGAGATATCAGAGATGAGCCCAGAGCTGTGTTCTGTTTGAAGGAATGAATGTGTCTCACTGGGTCATTAGCCAGGGGGAGTGGAGCACTGTGGGCCAGTGTGAAGAGGCAAAGAGAGGGTTTGTAATCCTCTATGGCCAATGGGACACAGCCAAATGTCTGTCTAGGGACACACTAGGACATTTTTGTTCCACAAACAAGTGAGACACACACATACACATGGCCACGCATACATACATCACCGCACACAGACGCACACAACTCTAGGAATCCCACTGCTTCCAGTCTAGTAATCCTCATTGCGTATTCTGTTGGAGTTTTGCTGTGGACACCAAGTTGACAGACAGAGTTAGAGAGTAAAAGAAGAACAGAGGGTGGGAGGAAAGGGAGAGGAAAACAGACAAAAAAACGTCCCCTTTCTCTGGCTCCCCCAGCCGTCATTGGTTGATAGCACAGGGTCTTTTCTTCCGTTTTTTGCTAATTGGCCACCCAGGCATTGACTCTGGCGTGAGTTCTTACCCCAAAACACGTGCATGTCCCTCCGTCCCATGAACCACCCCCTGGCTATTCTCCACTTACCTTGCCATTTAAATGGGGAAGCGTGTTACCATGGCAAACTAATTATATTGTAAAATATTTTTTTTCTGTCATCAGTCGTAACTGAAAATACAGTTTTCACTTGCCTGTGTCAGTGCAACTAAGTGCTTCACTTAAGAAGTAGAGAGCCATGTGTTTCTACATGTACTATATATTTATCCATATCTAATGTATGTATAAATATAAATATATTATGTCAAATAAATGTATTTATTATATTGTGCTGCACACCCATTTTCTAAAAAGGGCATGTTCTTCCATGCCGGTCTGGGATATGTGACCCCCTAAGGGTCTTCGCCTATAGAGCAAGGCATTTCCCCTGATTGACAAGCGATGATTTGATTATTTCATTAACTTATTAGGAGCGGTGGAATTTGGTCACATCTTCCACTTATGCCCTCCCTGCCTTGGGGTGGCAAATGCAAAGGTCCGCGATAATTTCTTTAAGAAAATGAAAGAAAGGCGAAGAGAAGAGAAAAAAAGTAATTTGATTGTCTCCATATGGTTTCATGGCTTTTTGGTTCACCCTGGCTGGCTGCTAGCAGACTGAGGCCTTTCACTGTTTCAAAACCGATGACAAACTTCCCTATCCTCCCTTCATCCACCTCTCAATATCCCCCCCGCCACCCACCCCATCCCCACACTGAATCTGGTTAGGGGAATAATAGAAGAGGCAAACAATGTGGGGGCATAAGGAGGGTGTTGAAAAAAAGAAGGAGGGGGTGTCAAGTGACCCGCAGAAAAAACTATCAAACAAGACTGGAACTCTAAGGGGCTGACAATAGAGCGGCCTGCTCTTTTCTGTGCTACGCCACTGGTGGGGCAAGATAAGGGAATTCCTCAATACAGCAAAAAGAGAAGAAAGGGGAGCACTGCTTTTGAGAGATTCAGACCTCAAATCCAAACACTCCCCCCATAGATTATAGCTTGTGTGTTTTAAAGGGTAGATGAAATAAAGCAGCACTTTGTTGGACAAGTTAGCCTTGTTGGTGTTGATCTACGCAGCCATTGTGAGCGGTAGTTTTATGCAGTTCTATGCAGATGACAGGAGATTAGGAAAGGCCTGGACTACACACGGCCTTTAAAGTTCTGATACAGAGATCTATCACAATAATTCAAAAGGTAACACAATGGCACTAACTGCTGCAGCTGTCTGAATTTATTGAGCCTTAAAAAGCTATAGAATAAACAGTGGATTTAGCTGTTGGGTCCATACCTTCCCGTGCACTCTGTTTGACTTATGCGCTCCAAGACAGAACGTCTGCACTGTTTGCAAACCAGCGCTCCGGTAATGTAATAGTTCGACTGATGTGAAAGTCAAATAGTGGGCAAGATAGTAAAGTCAGCCTTGGGCCATGCGAAAAGAAACTTGAAGTTTCTAAGAAAGGAGTCCGTCAGATCGTTTAAATATACACTGACGCATCGTGAAAACACTCCGTATTCAGCCCGGGGCGGTGGTACGAGTCTGCTCCACGTCAAATAAGGTGAAACATGTCGCTGAGGCCCGACCATGCCAACTAACTGTCACACACAAACACATGACGGGCACTCATACACACAGTTTACTGTAAGAGAGATAAACCACTCTCGCATGGCCCATCGTCATAAAAAATAAAATTGCATCATTACCACGCCGCAGTGGTGTCTCACCTTTCCCCCTCTGCCCAGGGGGAGACTAATAGACCTGGATGTTATCCAACCAGCAGATTGACTGACTGAAAGACTAAGGTTGCATCATGCAGAATGATACTAACGCGCTGTAATTACTTTGTGATGGTCACAATGAACGATAAAGTGATCGCAGCCAAGATAACTTTCCAGCATAGTAAAATCCAAGTTCAGAGTATGATGCTATATTTGTTTTGGCATCTGACAAGTAATCATCATGGATCTTTGCTTCAAAGAGTCCTTTCTGGTAAGTAATTCCTGTCTCACCGGTAACTAACGTGTGACACGCTCCCCACCTAATTGACTGGTTGGTTGATTATTTGACATATTTGCATATTTGTTTAGCTCCATGTTTCTCAAACTTCTTTTTTCAGAGAACCCACTTTTAAAAAATGAAAAACTATTGTGACCCAATTCACAATAGGCCTTATCTATAAAGCATACAAAGACCAATAATGAACAACTAATTTCCCTGCCATTTATGCATCACAATGTATCATCTCAAATAGGCAAACCACCCATTTTTAGGACATATCACAACTTTTTTTTGTGCATTTGTTATTGAAATTATAAACATGTTAAATAATTCATAAATAAGATCAATTAATATATATTTAGGGGAGTTAACAAGCTATCTCATTATTTTCATTTCCTTTCATCAGTACAACAAACAGAATGTACTCAAGCCTTTAAAAATAGATCCAATATGTTATGATTATCAGAACCATACAAACATTCAGGTTTTACCATGTGGCTCAAAGGTGTACTGCAGACGTAAATGTAAATAAATGACTGGAGAAAAGTCTGCACATTATATTATGAGGTGACCCTCATAATATCTCCTGCGAAGCCAGTTAGTTGTAATGCAACAGTGGATGGATGACTTGCTTCTCCACATCTTAGTTATAAATCAAAGCACCCCACATCTTACCACACAGGAAACCTTTGGGGACACTAAATGAATTGAGTGCTTCTTCTAAACTTTCATCTAAAAGCTTCTCTCAAACATGAAGCTCAGGTATTGTGTAAAGAGAAGGAGGAGAAGAGGCAAGAGGAAATGGCACAAAGAAGAGAGGGGAAGACATGATTACAGGAACTGAAAAGGGATTCATCTCTGCAAAATGTGAGTCTTTCCATCATTCTAAATGTATCTCTTCTGTCACTCTCTACTGTCTGCAAATGTATTTCTAATGAAAGAACATTGGTATAACTCTCTCCACCTTTCTGTGCAGATACAGGCACTGATTCTACAATTGTCCCACATAATGTCTGATGCCAGTATATCCCGTGTTATGCAGCTCTGATGGTAAACAAAATGGCATAAGTGAGAGCCAAAAGAATTGACCGTTAAGACATTGCTCCCTGAATAAAACCAAGCCCAATGCTTATCTCAACGTTTGGGGCAGAAGGGGCTTTACTTTGGAGCGGAGCTGCTCAAATATGCGCTATTTGCACAGCGTACAACTTCCCAGTCACTGCGGATTAGGCAAACAATACAGCTCCCCCATACTGCCCCCTCCGCCAAAAAAAAAACCTCCACCCAAATTAGTCTTTCTTTGGCCAGTTATAAAGACCTGAGTATGAATGAGGGCCTCTGTTAGTCCAGGGAAGATAACACACACTCACTCACAGTGAGGGGGAACTAGCGCTGTTTATTCTGGACCTCCTCAACATCTGATTGCCGAGAAATTATTTATCTTCACCGATTCTCTGTCCCGATTGGCTGATAAGCATAACTGGCCACGGAATGTTTTACACCTGTCCAACTGTTTCATGGTGCCCTGGTGGATGCTTTCATGGTGTGTGTTTATGTGTGCAGAGAGCCTGCATACAGACATGTATGCCTCCCTGTAAGTATATGTATGGGACAGAAATGAAAAGCCTTCTGCTACCTCCTGATTAGGTTTAGAGCTCAGAGAGTTTGGTCATTAAGCCATGACAACCTGCCAGACTTGTACCAGACTTGCAGAAAGACAGAGAAGCCACAGCCAAGCCACAAACAACACATACAGCCAAAGATGAACGGCAACAACCAAAACGTCACGCGGAGCAATTTCCATCACTGGAGAAAGATGTTTTGGGGTCGTCTCAAAAGTGTGTGCACGCATTGGGTGTTTGTAGTGCTCACTGCATGAGCCATTGGATTGCGGTGATTTGATTGGCTGATTTTGATTTCTGGAGCTCTGACTTTACCAGCCATATGAGGTTGCAGAGATGCATGGAGCAAATTTCTCGCAGTCAAATACATTCTAAAATGCCCTTCTCTAATTGCTAAGTTGAAGAATAACACCGTTATTTTTCAATACTTCCCTTTCAATTGCACCTGTAAGGTGTCAGATTTAAGCAAGCAACGGAATGACTCTCATATATTCTGAGGACCTGAACTGACTGCTGTTGCCCATTACATTTGTCAGTTACTTGATGTTGTATTGATATTTTGTATGTTATAACAAGTAATCAGTCATATCAATGAGTGTGATAGATGAATGCATGGATCCACCATGCAGACAGGTATGAGGCACAACCACTGCCAAATTAGAGGGTCAATCTATTGTGCATTAATTCCACCAGTTGGACCCTGGGGGGTAAAGAGTACACACTGACATTGGAAAGACCCATATCACAAACACATAGAAGTTGTAGAGTGGGGATCGTCTGGAATTTTTTTTTAGGTGGAGTTATGTGTGTGTATATGCGGGCGTGTGCATGTCTGAAAGAGAGAAAGAGAGCGAGTGCAAGGTAACACAGCGACACCAAGAATGTTTAATTAAATTCTGGAACAGGCTTTGGGTGCTTGTGCTCTAAATGGCCCTCCAGCTGAAAGGAAGGATTAACACAGAGCACGGACAGGCCTGCAGCTACAGCACACTCATTACTGCAGAATGGAAAGATAAGTCAAAGAAAGGAGAAGGGTGAGAGAGGGAGTGAGAGACAGAAGGCGAGAGAGACAGAGAGTGGAGGGACAGTTATATGTAAAGCAGAGAGATTGAGTGAATTTGACTAAAGTGGTGTACATGTACAGACTGCACGACTACAAGAGAAGAGGGTGGGTACCAACGGTCAGTGACTCTAGCGAGGAGTAGATTCTCACAGCACATTGTGAAATATCCCACAAAAATAAATGCATACCACTCATATGACACTCACAAGACGACAGATTCAAGCTCTCACACTTCTTCAAGTGCAATGTCAGTTGTGCGGTGGAATGATGACTTTGTCACGTTTTGAAGGAAAAGGTCATTGCTGCCTGAATCATGTACCTTGGAAAAGATTTTTCTAGTTTGGTTTTTGCTACATTTTTGTATTGTGTAGTTGTAAAAAGGTGGTTGGGTGTGGACAATATGCAGACTTTGACAAAGAAGGCCAGCATTTGCTCTCTGACTCCTGCATGTGGTTACATGGCATTTTGGTTACGGTTAGGTTAGGGAAAGTATGTGGTTTTGTTTCAAAGCCAAAGGCGTCGCAGTAGCTTAGCAGATACTGCGACGTCCCCCGTTCAATTTCAGCAAGCGACCTTGTTGCATGTCATTCTCTTTTGTTCCCTTGTTTACTGCCAGTCTCACTACTGTCATCTATTCAATAAAAGACAGAACTGCAAAAAGAAATCTTGAAAGAAATATAGACACATCATGTCTCATGGTCCAAGTCACTATTAACTTTTGCAGTAGTCAACCAAGACCACATTTATTCTGAACCTTAAGCAAGTGCTGTGAGTACTGACACATGGAACAAGTTTTATCGTGCTTCATTAGCTTTATTTGCTTTATTTGCTTTATTTCATTGATTGGAAAACAGATGCCCTGCGTTATCATCAGGTGGCAACCAATGCAGAAGTACCTTAAACTTCTTTCTTTCTTACAAATTGATTTCTGATGAAACCAATGTGTGACTTCACAGTGACTCTGTCCACTTCTTATATACAGTCCATGGTTCTCATCAAACATGTTCGGCATCAACATTTTGAGAATTAGCAGATTCATTCATTTACAACGTTCAATCACAACATTAATAGAAAATATAACCCAGGCGGCAATATGTTTCTTTCTAAATAATTTGGCATTTGCAAATTAGATGTGTAAAAATGTAATTTCAAGCAGGGCAATGGGGATTTCTACTGACATTTCAGGCTTTACATCCCAAAAAGATAGATCTGATCATCATCCTTCCAGTTCTCCGTAAACACTTTGGTGTGTACAACATTAGCAATACCAATATAAATGATGTTGAAAACTACAAAGTATATATGATTCAAGTTATAAAAGGATGTATGCCTCAATACCATCTGTGTATTTGATCTAAAGGGACCTTTTATTTCCAACCAATAAGTAACAACTTTCACAGAGGACAGGCTCTGAATAGAAAGGAGACAGAGGTGGCATTTAGATGATTGAAGAACCAGATGAAATCTAAGAAATGAGCAGAGAACAGAAGGAAGAAAAGACTGAAAATGTCACCATCATTTCACAATATGGGCATTTTTGAGAGTGGACCCTGGCATGGCTGGTGCTGTTAGGATTAGTGCTCTTCAGCTCAGACATGCAGACGGGCTCTCTCCAGGGCGCCTGAACAACTGGGCAGAGCAGGGTTCAACCCCAAGCCAAGCCCCTGGAGCCCCGGCCATGTTGGTATTAGAGCCACAGCCAATCTAACTGTGCTCAGAGTCAACAGCTCACACACTGGCTTCACAAGGGGCAGTTTGCTCAACCTGCAGGCAGTGGCCTCAGACGTCCTGTTGACCAGGCTGCTCCAGCTGGCAGGCAAATACACACATTTACACTCTCTCACCCGCAAACACCACTTCATTAAGCTTCTGGAAACACTCTGCTGGAAGCGGGTTTGTTGAGGAAGTACAACGTAAATAAAAACACACATGTACCTCTGGATCATTCAACTACTACTGGGAGTTCTGTAAGGCTTTGGTAAACTTACTCAGGGAGCGTATGTACACATTGATAAGTGTTACACAAATACCATCCTTGTTAAATCACAAATGTAATTGTTGGAATGTAATGGCAGCAATAGGTGAAAGTATGTTTGAGTGAGATCAACATTCCTGTGCAGAGCAGAGTACAATGTCAACAGGCTGGGATCATTTGATTAAACGGCTGCTTTGCTGTGAACCAAATGAAACTCCATTCACAGGTTAATTATCATCCTCTAATAACGCATGACATTTAAATGGCAGAGAAATACATTTGCCTCTTACAGAAATCACATACTTTACCCTTTTGTAGAATCAAGTCATGAACATTGTTTGTTGGTTTTTGTCATCTGGGTTCACCTCTGACATTTCTGATAAAACTAAAACTCCATAGAGCAGATAAAGACTATTATTATATTTTGGGGGTGAACTGACCCTTTAAAAGATGTTGATACCGTGGAAATGAGCATCCTTCTTATGAATAACCTAACCCAAGTCCACATGACTCTTCTGTGCACTTCAAGAACTACTCATATGGAAGTTTTGTGATGTATCACTCCTGGTTAAGGTACTAAAACTATTTGATAACCTGAAAGAGAAGCACATCGCCAGCATTTTAGTGATCAAAAGCAATATTGTTCACCATAAAGTCCATGTAAGTCTATGTAAGTGAAGTAATATTTCTGTCACACTTAGTGATAGAAGTAAAGCAATAAGCTATTTGAAATCAATAAATGCAAGGTCAAACCGACAGACAAAAAAAAAAACAGGAAATTAGAGGCTGGGGCCGTGTTGAAGTTTATCTCCAGACAGTTAATATTGACTTCTATTAGACAGACATGGGCTGACAGGGAGGTCTGAACATCACGTCTCTTCCCAATCACTCCAGCTTTGTGATAGTTGTGAAGGTAAAGACCCGCCTGTGAAGCCCCTTATCTTTATTTATCTAGCTGCACATCGGCACCATCTGAATCATACCCTTGAATGTCACGGTGTGTAAGTGTGACAAGACAGAGCAGATAGATTGCCAGCCAGTGAACTTCTGTTCAAGTTCAAAGAAATGCTGTATCGTATTAACCCGTTCCAAGTAACGTCTGGCTCTGAAATTAATGTTGCTTTAGCTGTAGCTGGTGGAAACCGGACAATTTACAAAGCTCGTAACTTTAAATCTACACTTCTTTTCACAGCCGAAATCCAAGCCCAACATGTGTGTGTGTGTCTGTGTGTGTGTGTGTGTCTGTGTGTGTGCATGTGTGTGTGTGTGTGTGTGTCTGTGTGTGTGTGTGTGAGTGTGTGCGCGCTCATCTCCATGTATGAAAGCCTTCTAAGAATGAGAGTAAGCACCCACAAGTGTGTGTGTGTCTCTTGGAGTTGCTGTGAGATTTGGATCCAAATGAGTGGAGTGTTGGTGCATTAATGAGCATCACACAACCCTCACACCACCACCACCACCTCCTCCCTACACCTCCTCCCTCTCTTCTGACATTTCAAGGCTGTGTTGGGAGCCAGAGGAGGAACTTCTTCATTTGGAGTGTGAGACAATGTGGCAGGCCGGTTGGCTTTGTGCTCCTGACATCCCGCCGAGGCACAATATGGCCCCGTCAGGGATCAGTGGGAATACACAATGCCCATTACCCACGGGGCCGTGCGGTAGGCCTCAGGGGCAGGGCCGGGATGGGCATGTTTCCAGACTACGGGGTGTCTAGGCCACACTGAAAGAAAGACGGAAGGAGGAAAGAAGATCAGAGAAGAGATAGAGAAAACATGAGATGGGGAAAAAAGAGGCATGCCAAAATAAAAGTCGGGAGAAAGAGGAGAGAAAGTGGAGGATGGAGAACTAAAAAATGGGTAAGGGTTATGAGAAAGAGTCAAGCGCAGGCGTGATAACGAAAGTGCAAAAAGAAGGAGGATACAAAGGAGGGGGTATTGAAAAGAGAATAAACAGGGAGCAGGTCCTCTGCCAGAGATGGGGTGCAATGAAAGAGAGAGAAGACACTCCGCCTGGCTGTGAATCTCCCTAGGGATACAGAGGGAGGAGAGAGTGAGGGAGGGGGTTCAGTTTATCTTGGAGCTGAACTTGGTTGCTTGATCCCACCCAGTATAATGGCAGCCTTGAACAAACGGGCCGAGGATGAGATGCATTTTCACCTTCACTGCTGCTGCTTTGACCCCGGGGCTCTTTGAGGGGATGCAGTGGGTGGACAGGAGCACACTGGGGGTGGATGTCAGGGGCCAGAGGACCAGAGGTGGTGACCAGGGGCCACAAAGGGGCACACAGAAGCACGGAGAGAAAGATAGAGAGGGAGGACGTGGGTCAGCGAGCTAGCTGAACTTAACCATCAGTCTCCCACGAGAATCTGCCCTCTGTCACTGCTTTCCACCTTTCAGAAAGTGCTAAACCAGTTAGCTGGACAAACAATCTGTGATCTGAAGTCGAGTGTCCTACCTTCAAACGAGCAGGGAGGGTGAGATAGTGTTGCAAAAGGGATACCATGACCTCTGTGTTGAAACATTAGATTATCCCGAAGTCAACCTGCCCCATTCAGTCGTTACCTGTAATTTTCACCTCCCCTCAGTTGAAAGACCGCAGGGCGCACATGATCTGAGTCGTTCCTGTAGCTCCTGACCAAACGCTTGCTCTCACCTTTGTTAGGGGTCAGCACAAGTCTGATTAAATGGGTCAGCGCTTACCTATTTTCAGCCCTTGCTGTCAGGGAGATGCATTAGTAATCTGGGAGTACATCCCTGGAAAGGAGGGAAAAAGATAAAACTGCTGTGCCGGTGGGTTTGCATGTACCCCAGGAAGTTTCTTCCCTGTGATAGAGGTGCTCTTATCTATATACAGCCTGCTCTGGCAGAAATTAAGAGAATTTCAGTCTGGGATTTATACTCCTTCAGAAATACCCTGCACTCATATGGGGTCGCACTGAATCCTTCTGAATACCCTCCTTTCATAGCTAAAAATTGCCAGATGGCTCTCTATCTATCGCTCCCTTCACATTTATTGTCTCACAGTCTGTTTCTGCAAATGCACACCATCTTTTCCCCCCCATGTCTTTGTCTCACACACACATAAAGTATTGTGCAAATAATCTCATGTAGTTTGATGCACAACAGAAAATGTGGTTCACACAGGGTCAGAAGATGGAGACATTGGTGTAGAAGTCCAGTAATGTAGAGCCGCACCGCTATGTACAGTGTGCAAAAAGCATACAAAGGCCGACATGGAGCTCAGGACAAAATATGGGACAGTGCACAGTATGCAGCCAAAACGACAAACAGTGCTCTTCTTATGCGTTCCCTGGCAAAATCCCCTCACTCCCTTTATCCTTCGTCTCACCCTCCTATCTACCGCTGTCTCTGCTATAGGCTCCACCCTAGGTGCTGCCACAGGTTTATTTAGAGCTGGGGGCATGTCCATACTGCACAGCTTGTCTGAATGGAGACTCACAACATGTGGCGCCCCCCCTTACCAACACTCACCATCTGGCCTGGTCCTTTTTGCGGTATGAGAGCCACGCACAGCAACACGCTAGGGACTGCACAGATGTGTGATCAAAATATTCCCATGCTCGTGCACATATGGAGCCGCTGTGATCTCTTTGGGGGGAGTTAGCACCAAAAAAAGACACCAGACACTTTTGTTTCTATTTTTATCAGCTTCATATTAATGGAATTAAGTATTTTACAAACAGCATAAGATTACACTTTTTGTTCCTACTTATTGGATAGATTTGGGTCTGCTAAGACCTCAAAGTAGACAGACTGGTTTTAAACAAAAGCTGAATGCTCATAAGCATGTTGACCTTTGGGGTCAGAAATCATTGTGTCCTCTCCTTCCACTGTGTGGTCTCTGGTGTATAATTGACATTTAATGAAGGCCTCCGTTCGCATGGGACCATAATGGCTCTGGATAAAAGAATGGAGACAGGGGGACAGAGGTAAGATGGAGGGACAGAGAGAATTACGGGGAAACATGTTGATAATAGAATGGGGAAAAATGTGTGGGGGGGGGAGTACGTAGGGTGAGCAATGTTGGTAAGAGAAAGGCTTAAAGACAGAACAGGACTACATGAGGCGATGGAGGAAACAGAGCACATGGGATACATGGGAGCAAGGAAAGAGAGCCCACTAACAGACACAGAGGACAACAGCCTGTTGTCCTGCTGCCAACCCCATCTGTCTACTTTCACATCACCTCCATCAACCGCAGAGAGCAAGTGAGAGAGATGGAGACAGAGGAAATAGACACACTAATGTGCCTCATGTTCACTCCATGTCCTGATATGTCATCTTAATAGCATACCACTGCATGAGAGGAGCACACAAGTGATCTGTTTAATTATGTCAATGATGAATCACTGTTATATCACCTGTGCTAATGGTATTCTTCTTGGGTCATGTCCGGGTTCAAGAGCATGTAACGCATCTCTTAATGTGTGTAGTCATCTGTCACAGTCTGTTTCTTTCTTATTCATCCTCCTTAACGACGGGATCAAAGTGGCTCAAATCTATTTACCGACCAAACCGCCGAGGAGCACCTACACAGTAATGAAAAGGTGTGTGTTCTTCACGCCATCTCATTTGCCTACCCCTTAGAAAAGTCTGTGTGTCTAAGGAGTGGCTATTATTTATTTATTTCATCTGTTTCAAACTAACTGAAGTTGGCCAGGAATCCTAGTCACCATTCGGGGGAAACTACGCTGACACAATGGCCCACACAATGTGAAAAGGTAACAACTGTGTGTATGGAGGTTAGCCGTTGTGGTATGTGCCTTAATAATGTTGCAGTACAAGGGTCAACGGAAACATGAGATAAGAAGGTTTATAGTGCTCATAGAATGCAGGGGAAACCCATGAAATATCTGTCACAGAAAACATGTTTACTTATTTTCTCTTACAGCATTGCTGGATGATGAACAATCAGCATATATTTACATATACTGTATAACATATAACCAACGCAATAATGCTAGCATCATAATTGCTTCTTTTGTAAAGTCAAAGTCTCCTTTCCCATGCGGAGGCAATGTACAGCTTTTCCAGTTCCAGCACTTTTACCATACATCACATTTCAAATTAATGAAAACCTCAGGGATCTAGTACTGTAATCTTAAAAGCTTGAGATAATCCCTGCATAATGTGTTGCCTTACATGTTGAAAATATAGCTGAGGTAGTGTCTAGATTTAGCACTGTGTGGAAACATTGTCTACATTGTACCATTTTAAATGCTTCACACATCTGGCGATTTTATTAGAGATTACAAACATCTCAAATCTCAGGCTGAAAACCATATGTGACCAAAGAGCAGGGCGGGTACACCTGAGGACACTTGCCGTAGTAAGAAAAGCAGCGGTGTTACGAATTAACGTCAAGACGCAGCAAACTGAAGCAGCAAACTGGAAATCAGCCGTCTGTGCATTTCGTACTTTGGCATGCCCCACTGTCTGCTGGGAATATTTGCATATCGCCAAAACCTGTGATTTTAATACGACCAACCCTCTCAAGCTGCTCAGAAAAATCCGGGACATGAACACAAACACCTCACTGTGCCTCAGGATCCTGGATTTGTTGAAGGACAGGAGCTGATTCAATAACTTAACCACTTCATAACAATCACTTCCCAACACCTTACCAAAAGCATCGTCATGTCAACAAGACGCGTTCTACCCCTGTTGCTCTTCTCCCTCTTTACTAATGATTTCCATCAGGACTCAACACCACAATTGTTGGACTGATCACAAAATAAAATGTAGACACTGACCGGCTGGAGGTAGTCAGTCAACTGGTGCAGGTAAATGACCTGGTACTGAAGGGAAAATAGGCAACTGAAAGGATCATTGACTGATGGTATATCATCATCGAAAGTCAACCAATTACAATAACAAACATCACGTTTCTTGGCTCACACATCAGTAGTAACCTGAAAGCAACCGAAACTTCAGTCAGGCACGGTCTATTGGTCAAATAGTCGTAATCCAGAGATTTCTGTGATTATTAGTTATCTGTTATGGAAACAGACCTAAGAACACAAAATAGAAAATGGACACAAGCTTCAAAGGCTACACACTCCCCACACTAGAATCCATATACACACAACGCACCATCTCACGGCTGACCCTCCACACCAGCTCGCCATCTTTTTCCTCCGGCAGAATGTACAGGTGACAATAGGTGGCAGGTCAGAACGCCTTAACCGGAGCTTCCTCCACAAGGCTGTGCTGTTGTGTAATACAACAAATGAATTAAATGTGATTGTTTGTGGAGTTGTGTACTGTATGTATTTTTTCTTTTTGTGCCTAGTTCCTTATTTTTGCACTGATGTTGTATGTGGTGCACAGCCCATTTCATCTGTAATGAGATTAATTCCACCGGCCTAGCTGTGTGGTAATAATACAAACTTGACTTTTCATTGTGAAACTTCTTTTCATATGCTCTCTTGACTCCCATAAATGAATCTTTAATTTTAATATTTTTTTCAGATGATGTTTTCCAATGTCACGATTGTATTGTTTTGAGTTTTTTTTTTACAGTGGATCTTGTCTTCATTATAGGGTATTAATGGCTCTGCATAAACAGCCAGTATACCTGCTATTACTCATACTATATACTGAGCAATATTTCAAAGAGTAAATGTTTTTCAAACTCCTTTACTTTACTTGTTCGGAGAAACCAACCTTGCAGAATGCAAGGCAGGCAAAAACCTATTAAAACCTCATTTTCTCATGGGGTTTAAAAACACTCTAAAATAGAAAGCTGTGCGATTCATCCCTCAGGGAGGAAGTCCAAAATACCATTCATCTTAAACAAACTTTACTGAGCTCACTCTCACAGCTCTCTGATCTATGTGCACAATAATAAATGACTGCTATCTGTCATTCCATTGCGATCATCACCGTCAGAGCATAATTCAGTTCTTGAACACACCAAACTTTTACACCTCAGATATTCTGACCCCAGTTGTCAGATAAAGTAATTGTTGAGCATAAAAGCACGGAAATCAAAATCAGCCACATATCCGATCTCATCTAGCTATGTCTGCACATAGGTAACACATATGCTACTGTTTACAGTAATCTCAAATACACCAAGTTCAGAAGCAGAAAGTAAACAAGAGTTTGGTCTGGCGTTTCTTCCTTGCGTCTGCAGGTGACGCAGGGTAAAACAGGGCATTCTGTTCTCTTATACATTTGCATTAGATCTCATCACGTCTTTCTCATTTTACACACACACAAAGAGCGAGGCTTGACCTGTCTTTATACCTGTCATCTTCCATCCTCTTTTCCGGTTGTTCTACTTTATAACCGTCTCCCGTTCCTTCAGTACCTGTAACCACACACTTAAAGCTGTTAACGGTGACAGTAGTGTGTGGTATTGTGTGCACATGCACATGTGTTTAACATAAACAGACTTAGAGACACCCATCTGCCGCGAAAAATACCCTGTCAACACGGGGAGGCAAACGGTAAATTATACATACACATCATTTTTGTTCTTGCGCCCTCTGTAAAACTGTGTGTGTGTGTGTGTGTTTGTGTGTGTGTGTGTGTGTGTGTGTGTGTGCGTGTGTGTGTGTGTGTGTGTTTTGGAGATTGGCAGCTAACGGCTTGTAACCGGGTGTCAGTAATACCAGGCCCACAGCGATTCTCCTCATGATGAGAAATCATTAGCCAAAACACAAGGAATGACACTTCCAGTGGCTCCAACACTGAGGTCAGCAAAAGTAAAGAGGACTGAAGAAAGACAGGTCTTTGCTGCTGAAACATTTGCAGTACACACACACAAACAAAAAGACACACACGCACACACACAGGACAAAGTT
The DNA here is from genome assembly GCF_009769545.1 of Cyclopterus lumpus. Lineage (NCBI taxonomy): Eukaryota > Metazoa > Chordata > Actinopteri > Perciformes > Cyclopteridae > Cyclopterus > Cyclopterus lumpus. The sequence goes on from NC_046971.1 coordinate 16,846,459, forward strand.
CAGACTGTGCAGTTTGCCTGTCACTAGCTATCAGGTGTTCACACATGTGGAGATGGATGGAAGAGCCGTGTGCATACCTGGACCTCTCCCCTGCAGGTTACCTGTCAATCACAGCATGTCATGGCTCACAGAGGCTGCCTTAAACATAAGGATTAGTGCTCACAACTAATAATCTCAGTCAGTCACATGTAACTGCAGTCAGCAGTTGTATAAACAATTAGTTTTGGTTAAGAATAAGTATTTTACAATCTCTTTCTATTTAATGTAAGTTCGTTGTTTTACCTCTCCGCACGTATTTTTTTGTAATTTGGGAAAGTAGGCCTCCATTTTTTTGTTTATTATCCTTTTATTAATTTATATTGCAATCATATTTTAAAGGCCAATAAAGATAACGTAATGACATCAATCAAAATGTGGTTTTTCAAGACTTTTCTTGAACTGCACTTTTCTGCATGTGTTGATTGAGGAATATTTTGAAAATGATCTCAGCTAATTTAGTAATTTTTCTACATTTATTTTAATTAATATAATATGACAAAAAGTAAATACGTATTGTAAAATATCCATATTGTTTCTTTCAATATTTTCCCTCAATAGTAATATAGGGGAAAATATATCATTTTCAGCATTGCATATATGCTAATTTAAAGCATGAGAAATGAAAGCAATATTGTTTGTTGTTTCAAGCATTGATTTTTCATTTTCAAAAATTAAAGTTCATACGTGGCCGGAAGCCAGCAAGCGAGAGAAAGTTCAAAGGTCAGAGTTGTAAAGAAGACGACACTGTTATCTGTCATTTCCACACTGATGCATATTTCACCTTGAGAGATGTTTGGTGGGAAAAACGAGGAACAACTGCCTGAAGGGTCCCATCATTTCCTCCACAACTGCCTTCTTGTTTTTCCTCTCTCCTCTCACCTTTCTTAGACTACTTTTCAAGCTCAGGCTGCCTTCATCCTCTACTAAAAAGTCAAATCATCATCAGAACAGCTGATAGCAACCACAAATAAACATGTGTCAAATGAGAACTTGGGGTTTTCTTTTCCTATTATGTAGTTACAGTAATATTGGGACAGGGATGTCGTATGTGTACAGATTGTAAAGCCCTCTGAGGCAAATTTGTAATTTGTGATATTGGGCTATACAAAATAAACTGAATTGAATTGAATTGAATATTGCATCATCTGTGTGTGTGTGTGTGTGTGTAGGTAGAGGGAGAGAGAGCAACTCCTTACCTCTTATCAGACATGGCATCTTCTCATGGACAATACATTAAAGGGCACTTACTAAAGGAAATACATGCACACAATATTGTGCACATATTGCAATTGGTGAGTGTAAACTGACAGTATCATTTTGAAACAATGACGCATGCTTTCGGCTATCTTCTTCTTTTGGCTTGGTATGAAACTGTCTTAATCTGCCCACTGACTTGTTTCCATATGTGAGGAAAGAGAAAGACAGAGAAAAGGAAAGGAAAGGAATCAGTTATTAAAATGAGTGTTCATAGCTTTGCAGGAAAGAAAAGCTCGATTAAAATGATATTTATGCTTTGTGTGCTTGCACTTACATAGGTATGTGCATGAATACATGTGTGTACGGCTGGCGGTACCCAGCAGCATCAGGGACAGCCAGCAGCCATTTCTTGTGCTTGACAGAGCTGTCAGAATGCATTGGCTTGTCCTCTTGCTATCGGGATTGCAGGGCATACATTCCTCCATCAGAGAATAGAAGGATGAGACCTGGGAGGTGTCTTGATTCATGAGGGCAGACAGATCCACACAAAGAAAGGTACGACAGGCTTGTAAACATACAGAATCTGACAGTGCAAGTAAGTGGAGTGGGACATGGTCTGAGGCCCCGTGAGCCAGGTCAGACCTGGTGGACACGACGTGGCATTTTACTCCACCCAGCAAACATAAGCAGACTGAAAGTTTTAACTTCGGAACTTATTCTACTCGACAGTAAAAATATTGTTCATGCTTCATGTTTTTCCCTCAACTTCCTGCTGCCACTGACACACAGGCTTACAGAGTCAAATCCCTCCTCGCTCCAGGTTACTTTCATTCTCTGCTGTGTGCTGAGACGTGAGCAGACCTGCCTGTCACATCCCACGCCAAGTTATAGCAAGAGAAAGCCCTTAACCGCCAACTGACTTCTGATAGGTGACGTGTTTTTGTCTGTGTCTACAGTAACCAATATTATTCATCAGTATGTATATATATATATATTAAAAAACACATACCCTTGTATATAAAGAGAGAGAGAGATAGAGAGTCATATTAGTTTATGAATTTCCCTCTCATACATTATATAACTGCAAGTGAGCATATTGCCAGGGGTCGAGTTCATAAATCATGCCTCCCAACAATCATGATATGTTCTTTCAAGTTCAGGCCTTTTCCATAACTGTGACATATAAAACTCATAACTCACACTGTGAATACATTTGATTAAATGTCAATTGCAGAAATGTGAGACGATGCATGACGAGAAAAATATTTGACCAAGTTAAAAAGAACTGTCTCCCCCAGTTCTCCTTAGGTTGTTACGCAACAATAAATTGGAAATGCAAAGTCATTGCTGAAATCTTATTTAGTGTCCAGTCTGGAATGGCGATCGCCGGAGTGTCACAACAGCAACGCACAGGTATCTGACTCCTTCTTCGTGCTTGATGTAAATATAAACACTGGCAGGGCCAGCCTATACAGCTCCAGTGTTGTGTGTGTGTTTGGAGCTTCACATTTGGAGGGATGGAGCGGTATAGGATGACATTTTGATTGTCTACTGCCAACGCCTTGCCTGTTTGTTTACTGTACATGGAGATAAGAAAAAACAAAACAGAGTAAAGGCAATCGTCTCTGAATCAAGGAAGAGTTGTTAATACAGCAATTGTTTGATCCAACTGCCATTTTTCAAGGTGATGTCATTGAAGCGCCCATCAAATGGAAAAATCTACATGTGGTTTGTTATAATTTCATACACAATTTATCTGATTTGATATCATTAGAAACTATGCAATCTTGGTTAAAACTTTTGAGAGAATTTCATGGAGATAAGGTCTTAAGAGTAAATAAGGCCTTCATGACATGAATGAAAAAACATTTTTTATTTACATTAGCGGCTATGAAGATAATTGCCCGGAGGTCATAAATGAAGAAGCTTTTGATTTACTGCCACATCTAAATCTATAGGGAGCAGCGAGGAGAAACCAAGAGTTTCATCTAAATCATTCCAACATAAACACAGCCACACCTACATGCTCCAAAATATAGACACACACACACACACACACACACACACACACACACACACACACACACAAACACACACACAGTTTCACACACATAATTCATATATACACACAGAACCCAGCCTTTTTAATTGTGCGTTCTTGCATCTTGCGTGGTGTATTTACAGAAAGCGTAACAAGGGCATTGGAGCCAATTACACAAAGAACGGTCTCCAAACCCATCGTCCAGGCAGAGGAATCACAGAAATATTTATCCTGTTTAAAAGTTTAGGAAGGAGAGAAAGGGCCTTGGCACTAAACCCTTTAGTGAGGCAAGGGGAATGAAAACCTCCAGTGTAAAAGGACCTATTAGTCTCAGGACATGGGCATTAGCATGATAGTAGACTTAGCCTCTGGGCTGAAGGAGAGGGACGCTGTCTCTACGCTTTCAGCTAGCAGGAGAAGGGGGGTTCCTATACATAAACACACACACACAAGCTCTCTGATAGGCAGGGAAATGCAAAGTGGGGCCCTATACAGCGCATGAGGCACACCAGCGACCCAGTAAATAAGAAGGAGGAGGAGGCGGGGAGGAGAGAGGGCGGGTCGGGACTGAAGGACGGCGATGAAGAGAGAGGAGAATTAAACTTGCACACAACAGACCAAGAAGAGGTGAACCATTAAAAGATGTAAGGAGCAATTTGTAAAACTGAGAGTGACAACAATGCTTTCCAATCATGAAGAGGGAGTTTATACCATCAGCAGTCACTCTGTTAAAGCTGCGAATGTTCTACTCTGCTCCAATTTGTAATGATCAGCAAACAGATGAATGGTACTAGGGCAAGAATCCCCTAATAAATGTCCTAAAAGTGTAGTTTGAGATGGTCAGAAAGTCATGGAGGTTTCGACTTTTTCACGCACAGCGAGGAAAGGAAGCAGGGAAAGTCGCTTGAGCAGAGGAGGTTCAAAAGTATGGGAGGAGTTTGGAGAGAAAGAGTCAAACAGGAAACGTCAGACATCACAATTACAAACACACACACAAACACACAAACAAACACGCAAACAAACAAACATAAAGTGTACTTTCAAATACTAATAGAAGCACAATCATGTGTGGTCATATAAACATGCACGTGTGTGTGTGTGTGTGTGTGTGTGTGTGTGTGTGTGTGTGTGTGTGTGTGCATGCGTGTGTGTGTGTGTGCGTGTGTGTTTGTGTGTGTGTGTGTGTGTGTTTGTGTGTGTGTGTGTGTGTGTGTGTTTGTTTCTGGGGTCACGGAGGGCAGTTATGTACAAAGCTTGTGTTTATATAGTGTAAAGATGGAGGACACACAACCAACTCATGCAGGGAGAGGGCAACAAGTGGAGAGAATGAACCTCATTGTATGTGCGTTAGGGAGATGCCGAGCATGCAGGGGTGGTGGTAGTTTTGGTGGAAGGGGGGGGTCTAAAACTAAACAACAAAACTGAAAGTGCGTACTGGCATTGAACTGTGCACTGCCAAAACAATCAGCGGGCAGAGAAAGGAGGGAGGGCAGGTTATAGAGGGCAGGTTATAGAAGTCACCTCCAGTCAGTCCCTGAAAATATGATAAATGGGCTGTTTAATGTCTGCATTCATAGTTTTGAGACAAGGCACAACATTGAGGGATTAGGTCGTAAGGGTCAATATTAGTGCTGGTGGCAATAGGAAAGCCCTGTCTGGTTAAACACAGTAGGGAATAAAGCGTTTCCAGCTGATGTCAATGTTTGAACAAAGATTCTAATCATTTGCACAGAGATGAGGTCTGCCTTGGTTTATCTAATAGATCAGACGTTGGTGTGGGGTTGACAGAGAGTCCTGCATAGTAAGAGGAGGTAGAATAGTTTTCTGAATGGACAGATGGGGTTAGTGTTGAAAACAATCAGATCCCGATTTAGCGGGATATCATTTCCAGTTATTGTATTTCTCTTTAAAGGTGTAATAATTTGATGCTATATAGCATATTTAATATCCCCCTTATTGTCTGGTTATCTTTATATAAATCAAATGTAGAAGGTCTCCAATCATATTGTTAACCATCCCTTCAATCTTATTTAAGCCACAACCCGTTAATATGTATTTGTGATAAGATGATGATACAGTAGGTGGTCAGCAGCAACCTGTATTATTTGGGGAAACTATGGGTGGACTCAGATTCAGCCAGTTGCCACAGCAACAGATTTATCTCCTGCAGAGTCCAAATCTGGAACACCAACAATGCTGGGCAGCAGCAACTGATCACTGCTTGAAAGCACGGTCACCTCAACAGTGGCTGAGTCCGTTTGTCAGTGGGAAATGTAATAGGTATAGCATACATTGGTATGATATGCAAACTAATTACTTGTTTTAATTAGTCTGCGAAGCAAGGCAGTACTTTGACCGTTGTGCCAAGTTGAGCACAGTTGAATCTACTGTCTCTAAAGACTCATTTTGTGTCAAGCTTATTGCAGATACACAGACTGTAACAGTAGTGGTGATATGGATTCTCGTACCGAGAAAAGATCGCCACGACATTTGACTGATTAAGCTCAACTGAGGGATATTGGCAATGATGTAGTCAGTAGCATAACTAAAGGAGCATTTCAAAATTCACTAAACACATCTTATTAAGTCTAATATGGCTCTTACATTTCCAGCCGCTAATTGCTTATGCTGGCTGCAAAACAATTACCAAACATTATTTACAATGAAACATAACATATTCAAGATGCATCCATGATCATGTTTACATCATGTGCAAATGTAGATAAACTTCATACAAAGTCTTTTATCCACAGAGTTTGTTTATGGGTCTGTCTTGTGTGTTGGTTTTGGTTTTCACACAAACTCTATTTATTTATTTTTGTTAACCTTTATTTAGCCAGGCGAAACAGATTAAGAACAAATTCTTATTTACAACTGTGGCCTGACAAGAGGCGAAACCTCTTGAGGGAAAGGAGAGGAAAATAAATAAATAAACGTGGTTAAAAAGTGCCAAGGAGCGGAGAAACCAACATGCTAACAGCCTGAGAAACAGCTGCATTCGTCTTTCAGCAAGTCCGTGATCTTGGCTTTAAAGGCCGACTTGGAGACGTAGGACTGTAGTTGCAAGGATTTCTGTAGTTCATTCCAGGTTGTAGCTGCAGCAACATTAAATGAAGACAAACCAAGTGCAGAGAAATTTCTAGGGACATCCAACGAAATACGCTTAGCAGAGCGAGTGTTGTAAGCTGGGGATGAGATGTGCAGCAGCTGACACAGGTAGGGCGGAGATAAACCAAGGAGAGTTTTATAGATTAACAAGAACCAGTGAATTTTTTGACGCGTACACAAAGATGGCCAGTTTAGTGATGCAGTGGTGTGTTCTGAAGGGAGCGTTTGTTACAAACCGGACTCGCCTGACCGTTCCACTGGAGTCTGGTCATGTATTTACTACACATGATCCAAGAGTTTCATCCATTATCGAGACAATATCTCCTGGCACCAAGTTCCTCTGTAGTGTGTGCCACTTTAGTCTGTCCACTTTCTATCTCTTCGTCCCAGCCATGCTTCCTTTTGCACATGATGTAAACATGATTATGGATGCATGACCCTAAAAATGAAGCAGCCAAACGGTATTCAGCCATTATTCTTTTTAAAATGTACATCTGTGCTTTCGTCAAAATGTCTTTTTTGAAAATGGCCCATAACACGGTCCTGAGAACGAGTCTGACCAGGCAAAATAAGTGAGCAGGTGGACATGTGTCACCATGATGTAAAGATTATGATTGCCTAATTTCTATTTCAATTGATGTTCAAATGTATGCAGAACTATCTAAAATGACTGACTGTGTAATTACAGTGGCAAAGAGCCGCTCCGATAAAACAGAAGTGAAGTCAAACATAACAGGCGTAACAACATGTAAACAAAAAACACCTCCTCTGGTCAAACAAAAAGGCCTTCTTGTTTTTCTGGCGAGATTTTTCAATTGCTTGTTTTGATCCAGATGATTTATATATCTCTCGAGGACAGCCGGAGGTTGTAACTGCACATTTGAAATGACCCCACATAACCTGGCAGTACCGTTCTTCCTCCAGTCAGATATGACATACAACATGCAAATGTCACTGATAAAGCATCGGTATTTCATAGAGTCAACACTTGTCCCTAAGAATAACTGTTCTATAATTGTTTGCATTCGCACACATTTAGGCAATAGCACAGTATGTGTGGGGTTGCAGTGTGTGTGTGTGTGTGTGTGTGTGTAGAGGTATCCCTATAAGACAGGGGGAATATGCTTGGCCCGCCTACAGCTGTGATGAATGGGTCTGAGGCTTTGTACCACAATGCCCCTCACTTCATTACTGTCACATGGAACAGATGGTGCCTTTCACCGTAGCATCACATGTACACACACACACTCACACTTTCTTTCCGGGGATGCCGTCGTCCTGTGATGTGCACACACACACACGCAGGGGACAAGGAGGCTTAATGAATTCTACACCACATGCAGCTTCTGTGCTCAGCTGAGGCATTAATTTACAGATCTGAAGAGCAACCAAACAAAAATGAGATCATGAGTATGAAATGTTAAACAAACCAAACAGGGGGTAATTGAATGAAGCAAGGAATAAACAAAGACCTGTGTTCCATCTTCCAAATGCAAAATTGTATTGGTACTTCATTTGCCAGCACAGCAACACAAAATCCCGAGATGTTTGAGGAAAAACAACAATGTGTTTGTGTGTGTGTTTGCATTGAAGCCTCCGGGGCCGCAGGTTACACAGTCTTCTTTTCATTGTGTACCTCAACTGGTGCAGTGTATGACAAACACACACAAAGTGCAAAATTTGGGCTTGCACTTTTCTTTATTATGCATGCAAACGCGCTTACTAAATCAAACATGAGCCAAAAATCACATTCAACATTGCAAGAGCATTGAGATCGACCAAGAGTACAAATCTCACCTACTTCTTGCCCACTTGTCTTTCTACTGTTCTCCTTTGTTCAGACCCCAAAGCCCTGAGCCGGTGGGTGTGTGTCACATTTGTGAGGGCCCACTGCTTGGACAACTTTCTGCTGTGCCTTAAGCCAAATGTCCCCACCAAAGCCCGACTATTATCCCTTCCCTTCCACATGGGTCACAAATTAACAAGTGCCCGTTCACTCAGTCGCACAGGAGCAGCTCTGGAGCTCACACATGTGCAGGGTTAATGGGGCACACGCCAAGGGGCCTGAGCTGTGGGGTGGAGAGCTGTGAGGAAACAGGGTAGTGGGTGTTTAGGTCAAATGCAGCTTCTTTTATGTGGAACAGGCATCTTATCTTTCTCTGCTTCTCTTAAAGCTTTAAACACCTATACCCTTTATTAACATGTTCCGTTTAAAGGTTATTTGACCAACACTCGCAGTGTGAGGGGCAAAGTTCACAGGGCTACACACTCTGCTTTAAAGTTACACCTGCCAATAAGTGGGTGCTGTAAACACTATCTTTTTACTTAGCACACACACGTTTTGGCCCCACTATCTAACTGAAAATCAGAGCCACTGATACAGGGACCGAGACCACACGCCAAACAGTCCCCAGTCCAAGCTCTATCTCTGCGTGGAGCGACTCCAGACTGCATGGTACCAGTATTATCTTATTGGTTTAACATTAAGCAAACTGTGGCAGCACACCAGACCACCAGCTATTGGTTCCTCTTTGCTTTATCATATTTCTGTTTACTCTCCTTTCCTTCTGCTATCTTGCAAGAGGCTATTAAAGGTGCATCTTTCTTCTTTACAAGCAAACCAAGACAGGGTATGTACGTGTGTCCATGCGTGTTTCGGGTCCTTTTACAGTTAGAGAAGAAGTAATTGAAGAGATTGAGAAAAGGTCAAGAATAAGTGGAATTGTCTTTTATCTCACCTTTGGCATGTTTACCCCATAGGAGTGATGATATTGTAAATTCAAAAAAATCAAACGTCCTTACTTTCCCACATAAATATTATCTAAAAATAACAATTAGTATATAAGGTCAAATATGAGATATGACAAGAATTTAAATAATATAATTCTAATACTTTTGAGGACACATAACAACATGTGCATCTGTTATCACACCAGTGTATCATAATATACAACAATGGCTGGATAAATTGACTTTTTTTTGGACTATGAGTGGAGTAACTGGTCCCAGTAGGCAGCAGATGCAGGACAACCTCCTCACCGTGGAACAATAGCTCCCAGTCCTGTCCATCCATCTGTATTTGTCCAATACAGTAAAGAATCCCTGCATGAAAACCAACTGGCATTCTTCTGTTGTCTATTGTGATGAAACTATCACAGGAATGGATCACTAGGAAGACAATCCAACCTAATTCTCTGATCCCAAACCAAAAAGAAGGCCAAGAATGGACTTTGATTGATCAGGGAACAAATGGACCAGATTTTCCCCTGCATGCCATACAGTTTAAATGGCTAACTTAGTTAATTTCCACAGCCTGTGGATTCATCCCTGTCAAAGTCTGATGGAGTAGCTGGTTTCAGTCGGTGGCTCGTAATGACTCGGGGTTCATACATGCTACTGCTGCTGCTGAAGGTCTTCGCTGCTGTCTCTGAGGTGAGTGAATGTGGACCCCCCAGTAGAGGTGAAAGCACATCACACATTCCTTTGTCTACAAGGAGATTACTTATCGCTGCAGGGACTCTGGATGCCTTTGGGTCAAACAGACACACCTTCACATCAACCCCTGGAGTAGTGCACCTTTCTCATTAAATGTCCGGATGCAGCAATCAGAACAGGGCAATGTCCCATCTTAACATTCAGTGGTTTAAATCATTGCGTTTGTCATGTCATCGTAGCTGGGTGATCTATAGTTTATGAGTTGGAACTTGTCACAGCATGACAAACAGTGTGTGCTTCTGGGCTCCTCTGGGCTGTCAAACTCTCTCAGCACGGATGCCTCCAAAAGTGTTGTGAGCTAACCAGCCTACAAATAGACTTGATTAGTTATTATTTGTAAAGATTGTTCTCAAATATATTGCAGACATTAAAAGGTGGCTTTCTTAACAAATGCTCTCATAATTCTGGTGTTATAAAGTAAATGTCTTATACATATGGGGTAACAGTGAAATACCAGTAGGTAGGCCAACAAGGGAATAAGGAGGTAAGACATTTAAGTGAAGGTGGGATCTAGAAATAAATTGTGCTGTAGGTATTTTCTAAATGATCTTTTACATTTTACAACTTTAGGTTTAGCCCATATGTCTTTTCACTGTGTCAAGAAAAGATACCTTGATATCTTATGAAAAGTTACTCCTCATTTGTTCAGCGTTCCTACAAAAGCCAGCAACTCGTGTCTTCCTTCTTCACAGGAAACAAAAAAAACTACTTGGTTAGGTTGAGTAAAATATTGTGAAATACTTAGTTAGGTTTAGGCAACAAACCCATTTAGTTAAGTTTAAGAATAAATCGTAAAATACTTACTAAAGTAATTAGTTTCCGTAGAAACTTTGTAATTTGGGTTATAATAATGAATACGGAAGTGCCGGGGAACTAACAGCGGTCTCCTGGTCTTGTGGTCTTTATACTTCCTTGTTGATGATTACGTGGATAACATAAAACATTATTTCGTGGGATACCTTCGAGTTACAGTGTGTTCTCTGCCCGTCTGCAGGGTGGTAAATCCCCAGCTTGGAGTCTCATCCTTTATTGCTCATAAAGACCCAGGAATGGAGTCACTCGTGTGCAGTAAAAAGCGTTGAACACCTGCCAGGATGTTGACTCAAAATCTTTATCACCAATATCTAATCGCTCGCCTTCCCCCACTGATAAATGAGCTTATGTCGGAATTTTCTCCCTCTAACTAAAAGACATGCTTAACACAGGTGTGAGTACGTGTATGTGTGTGTGTGTGTGTGTGTGTGTGTGTGTGTGTGTGTGTGTGTGTGTGTGTGTGTGTGTTTGACATAGAGGGAGGATATGTAAGGAACTGTGCATTTATTCACTTTGACGTGGTTAATGCTTAAACAGGTGTAGGTGTGTTGATGCCTGTGGATCCTCGAAGAGGCGGTGAACCTGGACAGGACATGAAGAGGAAAGAGAGAATGGGGTCGTTATCTAAAGAACTGTTATCTAAAGAATTAATGGTGAGCAGAGCAGACCTGCTGCCACACGCCATCAAAACTAAACGAAAACCAAGTGAAATTCAAAGAGAGATGGGTTGTTAATGCTTATTATGAGGTGGATAATTGAATTCAATGAATGTGGTGAGTCACTGCTTTCATATTGTGTCTTTCTTTCTTTCTTTCTTTCTTTGTAATTCCCCTAGAAATGCCTCTGACATTCCACTCAATGTCTAAAACAGGAGAATGTTCTTTGAACAATGTTCAAAGCCAAAAGCAGGTTGACAGTTTCTTTAGATCAATAACAATGATATTCTTTTTGCACAGTTTAAAGCACAGCGCCACGAGAACAAACTCCTCTCAGAGGTGAACCTCCTTAGGTGCGGACAATAAATTGGTTAAATTTGAGGAGTGACAGTAATTGTGATGCGTTGTGTCGATACCACAGGACCGCGGCATCGCAATGTGATTCAAGGACTCCAGGATAACCTGAAGGTTTGGTATGCAAGTGTGTGTGTGTGTGTGTGTGTGTGTGTGTGTGTGTGTGTGTGTGTGTGTGTGTGTGTGTGTGTGTGTGTGTGCGTGTGCGTGTGCGTGTCATAAGTCCGCACAAGTAAAAATGTGACGACTGTCACTAAACCTAAAGTCTCACCACATCCAGAGGTGCATGTTGTAATGGTCCAAATACAATGTGAACAGACACTCTCTCTCACTGAACTGCAATGTCCTTGTCCAGTGTAAAATGTAACAAATCAAATCAACAGTACAATGTTGAGACTTGTAGTTGAGTGTTTCCATATTTAGTTCTTACATCATTAAGAGACAGATATTGTATTTTTTACATTGCAACATGTATTTGACAGCTACTTTGTACTTAGTGCTTACTTTGTGAATTAAGTCTTTACATACAAATATATAATGACCATATAAAATGAAATGCATTATTAGATTAAATTAACCCTTAGTATATAAAGTATGTCCAATGGAATATATAGTACACTAATAGAACCCTCGGAGGGACATTACTTGTAATGCAGTATTTTAACATTCTAAGTACATTAATTCATTGTACATTAATTCAATAATAATAATAATAATAATAATAATGATAATGTACACTTTATTGATCACACAGTGGGGAAATTCTTCTGTGCATTTGACCCATCCTTAGTTATTGAGGAGCAGTGGGCTGCAGTGAAACGCCCGGGGAGCAACTCAGGGTTCAGTGTCTTGCTCAAGGACACTCTGTTATTTACATTGCGTCATTGTTATTTGTACTTAAAGTAATAGCCTCAAAGATTCTTCATTTAAATAAATGTATGTTAAGTCGCCATCTATAACCGAATGAGATAATACAGAGGTGATTGAGCCTATGACCCTATGACGCTGTTCATATCTCTGGGAAGATAGATCCAAAAGTGCCACCAAAGAGAGCGAAGCGGTGATCTTCCATATTTTGGATTAAGATGAAATAAAGTGAGGGAACATGCATACATCATGAGGCAGCCCACCTACAGTGCAGGTGAGCACACACACATTTCCAAATGGTCAGCAGATAGGAGGCGTCATTGAACAATAGAAACAGGCTGAGGAGCAGCCAGCGCTGCAGACACATACTGATAATAGATGACCTGGTAAAAAGAGACACGGAGTGAGAGAGGGAGAAAAGGAAGACCTCCTACCAGCAAGGCCACACAAGATCATCCACATTTGACTAATTCAGCTGACCCCCAGTCGGCTTCCGTTTGTGTTTGTTTGTTTGTTGGGGGGGTAACGCATGTAAATGCCAGCGATAGCGGTGAACTGGCACACTGCTCTCTGTTAGAGCTTTGTCTGGTTTCATTTATTTATTTATTTATTTGACATACTGGCATCAGTGAATAAGGCTGAAATGGGATTACACAGTGACTTGTCTTCAGCTCAGTCCTTCACCCTTTTTTTGTGTGTCTTTTTTCGAGTCCTACTCTGGACCCGGCCCTTCGCTCAGGTCTTTAAAGCTACTCTGATGAGCCTGACTGGTCCGAGCTCTTGGGGCCAGTAATAATCTCTCTTTAGGAGGCTGAGAGGGTGAAGTGAGCCATAAGAACCCTCTCTGTCAGCTTTAACCGACCAGCAGAAAGAAAAAGTCATAATTATAGTACTCTCTCAGGCTGGATTTAAATAAAGCTTCCTGGCTGGGCCCCTATAGACACAATCTCTCTCGCTCACACACACACACACTTCAATAAAGAGGCACTAATCAATCAGGGGTTCCCCTGCCACGGCTTCATTGGAGCCCCGTCTGAAAGAAGAACTGACAGCCCTCAACCTCCCTGTATTGTCAGACACGACTGATTAGGCTTCTGACTGGCTACCTCAGCCACCAGCTAGAAAAGGATGGAGGTTAAAGGGTCTCCATTTGAAATCGACAAGCACTGAAAAGTTCTGGACACCTGCTTTTTAAAGTGATGCTTGTCTCCGCAGTGCTATCCTCCTTTTTTGTTATTTGCAAATTTGAGGGCAACACAGGGTACAGGGAGGGAGTTTTTGAGAGAATAAAAAAGGGGTGAGTGGGGTACGTGTGTGTGCGTGCGTGTGTGTGTGTGTGTGTGTGTGTGTGTGTGTGTGTGTGTGTGTGTGTGTGGGGCTTAAGTTTTGAAGGTGGAGCTTGGCTGCCGGCCAAGGCTGGAACAAAGAGGGGACACTCTTTACATGCATAGCCAGACAGAGTAAACTGGCCATCAGCGCTGCCAGCAAATACAAGGCTCAAAAACAGACTTAGAGAGATCGGAAAGAAGGGGGGGAGGACAGAATATCAGAATAACCCAACCATCCACTTGCTCCACCTTTCGTGTTTGAGAAATGTATTGGGTGGCGTGCTTATAGGGCATTAAATTGCGCAAGCTGCTGATATTTTATGGTGTTTGCATTCAGTATGGAGCTGCGTGGCCATGGGGGAAAACAGAAGCTAACCCTTCGCAAACACCCACATGATTAACAAATACAGGCAATTAGTGCGGCACAGCAGAGGAGAGGAGAGAGGAGAGGAGCAATGTGATTCATAAAAACCTGCTACATTAATAGAAAATGCAATTGTACCATACAGTGAGGTTTCACTCTCATAATATAGATTAACCAGAAAGTCTACACAGATGCATGTCTTCTATTATATGTTGTGTGTATGCTCTCTGGATGGAACGCAACACTTCTCCTCACAGAACTGTACCCCTAACCTCTGAATGGCCCTGTAGCAACTGAACAATTCCTCAGTGCCGTGACACTTCAGATGAATGATTTCTAAAGAGCAGTTTTTTTTCCATCACTGTTATTTTTAACAAGGAGGTGCAGTGGATTCCCTTTCCTTTATCCCCTCCTTTTTTTCCACTGAAATCAGCTTAAAGCTCTGCAACGACTTTGCCCTTCAAAAAGGAGAGCCACTCCATCAATGAGGAACAATAGTATATTCTGACAAAAAGTCTGAGGGCGTTACGCCACCCTGCCATCACCAGGTTCCCTTCCATACAGCCTCCGCCGGTGACTGGTAAATGCCACTTTCAATCTCTCTCTCCTTTCTCTCCTCTTTCCTTTTCACTCCTATTCCTTGCCCTCAATGGGTGTGTTAAGTATTGTGCGTTCTGACGGGGGCGGTGAGTCAGTCAGGATCATTAAAAGCAGGCCGAGCTTTTGGCCAGATCAAAATAATTAACTGGAGAGGTCACAAGCTAATGAAATGAAATGGGGGCCTGAAAGGAACCCCTAAATGGTGCTCACTAATCCTCCCTTTACCTTGTTTTAGGGAGGGGGCAGGACTCTGCATCGGTAAACCAGGGCATCTCTGCTGATAATAGGTTGTGGGGTGCCGGGGGACCTGGGACTATGGATTTGTGTATGTGTGTGTGTGTGTGTGTGTGTGTGTGTGTGTGTGTGTGTGTGTTTGAGAGAGACAGAGCGAGAGAGAGAGAGAAAGAGAGAGCTGCAGATAACATCAATGCCATCATCTAATTTGTCACAAAAAATATATATTTTCTCTTCAGTTGCTCTAATGCAAATCAGTTTTACGTAATCATGCGTCATTTAGGAGTGCAGTGAGCCGATCTCCCTCTTTGTTTCTTTAAAATGCTGAAAAGAGCAGAGGTTCAATAAGAAGAGAAGAATAAGTTAAGCAATACCACATTTTACATTTAGTGAAGGAAAAGTACTGGACTATTATCAGCTAAATGTAATTAGTGTCAAAATAAAGTTAGTCATTATGCCGCAACATTATACTCTATATTATAATATTGGATGGTTACTTCTGGTATATTACGTTACTGCTGTAGCTGGTCAAGGTGGAACTAGTTTTAACACGTTATTGTTGAGTAATTCAATAGATAAAAAGGTATAGTTTGTAAGTTGATCACATTGTTTGTATTTGAAAAATGAATCTGTAAAGTAACCAGGAACCAGGTCTACGAATATGTGGCCAACATCAAGGCTGTAAAAGCAGACAAATGGACAAAACATAACTGTGGTTTAACATTACTGAACCACCTTAACTTGATTTTTGTTGTATCCTAATCCTGCCTGTGCTCTGATGTTTCCATTCAGAGTACTTACACACAAACCTTTCATGACCAAAATCAAGTGTACACTAAGCTTTGATGCAATAAAGAAGGTCCTTCTATTGTGTCATGCAGAGATATTCACAAGACTTATAAAAGAAAATATCGAAGTGTCCTACTGTCTGCCTGCATTGAACAATGGAAGAATGAATGGGATCCGATGCTGAGGGCAATGCGTGTCAGAGGCTGATGAAGCCGTGGTGTGTCACTGTGAACAGGTTCTTCAGGGGCAGGCTGCAACCTGCTGAGGACCTTAGGACATGACTGTGTGTGTGTGTGTGTGTGTGTGTGTGTGTGTGTGTGTGTGTGTGTGTGTGTGTGTGTGTGTATGTGTGTGTGTGTGTGTGTGTGTGTGTGTGTGTGTGTGTGTGTGCGTGTGTGTCTGTGTGTGTGTGTGTGTGGGGGTGGGGGGGACTTCTTTATTCAAGTAAAAGAAACTTGGTTTTCAAGGTTAAAGTGAAGACAAACATACTATTTGTAAACACCCACGCACACACACTTGAAGACATTACAACATATTGCTGAGTGAAGGAATGCACCTGCGCATGGAGGAACACTTTAAACACACACACACACACACACAGACAACAAGCCAACACATAACATGTTTTTAGAAAGACAGTTAAAGGGAGTTACCTTTTTTTTCTTTGATGACTTTACATATCATGTCCTCACACACACACACACACACACACACACCACACACACACCACACACACACACACGCATACCAAGTGAGGCCAGAGCAGGACAGTATGGGTGAGGTTTTAACGAGGTGTCAGGAGGTCTGTGGAGCAGCACACATAAAGATAGTCATACTGATCATGACTTTTCTAGTAGAAGGTACTTAGCTGACTGATTATTATAGATTAAAGACAGGTCTCTCGTTGTAAAGTTTGACTCATGCTGAGTTCTGAGGCCAATGTAAAAGTGTCTGAAGATAAAGTTCCTATAATGGCCACAAGATGCAAGAAAAAACGTGGATGGCATCAAGATGAATGCTTAATGTTTTTAATGTTCTGGTGTCATTAATTATCACTGTTCCAAGTTAGTAAGCAGTGGCTATAGAAATATTCAATTACAAGTAAAAGTCCTGCATCCAAATTTCCCTTTAGTACAAAATACTTGTTTTCCAGAAGGGCCCCTGAGAATGTTATAACTTTACTAGATTATTTACATCTATAACTGTATATTTATATGTATATCTAGAACTACATTGTATTTTATAAACTGATTTATACGATTTTGTTTGCAACATTTTGATTTGAAAAGTAACTAGCTGTCAAATAAAGTGGAGTAGCCTACATAGTACAATATGTTCCTCTGAATTGCATTGCATTATGAAGTAGCATAGAACTGAAGAACTCAAATAAAGTATACATTTCCCAAAAGTGTACATAGGTACTTGAGTAAATGTACTTGATTTGGATTGTACCTCATTTGTACATTGCTTTTGAAGGGTCTCCCAGATTTGCATTTATAATAAAAAAATGTGTAAAAATGTGCTTGTTTTGGGGCTATGTGACAGGTGTCCTAGATTTTATGGCTCATAAGAGAAAGTGAAACTGAACCTCAGGCTGAAAAATATCCCCTCAGAAACCTGTGAGTGACATCACAGAGGTATACATATATTCTTTCTTTGCTAAGAGACCTCTAATAATAGACACTATTAATGTTTAAATCATAAGTACATACTCTAAATCAGTGGTTCTCAAATGTGGGTACGTGTACCCCTGGGGGTACGTGAAGGCCCTCTAGGGGGTACGTGAGATTTGTTTTAAATATATTTAAAATGAGCATCCATTAAAAAAGCTTGGAAAATAGTTTTTTAATAAATATTCAATAAAATATAAGTGTAAGTTCACAAACTGAATTGTATATATTATATATGAAATATGACACTTATGGCAAAAATGCTGCGTATTACATATTTTTTTCAACCCAAAATGCTTTGCACTGGTCAGGGGGTACTCGGCTGAAAAAAATATTTCACAGGGGGTACATCACTGAAAAAAGGTTGAGAACCACTGCTCTAAATGATAGATTATCATTACACTCACTAGCACACTAAAACATATACTAATCTGGCATTCTTTTAACCATTGTCTCCATCACTAACTTGGTTCTCATTAATTTATAATGTAGATCTATCCTGCACTTAAAATCATTCAGTTTTGGTAGAAGCTCCAGTTCATGGTCCGCATTATTTTGTCCACCATCCTCTTTCCTACACCTAACTTCAGGCATCAGCTCCAGCTCTGTTCTTCCTTAGTAAGCCCACACAAGTAAAGAAAACCATCTCCCTCTCAAGGACAAGCAGCCCACTCCAGGCTGCAGGCTGCAGTGTTTTTGAACCATCATTACAGTCATTAGGCAAGAATAAGCTCTGTATCACAGGAGTCCACTCGCATCCAGTTTAACCCAGCACAATTAGTACATCCGTTGGAGTAGAATTACCCTGTAAAATGAGAATGCTCTGGACAAAAGAGGCAGAAGAGTTGGAGTTGGAAAAAAGAGGGTAAGTGTGAGGGAAACGGAGAGAGAGGAGGAGAGAAGAAGTAAGGGAGAGATTAAAATTGTTTGAATTGGGTCCACGCTCGCCCCATTCATTTGGTATTCTGCTCAAATCAGGGCTTTTGTTTGGCCTGGCGTAAAGTAGTGTCAATCATCTCGACCCGGTTTTGTAGAATGGAGAAATTTATTATGAATTTGCTCTTGCAAATAATGAGGACTACCCCCTGCCTGCACTCCCTTTCCCCCCTCCTTTCCCCCCCAAGCCACCTCTCCTCTCTCCCCTTTGCCTGCACCCCCATATCAATGATGCAGAATAGGCAATAGAGAGTGAAGTTAGCAATCTCAGGGCCACTCGCACACTGGACCCACATCAAAGTGACAGAGACGTCCAATCAGATTTGTCTTACAGGCATTACATGATGAATATGGTGCGGCCGCAGCACAAAAGCGCCTTTGTGTCTCCTCCAAGCAGAGACTATTCACAGCCCGCCACAGCCAGCCAGAGTGGAAGTAAATGGCCAAAAGGGCCCAGGCCAAAAAAAAAGCACCCAAACTTGTGCTGCACAATGGCCCATGCAAATCACAGCCCCCGCCACCTCCACCCTACCACACATCCCCAGCTACTCCATCCCTCCACCCTTCAGGCCTGAGCTCGGTTCCTCCTCTGCTGGGTCGTCTGAAGTTTAGGGCCTATTCACACACATATAGAGGTGTCAGTTAAAAGTGCTGAGCTGAACGCATTCAAACGTTCATTTGAAAAGAGAACGTTTTTTTTCAGAAAAGAAAAACACGAGTCGAATGACTGACTTTTTTGTCAAAAAGTAAGAATGACTTGGCGGCTATGGGCAAGGCTCCTATTTAGTCAGACTTTTGATGTGGAGAGTGACACACACTGGAGTGACCCTGATATGTGTTTGAATTGAGAGTAATTATTAAATGAAACATGCGTGATAGGCCCATTTTGCCCAAGAGAAAAGACTTATATTGATCCACATATCCAGTCCTTCAACACAGTGATGAACATTACGACTCGGTGCATGACTCTGATTCTAACTGTCGAACATCTTTAGCAGATATTCAGTGCAATGGAAAACTCCTTACATCTCCAACTGAGAAAAGAAAAGCTTAGGCAACATCCACAACACCCAAAACTCTTTAAGTATCTAAAAGGCTGTTATTATAATGGCTCAGAGTCAATGTGACCTGCAGTATCTGACCATAACTTCTATCAGGGCAAAAACGGAGCATTAACAGTGATTAGTGCAAAGTGCGTGTGTGTCCCTTGCCTTACTACCCACCCAGGACCTTACTAAATCAATAGCCACGGGGTCAGCAGATTTGACTGAGTATAAACGTGTCTGTGCCTCTGCTTAAACATTAACACCTCTGTAAGCATTGCTCAAGGTCGTGCACCATCTCTCCTTTCATCTACATCATTGCTCTGTACGGTCATCCCTCTTCTGTCTGAACCGTATTTATCGTATTAGCATCCAGATGTGGCTCAAACTATTGCTTTATGTGTTGTTTATATTATTTGCATTACTTTCTGTGAGAAAATAAATTGATGGTTTCATCGAGAAATTTTATTTGTGTTCACTGCCATGGTAAACTTAGAGGAATCAAGTTGTTTTATCTGCTAATTGGTTCTGGAGTGTATGCGTTTATTGATTCTCTATGGTCAAATTAAATGAACTTAGAGGAATCAAGTTGTTTTATCCGCAAATTTGATCTGGAGTGTATGCGTTTATTGATTCTCCAATTAAATAATTAATTATTGTGTATAAATAAAGCATCAGAGACATGGGCAAGTGTGATTGTTTTTTTAAGTAATGCATCAGAAAAAGTTCCTGATGCACCTGTTGCTTTGCTGGCAGATGTGGCTCTGAGCTGTGATTGGTGGGTTGTCTATGACATATTCTTATATCTATATTCTTAGTTTCAAGTCAACTTAAGATATGCGTCATAATTACATTACATTACATGTCATTTAGCTGACGCTTTTATCCAAAGCGACTTACAATAAGTGCATTAAACCATGAGTCCAAACTCAGAACAACAAGAATCAAGCAAGTACAATTTCTTCAATAACGTTAAACTACAGAGTACTATCCGTAAGTGCCATTTAAGTGCTACTAAAGTGCTAAACTACAAAGTGCTATCGGTAAGGGACATTTAAGTGTTACTAGAGTGCTACTACGGCTCTACCTTCCCTATTCAAGGTATAGTCGAAAAAGATGTGTTTTTAGTTTGCGAGTTCTGCTGTCCTGATGTCTATAATGAGATAAATGTCATAACTTATGATAAAGAGTTCAGCTCTTGAGACTTAAAATGAGTCAAATGAATCTCCTACTGAGTGAAAAGTGCAAAGCACATCCACTTCAGCCCTCACCTAGACAGCGGTGCAAGTCATCACAGCTGTAAATGTGATACTCAGATGTGTTGTGCAAAATAAACTACACTTGAAACTCCTGATTTTTGAAAATAAATGTTACACCCTATATATATCAAGGTTTTTTCATTAGACTCAACTAACATTGGAACAACTGAAGGACAAACAAAACAGTTAGAATATATTCTGGTATCTCACATCTTTAGTGGAGCTGAAATAAATGAATGTTTTGTAATATAGTTGTTGTTATTTTGCTAAATGGTAAGGCTTAGCATTTCATTTCTAAATTAATCACGAGAAAGTGAAAGAAAAAAATTGTTGTGTTATTAGTGGCAGTTAGACTGTTATAGTGTAAATATTGGCAACCATTAAAAGTATTCATGTTGTGGAACATACACTGGAAAACGTTTGTTGCCGACGGCGTCAAAACATAAAAACAACGAAGTTTGTGCACCAAAACTAGTTCAGCAGTGCGCGACGCCCCACGCGACTGGATGGCCTCGCGTTCATACACAATGCTTAAAGGTCCACAGAGCACTCTGATGACTGCATGCAGAGCAACAGATGACCCCTCGACACCCCACTCTTGCCCAGTTTAGCCCTATTATAATCTAGGGATGTGCGCATTTGGCGTTTCCGTGGTGTATGCATACATCATGGCTTTGCGAAGAAAATCGCATGCATAAATCAGCTGCATGTGATTGATTATTCACCATTGGATTAAGCCAAAATTAACATCGCCCTTATGTATTGTCATAGTGAAAATGACAAGTTGACATGAATAAATCTATTTTCACCCCTACTCTCCCTAAATGGCTGAAGAGAAAATTGCATATCCATCTTAGAGGACAAGAGACATGCCGTTATTTTTACTTTGTGCTCTGGCCTCTGCTTGACACTGAAGGACATCAGAAACATCATTTCAACCGTGTAATAATAGAGCAGCGGGGTATTCTGTGCCATTGATTTGTCTTTTTGAATCCCGGTGACGTTGGAGGTTATAAAGCAGAGCGTAATTAATGTCATTTATCACTTGTTGGATTTTGTCACTTCACCGACGGGGCTCACATCATACGCGAGCCATTAACCAATAGGAGCGCAGAGCCTTTGTCACCGAGCGCAGGCACGTGGCTTACACCTGCAAGCCGCATTGTGTGCGTGTGTGTGTGTGTGTGTGTATGTGTGTGTGCGTGTGCGTGGGTGTGGGTGTGGATGTGTGTCCTTGCGCGCGCGCGAGAGAGAGAGAGAGCGAGCGAGAGAGAGGTGGAGCGTGTAATAATGCCTGTGGCACACTTTTAGGTGCAAAAAAAAACATCCCATATATCCTATTACACCCCGTTATAAATGCACGCTGTTCTGATATTCTTTTTCGTTTTTGGATTAATGTTGGCTGATAAAATGTATTTGAGTTTTTTTAATAAATACTAGGACTATAAGACCAGCTTCAATCAGCCTCTTGTTCCCAATTCCCCACTCCAACAGAGAGCACCAGGTGAAATTAAACTCGTTACTTCTCGTTCTGCCTCGCTGAATTTGGCATCAGTGTTAAATTACAATGGAAGATCTTCCATAATTGGCATAATGAGGCGCAAAGGCGCACACAATAGTGCTCACTATGTGGTGTTGTGCTCCCCATTTCGCAGGAGATGGGCTTTTTGGTTTGGCTGTGTGTCCCATGAAAAACACAGTTGGGGATACAACTAGTGTGCAACCCCAGGTTTTATTTAGATTGATCTCAATCGGGCAATAAGAATTTTGACCCCTCTCATTGTCTCGCTGACTTTCCCCGGGCCGTATTTCAAAGAGTCTATACCCTTTGAGATGCCTGAGTTACACCCCTTCTCCTCCCTCCCTCTCTCCCTGCGCTCCAGGCCCTTTTGGGCTATTGGGTGGAGGCAGAGTATACGCAAAAGAAACAATGCAATGCATGAAACGTAATATTAATCTCCCCGTCCTGAATGCAGACAAAGCGCCGTAGAAGGTGCACGTCTATAATGGTTATTGAGTGCTCACCCAGCTGCGCAATTTCCCCCCGTGTGCCCAAGCAAGACGGGAAAAGGTCATGCAGCAGCTTTGAATAGAAGAAAAGCTCACTAGTTTGCTCAATTACCGCCACACATCTCTCTCTCTCTCTCTCTCTCTCTCTCTCTCTCTCTCTCTCTCTCTCACACACACACACACACACACACACACACACACACATCTGAGAATAAATGTGTGCAACATTTGCTTAAGAACCAAACCACTACAAAAGGATATTATATAAATAGAATCATCTTTATTTATAAAACTTGTTTTACACAAAATATATCTGTTAAAATCAAATATTTACATTGTAGGCTACGGGACACGGAGAACAAGTGCATACATTGATAAAGGTCTCCTTACCACCTATTTAAAGAAAGAAAAAAGACATTCTGTCACAGCTAGCCTTGATATTGCTGTCCAGTCACACAACTGAGACATGCCACTCACTGCCTCACTGACAGCTGGCTCTCACAACACTGTCAGGAAAAGTGGCAGTCGCTGTTGTTCAAGAACATTGTTTGTTTGACTCGTGTACAAAAATATGTCTTCATGTTAAAACAATTCGTTGTATGATACAATTTAGTTATGAAATGGGGGGGAGGGGGGGGGGCAATGTAGATCACGAAACAGTCTGTCGACGCATCATGTTGCTTGTTGTCCTCCAACAGACGAGGCAGCGGAGGAAGGCAGTCCTGCTCTGATGATGCACTCATCAAACAAGTCCTCTGGGACTGCAGCGTCGACTCTGCAGAACCTGCTGTGTCACGTCTTAATTGCACTTATTCAAACATAACATCAACAGTTCTTTACTTCCACGCGTCAACGTGACACTGAGTCTAACTCCCTTCTTCGTGTGGGGACTTATAGACTCCCTCTCTTTCGCACACACGCTCTCTCTCTCTCTCTCTCTCTCTCTCTCTCTCTCTCTCTCTCTCTCTCTCTCTCTCTCTCTCTCTCTCTCTCTCTCTATTGCTTTGCTCCTGCAGAAGCAGCCCGGGTGAGGGAGGGAGGCAACAGATCACTTCCAAGCATCAGAGCGAGACTGATCTGATGCCTTTACCAAGTCTTTGTCAGTATTTGAAAGAAGGCAGCTGCTTTTACGCACAGACTTCTGCTGTGTGGTTCGGACGCTGTCAGCCTCAGTACCTGTCGAACCAGGTCGTAAAGTCCAACAGCTCCTGTTCCTCCGAGCTCAGAGGCTCATAACCGCCCTCGTCTGATGAGTAGGTGGAGTGAGGCGACTCTGGGTCGGCGGAGTAGCTGTTGGAGAGTGTCGGGGATGGCAACCCGCATTGGAAAGCAGCCGACACCGCGTCATGTTCGTCCAGAAGTTGTTGTAATGCCCTGATGTACTCCACCGCAGACCTCAGGGTCTCCACTTTACTCATCTTCTTGTTGGCGGCGCCGTTCGGCACATGCTGTCGCAGCGTCTGGAAACCCATGTTGACTTGTTTGACCCGGTTCCTCTCTCTTTCGTTCCGCCGGGCCACGGCCACCGGCTGCTGCTGAGGGATGGAGTAGCCGAGTCCGTTGAAGCTCAGACGCCGCTTGCAGCGCAGGAGCTCTGGCGAGCTGGAGCGCTGTCTCTTCAGCACCTTGGTTTTACTCTGGAAGCCGGCAGCGTTGGTGCTGGGGAGCACGGCGGGGTCAGCGCAGTCCTGGGCTGGGGCGTGCAGGCTGATGCTGGCGTGTCTTTCGGTAAATCCAAAGGTGAAGGCAGTCTGCGTGGTGGTGATGGTTGTGGTTTCCATCTTGCTGACAGTTCTTCTGAAGTGATGGATGCAGAAGGCGAGTGCAGCTTCCAACAGTGGGACGAGAAGAGCGGAAGGGGTTGGCAGTGTACAGCTCTCGTGTCCTTCGCGTGTGGACCGTGTGGCTAACTCTCGTCCAAGTCTCTCTTGACTGCTTACTCCACGAGCCGATCTGACCCAAACTTTGGCAGCACTCCTCTTTTTCAACACGCGCCCCAACACACACCCCACCCACCCCTTTTTTTTGGAGACGCACGCTTCGTCGCGAGGCCCCGCCCCCGCTGTGTGATTCTTCTGCACGCCGACTCCCCCGGGCCAGGCGCGTGGCTCCGGGAGCTCAATAAACAATCCCGAGCTTTCACTGCGCCGGGAGCACGCGCTGAGCTCATTTACATTCCAATGTCCCTAACTTGAAGGCCCATTGGTCGATTCAAACGGCCTGCAACCGTGCAAAGAGAAAGAAAGGCGGAAAAAAAGACAGAGACAGAAGAAAAAAAGAAGAGAGAATAAAAAAAGTGAATGGTTTGGTTCTTTGAAATGCCTTTTGAATTTGACAATGTCCCCTGGCAAGTCTTCAAATTATCAGCCCCCCCCCCCCCCCCCTCCGCCATCTTTCTCCCCCAGCTCTTTACAACACAAATACCAAGGACGCTCTCCCCTGTATCCAGGCTACAGCTTTATATAGCTAAATAAATTGCAAGCGTGTCTCTGAGCACAATAATTGGCAATTATAAAGCTCGTAATGTAAGAGTAAACACTTTTTATGACACGGAGACGTCCGAAAGCCCATGTTACATCTCAACTCAGTGGTCTGCAAGTCCAGTTTGTTGTCACAATTGCTTGACACGTGGAACGTATTGTTCAACGCAATACAACTCTTGAACTCCCGTCTGAATGCAACGTTGTTTGATTTTGTGTTATATAGTTTTATATGCCCACAAATTCTAACAAAAGCCAAACCCAACTCTAAGTACAGACAAATGCAGTATTTCAGCACCACATCTGACTGGACAGTTAAACACAACGGCTTCTTCATCCTCTTGTTTGGCCTCTCTGTTAACAAAAGTCGCGGTATTTGCTTCAAACTATTTTGGCTTCATTCGCATTGTCAAAAGACCTTTGAAATACGCTTCGTACGTGAAAAGTCTCCTTAACGGGAAATTCTAGCAGCAACGAAGTCTGGGTGGACGTGTAATCGTTACCGGATAAAGGTGGGACACTTGCGGCCTCTGGCGGAAAAACATAGGAACTACGCCAACATGGGCTCAGAAGACACAGCACACTCATATCACCCACAATCAGATTGTCAGACCTTCATTGTCCACAACAAGATTGATCAATCATTGACAAAACTGAATCGACCAAACTTTTAACAGAATAATACTGGATAAATCAGTGTAAATACTGACATAATAATCCATGGTGCCTTCTTTTCCAAGCTTTTAAGTCATAGTTAGCAAACTTAAACCTGTCAATACGAAGTAATCTCCCAATGTCTGGTCATCTGTACACTATGTACTGTATATAAGAGACACAAATCATCTAGTACAATACAAAAAGTTGTTTCACTTGGCACCTCTCCCAAATCCCACTGCTTGCAGCATCTGTTTTCCTTCTGCATATAGTCAATATATTTTAAGCTAAAGATCTTTCAGCTTGAGATATGCAAGCACACGATTCATGGCCAAACTTGTTTATGTATTATTAATCTATTGTCTGTTTCATGCTTTTCTGCATGGCCAACAGAGGGCGTTGAGTAAAAAATAAAAAGTGAAAACTCTTTGTTACACACTAGCTCATTCAGCCCAGGTTATATATTTAAAGAGCCTCTGTACCTTGTGGCACCTCCACTGATGCTACATATGTGTTTAATAAAGATGTTAATGTCATAATAATATGTACTATGATAACTAGTGCCAAGTAAGTCATACATATACTACATGCTACTTTGTTGTGCTTTCATATAACAATTATTAGGAACATTTCTGAACCAAAATGAATTAATTTGCGACTATATAAATTTAAATTTCAGTTGTGTATTTATTGGAACCAGCAGAGAGAGAATCACTTCCTGAAAAGGAGCTGATTAGGGATATCAAACATGGTGAAATTCAAAAGAGACGTTTTGGAGAAAACGTTTTGAACTTCTTGGAAATGGTTTGCCAGAACATGTTGGGAGCGTTCTCAGTGAGCCAGCAATGAACCATTGACAGTCTGGGGAAACATTCTTATCCTATTGTTTTTATAGCCTCCTCAAAGAAATACAATCACACACACACACACACACACACACTAATTTATTAAGTCAGTGTTGCTCATAGGTGAGGGTGCAGCTGTTTATGAGAAGCGTAGCAGGTGCGTTTATCCTTCTGGGTACCAGCACAACAGAGATAGGGAGAGATAGCAAGATTCAGAGAGAGACATGAAAGAGGAAGGAGAATCTTGAATCCGACTGATTCCCAGTAAAAATGCCATTTAAATAAAACCAAAAATGCAACAATAGTTGTGCCTGCATAATAAAAGTTCCTCATCCGAAGACTCATGTATACATGCGTCTGTGCTGGCAAAATAAGGGCCTCACTCGTAACTCACTGTGGCGTCATACTATGAGACTAGAAAATGTGATCAGATCAAAACAGTGGACCTTTCGGTCACATGATCTGCACCTTGTATGTATGTAATATTGAAAATATTCAATATTTCTATTTACAGAACAAGACACTTATGAAATTGCCTTCGTATTGTGAATACAAGTGTGAAACCGGATGTGAGCCATCCGTGTGGTCTTTCAATAACCAAGCTTTCCTTCCTGAGAGGCCTGTGTTTTCTAGAGGGGCTAAGCAGTATTTCCAATGAGCGGGAAAAGGGAAGTGCTCCATTAGAATATGTATCACTTCTTTATTCCTTACACATGTGTACTGGGTTGTAGCCGTGTTAGCCATATTTCTCAAACAGCGGAAGATTTAATTGTTATGATGACTTAGTTCATCACAAGGGACACGGCTAGACTATAAAAGCAATCTTCCCAACAAAGGGAAGTAGGCTTAGCAGGCACACTAATGCAACACACAGTATCTGACCTTTAATGCTGTGTTTGTGGGTAAAAGGTTGGATAAAACTGTCTGGTTAATAGCATTCTGTCTCATTCAAACACATGACACAACCGCACATCTGCAGGATTCTTACTCTGAAAGTCCCACTTTACACTTGAATACACTGCACATTTGTTGCTAACTATACGGTAGTCTCACAGGTGGATTCCTTAGTCTAGATTCACTGTAACAGGGCTGGTTTCATGGGACGCTATTTAAATGAGCAATACTCTCTAAATACAGCCCCCATGTCAGAGCAGGTGGAGTATGGAGTTCTCTGGGGGGTCACTTGCATTACCAAATGTTCTGTGTCTGCCTCTTCCAGTCAGACATTACAACCACATTTAATGCAGTATATTAAAACCTCCATCTTTTTTTGACTGCACCACAGCATGTTAAATGTCTGGTGCACTATTGTATATAATCGATGCCAGTTATGACGTCTTCATTCAGCGTCACCTATGGAAAAAGATGATGTCCACATGTGTAAAAAAGTATCAAAGGCGGACAATTGTTCGGCATCACGGCTTCTTGTTGTCTCATTTAGCCACTTGTTAGCAAACATCCTTTTGAGTGGGGAAACAATTCATTTCCGGGTTTTCGTTCCAAATCACATACGCGAGCTGCTTAATACGCTCAGGAGGAGGTGACGTGTTGTTTATCTCTGAACTAAACGCACCCTGGCTTGCCTCGGAAATTCCGACAGAGTTGTGCCCTGCCCCTGACAGCCAGGGGGAGGGCACAACTAAACCGGACGTTGCTTCTATAACTTCAGCGAAGGTGCAACGAGCATCAGTAGCTCCACCAGAGCAACGCATCTCCTGAGCAATGGAAAGGTAGGGAGACAAGCACACTCGCCTCTTTCTCTCCTTTTATGAATATATTATTATATTATCATCACGTTTCTTTCTTTTGTTTTGTTGCGAGTGGATTACGTGCGTGCGTACGTGCGTGCGTGTGTGTGCGTGTGTCTGTTGTATGCGACGCTGATCTGTCATGTTTCCTCTCAGCCTTAACAAGCCAAAGTTTGCCAGCTGGCTCATAGAGCAGGTGGAGACGGGCCAGTACACGGGCCTCCGCTACGAGGGCCAAAACAAGTTCAGAGTCCCCTGGAAGCACAACTCCAGAAAGGACTGCAACGACGAAGACAGTAAAATATTTCGGGTAGGTTCAATTGCCTCCATTAAACTTCACTACTGTGTAACATGTTGTTGGCTTTGTTGATATCGCTCTGACACAAATGTTGTAATACTGTATGTTTTTTTCTATATAAGCACTTTTTGATGAAAAATGACTTTTATGTTATTTAAAGATAATTCCTTCACCTCATTACTGGCACAACACTTACAAGTATGGCAGGGGCAGTTATAGCATAGCAAGGCCAGCGGTGGCACTTCCACTTCCCCTGAGTAGTGGAAGTGAGGCACAGTGGAAGTGGTAATATAAACTCTATTACAAGATCATAATCACAATTCAGTTTGAGACTTATCGCAGATTTCCAGTAGGGCGTCTTCATTTCTGATGGCAGGACAGCGCCCTTTTTGTGCACATTGGCAGAGTGTATTTAAACTGCTCTCGGTTCACAGGCATGGGCAGTAACAAGTGGAAAAATCAGCGAGTTCCCCAACGACAAGGCCAGATGGAAAACCAACTTCCGCTGCGCACTGAACAACCTCTCTGTGCGCTTCAAGATGATAATGGATAATTCCAAGAATTCGGACGACCCTCATAAGATCTATGAGATGATCAACACTGAGTGTAAAACAATAGTCCCTTTATCCAATACTTCTATTACCACCATTTTGTAAGTTGATTGCAAATGAAAGGTGCCTCTGTTTTCTCTATCTGCAGACAACTATGAAAGTCGGCCCACAGAAGACTCCCAGGAGGATTCTGTCATGACTCAAGATATCTACAGCTCCCCCGTAGAGTGCTTCCCCTCAGGAAACGAGGTGCCGTAATGCCTAGAGCGCACTTTTACTTCTCTGTTGATGAGTTTCATATCACAAAGATTTTATTTCTGGCATTTCCTTCCCTTCAACATTTATTACATGCCTACATATGCTTTATGCCCTCCCCACCCCTCAAACAGCTTAATCTACTTAACAATTTCATGGCCTTGGATCTTGGCAACCAGACGTCAGGTACAGTGTTTTATGCAAATGAGAATGCCATTAAAGTTATGATTTTACATGAAGAGGTTAAATGTTCTCTAATTTGCTCTGTATTGCCTTCAATAGAGGAGCAGCTGTGGCCAGAGGACTACGGTCAGCACGACCCAACTGCCCCTGCAAGCTATCCTGTAGCAGCTGAGAACCAGCCGCAGCCTTTACCAGATCAGCCTTCTTACTGTGAGGGTACGTTCAGCCGATAAACAACTAATTCCTTTATTGAAATGCTAGACCGGAAAGAGAGGTTTCCAATTGATTATCTCGTAAATATGTGATCATGTTTTTGTTGTTATTCAGTAAATCCTCCACCAGTCCTAAGTTCACCTCTGCAGCAGCCAAGTATATTTGACCTGGAGATCTCCATCCACTACAGGAGAAGGGAAATGCTAAAGATCCCATTGACCACTTCCCTTCTCCAGCTCCACTACCAGCAGGAGGCCACCGAGCTCAATGGCTATCATCTCTGCTTTCCCTCAACAGACAGTCTGCTGGACCGCAAACAGGTACGCGATCAGCTGGGCATTGTGTGTGGCCTAATTTAAGAAAACCCTCCATAAACTACTGAATAAAAAAACCCACCTGTTAGCAGTTTATCTCCCTTTCTTTGGCCTACTTTATGAATAATATTTCCTGCAGTTAACATGTCATTGTTTGTCTTCCTCTTCACTGCCTCTGCTTGCACATTACTGGTTTTCCTTCTGTTGTGGACCAGTGGCATAGTGTGAACCTATTGGCAGGAATGTGTATCATGTCAGCGACAAACGTGAAGATGCACAAGACACAACTGGACACCCACTCATAGAAACATTGCTCTTTAGCACTGCTAGTGGTCAGAATGGTACCTTTTTACGTGATTGTAATATGTGCCAGTGTAATTACATTTTAAAGAAAGGCTCACGTCTTCACCATGCGACTTGTTCATTTGAGCATTAACTGGAGGGACACGTTTCCAAACACTTCCGCTTTGAAAGAGGGCTGGGCAGAGTTTAAAGTTTGCTCCTCTACAAAGAAGTTTGATCAGCTTGAAGTCAGAAACTATAGTTTGTGTTAGTGCAAGAGCTTCTTTTGACACTCAACCCTTCGAACAGCCTTTCAACATGAAATATAGAAATCAATCAAAGGAGAAAGAAATAGTGAATATTTAGGATAGCATTGTATCCAATACACTGCTGTATATCCTCAGTGTGCCAACGCTTCTTTTCTTTCTGTAAAAGTTTCTCTAATCCCAACTTTTTGTACACCAGGTTGAGTATACCAACCGCATCCTCAACAGCATCCAGAGGGGTCTATGCCTGGAGGTACGGGACACTGGTATTTATGCCTGGAGGCAGGACAGGTGCCATGTGTTTGCCAGTACCAGTGATCCCAGTGTGGCTCACCCAGACCCAAGAAAGCTGCCCCAGAACACCATGGTGGAGCTCCTCAACTTTGCTAAGTATGCACATGGTAGGTGTGGATAACTTGATCATTTGAACAAAAAAATGACTTATTGCCTATATTCTTACTATTACATTTCATGTGAAGACAACATAACTTTGCACTGTGAAAAGAAATGGTTCTAAATCGGGTTTCCGTTTCAGAACTGAAGCAGTTTAAAGAGAACAACGGCAGCTCTCCCGATTACACCATCAACATGTGCTTTGGAGAGAAGTTTCCTGATGGAAATCCTTTGGACAAGAAGCTCATCGTAGTCAAGGTTACCTACCCTCTTTCCTATTTTTCCTGACCTTTACCTCAAATGCACATACAGTATTTGAGATAATCTCCCTTCAGTTATGCATTTATTTTTTTAGAGCTGTAAAATGTATCTCTTTGTCCATGCAGGTGGTCCCTTTGATCTGTCGACACTTTCATGAGATGGCCCAGATGGACGGGGCTTCGTCTCTTCACAGCGCCAACGTCAGCCTCCAGATCTCACACAACAGCCTCTATGATCTTATTAACTCTGTCTTTGGTCTGCCGATGGATGAAGAGCCAGCACGGGCTGCTGCATCTTTTCTACCTCAGTCCTGAAACGTGATCTCTCACTTGCCCCTGATGTGGCCACACCCTGCTCTTATTCAAAGCTTTGCTCAAAGAGCAGCCAAAACTGATGACCTGTTGACTGTGTTAGGGTAGATGAAACAGGAAGACACAGAATTAAATTGGTATTGCATAATGGGCCATTGTTTATCCACCCTTCTTTTTAGGATTATCTCCTGTTCACATTAGTCACAAACTTAAGGCAAAAACTGACATTTTTGTATCACTACATAAGTAGAAATCCTCCATTATTGGACCGTTGCATTACTCAACTCAAAGGCCAATGGCCTTGCCTTAGAATAAACTACGATAACTGTAAATGTCCAATCAACTCTTAATACAAGTTATGGTTCAATTGATGTATGCAAATGATGCTTAACATAGTAAATCCTGTGGTAAAAGATGCTACGTATTTGATCACATATTTATGAGCCTGTAACTGTTTTTAAAGATTGCACTATATATATATATATATATATATATATATATATATATATATATATATATATATATATATATATATATATATATATATCCATCCATCCATCCATTTTCAATACCGCTTATCCTCATTAGGGTCGCGGGGGCGCTGGAGCCTATCCCAGCTGACATAGGGCGAAGGCAGGGGACACCCTGGACAGGCCGCCAGTCCATCGAGGGCACATGTAGGGACATACAACCATTCACTCTCACATTCACACCTATGGGCAATTTAGAGATCAATTAACCTGCAGCATGTCTTTGGACTGTGGGAGGAAGCCGGAGAGCCCGGAGAGAACCCACGCTGCCACGGGGAGAACATGCAAACTCCACACAGAAGGACCGCTCCGACCATATATATATGGTCGGAGCGGTCCTTTGAGGTTTGCCTCTTTAAGGCACAACCTCAAGGTCTCCCATTAAGTGTCTGAGCTGTACTACACAAAGAGACCAGGTCTTGGCCGTGGCAGTCCAAGCACAAGACACTATGAGGTGCAGCTCAAGTGATCAACAAAAGAAACAAACTTCCGTTAAGATAGAAAAGCTCGACATACATAGAAAATGTTCCATCTTGAAGCTTTGAGTAAAGCGGTCTATATATATATATATATATATATATATATATATATATATATATATATATATATATATATATATATATATATATATATAGGTGATATGTTTTGCACTTCAGAATTTGTTAGTCATTTTTATACTCTGCTGGTAATTTTTGCACTTTTCAAACTGAACAAACTGGCAGGATATTCAAATTCAAATAAACACTTTAACCTTGAATGTGGTCTCAGATCATTACCTCTGTGCTGCCATGTAGGACTGTAGCATGCTGGGAAGTAAAGTATAGATCTATAGTATAGAACTCATGTATAATCTTATCAAAATCAAGCCAAAGAAATATTTCAACATTTTGTCCCTGAAAAGAAAAAAATACAAGTGTGACAATGCAGTGATTACAGGCATCACTATAATTCTCATTTTTATCTTCAGATGTTACCACTTAATCATAAACCAAAATATGACACATACAGAATATGGGTAAGTATTAAACTGAGACGAAACCTCGTTTATCATCAGTGATTTATTATCATTTGTGCTCCCTCTTGGAAACACCTGGCCTGTCTGATCAAGTAAATGCAGAACAAAGTAAAATACATTCAGATAAACATGAGCACCTGTTTTTGTAGATTCTTCCACCACTCCGCCTCGTAGTGCGAAGCCGGATTAAACGTGACGACAAAGCACGCATCCACCCACCTAATCCGTCGTTACAGTCTGCAACAAACTACTATAGACTACAAAATGGAGGACATGCGGAATTAGTTTCTCATGAACATTTCTGTTAAAGAAAGCAACGCAAGAAAGGAGATCACCAAGAGTTATGTTTAAGACACAATGAAAAGGCAGTCATAATTAAGCTGTGATTAAGTACTGCAGGTGAACACCGAAGAGACCTTTAATGTTCCCAAGTAAAGGGCACGTGTTTATTTCCATCATAGCGACCTGGAAAATGTTGTGAGCAGTTCCATTATTTTTATGACATATAGACTATATATATATATTGATCTCACAAAACCATGAAATTGTGCCATTAAAATTAGCGTAATACTTATTATACATTAAATACAAAATGAAAAACAAAAACTGTAGTCGAAAATGTTTGTGTACATGAGCACCAGACAAGACAGCGAGAACATATGTACATTACCTTTTTGCAAAAATAAGGGACTGCAACTCTGTAATAATACAGACTTCATGAATATTACCCTTTTTACTCCAAAATAAAATCTATACTAGTCTGTATTCTAGATGTGTAGTCTCCATTGTTTAAAAACTGTATGCCCAAAAACTACGTAAATCTCTTATATTGAAGGAAATCTTGCATTTTGATTATGTATGTATATTTATGTATTACTACTTTGGGACATAACGATGAGATTCAAAGGTTTGTTCTGAACATAAGAAAACAAGTATGCCTAAAAAGAAACGTCCGTTCTTTTCAAACTGCTGATCGAAGGTTTGGCCCGTATGTGCTGGACTAGCTTGAGCTCAATAGACGTGGATATCAGAGACGTGAAAAACAGATAACAGAGGCTTTAAAATACAAAACAAGCCAATCAACTCTGTGGACTTGAGTCATTTATGTCAAAACACAGATGAACGGAACATATAAGTGAATATATCAAATCTATATTATTTACAACCAAATCTAAAATTATTCAATTACTCTACTGATAAATGTTCTACAAAAATTGCATAACAGTGTTGTTCCTTAATGATACACATTTCTTAAATATGCATTCCTTGCATATTTTGTTTATCTCTTCTTCACCAACAAAAAGTGTTGCCACTCATAAATACCCCTTCATTCCCACAACAACAAAAAAACAGCCACACGCTGCATCCTCCCAGTGCAGAAAGCTCCCGGATGTATCGCTCCATGGGAGGGTCTTTGAGGTTTGCCTCTTTAAGGCACAACCTCAAGGTCTCCCATTAAGTGTCTGAGCTGTACTACACAAAGAGACCAGGTCTTGGCTGTGGCAGTCCAAGCACAAGACACTATGAGGTGCAGCTCAAGTGATCAACAAAAGAAACAAACTTCCGTTAAGATAGAAAAGCTCGACATACATAGAAAATGTTCCATCTTGAAGCTTTGAGTAAATCTTAGTCAACCTTTTAGAATGGGTTTGTCAGAGCTTGAGATCACTCCCAGTGGTAGGACAAAGTAAAACATACGGATTAGTGTTTGCAGTGGTTGTCGCTGTCCTTGCCTTTAAAGCCTGCTTCCTCATGGGCTATCACAGGTTCTCACATCATCCTCCTGTGACTGCCCTAAGTCGTCTTCTTTCTTGTGTTTCCTAGCATGTTTGTATTTGTCCACGTATGCCTTGACCAGATTGCCCACCTTCACTGGGTTGATCTCCCCACTCTTGCTGTGGCACACCTGATGACCACAAGATAATTAATTACATGTCAATAATCAAAAAACATTCAACTGATAACCTGAGACATGGAGAAATGCCTGAGTTAATTACTATGAGGGCTTCAAATTGTTGGTCGACGACAAAACTCTCAGCATCGTGGCAACATTTTGAACCCACCTTCTGGACGGCTTTGCGTACAATCTCTTTGTATTCATCCTTGTTGATGTCTCTCTTCTGGTAAAAAGGCTTGATGGCGAGCTTCACCTCTTCTATAGCTCTCTCCTGCATGTGCAGCTTCTTCAAATACTGACGGCAGGAGTGAAAACATCAGAAACGTCATCGAAGTTTCCACAAATATTAGTGATACTATTAGTTAGAAGGAGGAGTCGTGAAATGGATTTACAACACAAGACTACTTGACAGTTCAAAGCTTAAACATTCAAAAGCCAGGTTCACCTGGTCTTTCCTCGGCAAATCCCCTTCCTCCCCATCAGATGTGGAGGAGGAACTGAGTGGACCAACAGCACCCCTCTTGGAGGGGTGACCAACCGCTCCAGTGCTTTCCTGTTGAAGTCAAGGATGAACAGAGTGACTAGACTAAAAGATGACACAAGGATCAAATACAATATTAAAGATGGATTCAGTAAATGCAACTAACAATTAAACATGTTGTGTTACTCTATTGGCAATGTATCCCAAAAATGCTTGTGTTATATTTCCGTCCAAAATCTTATAAAGACTTGGTAAAGATAGATGTGATGAGGACACATCATAGACAAAAGTTTTGATTTTCATAGGATGGCTTTCACTTTCGTTTCGTCTGAAAATACTTCAGTATCAGTTTCAACCACGTGACCATACAGCCTGTGCAGAGAATAGTTTTCCTCTTCTAGATAAACACTGCCACCCTCTGGTCATTTAACCACATTGAACGCTTGATGTCTAAAAATACTCGTGGCCAGAAATGTTCTGTTAACTCTGGAGGAACATTCAACTCTGTCCTACCTGACTGGATGTCTGGACTGCTGAAGATGGTCTGCGAGCTCCTTCCTGTTTCAGCTTTAATTTATACAGAGATAGCTCTATGCAAGACAAAATTCAGAAAATATCAAGATAAAGTTATCCATAAGTTATCAATGTGCGCGTCAGAAAGAAAATGTAAGTCAATAGGAAATTGTGTGCAAAAGTTGACCGAGAATCACTTTTTACACCTCAACTATTATTTTCAGTTAAGTGAGAAGAAAACAAAATCCAGCAGCAACACTTACTGCTTGCAGATTTCTCTGGCTGAGGCCCCTCAGGCTCCTGTATATTCCAGGTAACCCTCTTGACTTGAGTCTTGGATTTCGCTCCCACTGCAGTCGATGCCTGTTCATTTGTCTCCTCTTTTATTTCTTTCTCTTGTTTGCCGGACGCACCGCTGTCCTCAGACTTCACATAGTCCAGGTTGTCCAGCATGACATCGACATTAAAGTCATCATCAGAGTCCGAGGGCTGCTGAGCTTCCTGCTTGACGGGGAAGGCGTCCTGTTGTTCTCTGGAGGGCATTAACTCTGTGTGAGACTCAGAGACCGTATCCCGGAGACTGTCTGCTGTACCAGCTGTCGTCAGTCTTGAAAATGAGGTGGAAGGGGTAAAGTGGCATAATTCTGGGGAACTTGGCTCGGATTTAATTAATGGGATTTCAAACGTCTCGGTCTTGATTTCAAACGTCTCAGTCTTGATTTCAAACGTCTCAGTCTTGATGGGGTCTTCTTTGTTTCCCTCCTCATCTACGCTTTTAGCTACCATCGAAGAATTAATGTCAGTTTCTTCTTTCTTAATTGGTTTCGCGAGAGAAAAAGGATTTTCAAACATATCAAGAGATGCTTGTTTTTCCTTCTTAATTTTTTTTTCAATCTCTTTCACCATTTCTGCTGTTGTGGCTTGGCTGTCTGCCACGGGGTCTTTGCCTTTTTTTCTAAGTTCAGAGGTGGCAATCTTTTGTTTATTCACTGTGGCCGCTTTGTCCTCTTTGCGGGAGCTTCGACTGATATCCTTCTCTTTTTTCTTGCACTGTAATAGTTTTGTGTCTTTCGAGGATGAAACACAGGACCCTGAGGTTTTCTGAAAACTCTTCGATGATGGTCCCTCTTTCCTTTTCTCTCTTGAGCTGGATCTAGACCTGTGCCTCCTCTTGTCTTTTGGCTGTGACTCCACCTTGTCTCTAGAGGAGAGAGACGATTGTTGCAGTTGCGTGTGATCTTTCCTCCTTTCCCGGGATCTGGATCGTGATTTTGAGCAAGACCGTCCACGTTTATGCTCCTTCGATCTAGACCTGGATCGTGATTTTGAGCGAGACCGACCATGTCTCTTGTCCATTGACACCCGTCTTCTATCACAGTCTCTCTCCTTGCTCCTTTTTTTCAGCTTATTCCTCCTTGAACGGTCTTTGCTGCTAGAGCTGGAACCAGACCTGAAAGTAATGACAGACAAAACCCTTAACTGAAGAAAACTACATGGTCCTCATTAAAGGTCTCAACAACAGACTCTTACTAAATGGTCGATACCATGAATATTGGAAATGTGATGACATATTTACCTAGATCGCCTCCCGTCTTTGGATCTGGACCGGGACCGCCGTCTCTTGCCACAAGTCTTATCTGGGGAATTGCACTGAGAGCTTTCTGAGGTTGAGTGTGCCCTCCTCGTCCTCTCTCGGGAGCTTGACCGCCTGGAACTCCTTCCTCTGTCCTTCTCCTTTTCTTTTTGTCGGCCTCCCTGGCCTGAGGCATGATGGTCTCCTCTTCCATCTACTGCCTCTGAACTGCTGGAGCGTTTCTCTTTTGAAGCTTGGAAGGTCTTCGTCTTACGGCCCAAATCTCTTGACGTGGGAGAGGATGTGGAATCGGATTTAGTTTCTGGCTTTTGTTTCTTGTTGGTGGGGTTCGAGCTAGATGCTGATGAATTGTTTTTACAGTCAGGGGGAGCACTGTTGGAAGTGTGAATACTCTGTCCACTCTCCTCCTCTAGAGTCTCTCTCTCAGTCTTTAAAAGATCCAATCTATGCTGAACAGGTGGTGTGTCGTCTGCCTTCTCAGACTTCAAACTTTTTAGGCTGTGACCAAACTTTTCAAATTCCCTTATATTATCTAACCCTGGCTCACTCTTAATTTGGCAAGTGGCAAGTAAGGAAGTTGG
The DNA here is from genome assembly GCF_009769545.1 of Cyclopterus lumpus. Classification (NCBI taxonomy): domain Eukaryota; kingdom Metazoa; phylum Chordata; class Actinopteri; order Perciformes; family Cyclopteridae; genus Cyclopterus; species Cyclopterus lumpus. The sequence goes on from NC_046971.1 coordinate 16,884,927, forward strand.
TTTCTCAGTCTTTTTGTCTAGAAATCTAGATTCTTTTTCTACTTTGACATTTTCCTTTGAGCATCGGACCCTCTGTGATGTGGTTTCCAGAGCACCATCTCTCCTTGGTTCTTCCTGTGAGACCTCAATCTCTTGTGTTTCAGTTTTCACAGTAACCAGGTCCTGCTTGCTCTTTACTAGACCCTTTTTGTTGCTCAAACTAGGAGCCTTCCCCCCATGTGTAAGGGAGTTACCATCTAGGCTTGCGCTCTCAGCTTCATCGTCTGAGCTTCTTGAGTCTGACAGAGTGGGATCAAAGGGATCATAGATATTATCACTGTCTTGTTCCGTACTAACCTGCATACGTGGTGCCAGGAGCAGCCGTTTATCCCTGTGCAGCTGTCTATTTTTTGCTACATCTTCCTTTTTACTCCGAGGTGTCGGCATACTGCCTCCAGCAGCAGAGGATGACGAGCTGCTTAGCTGCCTTGACTGCCAGGAGTTCCCACTGGAGTTAATGCGGAAGCTCACTGCTGATGAAGACGAGGAAGACTGGGAATAACGTGTTTGGCTGGCAGAAGAGCCAGTAGGGGACGAAGAAGTGGAGAATGAGTTGGAGAAGGTTGAGGATGAGCCGGCTCCATCGGGTCTCTGCCTCGGAGCCTGACTGCCCTTTTGTTGGTCTAGACTTTGCTGCCTTCCCTTGTCCACAGCAAAGCTGTTCATGCCCATCTCTGGCACGCGGTAACCATTACTACTGCTGGTAGAATTACTGCCATTTCCCCTACCACTGGTGCTTTGATTGCTGCCATCTTGACTGGTGCCATCATGTGCAATATCACAGCTCTCCCTTTTTATTTTTGGTATCCTAGGAAGCACCGACACATCTACCCACATGGGCTTTGTAGGTGCCTTTTTAGGTTGGGACTGTGATAAGGCCACTGCCTTGCTCTTGGAGCTGGTGTCGAGCATGACGTGAATGGATGAGGAGGGGCTGGAGTCTCCAACTCCACTGGTTCTCAGGTGACCAGGAGGGTGTGTGGGTCTGACTGGATGAGGTGGCTGCAACCTTGGATGACCTCTGGGTGGTAAATCAGAATGGGAAGATGGATGGATGTGGCTGGCTGAGCTGGGCAAGCGAGAAGAGCTCTGGGAGAAAGGTCTGTTCATAGACCTGTGGGAGGATCCTGGTAGGTCTCCATTGGAGTGGAGAGACGGAGAACTGTCTCCTTGGTTCGGTGACATCACCGGGCTGATCTGGGCGCTGGCATCTCCTGAGCTACTGCTGCAACTTGGATTTAACGCTGATGGCATCACTGTAACACAAACCATTTACAAAAGATAAAACACACTTAAAGAGTGGAATAATTAAGTGTTTTGCTATGCTTGACAGGCTGACTTACACATTGTAGACAGCTTAAAGTAATTATTAAGATTATCATGTCACAGTCTTGGGGAAAACCAGGAAATGGTAACAGCAACTGGTTCGGGCAGTCACAGTCAGCTGAGAGTGAGTAAAGAATAACCTCTTCCACATGAAGATAGTTTACATGTTGATATTCACTAACAACCTGCAGTTTACATAAAGCATTCATGTTGAAGAAATTTTTTAATGGTCATTTAATAATTTTTTTACCCCCATTATCCATCAATTCTTGCATACACATGTAGACAATTTGGAGTAACAACTACAAAAAGGCAACAACAAATGTCATTGATTTATAAAACATAAAAGACACAAAAAAGTAACAAGAGACAGCATATACAAAACTTAAATAAATTAGAAAAGGTACATAAAAATAATAGAGAAGGAGAAGGCAAAAAAAGAAAAGAAATATAACTAAATAAGCAAAGGGTGTGCATCATTTGGGTTTAGATGCATTTCAGGCTTCAGCTTTTCAGGATGGGTTGATTTAATATTGTTAGTTCTAAATTCAAAGTTAATTTGAAGCCGTTTTATATTCAAAAGCTGGATATTTCAAAAGGAACATTTATTTTTGATAAGACGTATGATTAAGTCAGAACTCTTGTCCTCTGTTAGTCTCACAGACCACCAAGTGTCTTCAATCCAACAGCTATAACTTTAATTCAACATTTAATTAAATCTTACTCGTTAGATTTTGTGTTTAAAAATGTGCCACGCACACACACACACACACACACACACACACTTACTTGGCTGTATAGCTTTAAGGGAACCATCCCGATTAATAACGACATCAGAGCTGTCCATCAAGAGGACGCTCTGTCCTGATAGGATGCTGCCCAGGAGGTCGGGCACCGGAGCCACCTCCACATCACCCCCTGATTGGTGCACACTCATACCTCTCCTGTTAAAGCAAAGCAAACCTTTAATTAGATCAATCATGTTTCTTTAGTATCCATTTAGCTAGATGCCATCTTGATCACCAAGACAGACACTCTTTGGTTCTTATCTTAACTGATCAGATTTGTTTTGTTATATTTAAAATAAAAAGCATAAAACCACCTTTTACATTCAGCAGATTTAGAGTGCCATAAAAAGCAAGGTACTTTGTGAGAAATATTCTCCCAAGTAATCTTTTCGATCAATCAACATTGGATGATATTATAACTAATATTGAGGACATTTAAAAACCTTGCATCCTTATACCATGCTGCAGTAAAGTCTTGGTCATATTAGGGATTGATAAGTATTAACATGTTATTTAGTTAGCTATAAATATGGAAAGTTCCCAATCCTAACCTTTTCTGGATAACTAACCCTTACACTTCATGGCAAAAAGTGGACGTTACCTGGAAAGGCCTGCAGTGACGGGTCGAGCAACAGGCTGGTGCGAGCGAAGAGCGGAGCGAGAGATCCCTCGTCTCTTGGCCTCCAACAGCGATATAATGCGGGCCTGCTGTACTTCCTCCTCACTGGTCAAATCAATACTGTAAGGTACAATTTACTTAATTAACACTGCTCAGCTACATACAAATACAAACAGTGAAATATACACAATCCACACATGTGCTATACTTGCATATGTGATAGTGATAACTGCATAATAATGATTATGATAAGAATCTCAAAAAATAATCAAATATTAGTTGTAAACTGAATTTGTAATTGTAAGTATCATAATTTGTATTGCACATCCATGCTGCACAGTATCCAAGCAAAGCACACATTTGGCTGAAAGAATGCGTGGGAGCATTTTACACCATCGCTAATAATAAAAAGCTTGGTGCAGCATATGTGCTAAGGAGTTACTGTACTAAGGAGTTGGGACCACTAAACCAGTATGTGAGTGGAACAAGCAACTTATTATACAATATTTAAAAAAAAGATATTGGAATTTGGATCAGCACTACAATATGCACAAGTCTTCTTACCGATCCGCAAATGGATCCAGGTCAAAGGGATCTCCATAGATAGAGAGGGATGCTGCACCTATGTCAGCACGCATGCTGCTTAGCGTTTGCTCTGATGGCCGATATACTGTCGGAAGCGAAGAGCTCTTCTTGTCCTTTACAATTCTGAGATTATTAGCAATACGGCTTCGAGGAGTGACCGCCTTTTTCAACATCTAGTGGGGAAACATAAGTAGTGTTTATCTAAAAAGAAAAGCATCTTACAACTACATGATGAATTAAATGATTAGGTATTATTCATTATACATAATTTTAATGAATTGTTCATGGTTCACATTCGATTAGATTCATCGAGTGAAACATTTAAAACCAAATCATGTAAATCTCAAGACTGATGACACTCACCAGACTTCTCCTGGATTTAGTCCTTCTCCCTTTCCGTTTCCTCCTCTTGACTCCTGTACCGGTTTTACCCTTAGCGGAAGATGTCTTCCTTCTTTTTATCTTTCTGCGCTTCCCTGTTCAGTCATTCATAAAAGTTATCCCACGTCAAAAACATCATGTTTTGGCCTCATAACTAGCTCTTGCTTTTCTTTCCACTACATCTGTTCATGTGTGCACATGTGATTTTGTTAACTTTCAGAAAACTATTGTGAATTCGTACGTGTGCTAACTTACCAGTCTTGCGCCTGCTGCTAGAAGGGACACGAGGTGTTAAATCCCGTATATACACAGCTGTGTTGAGCCCAGACACCACAGCATTAATAGTATCATCCAGCCAAGTGGACTGCATCAGATACGTGGGAGCCAACTAGGAAGATAAAGTTTGCATTACTCCACTAGTTCGCTCTTAAAAAATTACTGCTGTCCAAACACAACTCCCAAACACATGCACTACTCATTAAAAGACAAGCATTTCACTCAATCAAACACAACAAATGTCAAAACCACGTCATTATTTCCACTGTCAGCAGCACAAAAGTACGTTAACCAAACGCATAACTCCATGAGTCATAAGTGCCATCAGTAAATATATCTGCACAACAGACATTGTGGAACATCAAGACATTTCTGCAAGATTCAGCCTGCATTTATGCTGTAGTAGTTAGTTAGAAAGTAAGCCAAGACTGAAGCATCACGCCTCATGCCAAACCTGTGATGTGCGTGCCTGTGTGATGCGATGTCGGTTGACATTAGCTCGAACCCTCTCACTCTGCTGAGTTCGAGCGATAGCTCTGGTGGGACCTGCAGCACCAGACTGGAGGCGACTGGTGGCAGGGTGGGCAGTGGAAGGTACGCTCTCTGTATCGCTCAGATATTCAGCTGAACCCCCTGAGACAAATATAATTGTTATACAATGAACAAAGTTATAGCTAAATATATAGTTTTAAAAGGGAGCAATTCACAAAAAAAAAAAAAAAAAAGGAAATAGTCAATTCACTGAAATACGTAATATACAATATATCACGAGATGGAATATTCCAATTTAGCTTTCTTCCTGTCTGTAAAGGACTAACAAGTCCAACTATTGTTTGAGAAAGTTTTTAGGACGGCAAACAACTTTAAAAAGGTGTACTTGAGTGACGGTTGCTGGCTATACACTCGGGGCAGAACCATTCCTCCACAGGAACAGAGTTAAGAGGTGGCGTGAGACACTCCATGTGATACCTACGGAACAAAAAGGCATAACAGATTTCTCTGATAAGAAATCTGAAAAAAGGCTGTAATAAAGGCTGACATTTAAAACACTAAGAAAGGGTTTAATAATATCTATCTCACCCAGAATCACAGCCATCGCAAAGCAGGAGACGGTCCTCACGGTCCCTGCCCCCACACACCTCACAGCTGGTCTGATCCAGGTCCAAATCTATGATTTCCTCTTGCCCTTCCTTCATAGGCTTTTGTACTGTGATCTGAAGGAAGCCCACACAACATGATGTACATAGCGTGAACCTGCTTCACAAATGTTTAAGAAGTTATGCTAGGAACAAAGACTGAACGCACTCACCATTTTCTTCACTTTTCCTCCATAACATTTTCTTAGGTATATGCTGTTGAAGGCAATACGGTCGACGGGACACGAGTTTGCATTCTAAATAGCGGAGAGAACAAAAACTTTAGAAATTAGTCATCAAGCTTTCTCTACCACAGTCACAAATGATTTACTGTTAATCAAATTATATGAAGTGCTCTCTAACAAAGTGCTTTCTCCTTGGGCTCATACAACATTATGCAAGACCCACCTTGGCCCATGCGAGGATGCAGTCAAGACAGAAGTAATGCTCGCAGCTCTCTGGTGTTGCAACAGGCTGGCATCTAAATGAGTTAAGGCAGATGGGGCACTTTTCTGTGTCCTCATCCGAGCTCGTTTCTGCAAGATCAATAGAGGGTCCCCCAAGAGCGCCATCCTCTGCCCTAGCATCTCCCTCCTCGTCCTCATCTGATAAAGGAGGGTACAAAATCTATTGTAAATGTACTATACATAGTATATTGAAATAGGTCCATTTCAGCACAAAGTAACACACAACTCAAAGTATTGGGAAAATAATTATATACTTCACGCCATAAGTGTATTGCGGAAGCTTATTCTTTCAACTCTACAGCAAAAACTAAGTATTCTTACATTACAAAAAAAAGCCAATATTGTGTGGGTTGAATCCAAAAATGAGAGAATTAAGTTTATTTTGTAATTACATAAACCGTAATGAGTTTTAAAAAAGTTGTGCAAAGACTAATAAGGCTATATGATGATCTTGTAGAAGGTATGTCACTCTTACCATCCTCCTCTTCGCCCTCCTCCTCCTCTTCTTCTTCCTCATCATCCTCCTCCTCCTCTCCATCTGGGTGACCCTCCTCTTCTTCCTCACCACTGTCAGATTCTCCCTCCTCAGACTCCTCTTCACCACTGTCTGAGTCATCTTAGAGGAACACAAATACATGACATGTTAAACACATTTGGGTATGTTCGGTACTGTACACTTATGGAAGTGAATGACATTGATGTACTCATTCATCAGCTCTGTATCTTAAACAAAACAAACATGTTACACAAGCTACCTGAGATGGCCCACAACGCAGTCCTTTTTCCTTTGCTGTGGGACGCGCTGCGGTTGATCAGCTCATCTTGGCTGTCATCTTCATCCATGGCTGAGCATCAGAAAAAACGCCCAACAATTTCTGACAGCTTCACTTTCAAGGAATCCTTCGAAGATGGAACAGAATTTCAGATAGCGTTTACAAAATAGAAAATGTTGTTGTGTACAAATGCATCACACAATTGGATCTGAACGAATCTCATTAAGATATAACGTTAAGTGTGGTGGTTGCATGTAGCCTAAGCCAGTCTTCTCTCGGTGTATTCATGGACAGGAGGTAAAAGAAAGACATTCAACCACAATGGCAAAGTGATATTTTGTCCCGAGTCCTTGAGCAGTGAGACGAGCTGATCATCAAGCGTGTGCTCTAACTGGTGTACTGGTAGTCATGACTTCAGTGAACAACCAACCCCAACCGAGCAAGACATTCCCACAACTAGTAGTTCAGAAACTTCAAAACAGCAGCTTTAAATTAAACGAATTCTGTGACTAATTTGTATCGTTTGTAGACAAATAGGAAACTGTTACCGAACATCAGCTCGTTAGCTAGCATCAACCTGCACATTCTGCTATAGCTACATTTGTAAACAAAGAAGAAAGCGCTGCACCAACCGGAGTGTTTCCTCTACCCCTCGGATGAAATACACATGTCGGGTATATGTACATATATAGATTAAAGACATATTGCACTGACAATAATTTGGGACTAACCCTAAAGAACAAATGATGCTAGCAAGTAACATTCGCTTCAGTGTAGCGCGTTGGCTAGCCTTACAATGGCTAAATTTAGCGAACGTTAACGACAAGCACCTTCAGACTCTGCGCCCATGAGGCACCCAGTTTGTCAGGTAACGTCAAAGTGGCGTCAGACACATTACTCATTCAGCCCTCATTACCGCAGTGTCCTACCGGAGCATTGCATAATAATTAAAAACCTACCCGACTCAGTAATTTGCGGTAGTATTTGAAGTCTCCACGGTTATTGACTGACACCACCGGCTGGCTGAAGACGGAAATGGCAGAGTGCACTCAGACGACTGTAACTCTTAAAGAGACAGTGTTGCTTTAGGAGAGCTCGGTCACACACAGAAGGCCGCATGGGAATCAGAGTCAGAAGTGTTTGTTTGCCAAGTGCGGTGAACATACGAGTAATTTGACTCGGTGAAAGGAGCATAACAATACACTGAGACATCGAATAAAACAACAACAAATATAATAAAAACAATAAACATAGATAAATATGGTAAATAACAAACAGATACCAGTACTTTAAAACAAGTGTACATTTTTTAAATAAAAGTGTATTTTAATAAAAGAAGAAAAGATGTGCTTGTGTTTGAAATTGTTCTGGGGATGTGAGAGACAGAGACTGTGGGGGTCCCGGGCTTAATAGATATAACGGACACTATATTTATATATATATATACATTAGTGTGTATATTAGAGTTTGGTCAGTCACATTAATAACAGTTATTTTAATACATGGACTCAGGCGACATAACACATTTCAAATGTCCTGTGGTGCTGTATTTTACATTTTAAAAGAAAGCACATTATTTATTTTTCTTTACAGAAAGGTTATATACTGTGAACTACAATTAATAGGGACATAAATAATACTGAATGGGATTTTAAATATGCACACTGTGTATTCTAGATTAAGCTAACAATAACAAAAGAAAAACACATACTTGCAAAAACGGGGATTCAAATGACGGTGACCACCTTCACACAGCTGGCCTTGGTTTCAGGAGGCCAACATGGCCTGTAGTATAGGAGGTACTTCAAAGTACACGTCACACTAATTAGTGCATGGTGGTCAGTCTAAAAGTGTGCAGGGGTATGCTGTTTGAAATAAGTAACACTGAGAAGATCTGGGTACATTTTTGTATGTGTGAATCATTATACATTTTGACATGGTTATATTTAGCCATAGCTCCAAACCCGAGCTTCATACTAATCAAAACGTAAAATGTATATCTTTATTCCAGGGCGGTCACAAGCCACAGACAGTCAGTGGCCTACAGAAAATGAGTGCCGCGGTCGCCCCCCAGCGGAAACTCGGATTTGGCACAAACCAGCGGTTACACAACGTAATGTAATCCTGATTTGCTACTTTATGTCATGGGGTTATGTGTATCCTGGCTGTGAATAATCCTGCGGTGTTTTGACAGTCACAAACTGCCCAGAAGGAAACTCTAGAATAGATCAACCTAAACCACAAAAGTTGTTTGATATTATTCAGAGCAACAACAAAAAAGAAACATGGAAAGAACATCGTGTTCCAGCTGAAGAGTTGAAATGGGGGGTCAATGACATGTTTGCATATATATAAAATAGTGTTTTAATTAATTAATCACGACGAACATTGTTGTGGATAATAATAGTATTATATATGGTATTATATTGCAATTCTTTAAGCGAGTAATGGAGTACCCAAGTTCCCAATCTGCCTAACTTTTGTATGTGTTGTTTCAAAGGTGAAACTAATTCAAATATGTAATGCAGTTTCAATTCGCTTTTATGCACTGCAATTTGTTATGGTGGTGGAGTCCTAACTCTCCGTTAATAATTGAGTTCCTCTTCATCGTCCTCTACCTCCTCCTCCTCCACCTCGTCGTCATCATCAGATCAGACTGTCATGCTGCATCCTTAGTACGTGCACATCCACACTCCGCTCATGGCAACACTGTACACAAGTAGGTCGAGTTCAACCACTTCCCACTGTAGGGGTAGGGGCGCCATTCGTCAAACCGCCTGAAAGTGCGCTTACCCCGCCTCCAGCAGCAGCTGTCGCATCACATGGCGTCTATTTGGGTGTAAAGAAAACTGTGTCACATTTCTGTTTGCAAAAAATAACCCGTGAGGACAGGAAACTGTTAACAGCAGAATGGTTTAGTCCTAATGTAAGACGTGCAGAACTGAACGCGCCGCACCCCAACTATAACTCACAGGGCCAGCTGGACTTGCTGGCCTCATCGCACCCACCTCCATGAGGTTTACATTCGTCGATTGTCGAGAATGGGTGGGCCGTTCGACTTCAACGCGGCAGCCGGTTGGCTGTGCTTGATGTCAGTCTCTTTTTACTTTTGCATAACCAGGTCGGGTTGCAGATGCAGGGGAGTGGGCAGGGTAGGGGTAGTGCAAGTGAACTTCTGTGTCGGTCTAGGCAACACTATATCATCAAAATGCACCTAACTTTAAACATGCACAGTGATTTCTTTTTGAGGAAAACATCATTTGGATGTTTTGATTGATAGTTGAATGCGTCCTATCGGCGGAAATGAAATATGTTTTTCTTTTACAATTAATACAAAAGAAAACTTGGGTTCTGGTAAGTATCTACCTTTATCTGCCACTATTCTTTATTATATATGGTGTGGATGAATAGGCCACATCCACCATACCATTACTGTTAGATATCATTTCTGTCTAAATATTTTACACTTTAACTATTTATTCTTTTTTTAACTTTCTCATTACAATTGAAATGGAAAGCATGTATATGTATTTTGGCAGCCAAATACATAAAGTGAACCAACCAGCTTTAATTTCAAATGACTTTGGCTACAGTTTGTTACAGTTACAATTGATTAGATTTGTGATTTATTTGAATAATTTTAAAATGTTGTGTTTTACAAATTCATTTAGATAACATTATTTGATATACATAAGTGATGTTATTGGAAGATATACCACTAATCTCCTGACTTCATGTTGAATATGTATATATGATCTATTACTGTTTTATTACACCATTGTCTATGCTACTCCACAGATTGTGTGTGCTTATCGTTAGGATATCTGAGATCTAAAAGGAGGTAAGCCACTGACTAACGCACATTGTGCCAGTTACCATATCCACTGTGCGTGTGACAGCGGCTAACCTGGTTTTGGGAACACTTCTCATCTGTGGCTCGTCCGAGACCAGCCACAGGCAGACCAGACACCTCCATCTATAAGCAGTCCCCCTTGATCATGTCCCGTGCAGATTGCTGGGACAGGCCTGCTAAACATGACTGCCCACCCAGCGGCCTCCATGTGTAGTGTAGCCTACTTTCTCTTATACAGTATGTTCACATCCTGTATCTTATTCAGGGCCAGTGTCCTTGCAATGCCGCCTACTGTCAAGACTATTGGTGAGTGTTTTATTTCAGTTTCTTTTTCAGCTTTGTGGTTTAGACATGACAATCATCGGCCATTCTGGTTCCCATTTTGAGGTCAGGGGATTCTTGAAGAAGTTCCTCGGGTGCCCTCCAGCTAAAATGAGCATTATACGATAAACACACAGAACTTACAGTTATACAGTAATGTGTCCACCCCTTTACAGTAAAATAAGCTGTTTTCCAGTTTGTATACAAGTGTGTCGCCTGTAATAAAATCCAAGTCAATTGTATCCAAACATTCTGTACCATGTGTGTTTGTAATATGTGAAAGTAAAGTTTCTACTCATCATTTTGTCTTTCTGTTTTACCATGTAATGCATTTCTTGGTGTCAGTGAGGATATTTCATTTCCATTAGTGCATGACTCACTGTGACACAGAGGAATAGATAAGTGCAGTATGTCAGACTCATTAACTTGTGGCCCCCATTCATCATCATAATGTGGACGTGCAGATGCTCACTCTCGTGCAAAAACAAGAAGGTTCTTTCTGCCTGTTATATATTTGCATTAATCAGTTTTCAATACAAAAGTCGTCAAACGTTTAGCTTTGCCACCCCTTTTACATTCATCTGACTCCTTCCCAAGTAGATTTGGTGCCATTGTAATGAGCAATGATAATTCCCTCAGAGTGGTGTCCCAAAACATCATGGTAATCTGTGAATGTCCCGTTTCCGAGATTGGAGTCTCCTGGGTTTAGATTTGAAGTGGGTGAGGTTGGATGTATTTCACTTTATAGGACAACACTGGCCCAGTGATTTCTACTTTATAAGGGAGCATTACTTCCAATGGGAAGGTGGGAAATACAAAGAGAACGACTTTATATCTGGACTTCGTAGTGTGTGCAGTGTCCTTCATGTTCCACAGGTAGGCGTCAGCGTTGCACCATGCTGTGGTCTTGTGCAGACAGCAGGGAACTGAACAGCTTATCTAACCCCCGCCGAGCTAGACAGATCTAAATCTTCTCAGTAAAATCTAACTCTACGTAATTAATCATAATGTCTAAACCGAACACGTCACGTACTAGTCAAGCATGCACGACAATGGCCCAAAGTGGAAATGGAAAAATGAGATTCTCTTTTTTAAATGTTTTATATCAATATGTGCATATCTTTATATCGAAAGAAAATATGTGGCTGCTTGGAGTTTTTACCTAGCAAGTGAGACCAGACGAAAGTATTTATAGAAATCGGCAGGGTTTCACTCCGGGGTTAGCCAGAGCACAAGGAAGCCCACGTCACTCAGTGGGTAACAGACAGCATATTTACTCTCGAGGGTAAACAAACAGGAAAGGGTTGGAGGACAAGAGTGACGTGCAGAAGCCCGACTCTGTGCAACTACGTGTTTATGCGATCATGAATAATCATTAATCATGTGTTTATTCGATCATGGCCGGGTTCGATTTGTCGGCGAATAACAAATGACAGAAAATTGTTGTTGTTTTGTTGCCAGTATTTTTAAAGAGGCATTTCCCCAGATGTCCGTTGGTGCTAAAAATACACAATTTCTTACAGTATAAACACACAATAGACTATCAACAATGTGCATTTACAATTAAAAAGATCTATAGATTGGCTTTCACAAATCCTGTTAGGCCCCGCGCCTTCATGGTCACATGTCTTGTAGATATACTGGGTTACATCACCCATATTAGCCGAGGGTGTGCGATACTAGGATGTCCGCCACATTCCTATCTGCATACAATGATGCACTTTGTAAACATTTTATCAGCCACCTTAGATTTACGGACATAAAACGCCCAGGAATGATTCCGCATCAAAGGATCCATGGAGCACAAGTTATGAAGAGAGCATGCATATTTCAGTACCTATAACATATTCATAATGGCTGTCACATAAGAGTTTCATGGTACTGTCATTTTTAGAAAGTGCACACTGGTGTGTTAATTATTTACTGCAGGGTATTCTAGATGCGCTGTAGCTCCACTCCTACTTACTGCAGTTGTAAAGAAGATTATAACAAAATGTGACTCCACAAACAGGGCATTAAGAAAAACAATCACTCAACAAACTATTATCTAAAACACAATGCACATTTTTTATTTCATTTAAATATACAGTAACAGTAATTGCTCTAGGTAAAAGGTTTCTAAATTATTTTACATTTCATACAGATAGTTTGCAGTGTGTACTGTAGCAAAGCTCTGTAAATATATTTGTCTTATGTATATACAGTATGTATATCATGGTCGATTAAATAATGAATTACAAAGAAAGGGGTTAAATAAGAGGAGACAGAACAGTGAACAACTTTCCTTTGGCCCTGCGGTCCATGTTTTATCTCCATGACGACTCTCGGGATGTCAGGACTGCAAGACACACAAGAATAAGTGGGGATCATGATCCCTTTGTTTGGAAAACATGTTTCAGCTAAGACACAGCAGGAAAGACCAGGGTCAATCAGGATATTCACACATGCCTATGAGAAACACTCGCGGACACACGACTAGTGATTGGGTTAATTCCGTTACCCGCCGGGGGGGCGTGGACTGTGACGGTCTTGCAGTCAGAGTAGCAATTTGGGTTAGAATTGGTTCAAGCATCGGTTTCTATCCCAAAAACGGAGATGTTGCATAATCAAGCAAAGAAAACACCAAACTGCAGATGGAAGGAGAGAGTGCACACTCCAACACACGTCACTTTGACCTGTCAGCATAACAGAGACACATAATAGGATGATGAGTGCTATAATAAAGTGAATATTAGTTTTGGTGGTTTGGATGGTTATTTGTGGATAACAGTAATGAAGACAGCCAAAGCACTGACAACAGCAGCTTCACATACTGCTTGATGTCCGTTATGAAGGCTTGGGTAAGGAAGCTCATTCTAAATTTACAGTACACTGAGGCACAATACAAAATATGACAGGTCAAATGTTAAGTGTGTTGGCAGCAGAAGAACCAGGCGCATACACCCCAATGGAGAAAAAGAAAAGTATTTAACAAATCACGGCTATGTTGCGCTACTTTTGAAACGTATACCTTTGTTTTAGCATGGAGCTTGAAAAATAGAAATAGATTGGCAAAACCTCCTCAAATAAATGGTCCTCAAGCAGAGCACAGATAGAGAACAGAAATAAACATTTCTCTGTAGGCAAACCAGGGCCCAGGCTTCACACAGGAAGAGAACGGGACAGTGCAATACATTTTGCAGAGACCTTTTTAATGAAAGGCTCTTGCTCTTTGGAAGTCAAGCGTCACCAAAGTATGAGACATTGTATAAATACACCCCCCTCTCACGTATAAATAGTATCCATACATAAAAGGCAAACTGAAATGGCATTTTGTCTCCTATCTTCCCATGTCACAGTGTAAAAACAGCACTACAATCAGAATGTCTTCTACAGTCATTCCCAGTGCGATCGATGTGTTACATGGAGATATGGTGAAAAGCAGCCGTCAGTAGACGATTGTTGATTTGAAGGTGGGAAGGCCGCTCCGTACTACAGAGGGGGCTATTAAGAGCACGTTCTCAGATGTATTAAAGTAGAACCAAAAAGCAGCTACCATTAGTTCAGAAGCAAACAGTGAGAGAAGAGGAGGGCGGGGAGAAGAGACAACATGTAAGGGTAGATAGACCCACAGAATTAAAGCAGGAAAGTAAATAAAGAAAATGGAAAGGTATCAGTAAAGAAGCAGAAGTCGTTCAGCCTTTAAAGGTCGAGCACAGGGAAGCTGCTGAGAAGTAGCAGGGATCCACACCACACAGATGCTTCCGCTACCCGACACCAAAAAAACCCGGCAGTTGTAGCCTTAACCCCAATCAAGCTGGGTTAGAAGGTTTGGGGGAAAGGGGCTCTGGGACCAGGGGACGGGCAGGGCAGGAGAGGAGCAGAGCAGGATGGACTTGGGAAGCAGCAGGGTCTCACACATACACACCCTCGGGGTTGAGACTGGACACTAGAGGGTTTTGCAGGTTGCGTGGATGTCCCAGGAACTGTTTGGCAGTGGGGCGAGGCGGTGACTCCATTTGAGTTACACTGAGGCCTGGTGGAGAAACAGAAATACGATGAGAGGGCCAGTCCTCTAACTTTAACAGCAGAGTATACAACGTTGAACTGTGTTTCCATACCTCCGTTCCTGTACCCAACTTGCAGAAGATGTGCCAGTTCTAACTGCTCCAGTTGCTCCTGAAGCTCGGTGCGTGAGTGGGTGTGCGCTGGCAGGACACCTGTCTGTTGTATAAACTGCTGCAGGTTACACTGCCTCAGCTCCTTATTCAACTCCTCCAGCTCATCCTGCTTGTCCTTAGATGGGGAAAAAACACGGATCAGTGAGGAAAACAAAAGGACAATTGAGAGCTCACATCAGTCAGCGCTGACTCACTGAGCGCTGACACCTTGTTTGCCTGTAAATGGGATGAGCTAAACATGCCTGCTATTCAGTAGATACAATTATGTTCTGCATTGCTTGAATGTTAACTGTAGTAATAACAAACCAACCGCATAATTTAAACTACTTATAAAGGCAGGACTTCTGTGTGTACTTCTACTATAAATATCAAGCAGCCTTTCACCATAAGGGGGCAGCAGAGTCTATACATCAAGTCTAATTTCACTGACAGAGACTATCAGCTATCATGCACCCTTAGAACATTCAGCTGCAATGAATCATCAAAGTTTTAATTCCATCCGATTCCAAAAGCCTGTGGCGTATGCTTATCAATGGATACATACCAAATGCTCATTTGCCTGTTACATTTCAAAGTTGTCTCAATCAACCAGGTGCCAAGAGGCCAAGATATGAATCACCTCCAATAAATTAAAACACGGAGATCAGAGATGCTCCATAGAGACAGTGGCATCACCTTCGCGCACACAGATTAAACTGTGATGCCGACAAACAGGCCAGTCAATCAGTCCTAATCGACTATCCATTTGTGCTTAATCAATGTGTCTGCACACAAGACAGGAAGCAGCAGCAGTATGCTGGAGACCCAACTCCAGCGCCTGTGTTTGTTTGTGCCTGTAATCAGCCTCAAATGTGGCCTGCTGAGGCAGTTCACACCTGCAGGTCTGCCTCCATTAGCCTAATGACAGGAACGCTGTGCTCATCATCACCAGCACTTAAACACTCGACTGTCAGCCTCGACCTATCGGCTGACTGATGACGGACAGTCAGACATGCACCCCTTTCAATTACTATGAACTGAACTGTATTATACTGTATTATGTTACGAGGATTAACATGCATCTCATTTCTAGGCGACAACTGCCTGGGTGGCCAAACGCCTCTGTGGTTACTTTGGGATTATAAACTCTTGCAGTCCTGTTATAACATGGTGGTACATATTATACCAGGATGTATGAAAAAACAAAAACCTAATGCCCCTGTTATGCAGCAGGATGCCATCTATATAATTGGTAAATTGATCATGACACAGTCCTTCTCTGTTCCCATCAATCGGGCAGTAAATGTTGACTCAGACACTCTTCACAAGGATGACTGACTGAAAAGCAAATTAGCTTATCGTCATGTTTTAATCAGTTTTGCAGACTGTTTGTTAGTTAATACTTTTAAACCAGTGGGTTGAGCATTAGACACAAAGACCGTTCAGTCTGGCTATGCTAATGAAAACAGGGAAGCACTTGTTTTTACTGTCCTCCGTTTCCTTATGTACAATAAAAGCAAAATTAAATTCTTCACTCCCCTGGCTGGAACTAGTCTGAATGAGCTCCATGAAGTGGATACCCGAGTACAGGGTTTCATTTGGATTATGAGGAAACTCGAGTTTCGAGCTTCAAACTGGGTTTAGATTTTATTGATACAGCCACATCTCTGACAACCACCAATGACAAACAATGACACCACAAACTACCATACGTTGAGGCTGAGTAGATCCAATAAAAGGGGCTTTTGTTCTACAAATCAATCCTCTTTAATCTCTTTTTCCATACACAGGGTACAAAAATATGTAGATACTGGCAATGTAATAGAAACACCATTCGTAACCATGTGTTCAGAACATGCATACAACAGGATACCTGCCAAACCAGTTTGGCAAGACTTGCACAATGTTTTCCATACAATATAACAGTTTCATACAAGGTAGCATATGAGTATACAGCATTCATGTCATCATACTTTGTGGAATAATTATTCATATATAAAAAGAAATGCCACAATAAATCATGTATTCAAGTGTCTCTGCACTGATGTTAGTCTGCTGCAGTATGCAGGTAGGAGAGGGATATAGTTTTACAGTATGGCTAGATGAGGGTCTGTGCTACACCCCTCAAATGACAACACATGGGCTGATGGGGATTTATAGCCCTTTCTCCAGAACCGTCACCTCTCTCCTTACCTGCATCAGAGACTCTGCCTTCCCCAGAGCCTTGTCAGTCTCAGACAGTTGCTCCTCCAGCTCTGTCCGGTGATTCTCCCGGCTCTTGAGCTCTGCCTTAATGGCATCAAGGGATTCCTCGGGACAGTTGGCTTTCCCTTCCGTCTGGCTTTCCCGCTGGATCTCTTGCTCCAGCTGAGCTGAGCGAACAGAGACGTCGTGGAGCCGCCGTCCGCAGTCGTCGAGCTTGGCATGGAGCTCCCCCAGCTTCTTTCTCATTCCTCGCTCCCTCTCCACCTCTGCCTGAAGCTCCTCCTCCCAGTACTGCTCGTGGGCCAGCTCGGCCTGGTTCCTCCGCACCTCTAGCTCCAAAGTGTCCATCTCTTCCTGCAAGTGAGCGTCAGAAACTGGTGATGGACACGGAGATGGGTAGGGACGCTCCCAGGTATGTGACTCCCTCTCTAGAGCTTCTAGCTGGGCCTCCATGGCCCTCAGTCTTTCCTGTTGCTGAAGAACCTTCCTGAAGACCTCCTCTTTGGCTGGGCCTACAGGTGGTGATGGAGATGGAGATGGTGATAGCACATGAGGGGAAACAGGGCTGGGAGAAGGGCAGGGGGAGGCTCTTTGCTCTGGAGAGTCCTGAGCAGACCTCTGAAACTGTTTGCTTCTAGGAGAGGTGGATGGCCCTAGGTTAAAGGTGAGTGCTTTCTTAGGCTGGCTGCGTTTGGAAGGCTCTGGCTCAGGAAGCTTGGGCAGTGGAGGGGGGCTTGGCCTGTCCTGTTTTGAGATGGGTACGTCACTGCTGCTCGGGCCGGTACGGCGCAGGAAGAACTGAACTTCGCCTCCATGTTGGCCTAACTTAGCCAGAGACTCCAGAGGCTTCTCTGTGGCCAACAGCTGCCTTTCTGTCTCCCTAAGACGCTGGATGAGA
This sequence comes from Cyclopterus lumpus, assembly GCF_009769545.1. Lineage (NCBI taxonomy): Eukaryota > Metazoa > Chordata > Actinopteri > Perciformes > Cyclopteridae > Cyclopterus > Cyclopterus lumpus. Next base: position 16,902,733 of record NC_046971.1, read on the forward strand.
ACATAACGGCCTGTCTGACCTGGGGACAGAGAGAAACGGGGAGTGAGGACAAAGACATACACCTACAAGCTGAAAGACAACATAAACAACCTTGCTATAAACATCCCCACATCAAACTGAAGAGGCAGTCAAGAACTTTCTTCTTCTTCACCGTTATTAATGCTGTTAATTAAATCCAGCTTCTACGGAAGTAGCGCGAGTGAGCAAATGAAATCAGATGCATTATGATGATGCTGATACCTTTAAATCTCTGCCTCTGAGGATTGGAAGAAAGGCTTCTTCGTAAGACTTGCACAACATATAAAAAATGTTCAAATAAACTGAAGTTTCCACAAGGACCTTGAAATTAGGACAAGCCCTCCCTGATGACTTGGCAGGCAGCTCACAAATGGAAGGAGGAGAGTGCTAAATCTGGATGTATGTTGTTCAACGCAGCTGCAGCGCAAGGCTTGAATAAAGCCAGCGGATACAGAGACAGGGAGCCGGAAATCCAAACTGACCCCCTGAAAATCCAACAGAGTGCTCAATTTGGGTCAGAGGAGAATGAAAAGGTGAGTGCTGAACCGGGTTGTTGCAACCTTAGCATGTACTCATGTTTTGTCTGACTCAAATTCCCCATCGCTGTTATCTAATCACTTCAGGCAAGATAAATTAATTAAGCACACATACAAGGTGCCAAGTGGAGGCTGGTATCACAACATGGTGACCCAACGATTTTACAACAGGAAAGAGTTTGAGGTACTCACCAATGGCCTGGGCCAGAGCGATGACCACATCCTGGCAGGACGTCTCCTCCGACAGGCCGCACACCACCCGCACTACTCCGTCCACCCACACTTTGAGCTCCATCTGGGACCAGGCAGGAGGAGGTGAAGGGTAAAATGGTCTTTAATACGGGTCACTTCAGCTTGGCTTGACTGAACTCAACACCGCATGGCACAGACTCTGAAAAAGGAAAAAAGAGAGAGACATGTTACGCGCGTGTCGATAAGATTGAGGATTGATCCAGAAATCAGTTGTAACAAACAAACTTTTGTAATTGAAGAAAAAGTAGGGAGCTTATTGAGAGGACACAAAAGACACCATGCTAACTCTCTAAAGGCTTCACTGGTCATATTGTAATCTCACTCCAACATGTGACACTTGTTGATAATCAAAACACAACACATTGCAAGCTGTCATATATACACGGCACCATCACTTAGTCAATTTGTTGAAATACCAGTTTCTAGTCCAAACAGTGCCGACTTCAAAAAGTACTGTGTTGGGTGAGAGTATGACTGAATTGTAAATTTCACAACCAGCAGCCGAGGGGGGAGAGCAGTGTAGCATGTTGTTAAGTTTCTAGTGGTTAGTTAAGAGCTTGTGGACCTGGAAGCATAAATGCCAATCTGTAACCCAATTAAACGCTCTGCTGCCCTCCTTCAAAGCAGTTATGATAGCTTACTGCCGAGGGGAACGGACAGGGAAAGTGGAGCAACTCGAGTGTGTCTACGTTTGGGAGAGGGTGTTTGTGCGGGTAGAAATACATATAAACATGGCAGGAGAGAAAGAACACGTGTGTGGGTAGAAATAAATATAAACATGGCAGGAGAGAAAGAACAAGTGTGTGTGTGTTCTTCAGTTTGATCCCCTTAGCAGGGCCAGAACTGGGTCTCATCAGACTTCACACAGTCGATCAACAGGTTGCCTTATACGCGCCGGGCAGCAGGTTTAACCTAAATTGTTAATACTTGTGTTATGTTCAGTCCTCTGTCTGTCTGTCTGTCTGTCTGTCTGTCTGTCGGTCTGTACTTTTACAGCTAAGCTTCAAAACAAGGTAATAAAAAAACGCAGTGCTCATAAAAAGTAAAATGCCTTGGGCGGTGGCAGGATTATCTCTAGAGCTTGGCACAGTAAATGAAACATTGTAGCCTAGGTGGGTAAAAGACAACTCTTCACCCAGAGTCAGACAGATGGTGTTCTCTTTCTGCCTGTCTCTCCGGTTCGCAATGGGAGGTGTTTAATACCGAGCCCCACCATTATCTTGCCCCTCATTCAGGGCCTGGCTCTGCTCCACTGGCTGCCTATAGGGAGCTGCTTTGGAGGAATGCACTGACTTCATCTGCCAGCCGGAAGAATTCCTGCTTTTTTCTTAACAAAGCCCTCCCCCCGCCCCTCGTCTGCCGCTGACCTGGCTGCCCCGCACCACCATCACTTGTCCGCTGTTTAAACGGCAAACACAAACTCTGCTGGGGAGCAACAGCCGCTCTGATGTGGCAACAACATCACACAGAACAGCTCAACATGACACCGCATACGGGAGGGAATGACGACACAGCTCGGAGATTGAACCCGCGGATCGAGATCACAGGAAACGAGCGAGGAGATAGAGATTGTGGATGTGGTAGAAGGTATTTTGAGCTACGCGAAGCGCGGTGGTTTCATCTGGAGAGACAGTTGATATTAAAAGGGAGTGCTAACCAAAATCCAACACCAGGAGTTTCAACACATCTGAGATGTCAATGAGTGCTTTAAGAGGGCACAGAGTGTGCTGTGTTGCAATACATAATTAAGGCTAACTAGTTGAGTAACAGAGTCAGTAGACAATCATTTACTTTAGCTGGGAGGCTTCTTTTTTTTTTTTAAACATGCAGAGGTGAACAGGAATACCCATTTCGCGTCTTCAAGCCTCATGCAGTGGAATACTACCTCACAGGCCAGAACAAAACTTTCCCCTACGCAAAAGCATTTTTATACCCGAGAGTAAACTGTGAGAAAACTGCTAACAAAAGATCAAACAGATTTTTGTCAAATACATGCCTGCATGAATTTCACCCTCCCGTGATGCTTAGCTCTTGTCCCTTCTGTCTGGTGAAATGTGATAATCTGCACTAACAGGAAACAACCAGGCCTGTGAGTCTCAGGTTGCTATCTATTCTCTTTGTCACAGGCACAAAAACACTGAAAACCAGACATCCGTCTAACCCAGCGCAGCTCCGGAGTCCTGTTCTCAGTTCTTATTGAAATACAGATAGAGGAGAAGCACCTTTACATTGTTTGAGTAATGTAGTCTCTGAATCATAAAGTGTACCATCACCGTAGGCTCTGAACACACAACACACGACAGGGGTCTGAAATAATGGTTGAAATACTGCAGGAGCCTGTAGAACGGCCTGTCAATAAACACATTTGAGATGCAAACAGGGGGCGACTCCAAGCCTATGTAGAATGTTTGGTTTCAGAGTCAACATGCAAAATGCTGTAAACAAACACCGGCTTCAGACTGCTTTGCACATTTACAGTCATGTGCACACACACACACACATATTCTAATATAAGCCGCTAAAGTTATCCGAAAGGCATCATCTTCCACACCCACCCTTTAATCTCAGGTTACCCCCCAAAACAGAAGAAAAAAACAGCCCCACCCACCCAAATTGGCACAGGGCAGTTTCGGTTGAAACTCTGAGCTCAGATGTTTTCTCAGACGAAAGAAATCAAGAAAATGTCAAAAAGAACACTCAGACACATGCAAATCCACAAAGAAGCCATGTGGCGAGGTCAAATTGGATAAATAAAATAGGCTAGTATGATGAAAGGGAGAAAAGGAGAGACAGTGAAGAAGACAGACAGTGAGCAAATGAGAATAAATGTGGGATAGGGGACTGACAGATAAGACAGATAGAGAAAAGCGCAGTGATTGGAGCCATGTGCCATTCCCTCTGTCCCCTCTCATCATCGCTCACCCATCCAGCTAACCCGCTTTGCGTCTTTCATCACCCTGTCTGTGCCTCTGTCTGTCTCTCTTCAATAACAGCCTCGCTGAATTCGACTCAAGGCAGAAGTGGTTAGCACCACAGCCCTGGGCATGCTTCGGCTCGTCTGTGTGCCATCCTGTGTGAGCAACTGTCACAGGCTGTGAATGATGGGCCTTTTTGGACAAGCGGGGCACAGAGAAGTGTCCAAATGCCAAAACTGCAACACTGCAGATATCCAATCTCCACATATTGTTGTGCTTTTCCCCTTAAAGAAACGTGAAAATTTAAAAGCAAGACAGTAATACGCAATAACGTTTTTTTTTGTTGAAAAGTCACGTACAAGCATAAATGCACCAGGACTCATGCAGTTGGACGGACACACCCTTCCGCCTTGATTTTATTTGAAGATGAACCATTCATTTCTGTTCTAGTCATGAGCAGTATTGAGCAACACGCAAAACAGAGTAAAGCTCATCAGGAAAATTCCAAGAAAAGGTTATAAATTCACCGTGGCTTCTCAACACCTGAGCCCTGAGGCTAATAGAAGAGTATGCTTACTTAGTGTGTAATGTCTGAGTGCGCGGGAAGTACAGTACAACGTGTCATGCTGGTGGAATGGTCAAAGGTTGGGTTTGCTTGCATTCATGTACACGCCTGTATGTGCAAGTGTGTTTGCAAGCAGACATGCCATGTTGGCCTATCTTCATGAGATGTCACTCCAGTGATTAGTGTGCTATCTCTGCAGCAACAGAGGTCCAGGGGAACAATGGCAGGAGTAAAGGGCAGAGTGTACATCACGCAGCGCTTCAGAGCCGAACCGCAAGACGGATACACAAACACACAGCAACACAACAAGTAGACACTGTTATCCCTATCAGTATCAGCAGAGACAACCAGTCCCTGGCCCTGGCTGGTTAAAGTGGACATAATGGGTTTTGCTGTTAAGAGGACAATGAACAGTGCTGGCCGGGTGAAGCTGTGTCCTCAGTGCCACTCTGGTCCAGGTTGGCAGAGACACACAAACACTCAAAGAGCCAGTAACGTGCTGGGACCGAGCAGCTTGGTCCTATCTGTCCTGCAGAGACACTATTGTTGCCCTGGTTCCACACTTAGCAGACAGCGTTGCCTCTTCTGTGGCCCCTGGCAACGCTGGGTCGTCTGCCGTGCCACGGCAGCTTTTAGTGTCATTCTGCCGTGTCTACATGTTACCACAAATAAAACTCATAAAAGGGAAAACAGATACTTTCTTTTGTCCTGCCTTGCCTCCCGTTTTTTTCCTTTCTGTATTCCTCTTCCCCCTTCTTCGTCATCCAGTGTTTCAATGGACCAAGTGAGCACAGTGAATGTGTTCAAGGACCGGTGAGAACACAAACCAACAGAAAGGTTCACAAGATGCCCGTAGTTGAGCGCAGCGCAATAATTATTAAGAAAATGATCCTTTTGCTACAGCAATTATAACTAGTTCTCTGTGGAAAATGTGTGATGAATCACATGGGTATTCCCAGCCACTGCTTCATTACACAACGAAAAAAAAGAGCCTGGGCTCAGTAAAGCTTCCCGACATAGCACTTTAATGAACAAGGCTGTGTAGAATTGTCACATTGTTACTTTTGTATCTCCCATTACAAAGTATTGTTTGACTAAGAAGTCTTTCTTGCATCCAGGATTGCATACAAAGATATTTGAAGAGACGCTTTACACTGCATATTAACACCGACAGGAGCCTTGTGTCTTTATCTGCATCTCCAAAAGCATCACAATGTATTTTAAATTCTCCAACAGCCACATGACACCATAACTCCCATGTCGAAGTCCTAATGAGCACGGCTTTCGTGCGAGGGAACCAGACCTCGATTCTGAGGGCTTCTATTGGCCGATATTAAAACTAAATAGCTTTCCCATGTAGACATACCTCTTACACAGGCGATTATTTGGGTTTTTTTGTCTCGGAGTTGTTAACAAAACATCAAACAGCAACATGTTCACTTTCTGGTTTTTGGAACTTGCTCTACATTTGAAAAGAAAACCGGGTTGTGTGTGCTTTTGTTGCACTGCCAAGATAACATTTTATTGGTGTGCCAACATTAGAGTATGCATATGTAAAAATGTGTGTTTTGCTACAACAGGGACGATGACTGTGCTGCTTCTTCTTCATCACAGTGGAGGGCCAGGCTGCAGCAGACTCTCCAGACATACTGCTTGTTAATTACACTGAACGGTTGCCTGGTTCCCCGCTAACGGAGCTTCACTGAAGCCTCAACACACCTAATGAATAATGCATTTTTTTCAAAGCACATTTATTTGGCAAATATTTCTCGGAACAAAATCCAAATGCTTGTTATCGACCAACTCTTTGAAAATGCCCCCCCCCCCTCTCCCCGTTCGCCTATATCGCTCCTCTATTGACATGCTAATGACTCAGCACAAAGGAATCAGAAACAGCACTAATAAGCTTTAGTCGTCATACTTGCATACAGGGAGCTGTCGCTGCAGCCTTCTCCATTATAATGATTGCTCGTCCAAGTGTGACATTTCAATGAGAGTGGATCAGTGGTTCATTAATGCAGGGGACACCTTTCCTTCTAAATCAAGGACAAATATAGGCAGCGGTACTATTTACAAAAGCAGACTTGCTAATAAAAGGATTGTAACTCAAATCCCAGCTCAGCTGGACAAATGGGATTATTCAACTCTTCCCTTCTATATCTCATGCACAGTCACTAGACACACACGCTGTGTAATCGCTGTGCATGTAATGGATGATTGAGGAGGGTTTAAAGGTTGATGTCGATTACTCTAGTTGATCTGAAGCGGGCCTCGACATGGCAATTCAGAGTCTGGCCATCACCTGTGGTTGTCACTACCACTTCAGTCAGTGTGTAAAACAGCACTTAGTGTGAAATCCCAGTCATCGTGAATCACCAGCAGCACTCACACAGACAGATTGTAACCTGGCCTGAACCACAAGAGAGAAGGAAATGGAAAAGGTGGTAGAGAAAGAATCTTTATTTAATTTGAATATTGGAAAATGCTTCAGAAGTAGTTTGGTTATTCTAACTTCTAATTCTAAAAATAGTTTTGAATTCCGTTGAAAGGCAATAAGGTACACACTCGCATGAGCAATAGTTTACACAGCCCTGGCCACGATAAAACCCTTCTACATTATTCATCTCCCCGGGAGAAAGACTTACTCATACCTGATTTGGCCGTAGTCATCCTCTCATTCGCTTTAATCCTGATAACCGAGCGGAGGCGAGTACATTAGAGACCAGGAATTTGTTTGTGCGATCTCATGGATCCATCCACAAAGCCAGCTGCTAATGGTGAGAATGCTAATGCAGGACTGCACATCGCCTGTGGAAGGTCGGGCAGAGCCGGCCTCTACCGAGAGCTCTGATCGGGATGAGTGGTTTGGCTGTCTGCAGGCTTCACCCTGCGAGTACAGGAGTTTGTATTGTTGGTTGAGCCGGAGAAGAAGGCTCGCAGACTGCTGATGGGCACCCATGTGTAATTATATACTCCCGACCTGACTCAGCAATACTTGCACGGGAAGGAGGACATTGCTCTGTTCCCAGCCACACTCATATGTACACAGCACACACATATAGGTCGTGCAGTAACTACATGCACATATAACTGTAAAAGTGAACCGACTAATTTCAAGGATTGCAATTTACGCTGTACATGAGTGGAAATGAGTAGGCTTAAAATTATTAACACATCCTATTTATAGTTGAGTTTTTGTGCAGGTGCATGTGTGGGGGCCCAGCTCTCACTTCCTGCTCGCCTGCATGCATGTGTCATTGAGGAATCATGAATGCCACGTCCTTCAGTGTCACAGGTTTGAAGCTAAACTCATTAGTAATTTAAAAAGGTAGGCTTCCACGTCTGCTCATATCAATAATTCACTCCATTGTTTTTGTTATCTTACATTCCTTAAACACAATCCAAAATAGGGGCTCAAATAATACAAAAGAAAACATTAATTGTTCAATCTATGCAACTAAATGTTATTGAAGTCATATAGTTGAAACTTCATAGACAGAGTTATTGAAGGAAGGCCTTTTTTGTCAGTGAATGAGACAATGCATGATGCAATGTAGACGTGTTATATTATCAGAGCTGAATATTGCCATTAGCAAATACAAAATTAGCAAAAACAAATATCTATGTGTTGCTGCAAAGAAATTTGCAAACTAGAGAGCTCAAAACCACAAACTGAGATCATCTCCACAGTCAAATCCTGTGTTTACAGCGATATACTAGCTCGTAGGCTAGGCGGTTATCAATCCAGGAAAGAGCAGGTGCACATTCTTGTGCAGGGTTGGAACGGTAATAATATGCCAAAAATATATGACTCCGACAGAGTGAAAACACAGACCCATCATCAGATGAAAGTGAAGGATTCCACCCCGTTTCCTCCCAAGACATCAATCTGAGGTCACCGACATTACACGGCACTTCCCAAACTAGTACTACGGCTAATGTGATCCAGTCACCTCTGGTTTTGATTAGACTCAACTTTGAAACTGAAAGCCAAAGTTCCTGACTGTGACATTCTTGGAACAAATGCAAGGAAAGTTTGAGAGAGAAAACCGCAGGCTGTACAGATTAACATGTTATTCCATTGCCAAGGTCAGCCTGCTATGCAAAACATCTCTTCTCACACCCTACCAATATTTACCTAGGGAGTTTCAACATACCAGGCCCTTGGAGACAGGGATACAGGTAAACACAGCCATGGAGCGGGAGAGAGCGGGAGTCTGCATGTGTGTGTTTGTGCGTCAGACCTTCAGGTGACCTGTCACACAGCTCGTCAAACCGACTGCAACCGACTGATACCATGTTGTCTATTTGTTAACATGAAGGGAATTCATTCCACAAAAATGCTGTCGTCTGTGCTGAGATAAGGTCTAAACCGGGGGCGTGCGGACAGACGGGCACTGTGGGAAGCACAATGTGACAATCGGACTCTGAACCATGTTTGACTTCAGTTGATGAACAAGCGTTTGTCCTGACGACACTTCCCTTCCATTTCAAGTCACACTGCTTTGTATAGATGTTAGAGTCTTATTCTGAATGAACCACGTCTCATAAGTGAAAACATAGTATTATACCAGAGACTGGAGCGGAGATAAGAGGCTAGTTAATGTACAAATAGAAATAAACCTCACACACAACACAAGGAAGAAAAAATATATCATAAACGAACATGCATAAGGAGGAACAAAGGGACTATTATCAAAGATGGTCAGGCAGAGTGCATCTTTTTCCCACAGGCATCAATGACATCTTTTATTTTATGACATGCATGAGAGTGCAGAGGTTCACCAATACAGAATAATTATAGCATAAATGCCAAAAAAGTGAATCTTGTGTGTGTGTTTAATGTGTTGGGAAGAGGATATAACCACATTAAGGATGATGTTAATGCAAATATGGCAAGATATTGTATAATCTTTTCAACACTAACATTCATACCATACCACGCTATGAAACAAAACTCTTCCAAATCTTAGTCTAAGAATAGAGATGCCAAATGTCTCAAATATGAAATGCAATAACTTTGCCTAAAAATAAATAAATAGTAGAACAAGCTTTAGATTTAAATCTGACCAAAAAGTGAGCAAACATGATTTCAAATCTGAGCAGAAATTTGATGCACAGTGTTGATCGATACCGAAAAAGGTATTGAGGGTTGATACCCAGCCCTAAATGTGCTCATTTACAACATAGGGAAAGTAAAGGGTGGAATCTGTTTGTGTTGCATGTGGATCAAAAGGCTTAGGGTGGGCCTCTCAATAAGCCTGATTTACAGCCTGATGGGGAGGTGTCACACGGCTCTCTCTCCCTGTCATTACTCTGAGGAGGAGCGACGATCACGCCTATCAGAGAAGTGTGGGGGGAGGATGTATGGACAGTCAGGATGAGTAAGAAAACGGTAGAAGGGCAGGGTGTAGATTTATAGCTGATTCACAGTATCCTAAGAACTCCTTCGGGACCTTCACTTCCAGAAAGCTGCCTTTCCCCCCGCTGACTCAAGACCAGTGATCTTTGGCATAGATACACGTCCATGCACACACAGCTTAACAATTACAAGGCTGCTGTTGTTGAGTTTAACATGAGAGATACGTTCGCTGCTCCTCGGGAACCACAAAGAGAGGCGGAGTGGGTGGGTGGGGGGGTGGGGGGCTGGACAAGACAGCGTTTGTTGTATTTGTTAAAGAGGGAATATTCAACAGCAGGCGGACGGACACACAAACACCCAGCCTGAAATATGTCAAAACAAAGCTGACCACACAATTACTATGGTTGGTTTCGTAGAGAAGATAACGGAGGACCTGTTTCAGGAATAAAGTTGACCACATTAACTGTCCAACATTGCAACGTAAAACCTGGAGCACTTTGTGTTTAGTTCATTTGAGAAAGAACCAGGCTTTACTCTGCCAAGGCAACCGGGCAACTCAGTCAAGCTGCGTCTTGGAGCAGGGCCCAGAGTCAAACATTGTACCTTAAACCGCAGAGAAGCAGGTAACCCGAGGCTGAGAGTACGTCTTATCTGCTCATCTTTATGGATGACAAAAGTGTCCGCTCTTATCTCTTTGTCACTGGGCTGTGGAGAGCATGGTGGTCGTACGTAAACAATCACATGCACATTCAGTGGCACAGATCTATCTGTAAAGTAGTGTTTCAGTATATGGTAACTTGGTAAAACGGATGGAATGAAGATGTGCATCTGACTCTTCACTACGTCTTGTGTTTTCATCTTTAGTTATTTGGTAAGATCTTTTCCTGGGTGCTTTTGACAACTCTCTACAAAACTACAACCCTCATCCTGAATACTGTCACATGCTTCCAACTCATCATGCCCTGGTTCTGCACCTGCATTTAAATAAATGAAACATTATAATTACTAATGCTCTAATGTTTAGCAAATATGATATTTAAGGACATCCTGCAATGTAAACTTACAGTTGTCAGACAGAAGCTGGGGAATATTTTATATATATTTATTTTTAAACTTTGTCAAATATATATGGGAAATTCTTGCAGTTCTGATTCTTGCCACGCCCTCCTGCATAGGTGCACTACTGCTCACCAATGTGCGCTCTGTACCAGAAGCTGCCATCTTCCCATTCGCTTGTTTTGCTTCTAATGTGCTACACATCTACATTCAACGACATGTCTAACGTCAAGCCTCTCCGGGTGAGGGACGAGTCTGTCACTTCCACCTGCCTCTCTCCTCTCCCATCTGTTGATTTAGTATCTCCGAGGCAGACGCTTTTTTCTTTCTTGCTGGAGTCTTGACCCCCCCTCATGGCCCTGTCCGGGGCCCTTGGCCGAGGCACCATGTTATTTACTGCCCAGATAGCTCTGTGTGTCGAGAGTCAACACGGCATGGCTGGTTGAGCAAGGAAGCAACCTGCTGCTCATTCTCTCTCTCACTCAAACTCACACACACACACACACACACACACACACACACACACACACACACACACACAGTCACATGACCGTCCCAGGGGGCTGGCAGAGATGTTTACCCGCGCTACAATCACTACACACGGTAGAATTGAGAGCCATGGACAGAAAGACAAACAGACACAGGCTGAAACCCCAGCAACTACAACCTGACAACTACAACCTGACAACCTGAGTGGTTTCAAGCTGTTACAAAAGCAGGAAATGTGAAGCTTTGGGTTTGATGTGGTGACAGAGCAAACACCCATGAAGGCTAAAGTTCAAACTGAAAGGACATGACAGCATTCACCCAGGTGATCTTTACAGTCAGCTGGACTCATTTGGGAGTGGGAACATATCCTTAGGATGACTAAGCTCTGTAAGAACAATCACACTGACTGAAGACAACAAACACGTAGAGGCTTTTAGTTGGCAAAAATCCATTCCCTTAGGGATGCGTTTCTCAAACCTCCAGCTGGGATCAGAAACACCAAGATGCTTGTTTCAAATCGGTCCAAAGAATTCGGCAACAACGATGTGTGTTTAAGTGCTCTTAAAAGGTTCATGCCTTAAGATCTAAAAGCAGAACTGCAGAGAAATTCTTTCTCCAAATCCCCTCCTTCCTCTCAGCAATTATAGCCTCCCAACTGACAAACTACAGGTCTGTTATGTTTGTCTTTACCTCCTCGGATACAACAGGTGAAGTAAGGCCTGTGTGTGCTGGGCTGGATGCCAGTCTCCTTCTGGTTCTGCTAGTCAAGTACATAATACCCTTCCTGGTACAACAAATAGCACCTGGGGACTGAGGGAGGAAGAGCCCTACTTCTTAAAAAAAAAAAGACTGTCCGGAAAACACACAATATTTTTTTTACTGAGAATTTGCAATCTTGTACAAGAGGATGGGTACAGCAGCCTGCACCAGAAAAGACGGAATGTTCCCCCTTAATAAAATCCTGTGGGAAAAGTGTGCCATGGTAAACTTGGGGAGGATGATTAATTTAGAGAATTACAGAAGATTTAAAAAAATTGAAAACTGGGTTGAATTTGGATTGAAAATAGGGGTGAGATGAGGGAGCCGGATGCGAGGATGTGAATGTGATGCAAGGAGGACCGGGATCAATCTTTTATCACTGCAGTGTGCTTTCATCCCTAATGGATCCGACATGAGCAGAGCACAGCACTACCTTCCGTCACATTGCACAGGCCGGGGAAGGACGCACGGAAAGAACAAGAGGGAGCAAGAGTGGTAGATGGAGCAACACGTGAGAAAGACAGACAGAGGGGGAGAAAGTGGTTCAAACCGCCCTCCCGGAAAAAAAAAAAATCTCTCCAACCAAAACACGCAAACACATTATTTTGCTGACATGCTGTCATAGCGTTTTCAATTACATCTGGCCCCGAGTGCAACTGCAGGAGTTGTGGAAACACTCCTGATAAGGACGATGAGAAATTAAGTCTCTTCCCAGCATGAAGAATGACTTTGAAAAAATTCCCATCAAAAATCGTGACAGATCTCTCGGTGTGCATGGGGGGACACAGACAGACAGACAGACAGACTAGAAAAAGAGGAGAGTCCATCTGTGTATTTGAGCAGTGAAAGAGCAGTAAAAATAACATTGCGAGAGAACAAGGCTCAACGACTCTCAGAGGACACTCTGCTCTCTCTCCATGCTGAAAAGGCTCATTCATGTGATAGAAAACGAGAAATATCTCAGCAGTGAGGGAGACACAAAGGGAAGGAGAGAGAAAAGAAGTGCCAACTAAACGAGGCTTGAAAGAAAAAAGCTGAAAGTTTTAGAATGCATTCGGGTGGCTGGCAACCATTATCATCCGCCATCTGAGAGTTGCTTTAGGAATAATATCTTTAGTGTTTCAAAGACCACTGCTCTTCTTTTGACACACCTCCCATATTTTACAAATATGTACTATATAACAAATGTAACAAATGTACTATACTTAAGACGACTGGTTTCTTAGGGAGCTTCTGGTACGCAGAGTCGGTATCAGCACCTGACAAAGTTAAATGAGCAAACAAGGATTACCAAGAGCAGGAACATATTACTAAGAAAAGTTTTTAAAAAAGTAGTAGAAACTGAATGGGATCGCTAGAATACAAGTAAATGAATGGGAACCAAGTGAAAGCTCTGATATAAGCCTAATTCAAAGTTGTCTGCTATCTCTCTGGAACCAATCATCGTGTGAAACACACAAACAGAGATAACACATGAGGTATAACCGTGTAACTCCCACAATCAGTCAAGAACTAAAATAATCACTCCCTAGGCGGGGCGAGGGATGGCCTCCGAATGGATAACAAATACAGCCTGCCAATGAGCTCCAAGTTCCACTATCTGACACGTACCATGCTGGCAAATGTTAAATAAGATGCAAGTCATGCATAACGATGAGTCAATGTTTGAATAGGCTTAGAGTGGTCGTGTGCATTAGTTTTGGCATTTGAGATGTGTACAACGTTAACAGTTGAATGAGGTAGGAGCATGCTCATGCCCTCCATAAATGAGTCGTTAATCCCACGGTGGTAACAGGAGCAGCCCGTGTGACAGTGGGCCAGTGCAAGAGAAAGCCTGCACATGTCTCACAGTTCCAACACACTTGTACACAGAAAAGACATGCAAATAGGGGTCGGCTCTCTGACTCTGACACTGGGAGTACTCCAAACACAAAGAGAAAAACTCAAAGTTAAAAAAAACACGAGTGGCCAAAGAGTGGAGTTTCACCCAAACAGGTTTGGGTCCTTTTTCCCATACAGGAATACTTTGTGTGGCGGGTCTATAGTCAACAGGTACACGTAATGTCACAGTTCAGCTCCCCGAAGACATAACACGAGATTCTCTTTGTTTCTCTCCCACTCACAAAAAATATCCACACACAAAGCTCACACTTAAGATAGCTCTCCTAACGTACACGCTGGAGCAAACGGCACCGCCAGAGACAGATCGGCTGACTTCAGAGAAACTTCCCGACGCTGACATTCAAACGGGCAAGGACACATTCAAACAATCCCCAAAAAGAAAGCTCTTGCACTCACCGAGTGAGAGGACCTTCTTCTTCTCTTCTGTGTCTTTAATTCCTCTGTTGTTTTTTTTTGTTATTCTCTCCGTCTCTTTTCCTCAAATCCTTTACTTCTGTCAGAGCAGCAGAGCCGGTTGTGCGACTGGTGTGTACAAGGCAGCGACTGAAGGGTGTGGGTGGGTGTGTGTGTGTGTGTGTGTGTGTGTGTGTGTGTGTGTGTGTGTGTGAGTCTAGAGTCCTGAGGTCAGAGGGAGATATAAAGGATGTCGCGACTTCACCGCTCTATCCAACTGCCTTCGCCTGGCTTGCTGCCTCAGGAATGCACTTCTCCTGGGTGTCCTCACCACAGCCAAGATCTGACAGACTGCTGGGGATCTCTCTCTCTCTCCCTCCCTCTCTCTCTCCCTCGCTGTCTCCACCCCTCCTCCTTTTCTCTGCCTCTCACACACACAGAAACACCAGTCACTCCTCTCCCCACCCTTTCTTGTCGTGCTGACGGATCAGGTACCTCCCCCTTTTTCAGGTAGTTGAAAGAGTGTTTTTCGTCTTTGTCGTTCTCGCTCCGTATCAATTTCCTCAGTTATTCTCTTTTTATCCTACATTCTCCAATGACACAAAGGGAGGCTTCATGACTGCGATAGGAGAGATAAGAGCAGAATAAACTTGAACTCTTAGCATGCATGTGTATTTACATACGACTCTACTGTTTGTACAATCCATAGCCTGAGGTATTAGACATTCACCCTGTGGCCTCCAGTCACATGAACAGCTGATTACACAAATGAGTCCGTCAGGTGATTTTCTTCCTTTTCCTGGAATGAGGTAATCGTCCGGCCGACCAGGTGCAATTGGTGAGTCTGCGTGTCTGTGTGTGTGTGTGTGTGTGTCTGTGTTTGAGTTGGACAACCTAAAATCGGACAACCCTGGTGTAGGGAGCGTCACGTGTACAAAACAAAAGCCAATTATTACTACTCAACATGCAATCATAAAACAATGCCACACTCTTGAACCTTCCATCTCCACAGCTCCCTCCCACACCCAAACACAGAGCTAAGACATGCGTGACTAATGGGTCAGGCAGAATGTGTAGGAGCCTCTCAGCATGAGCCGACTCCTTTTTTTTCTCTTGACACCCCTCCTCTCTCATCTATCATCACAGCTCCCTAAATCCTACTTTTGAACCATTATTAGACTCTTTTTTCTTTCTCCCATACCATCCCCCCTAAACCTAAAACTTAAGACTGGCCAATGAAGATTAATTTACAGAGAATAAATTGATACGTATCAAAACTTATTAGCAAGCAGACTATATAATAAAGTGAAGTAAAATCATAAATAAGCATACAGCAAAGTAAACGCCTGCTGTTATCAGCTGTTACTGCAAGATTGCAAAGCGTCTGTTTACAATATTAACATGCTCATGAATTAGAACTATAACAACTATGACAAAGCCTTTAGAAAGCATAGGGATGTTAATTACATTTATTTAAGGACCTTTTAAAGACAATATCAATATTTGAGAAAAATATGATATTTTTTTAAACAGAGTGCCCAAGATATGTTGATATGATACTTTTACAGCTAAGAAATATTCTTATTCTTTTTTTCTGGTGGATAAACTATAATGTCTACCAACTCAAAAATATCTTTGGCACTCTATCTGTTATAAGCCAGTATCGGCAGATATACTGTATCCGTTGGGATACTGCAACCATGGTTACTTGTGTCTGACCAGCTTACATTCATTTGTTTGCCTTTTTCCCTTTTGTGAGCTGAGGACATTGGATAACACATATGTAAACAAATGCATGTCACAAACGTGTTAGAATTCAGTGGCAGTTCAAAACGTAGAAAGTCAAAAGAACATTTTACTTCCTACTCACCAGCGGCAGGCCATCGACAACCTCAATAACTATTCATCCTTGTTTTTACTTTGCCATTTTCTGACGTCAGATTGTATTCTGATCAGACTAACGAGGACATGTAGTCACCGCGCCTAATAACCAGTGAGCACATTGTACAAAACAGATGTTCCCAAAAATAGACAATTGCATTAATTTGATGAATTAAATCATACAAGCAAAAGACCACTGTGTCGAAGGCTGTAGCTTTTAGCCGGGGTGAGTCACGGGCCCGCTAAGAGTCAGTTTGCATCCCTATGAGCTGTTTCACTGTTCTCCCTATGAAGCAATGCTTTTGGCACATCTAAGAGCTGTGTTGTCTGACAAATCACTTGAACCACACTGGTGGGGGGAGAGCCTCCCGAGGCATTGCTGAAGTACTAGAGGCGAGAGTGAGAAAAGGCTGAGGTGCCATGGAAGAGTGACATTTTAAAAGCAGCAGAGAAGTAAGTACACTTCATGGATCCTGACTGACCATTACCCCTCAGTGTTGTCCGTCATCAGACCCAAGTGAATGTGTCAAGGGCGTTTTTTAGTAAAGACACGACTAAGCAGTGGTTAACAAGTGATGAGTGCTCCGTATCTGTTCCAGAGTCTGAAGATGGAAAGACAACCGGACTGAAATCAGAGTGGTGGGTGAGGGTATTGTAATGTGATGTGGAGGATTATTGCTCCAGAGCCTCCGAGACCTCTCGGACACCTTCCAGGCATTCCTCAGGGCACCTCCCACCGCTGTTCCTCCCTCCTCCCACCCTCGCCTGTCAAGCCCCACATATCATCCCTCTTTTTCTGTGACTCAAACATTCTTGCAACCCCCTTCCCTTCCCTTCCCTTCCCTCGTTCTCCTCCTCCTCCTCCTCATTCAGCAAAGAAAGCTAAAGAAAACAAAGACGAGGTCTAAAAAAGTGTTTAAAACCAGCGCTTAAAGAATAAATCCTCCCCAATTTTGCACTTGTTTACCATTTGTCTCTGTTGCGTAAACGCTGAAATTTGCACCCAACTCCAAACTCTGAATCACTATTAGACTACTTTCAATCTCCACCTAATAAGTTAATACCTCAACAAGTGATAGTAGATATAAATGTGTCCAAAGAGTGGGGAGCTAGCCATAACTCAACTCAGATGAGACAGGAAGATGGCTCTCGGGCTGAGAAATAGACTGGTTGGGTCTGGCAGCATTTCAATCGGTTCTGTGGATGGGAATACATGCTGATGTCTTTGTTCACCAAGAATGAATAGCATTAAGTTGCTGCCACTGCTCACCCCTTTTAGTTTTCCCTGTTACCCCCCCCCCCCCCCCCCCCCACACACACACACACACACACACACACACACACACACACACGCACACACACACACACACACACACACACACACACACACACACACACACACACACACACACACTTCTTCTCTCTCTATTTATTTAGCCTTTCACTAAAAACAGCATTCAACAGGTGGACAACAGGTCGGTCAAGACTAAAGCCTGGACAGTGAATGGAATGAGACAAGGCTGGCTCTATTTTCAGAAGCCCAAACAAGTTACGGAATCTTGAACTTTTGTTGACATTGGTTTTGAAAGTCATGGCCAGCAACGCAAGGTAGTCATACTCTGTTTTTGCCAAACATGCCTAAGTATAGCATTGCCGTCTCATTATGGTCGGGACAGCGCTGTTGTGCCAGTAGTGAGCTATGTCTTGTGTATCATTATGACAAACGAGATGGCTTTCACCAGAGAAGGTAATTGCACTGTTGAGACATAAATATAGCACATCCCACACCAATAAAAGACAAAGACTTTTGTTTTCATCCCAGAAAACCTGGCTCAGAAGATGATTCATGTTTTGGAAGCAAATGCATGTCACTAAATCATCTACTTACAAACAACAGCTATATTGAAAATACATTGCCACGGTGAACCGGAGGACAAAGAGAAGACAGGGGAGTACAAAGTGAAAAAGACAGAGGGGGATTGGATCAACATATATACTGCAGGTAAACACACTTTGCATTCCTCCAAACACTAAGCACTAACAAAGCATACTCTATTGGCTTTTAGCAGCTCCCAAGTTGTCCAAGGACTTCGGCCATACTCTTTTTATTCTGACTGACACCACCATTCAAAAAGCATGTACCATGAGAGTCACACCGTGCAGCTCTGTGCTGTTCCTATCAATAAATGGAGATTGGTTACAGCCTAAAGCTACTTGGAGAAAGCTGTGACTGTCGTAGGGCCTTCAACTTTTCACTTATGTGCAAATTTGGATGGGATGTTGACGACCAGCCTTTTTCGTTTGTCTCTGTGACTTTCCCATGTAAGAAATGCAAGTGAGCCAGGGAACAAAGACGTTACTGCCAGTGGCCACCGTTAACACGCATCAGGTCCTGGCAATGCTGAGGATATCTCAGGAAAGAAGGGGGACCCAACCCACAAGCTACAACTCTGGTCAAAGCACGCCGTGTGCACGGAGAGAGCAAGGAAACAATGAGTAGGCAAGATGAGATATTGGCCTGCGTGGGGGTTTGAGCTGCTGATTTAATGATGATCTCAGTAAAAAACAAAAGCCAGTGGAGGGGGGCACGGGATGCACAGGAAATGCTAAGTTAGTGACAGGGGAGCTATCAGGTGGGAGCAGGTCAGGGGTCAGAGGTGAACAAAAGCTTGGTAAGCCCCACACAGAGCGAGGTAAAGGCCCCTGGACGCAATACTGACGACCAGTCGGTCTGTCTACATGCCTGCCTGGAGTTTGTTTGTCTGGCAATGTATTCTTCCATCTGTCTAAATGCTTTTCCATTTTTCCTCCATATCGACTAAGATGTACGATACTGCTCGATTCCACGCCCAGTGTCTGGGAGAGAAAGGGCTATCCAAACATCTGCAGGAACAACAGCATTTAAAAGCTTTCCCTGCACCGGGGCTGTCATCTCTTTCCTTCGGTGGCTTTACTGGATCAAAGGAAAGCTGTCGCTGTGTAGAGGAGGAAAGTCTTTTGTAGCTACAATTATGACCTATAAACGCACATGCACGCACACACACACACAGAGAAATGTAAGCATGTATGCACACACATAAAGACATGACATGTGTGTGTATGTGTGTGTGTGTGTGTGTGTGTGTGTGTGTGTGTGTGTGTGTGTGTGTGTGATCACCACTGCATAAGTTCTCTAATCACACTATCCTAACAACATACATTTTAGTCTGAAGCAGAGGATATATGCAAAAAGGATTCACCAGGACTTCAAGTACGGACACTTGAAGACCTGTTGAATTTTAACGAGGCCGGTGAGACTGCCATCTGCATCTTTATCGGGGTGGTAGAGGGTCTGAGTGTGTGCTGGCGTGGGCATGTTCATGAGACTGAATTAATTACACGGGTGTGTGTGTGTGTCAGTGGACATGCCAGATTACTAATCAGCGCTTAGACAAAGGCCATATGTGTGCAAGTCTCACCCACATATCTCCCACATACTCCCCTCCAAGTCTGCATAAAACCCTATCAGCAGGAATGTTAGGACTGTCAGGTCAGCAGTGGTGACATCATGGCAGCCTGTCAGAGGCAACAACAAGGCCTCAGTGGCAGTTTCCTCGTGGTTGCATCAGCAGCACGATCCCAGTCTGTGGATCAATGACACACACTCCAGCACTGCTTCCTGCTCGCTCCATGAGTATTCATACATTCAATACAGACATGCAACTGGTACGTCTAAAGCATAATTTTAACAACATTTTAGAAGTGATTTTAACAACCCCTGATGCATGACCTTTCACAAAACAAGGGCTTGAATGAGGCCCCAGACTTTTTTCCTGCAGGAGGTGGTCTAAGGTCAACAACCAGACAAAAAAAGCTGTATTGTTTACACGAGTATAGCCTGAGGGAAGGCTAACTAGGGGAAGAGAAGTATGCAGAGGAAGGGACCACTTAAGGCCATGCAGCATTTTACATTCATTACTTATATAAGCAGCAACAATCTGTGAATCTAACCTACATGTATGATAACATTATTCCTACTAAAATCCATCACTTCTGTCACTGGCAAACTCTCTTTTATGTGTCCCCTGCCTATGTGAGGGGTCAAGTGTCAGCTACAACAGATGCTACTGTGTGTGCACGGGAGTGTGAGCGTGTGTGTGCAAAGGATCCTTCAGGTCATCAGATAAAGTGCACCTGTGTGAGGGGCAGGGAGCCCATTTTCAGTGTTGCCACGGTAACGCAATACAGACGCGACCACCTGGTTGGTGGAGCCCAACAAGGGGTGCAGAGAGGGCACCACTTCAGGACGGTAACCATGCCAGAAAATCCTCACAAAGTGGCCCGATTCCCAAACACAACCCATACTGCGTCTGTGCCCTGACGAGAGGAGCAGGGAGCGCACACAGCTGTTGAATCTTTCATGGTACATTAAAAAGGAACTAAGCCTACTGTGCAGCTCTTGTTTCAGAGGAGAAATAACTTTGGCCCATCTTGACCGACTTATCTACACATGGTTTTAGTCATGGTCTATCCTGCTGTGGTGCCATACCATAACAAATGTAAAGAATGTGCACCCACAGTTCTGTTATCACAGGGCACCATCATCCTGGTGCTGAAAAATACTTCTGAAAGATTCATCCCTTAAATCGTATAACATATGGTCACAATAATAAGCATACATCGTATTAAACATGTCAAATGATGTTATCATGTTGAATACGGCTGGTAAATTTTACTTTTACAGCCACAACTAGAAAGGAAACAAAAAAGTGTAAACTCAGTAGGGAAAAAACCCTTATCTCGCAATAAACAAGGCCATTTGTTTCACTCACCTCCTGCAGATGAATGGTCTCTGTGACTGTCCTGCCCGAAGAACAAGAAGAGGAGGAATAGCTACACAACCCCGGCGCTGTCTGTGTGTGTCGTGCTCACAGGCTACCTGATCCACCACAGCCTGTGAAAGAGACCAAGTGACAGAGAGACCGGCTCAGAGCAATGCGGAGGGGAGGGGAGGGGACGGTGGGCGGCTGCAGAGAAAAGTGAAGTGGTGCCGCCATTCCCCGTCACCCGGGAAACCAACACTCTTTCAAAGAAAGTCGACCAATGGCAAACACCGGCAATTGTGTTTTGACAAAAAGTCACATGACTGCCAAAACACCCCTCCCTATACACGGAGAGAGAAGGGAAGGAAATAAAAGAAGTATGGTGTTGGGAGGTGGAAGGTGATAAAGACGGGGGGGATTCGATCAGCGGAGGGACAGAAGGAAAAATAAAAGAAAATAGAAAAAGAGGTAAAGTAGTATAAGTGGTGGGGTACAGGTCACCACGCCGGATTAAATCTCAAATGTCTGCAAGAAAGAACAAACCACCTCATCCTGCTCGCAGTCCCATCTCCACAGCAGCTTTCTACGACAGGTTTGCTTTAGAGGAACAATGCTGAGCGACAC
The DNA here is from genome assembly GCF_009769545.1 of Cyclopterus lumpus. NCBI lineage: Eukaryota > Metazoa > Chordata > Actinopteri > Perciformes > Cyclopteridae > Cyclopterus > Cyclopterus lumpus. Next base: position 16,924,287 of record NC_046971.1, read on the forward strand.
CAACGGTCCAGCTGGCACACTCAGACATTACCCATCTACTTCCATATTAGGCTATTTATATACAGAACGTAGAAAACATTCAAACATCCTTCCTGCACTCTCTTCAACATATAACTTGATAACTAAAAGAACTTTTAAAAGTTACCTTTGTCACAGTTTCTTTTCATCACTGGAGTAAATGTATTGTGTGAAATCAATAAGGAATCATCTATTATAACTATTCAAAGAATATTTATCAACATATCTTTAAAAATCATATTGACCCATTCCCAATACATCTGAAAACAGATGGATTTGGAAACTATTCGTTTTAATGCCTGCACAGATGAAATGCACTCAAAAAGGAAATACAACATAAATCTGATCAATAACAAAACAATAAATGTATATCTATGTATATATTTCTTATATTTCATTTACGAAGTTAAGAAAGCAATGTTTAAATCAAGCCTGGTCTTGCCTTACACGGATGCACATACAATGCCTGCCTTTAAACCCTTTGCACAGCAGAGGTTCAGGGCCCAATGAAGCCAGCACAGCCACATCATCTGCAACAAGCAGCAATGCAGAAATCCTCTGTTGACTAATTTGATTGAATATTAGCAGACGGGTAAAGAGAGACCTGGACATGCATATACATAGTAGTAGAGTGCTGCAGAAATGAGTCCTAAAGCCCAGAAATGAGTTAGCATTTTTGCACTTCTGGTTCCCTAATCTCCAAGATTAGACAAAGGGAACTAGTGCGATGCTAACTTCCGGGTTGGACTTTAAAAATACATCATCCCTGCAGCACTCTATTAATCTTCGCACCCCTAAAATCAGGCCCCTCGGACTGGTCCTATTAGTTTGAGAACCAGGTTAGTGTGATCTCTTGACACCCAAACAAGGACACAAAGACTGAAACATTTTATTGTATCTATTTGTATCAGCAGACAACTTCACTTATTTCCCTGAAGTCCCAAAATCCCAATCCTTTTGAATGTGCACTGTATCCCATTTTTACCATTCACACTGGTGATTCACACTGGCATCTGTCCAGGGCAGTAAACTAAATTACAGTGATGCTCTCCAGCGCACATTCCCAACCGAACAGTGAGACAATACAGTCTCCCAATGTGCGGCAACATGTTTATTACTCATCTATCACTTTCTCAGCAATGTACTGGACACTTTAACGCAATCATCTGCCTTGTAATACATCGCCTCAGCGCCAGTAAATTGCCCTACTTTAGCTGTGGCCCGCAGAAATGCATTTACCAAGTGAAAAGAGGCTCAATCACCTCTCCACGGTGTGAATGTGAGAGGATAGCTGATGAGTTCGGGCAAGAGCAGGTGACAAACCCAACAGTATCCAACGCATTGACAGCGAGGACACGTCTAAGCTTCCACCATTGATTTTTCTTTTTAAAAAGGTAATTGAGAGGATTAACAATCCTGTATCAGCTTGTCAATAGACAATAGGCACATTCCGGCTCTGGGCTTACTGCAGATTCTTGGTATCTTCCTGCAGATGGAACATGCAACCTGGAGATTAGACCTAATCATGAAATGACACTGAAAGCAGTCAGCCTCACACAAGCTTGAGGAACGATAACTTACAGCCTGCAAACTGCTCTGCCTTTCACTAAACTATCCGTTCTGTATGTAGGCCTAAAAAATCTAAACACATCCCGTGGGGCCATATTTACTCTTATAAGACATTATGTCAAATAGGTGATTCAGTACTTGGTATCACAAGGCAGCTGGTAGTCTACATATAGTTTCCCCTTACCACTGTTCGCTTCAGACGATGATGAATAAATTAATTGAGAGAAATTGCTTGAGATGTGAGGACCATGAATTCAAAGCGTGTACAGTGAACTTGTTGTCAAACCTTTTATTGTATTCCGGTATTAAGACCAGAGTGAGGTGGAAATTCCTAGAGGAAAATACTAAATAGATGTTAACGCACTAAAAAGCACTAAATCTAAATCAACTCCCAGAATCAGAAATATTTAGCTCTTTAAATGTAATAGCTCCATTTCTCTACGAGTGTTTCAATGATCAACAATCAAATAGAATGGACATAAGGATATTTAGCTGAATATGGCAAAAAACTAAAATAGCCCACAACAGCATCATATCTCAGGCATATTCTCAAAGATTTACTCTCACAAACATTATCCGACCTCATCCATCAAGAATGACTCCACAAATGAATTAGACAGGGAACACCGCATATGCTAATGGTAAGCATTATGGCTTACAAATATCTAAATGAATGTATGAAATGCTTATAGGCCTCAGACAATTTACAAAGTTGAGCTATTCACTTGTGGTTAATCAGTGGTGTGTGTGGGGAGAGGGGAATGGGAAGAAAACAACATGACATTAAAAAAAGGAAGTCAAAGTAAAAAGGTACAAACAACAGAGGAGAAGTCGGGGAAGTACAAACAACAGACAGACAATAGATACAAATACGTAGATGTTGTCAGACCAAAAAAACAACGATAAATGTTCTGATGACAATGGTCTGAACGCACACACAAAAAGTTTGCACTTTGCATATGTGCAGAAAATAAATACTCGGCCTCCTCCGCCCCAAACGATTTGCTCATACTGTAGGTAAAAAAAGAAGGGGGACGAATATATATAAGTAAAGCTTAAACATTTACTCGATATGACGATCAACAGGAAAATGTGTCTCCGATTATCCATTAACCATTTCAAATATGCATTATTATTGAATTCATTAATCAGTTTATGTCAAAAATTATTTTTATACAAATAATTCCTAGTTGCAGCGCTACAGTAAATGTGAGAATGCCGTGAATAACGGGAGATATGGTCAAAATGTTGTATATAAATGCATGTGCTCATCTGGCACAATTAAGGTTTTCTCACAAACTATTTAACAATGGAAGGGCAGCTAATACTCACTTAGACTCTTGAAACAATTGAAAATACAACTTCCTTTCCACTGCCAACAATTTGAGCGTGGAGTACAAATTGTGTTTTTTTTAAAAACATTTAAAAACACTTTTTAATTGCGGCTTCCATGCAAACCCTAACACAATTTGACGAGCAGTTGATGAAAAAAAATTCGCTGCCTATTTGGGATGATGATGATGTTGTTGTTGTTGTTATTGTTGATGATGTTGACATATCGCTGTGATTGTGTAATATTGTAATTGTCATTCAACTTTAACGTGATATTGGTGCTTTTTAACCTTTTAAGCCCAAAGCTATTTTCTAGGTTTCTGCTCAAAATATCATACCCAAACTAAAAAAGGTGTAGCTCTGCAACCACAAAGGCTATTTGAATAATGTTGGTGTTATAATAAAGGCAACACATGTGGGCTTCTGTTTAGATGTGTACATATTAGTATATATGTTACTAGTTAAGAGTAAATAAAGATGAAAGACAGCAAAAGTTGAATTTCCAGGTTCGCCTAGAAAAAAAAGCACTTTCAGGATGATTATCTCTTGGAAAGATGCACAGAAACAGAAAAGCAATACAATACAAAAACAATATGTGACCAGTCTCTCTGCAAAGTTTGACTTTGAAAAAGTAAAGCAGAACAAAGTTAGAGAGGTTTTAGTACAGATAAATTAGGCAAAATGGGCATTTGGGCAATTTGAATTTTCTCATGTACCAAACCATATATATATATATTTTTTTTAAAGCCAAAAAATAAGCAATATTTGTGACTGTAAGCGCTAAATCGATTCATGTTCCTGTGTTCTTTGGCTCATATCTCAGAGATGATTTGGTGCAGAAGGATTTTGAAAAGACATTTAGAATCTGTGTGGAGTCCTCTTGCTTTTTGCTATCTGGCTTTTTCTGATAGCACCGAGCGACGGGTTTCTAGTTCCGGAAACGTGCTGAGTGGGCTGACTCCTGACAAAATGATGATTATGATATTTTCATAATTCTTTCAGTTGGTGTTTGAGTTGTGTGGAAATGGCTTACTGAGTCTTGTAGCCCAAGTTCTCTTGTTTAATTTGATGTACAACATCAATATATTTGCTCATATTTATTGTACGATTTTACACAGTCTAACTATGATGTGTAAATCTGCGCCCAATTGGGCGCCATGGGGCTTAGTATTGACCACAGATAAACATGACGTCACCAACACATGTATTGAATTTTGAACTTATTGTGGCGTTAGTCAGAGTTGATGAACGTTAGTCGACCACTTTTTTGACAATATTTCCGTTCACACACGCAGAAACGACGCAGTGTAAACGTTTCAAACGCCAGCTCGTCGACTAACTGCAGCGTAACACGTCAAAGTGGCTCAGCGGACTCTAGAGGAGAAAAGTTCAGTCACGTGATGCGGTTTATCGGAGCCTGTCACCGGGCTGCAGGTGCAGTGCTGGGAGCACACTGGCCACTAGCACTTGTTGCTTCCTTCAGGGAAATACATTTCAATCTGAAGTCTGGCAGAACACTACAGACAATGTGAAAACAACTTACAAGCGATTTAGTGGTCAATCTGGATACGACGGACAACCGAGTGCTTTATCCTCTAGTCCCCTTCAGCAACCGTCTGCTGGCGTCAATCCATACAGGAAACAGACATAAACCCGTTTCCGGTCACCAGTTTCAGATTAAGGGCATGAAACCAGAATATTATAAAGTGTAACAACTATATCTCTACATGGAGAAATGTTCAATACTTTAATATTAATGGAATTCCTACGAAGCTTATACAAAATGCCATATGATAAACTATCATGACTATAATAACTATGATTACTGTCAGTTTCTGAGCGACAGCCGTGGCAACAGCATATATAACATTGTAATGGGGTAATGACTTGATCCATCATAATCCATCATGATTAAACAAAACAAAAAGTCTGTGTTTGAAAAAAGTCACAAAGGTGCCCTCTCGGATGCCCCTATGGAGATGCAACATGAGAAATTGTAGAGATGGAGAAATTAAAGTAAAAATAAAGTTCCCTTTAGGGTGGCCTTCCAGTGAAGAAAAAGGAATGTAATGCCCTCAATGGTGTCCTCAAATGGAGAAGACATGATAAAGTGTCCTCAGTGCCATAAAGGCTGCTCGCTGGAAAACACATACAAACAGCCTGAATCCGACACTGTCAACACATAGCTTGAGAAAGTGCAGACACGCAGCACGTTGGCAGCAGTAGACTCAATCTGATTCCAAATTATAAGAAAATACTTGTTTATTACATTGTTGGATTATGTATTGGATATGTAGCTAAAAGAGAGCACTTTGCAATTCCTCCTTCACAGTAAATTCCCCAGTGTTCTTGCGTTTCCCAGACGAAACCTGATATTATCTGGGGCAGTTGACATCATTCACAGATGCCGTGAGGAGATAGAGTATGAGGAAACTGATGTAGAGAGCGCTCCCTTCATGCAACAGGCATGCTCTTCAGCTATAATGAGGAGGAAGTGGAAGAAGCGGAAGGTTGAAATTTTTGTAATACTCTTTTTATAACATAACACTGTCATTAATAAAGCCAATGTTGTTTCATAAACAAAAGAAAGAGGAACCATCCACGTGTTAAACATTACTGAACTCAACAAGTTGACCGAGGGCTTAGATTTGTACTGGAATGCTTTAATTGACCTTTTGTCGGGCTCTTCCGCATGTGTTGGCCCAGACACGCAGTGCAGAAAGGCTAAATGATTCACAACATGATCCCGAGCATTAAAGGTTTACATCACATATCCCTCGACCCAAAGTGCTGCCTCAAATGTTTCACTTCTTCTGTGCCAACCACCTGATCATAATTATAAAAAATAAAAAAACATATATCACCTCATGAAAGTAAAAATAAATGTTGTAGTCATCCCACAAATTGCAAATACTGCTCTACCACAAAAAAAAGATGCACAAAGCAGACAACAGCTATTCGTGGCTTTGTTCTGCTGAAATAGATAATTACACACACATTATTAAGCTCTTATCTGTTTTCTATAAATAAATCCACGGTACTGTAATATAATTTTGATGTGATGCAATATTATTAGGCCAGAAAACAGGTTTCTCTCCTCGTCCTGCAGCATTTCTTCTCTTCCTCTTGAACAACAGGTAATCCCTAGATCCCCTAAACACAACTATTTAATGCAATATCAATACAATGCAAAGACTAATCTTCCTGTATACATTTATGTATTGTCTCAGCATACAGTTATATCACCTTTGTCACAAAGATTAGATTACATTCACAAATCTGTAAATATGAGGCAACAATTGCCATTTAAGTGTCTTTGAGTATTATGAAAAGCGCTATATAAATTAAATGCATTATTATTATTATTATTATTATTATTTACTTTAAGCTTTTTTATTACCATTATAGACTGCATGTCTGCATGAAAATGAGTTATAGAGTCTAAATATCTTGCATTAAATGGAATGTTCCTTGCGTTGTTAGCCAGTTGTCTCACATGTACTGTACAAACAGAATCTCCCGGCCTGTCTGAACACATACTGTAGGTATTTCCAGTTTCAGCACTTGCTAGGACAAGTGACATGTCAAAACAAGAAGGAAGCTTCCAAGGATAATAAAATTAAATAAGCATTCCATGTCAGTCACAAAGTTATGTTTGGTGTATGTGTGCTTTTTTGCAATGTGTTTCCCGGGTAATTTATTCACACCCATCTTGTTAGCTGCACGTTACAACACAGAGAAACAGCAAGTATCGTTCATCATATGAACCTCTGAAGTCTCTGCTGGCTTCAAGAATATTTGGGGGAACACGACTACAACCTACTTGACATGATCACAAATTTTAATTAATCATATCAACCGCATCTGGTATTTGTTTTAATGGTATTCATAGCATGGGTTGACACAGTTTTCTCCACTTCAGACTGACATAAATATATGCAGTTTGTTTACCGTATTTGCGAAAGAGATGGTATTATCCTCCCTTTGTTTTTTATCATCATCTCTGGGGAAAGGGTTTCACAAAGTAAATGTGTGATGAGGTGGCACTGCAGTGATACAATTGTCTTTTTCTATTAGATAGTTTTGTTAAAAAGAACACCTCCATGGACCCTGATCTTTCTACCAACCAACATGCTGTTTTATTAGATAAAAGAGAGACAGTTGGATGCTTTTTCAGTAGAATCAATTCCTCTGATAATAGTGGTAACTCCAAAGAAAATAAATATTTGCTGAAAAAGCATTACAATACTGAAACTATTGTTTCACTCCAGATCAGACATGCCGTAGAAGAGGAAAATGTTTTACAATGCTTTACAATCTGATTTTCAGGTTTCCTCAAAGTGCTTCCCATCCAAAAGCCATAGAGGATAAAAACAAACCCTCCTGGTTTGTCACATCGTCTGGTAATAACTGGGGAGATCAGGTCCACCAGTCCCAACCAGCTGGGAGAATGATCCCTTTCAGACTATTCAGAGAGTGGGTGGACGCTGCCCCACTTTCCCACCATAAAAGGCCTCACCTTTCATTCCACTCTCCTCCATCTGTCCTGAGACAGATTAGCACCAGCGAGATGAGAGTGTGGCTGAAAACACCTGACAGGCAGCGAGGAGGCCGAGTGATGCCACAAATGAAACAGCCCTGAGAGAGGATTATTGAAGATGGTAGAGTTAGGTGATGGATAGAAGATAAGATATGTGCTGACATGTTCCATGAGAGCGGTTTCATGGTTGAGTGGATATAGACACACACACAGCATGCATTCCTAAGCGTGACATGTGCACATCTTTCAATCCATCACTGTGGTGAGGAGTGTTAGCCGTGCTCTCAAGGTTGAATTACTGCCTGTGGCTTGTTTCTTTGACTCATTTATTTACATCCTGTTCCTGTGCACAGAACTGAGGCACAGTCGACAGACATATGGGAAGTGCTTTTTAATGTGTGTGTTTTGGTGTGTGCGTGAGCTGACGTCAGGTATTCATACAAAAGACCAGGGAAGTTTGGAAACGTCCATGTTAAGATCAGTGTGACATCTTCAAAACATGCGACTTTCAACAATATATGGCCTTTAAGAACTAATAAGGTATTAGATGTGGCGGCCTCTCTGGTCCTCATCATAAGAGTGTCCTTCATGGTGCAACTGATGGGTAATTTACCGTAGCTCTCGGGAAACAACAAGATATTTCACAGTTAGAACATAAACACTCTAAATGCACTTGAGTTGTTCAATTCCATTACTCATGCTGTGTATCAGTCGATACACCATGAAACATTTTAAACTGTATTAGCAGTGTGCAGGGCCAAAGCTTGCATGCTTACTGATTGTATATATAGCATAAATCACACAACCATCTGTGTAAGTGCTGCATTCGACGTGGACAAACAAGCAACAAAGGGAATGACTCTTATGTTTCAAGGTGGTGGATTTGTAGGAATGTTTGACCAAGGTAGGTGAAACAGTGGAATGAGTTTTTGATTTAACGTTTATCGATAGCGCCTTCAAGTGTCAAAATGTGCCCATTACACCATGAATGTCAAGATAATCGCTGTCACATGCAGGAAACCTTTTCATCATCCTTACAGCTCAGTTTAAATGAAAGTAAATATAAAAAGCTTTTTTTATTTGGACAAAACACAAAGTAGCATTTAAGTTTCATTCTGAGAAATGCAAATTTGAGGTATTAGTCACATCTCCTTTATTTTTCATCCAGCTAAAGCAGCCACCAGAAAACCACCAACTCAGTAGCATTAGGGACAATCTCAATATAGTATCTCAGTATTACTCCATGTTAAAGCACTGCGAGTTTATTGGATGTTGGTGTGTTGGTCAGTCCCGATATTTCTGAGAATGCTTTCTATATCTTATAGATCTTCATTAAAAAAAAGACAGAGAAAGAGAACATCATATGGCCAAATACCAGTAATGCCAACCCATCTCAAAGTTTGCTGTGAGTGATCCAACAACAGGAACGCCCCTCAATGGCCTTCATGCGATCACTCTGTTCTGAAGAGAATGTCACACTGGTCATACAGATAGGCAAACAGCCAAACAGCCAAACAGCCACACATCTGACCACTGGGGTGTCAGTCTGGGTGTGAGCTCCCTCTGCAGGGCTGGTTTGTGTGTTGCTGGAGATGTTTCTGTAGAGCTGCCCTGGCTGTGTGAGGACGGGTAATCGCTGGTCTGTCCAGGAGTTTGGGCATCTGAGGGATTTGAAGATGCTTGCTGCCAGATTGTTTACTGGATAAGTCCATCTTTGCACTGAAAGACAAAGGACCTTTCTTTAGTAACACCCAATTTGAACAATTCAGTTTAAATTCAAACTATTACACGGTGCGAATTGACAATTAGTCACGATCCATTCAAAACTTTAATTCTGAAATGATCACATTGCGCATTTAAAGAAAGAAAAAAACATGACGATGTTTTTCAAACATTCATTAATGAATTGTATTTAAATAACCAGTTGAATTCCAAGTTAATTAGGAACCATTCAAACTACAAACAATATACAGATGCTTCAAACAGCAAACATGAAATATGTTGTTTTTATACTGTATGACATACACAATGGTATATAAAAGTATACTTTAATAATGCCATACCTTGAACACATGAGCCCTTCACAAAGGGCACTTGCTGGAGGTGGGCGGGGTATGTATGCAGGCTGGAACAAAAGAGGCTCGTCGGTCGTAGTCAACTGCTGGAGACACAGACCTGAAACTCCAGAGGGTCCAGCAGTTGTCCCAGGAGAGCGCCCTACTCTGCTGAGATCAGATAATTGTTCTGAGTTGGTCTGGCTGAGTCGAAGCCTGCGCGCACGCAGCCCTGGTGGCTTGTGACTTCCAGTTGTTAGTGTGGTTCTGCAAGGGGGAGAAGGGGACAGTGTGGCGTCTGGGGACAGGGAGAGCCCAGCCACCACAGGGGATAAGGCTTCTCTGTGATGCAGGGCTGAAAACCAAACAAAATGATTTTAAAAAGCTTTATATATATATATATATATATATATATATATATACAAATAAAGGTGTTATATCTTTGTTTCTCATTCTCTACTTAAACAACAGCAAGTATATTCATCCAGTGAAGAGAGGACTGGGCCATTCTACCTGGGGAGAGAAACTGGAAAGAGGAATCTGGTGAGGCAGTATCTCGGCTGTTACCTGGCTTCTCCGCTCCATGTTCTTCATTACTACTGTGCTTCCTTTCACCACGAAAGCCGTCTTCTTCGTCATCATCTCCCCCCTCTTCTTCATCACTGTGACAAATAGCCAGGACCTGTGGTAATCTTTCTGTCTCTATGGCCTGGAGACGGCTGAAAAACAACGTAGAAAGATGTTGAGTTTCATCCCCCATATGGTCTGCAGAGGAAGCCAGGTTGGCTAGAAGAATTGTAATCTTTGATAGATATTCAGTTCCCTTTTTACTTTATGAGTCCTTATGGATCCTATTTTAATTGCTATCCATGAAGCCACAAGCAAATCTTTTCATCATTAAGTGTATTTCCAGCTTAAGAAAAAAGGAGTGAGGTGTGTAAGTAGTTAGTACCTGCGGTGCTGCTCCCTCCAAGCTCTAAGCTCCGCAAAAACATCAACGCGTTCTCTAACATCAGTCTCCTCAAGGTCGTACGTGTGTTCTGGTATATGGATGGGAAGGTCACGGTGGGTGAAAGTAGATCTGGTAGGTGCAGTCTATGAGACCAAAGAGAGGGGAAAAGAGAATGAGGGGTAGAAGAGGAAACTAGGATACATAACAGAATAGAGGCCTAAGAGCAGAGTACATTAATTATGGATAGATGTGCGAGTAATGGTCAGACAAAGAGGGAACGCAAACACCAGAGGGGTAGACAGAACAGGAGGGGAAGGTAAGAGGAAGGCAGAGAGAGCAGAGGTGTGTTTATGCCAGTATGCCAGTATGACAAATAACATGGCGTTGGCAGCGAGAGCCCCATCTGTCAAGACAGTCTGACACTGTTACACCCTTAACACATCTCCATCCCCCGTTTCCTCCCACCACCGTGCCTGTCCTCTCAGGTTTCTGTCCACCTGCAAATAATTAGCTCCCTCTGTTTATACTGACATGACATTAAAGAGATGAGCTGGTGGTGTCAGTCAGCCATAATGGCCTGCGAAAGCCCATAAAGCTTGCTGTGTCTCTCAGTTGACACTGAATGCTCTGCTGTATGGGAAACAGCGTGCAATAAATGATACACTGGTGTGGATCAATATTGATATCTCATTAACACAGATCTGTGTTTGCATGAACAATATGTTTTTCACATTAGTTAAGGACTTCTGTTGTTCCTTATTCCAACACCCACCACCTACCCTCAACTTTTCTCGCCTTGCTCGAATAGCCTGGACTGGGTTTCCACAGAAGACAATCTTGCCAGCTCCTTCATAAAGCAACAGACAAGAGAAGGATGTCAGTGAGTCCAACACAAAAGAACGCCCTCTTGGTGGCACTGTTGAGTCGAGATTACAACATGTATCTGCACAAGGTGATGCTCATGAGAAAGAAAAGGAACTGGCGCTTAGTTTGTTGAGAAACATCAGTTTGAAAAGGAGCCAAAGATGTGCCTGACCGTGCGTAAGGAGGCTACTTTCTGCTTCTACTGATGCCAGATCTGAGTCTGCAGAACCAGGTCTAGATCCAGGAGGGGAGAGAAATCCAGGCCTGGACGCTGACATGAGTCTGGAGCCCGCTGACGAGAGGGGCCAGATGCAGGAGCGGCTGGAAGAAGGGCGCCTGGCTGAGCCAGGTCGGCTGTAAGGACATGCACTGTCTGCTGTATCCTCTACAAAAACAAAAGGGAGAGGCCCATTAAATACAGGGCTGTAATTACCTGGTCTGCATCAAATCACTCAAAACAACATGGACATACACACACCGTCTTCAGTAGCTGCCTGAGAGGAGTTGCAGTCTCTGATGGAGTTTCGGAGAATGGCCCAGTCCTCTCCCATGGTGGTGCTGGAGCTCAGCCCATCATCCTCCACCCTTAAATCGTCTAGGTAACGCAGCTGAGGGACCAACTCCCTCACTGCAGTTCGATAACTATAGTCTGCCGTCTGGGTAGAAGGGAGGAAGCATCGGAAAGAGAGAGGCAGAGTGAACGTAGAGGACGGACAGGTGTTTGAAGGAGACAAAAACTGAGTATTAAAAGAAACGGTGACTTAAATGTATGCACAGTAGTGTACACTATGTAACACCTTAGGACTCATAATCAACACCAAAATAGTGAAATAGTTTTAGATACGGATGTATTGAAAGAGAAATGTGTAGAGATTGATGCATTGTCGAAAAAAAAGCCAAACGGAAACTTGTGGCAGCTTCAGGGTACTCATGCATAACCTATGACGTATCAAACCAAATATAAAACATCTTAGTCAGTAACTATTAACATTAGTTTTAAAAAGTGGTATTTATGATATTATCAATATTAACTCATGTTATGTCATTTCATTATTTTTAAGAGATGAGATGCTGTAAGTACAGTTTTGTTTCACTTTAATAACTTCCACCAGCTCGCTAAATGAGCTTGATATACTGTTTTATGCAGATTAAATATGTATCTTAATGTCATGCATTATTTGTACTAAAAGCCACAAAAAGTGTTTTTTAGGATTGCATTTAGTATGAAAAACATTACTTGTGCACATGTTCCTGCTGTGGTGATTGATTGGTTTCAGTTTATGTGCTAGCAACAATTATATAAAAGACTCATTTAAGGATCAGACCACTCAGATGAGTGCTTGACATAGACTGGTCCACTTAATGAAGTTTGCTGCTCCAGTTGATTCCAGAGAACAATGTAACTGTTACACGTATAATCTAAATGATATTCCATCATAGCGACAGTATACTGTGCTTTAGTAATGCATAACTACCCACTAGGGGCCCGACGGATGATTAAATAAAGTGATATCTTGTAAAGGAGATGTCAGATGAAGGTAATCATTTTGATGCACATACAAAAAAAAGTGAATATTAAATCATAGTCAACCAAAACAGTGATACAGTAATAGTCTATGGACAGCTCTAAATGTGTCAATAGTTACTAGCATCACAACAATATAATGCACATTAGCTAGCCTTCGTTGTATAGTTTTGCATTCATTTTTACCATTATGACACTTTATTGAATATGTGAAACCTTACTTAGAGGGAGAGAGAGAGAGAGAGAGAGAGAGAGAGAGAGAGAGAGAGAGAGAGTCCAGTAAATGACTGAGGTACTGAGTGATCAAATTAGAGCTTGGCACCCCTGCCCGTCAACAAACCACACACAGTGAATAAAAACGAGAGTGAAAGGCTGGCATGGTGGACACGAAAGAGAAAAGAGGAGGAGAATGAGGGCTGGGTGAGAGGAAGTGAGCGGATGTGTGTGTTTGTGTGTTTGATGGAAAGAGAGGGAGAGCAAGAGGAGTGATCATTTGGCAAGTGAGCAAACCCAAGAACCCCCCAGTCCCTACAAAGCACAGGCCTAATGCATATTCAGCTCAGCATCTACCCTCATTGCCCTAGTTTCCTGATTAATGCTCTGCTAGTGGGTGTAAATAAAGACATTCACAGTGGCCCAAAAAACTCACAGCATACTGTGTCTCGAATCAGCAAAAGGTGGAAATGATTGATACATTTTATTCTGGATAAAGATAACAAAAAACATGGTCCATCAATCCGTCATCATGCTTGGATGGTGACATTTGTTGATTTGACATACTTGACGGTTTAATTTACAGGCGTGTACAACACTTTTGTAGCTAATTTTGGTTCTTCCTGACTTGACCATTTCCACTTTATTTGTCAAATATCTGCCGAATCACAAAGTGCAAACAAGGAGGAGCCTGAAAAGGACACGAAGATAGGTCTGGTGAAAGAACTTTGGGGATCACCGTGATCTATGTTACCTAATTCAAGCGCCAACTCTTCTTGTAGGTGGAGACCAATATGATATTAATTTTTGTGGTAGAAACAACATTAGCAGAGCATTAGCCTACCTGGATTGCAGTGGGGTTTGGTTGAGCACACACAGGGTTTCCTTCCAGGGTGAGTGTCTGGAGTTTGCCACACAACCCCAGATACTGGATCTGGACTAGGTCATCCACATCATTGCCTTCCAGATCTAACAGCTGCACGTTCTCTAGCATGCCAACCTGACTCAGGTCTGACACATTGTTATAGGCCATGTACAACTCCTGGAACAGAGAGAGGTTGTACATACAGCGTGGTGGCGATTGGTAGTCCGGATGAAAATGTGTGATTAGACAAATTGAAAAACTAGCAGACAGAGAATTAATTAAGTCAACGATACAGAAATACTGTGGATACAGATGGGTGGGCAGGTTCGACACACAGGGAGAGTCAGAAAGACAGATACGGTATCTTCCTTTCTCACAGAGACTCACAAGAACTCTGATCGCTAATCAACCTCCTCATCATCATTACTCAGGAATTTGCTATATTTCTTTGCTTAACTCATGGGAAAATGTGTCACCATTGCAACATGACAAGTGGAAATTATGTTAAGAAACAAATCTAAAAAAACTATACCATTATTTTTTACTTTTAATCTTTATACACATTCTAAAATTAGGAACATCAACACAGAGTAATTTGTAACTATACAAACTCTACCTTGAGGGAAGTGAAAGTACAAATGCCATCTAGGTCTTGGAGGGAGCAGCGAGACATCCACAGTACCTGCAGGTGGCAGAGGGTGGTTCCCAGGTCTCTAAGGAGACCGAAAAAAAAGCACAAACATGATTTACACAACACAGTGAATCATGGGAAAGGCTATCCAGTCACTTGGCTACTGAATCTAGACTCTCTTTTCTCTTCCCCAATATGCAGGTCTTTCCACTCCTTCTCACTTGTCTCTACAACACACCTCTGCTCTGACCCTTTCAGCAGACTCTCAGTCAGTGCATCAAAATCCTGTAACATCCTCTCCACTACAGCTATCACAGCCCAGAGCAGGAAATGCTATCAGAGGCAGTGCACGTTCGGCTGGCTCTGCTCCGCTACTCTCAGGGTGGAGCAGACAGCTCCCTATCTTTCTGTTTGTACTCTCTTATCCCTCAGCGGTCTCTTGGGTATAACATTCTCCACCTGTGCTGTTGTGAGGGCAATTTACAATGTGTGTCTCATCCTGGAGGTTTATTGCTTTTTTTTCGATGCAATTTTGATGACACAGCTGCGGCTGCAATGAAAGTGGTGGGACACTTCAGGAGAAACTGTGTATATTTCCTGTCTTTTTTTCCGGGACTTGTCCAAGTGGACAAATCTGAAAGCTGATATGCCACAAACCCCTCTGTGTCCTTTTGTGAGACAAGTGGGTGAACCTGTTCTCCAAGTGTATCTAGCTCTAAGACTGTACTGAACACCACATCTGTGGTTTACAAGCACTAACATGCATCTTCCATACAGCAAAATTGTATTACAATTCCTTATTGGAAAACAGTGGGAGAAGCAGAGCAGAGCCCTACACATGCACTGGAACCATGCTACACTTTTTTCCTATCAGGTACACAACCCTGTGACCTCTGAACTGCTATTCTGTCTTTTTATGACCTCCAAGACTTCTCACTAAAGAGTGTCTTCTAATCCACATGTGAAGAGTGTATGACAGTAATCCCCATGCATTCGGTTGCTCTCGGTTACATTTCCCTTTTTGGAAAGACCTGGACCTGCTTGCTTTATTTCTAAAAATAAGTTAAACATGAAGTGGTTCATACAGTGACAACATATTCAGTTTTGTTTGATGCAGCATTTTAGTTTTAGTTTTGGGATTAGCAGCTTCTTGAAAAATCTGGAGTATTCCATGAGGTAATGTCAACCAGATATGCGTGTGATTGTGTGTGTTCCCCTAGGAACAGGTGGCGTTTCAAGAATACAAAGCAGGAAGAAAACAAGAAGATGGTTTATGTGTTATGTAACTTACCTTACTGACATTATGGTGCTGTTGTTCATTTTGAGATTCACCAGCTTGGGCAAGTAGGCACCTGCAAGATGATCAGATAAAAAAGCCATTGCGCTCACTGTCATGTCACTGTGGGGTGATTATTTACTGAGTTTTAAACTCGCCTCCCGGTTTACCTCCAAATTCACCTCATCAGGCATTCCATCGCAATTAGCTAAAAGGAAGAGTCCTAAGCATGACTCACATATGCATAGACGCTGCTCTGTCATGCCTGCACTTGTGCAATCTAGAATTGTATGAGGACTAAGGTGAGCCTAAGGAAGTCTTCCTTCACCATTATCAGCTCTGTCATACCGCACTGAGGTTGGCACACCTGAGAGGAAATCTAGTATGGATACGTTGTGTGCGTCATAGAAATGTCTTTATTCGTCTCTTGTCTAGTTCTGGTCAATGATTGTCTATGTGGTCATTATAAGCATCTACTATGTATCATCATTGTACACCAAGAAACACTAGATATAAACAATAAAACCAATACAAACAACACACAGTGAGCCCTCATGGGTACACATACAACGTTGTACCTGTGCAACATGGTTTGAAATAGTTGATTTACATTTGCAAATGCCTTAATTACTGTATATCTTACCAAAGTTACCCAGTGTGTTTTCTTGCGTGTCTACGCAGATCTCCAGCGAGGTCACGTGAGAGAGATCCCGAGTTCCACACAGCGATTCCTGTGAGAGACGGAAATTATTAGTTTAATCATCTTCTTCATCATCATCATCATCGTCATGATCATCATCATCATCATTATCATCATTCACATACCGTAGACATACACCTATGACTTTGATGTAACAAAGTATGTGAAGTCTGTGATGTGAAATAATTCTGTCTGCCCACCTCACCTTGAAACAGCAATCTGCACAGCATGTGCCTTTTCTCTAGTCACTGTTCATAGAGCACTTCATGGGCCATGAGGGAGGGCAATAACAGAAGTATGTCTTTGGGATACACACATAACAATGGGAGGTTGCACGCAGTAGAGGTTAAATCCTATCTCCATGTTGACATGTGCAATGAAAGCCCTCAAGTCTCCACTCAGACCCTTCCCTCCTGCCACTGACTACCTCGTGTATCTGACTAAGACAATGGAGAACTTGGTGGGGTGAACACTGACTACCCCGTGGGTGTTTGGGGAGAATTTACCAGCTTTTCTTGAGAGAGGTAAAGCTCCACTGCCGTTTTATAGTCCTCACGCGGTTTCGTGGCAGGGGTCGGGTTGATGTGGCCCGATCCACTCAGCTCAGTCACGAGGACCCGTGCTGTGCCGGGCCGGACCTCCCGGGGCACAGACACACGACAGCAACTCATCTCTCACGGCTCCCTGAGATGGAACATATATATATATATATATATATATATATATATATATATATATATATATATATATATATATATATATATATATATATATAAGCGACCTACCAACACGCTTGAATAACTTTCTATCAAAGAGTTAAAACTAGTATCGACACTAACTTATCTAACCAGAGTTGAATTCGCTAGCCTGAACTGCTGTGGTTAAACGTTGACACAATGCGGGATGCAAATACACGTAGTCGTTTCATCTAGAATATGTAATTACCTGTTGCAGGAAACTGCAGACTAAAAACATCACGCATTTTACAGACAGAGCACTTTGCTTACACGCAAAAGTTTGCTTGACAACCACAGACGACTTCCTGGATACGGCACTGAGTAGCACCCTGGGAAATGTAGTGCACGTGTAAAAGTGGAACTCTTGAGGTGAAGCTCATGGGTATCATATTATATTCAGTCTATGATGGCTTCAAGTCTATGATTTTTACTATTAACAAAGATGAATGTGTGAGCCTCAGTATATGTTTATACTACAATAAACTTAACCCGACTACCCTGGTCTTGTGCTACCCTCAAATGCTCATTTGTATGCTCTGCTTTTGGATATGTGTACTTTCGAATTTGTGTAATCCATTATAATTACTGTAAAGATGCATCTGAACCCCAAAAATGTTTTTCTTTATGGCTGTTTATCAAAATTAAACTCGACAATGCAATTTTAACAATCTGTAAGGCATACTAAATACTAACTTCTTCTCACGCCCTAACATGAACATATATCTGTAATATATTATTTATTAAATATTATCCATCAGAAGTGCATGCATTTCAACGAATATATCTTTTTTTTAAACAACAATTAGGCTACAAAAAAATAAGATTGGGGAATTTTAAAAACACTTCTCAGAAAAGAAATGTGGTTGGTGGTTATTTTCCTCGGGCGGGTGGGTGGGTTTGTGCTGGGGGACTTTGACTCATGACCTCAGTATTTTCACAACCCTGGCTACTGCTGGTTCTACGCTGATATAATACAACTGCCATTCACGAACACAACATTCAGAAATGTGAAGGGGTTCCTTGTCTGTCACGTTAATCTGACACTGTAAACTTGGATTAAGTAAAGTAAATAGTGGGAGTCAGCTGGTCTTCCCCCACGAAGTATCCATATTTCCGACAGTCTGTGAATGCAGCAGTAACATGCACGGTAACCAGGGCGGTTCATGTTTGATAGAGCTGGGCGTGGGCTCGACACTCCTCATCCCCGCTGCTCTCTGTGGAAGCACATTGTTCAACGCGGGCTCCTTTTACCCAGAACCAATGAATGCCTCGGTGCATTTTAGCTCCTGAAAACGGAACACTTTATCGGATATAATAAGGTGTAGATATCCGAAGACGACGGGAAGCGGACCGAGAACATTGTGTGTCCTTCTGAATACAGCGGACAGGCAACAGAGTTGAAAGATTTGTTCTTCTTCTCCGGTAGACGAAACGTCGCTCTTGTAGCTAATTAGAGCTCTGCTTGTTGTAAGTATGCAGCGTACATTCCTGTGTCCAACATATTTTGGCAGTGCCTGTTTTTGTCTAATGGTACCGCTTTAAAAAATAAATAAAATGCTTTCAATTTTTTATTTTATTTTTTGGGAGTGGGGGGGGGGGGGCACCGCTGGAGATTACGGTGCACAGTTTAAACACGTTCGCTAGCTATCATTGCGTTTTAATTCACCGCCCCGGCGAGCTTTTTATCTGTCGAGCTCAACAAATCCTGGTTGCGTTCCCGTCCTGGCTGCATGCGCCGTTTGGCGGTGTCGCACCGCTCGTGGATGTCGCCCACACCTCGGTTTGATCTGTTGTGATAAACAGTCTCCCTTGAGTTCGGGTGCTGTAACGTTGACTTGGTTATGGGAGGAAAAAACCTCAGGGCTTCCGTGGGTTTCCCCCCATCAACCTCGGTTTGAAAAAAAAACCCGACGCTATGCAAATGTGAGCAATAGCGGGGCGGTTTTATTTCTGTCGCATGTATTTTTTTTTTTTAGAAATGATTATTTTAGACCATTGTAAAGACACTGTTGAGTACGAGGTTGCTGCTGCCGATAGTGGCCACACAGACGAGTACGTTAGGGTGACGCCCCGTCACACTGAGTAAAAACTGAATGTATCACTGCGGAAGTTAGATTCCATTACAAGGCATTTATAGAGCTGACTGGGAATTATTTCTACTCTGGAAGATCGCTGTTTAAACTGTTTAGGTGAGTTTGAAAAGGAGAAAAGATGGCAAATACAACTCTAATTTTCCATCATTCAAAATATGGCCATAGTGGCTGTTAGACTAGAGAGGAAAACATTTACCCATCCCAAGCTGACGTAAGTCTTTGGCAGAAATCATCGTTTTCATCACTCAACTTTATTCAGGTTGGAAAACATTGCGACTGTTGTGTTTATTGTTGGCTTATTGGCATAAGATTGTAACTGACTGCTGTCCATGTCTTTTTTCTTCTTCTTCACCACAACATCACTGTTGCTGTCCAAAGCATAGGAGTGGCATGTACAACTGTGTAGTGCTTCCATGAACATATGGGATGGAGTACACAAGACTACATGGCTTCCGGTAATAGGGGTCTAGTGGTGGTCGCGTGAATGTGACATCAGTGTTGGTCAGAACTAAGGCAAGAATTTAGGCAGCTGGAAAGCAGCTGGAGAAGGTCCAGCCAGTGTTAGAGGTGTGATGTTAATCTGCTGTCCCTTTCTCTGAACAGCTGTAGCCAGGGTGGTGCTTAGCCACTTGCCAAAATATGTGTGACTCATCTGGATACCAAGAATTTGCAAATTACAAACGTTTCATACCATTTTCACCCTGAGGTAAATGTGTCAGTTTGAGACTTAGCGATGGCGTATGATCTTTATGCTTTTGTGCATACTTTTGTTTTTGTAAGTATTTACATTGTTGTGGTATTTCATCTGTTAAAGTGGATCCAGACAACTTTCAACTTCTATGACCTAATGATTTAAATATGTCTATTCATGTGTTTATACTTGGAAGTTTATTTACCTAAAAAAAATAAAAATTAAAAGTTCCTCTTTTCCTATGTTTGTCCATGGGCAAAAAATTGTTTTGGCAACACGTGACTCAGGAATTGTAATTCCACCATTTTGCCACTGACTATTTGCTTGAATGGCTGGCGCCCTACCGGGGGTTTTGGATTGTACCCGTTGGCATAGTCATAGTGAAAGTAGGGCTTGGCACTAAAATCAATATTGTCTTGTCCATTGTTTTAGATTTATTTTTTTGTATGGCATACATTTGCCGTCCCATATTTAAATCGCTACATGATCGTTAAGTGATTTAAAACATTTTCGGAATTTACCAGACTATTGTAGCAGTTTCTTTTATTTGCTCAGACCCACTTAGTCATATACACTAGGGCTGTAACCAAATCAACTGTTTAAAAAGAATCAGAAAATCCATTGGCATTACTTTTAGTGATGGTTTTGGGGGATTGGGGTTCCCTCATGGGACCTTTGCTGCTCCGTGGTGATACACCGCCCCGGCGTTAGGGCTGCTTGGAAAGGCTCAGGGTAATGGTGTCTTTACAGCACTCCTCGCTCATAACTCCCCTTTCCCGGTGCCGTGGGCTTAGTGCTCGCTGTGCCCTCTCTCGGGGGGAATAGGGTCCCCTGCTTCCAGAGTGACTGTCAACTGGTTGGCCTCTTCTCTCCTCACCAGACTTGAAACTGTGAACTGTCCTGTTTACCATGCTTTGTGGGTCATCATTTATATATCTATGTAGTACCAATTGTTCACAAGAACACAGAGTTATTCATAGACTCAGGGGTCACCAACTTTCAGGGGGCAGCTCCAATATACACATTAATATAAATGCTTCCTGTTTAGAGTGTTTTCACATGCACTCACAAACAAACACAAACTGGACACGATTCACTCATTATTCTGATTGTAAAAATAAACAATACAAATAATAACACCACTGATGATGTTCATTTGGTGTGTGTGATGATAAGCCTCATGGCTCCTGGCAGGCCTTTGTGTGGTTGTCAGCTGGCCTTTTCATCTGTGCTGCTGCCTCCAACATCTCACCCAACCTGAGAAGCTGAACGGCTGACCCAGTGGGGAAAAGGTCACTTGTAGTCCAGTGCCTTTTTAAGAGCAGCTTGTTTAAGCATGCACATATACACATATGCACACATAAACTCTTTATATAAATGTTTGTAAGGGAGAAAATGTGGGGTGGAGGAATTGTTTATTACGGGATTTTCTCTGAAGATTCTCTGAGCAAAATCAGAGTTTCATTCAAGTTTGGGTATTTTTTCTGGCTTCCCACGGAGGTCTTAAATGGATAGTGCTGTTTAATAGGGTTATAGTCTGGCAACTAGATTTATCACTGAATTAATAGACTTCATAAGAAAAGCTTAAAGTCCTCACTTACTTGTGTTTCATTGGAGAGTAGAAGTGATTCCTCAGCTGCCGGTCAACACTTATGTTTGGATGCTTTTTAGGAGGATGATGTCATCGGAGAGCGGGTGGGGGGGTCTTGGAGTCTCAGTATTCGACCGTGATACCTCCCTAGAGAGGGTCTCCTTACCATCATTGCTCCATTAAAAATCTATTATCTCTGCAGTGGGCTTGTGACTCTGCCAGTATGGATTCTTTAACCAATTAAGAATTTTAATGGAGAGCAGAATGCATGTTGTGGAAAATGGCCATTCATATGCCCTGCTTCTTACATCATGTGTTTCGAAGTGAAAAAGTGAAAGGTGTTTATTGACAGTAGTGATCAGAGCCATGCATCTGAATTAGCTAGGAAAAAGCATATTATTATTGATTTCCGAATACATTTTTCAGTTCCCAGGTCGACCCCTCCCTCCTGTGGTTTTCTCTGCCCTTGGCATGTAGTAAAAGTAGCGCTCTTCCCCCCTCGCCCTCAGCCACTCTCCTGCCATCACCCCTCTCGCTGCTCCGTACTTGCACCCTCCGTAAGCTGTCATGTAAGATTATCCTCTTGGTCCAGGCGGGGCTCTAGGGTTTCAAAACGAACTGTTAATTTCCCAGACTGGAGGTGGCGAGTTATAAATAACCCTAAACACAGACATAGTGCTCCTTCATTAAAAAGGCAAAAGCTACGCAAAGATTAGTGGGACTTTGGGAAGGAATAGGTCACCGACTTGTAGATGACACAGCGGCCAGAGTCTGTCTCTGAGTCGTTGAGTATTTGGAACAGTGGTAGCAGGAAGTTACTCTGTTCAGCTTTATTGAGCTGACTTGGTAGTGCAAGTCACATTGCTGTGGGATTATTTACTTTTGTCTACATTCACATTGTATGAAAAGTGGAACATTGTGTGACCTCATCGTGCTTGAATGTAATGTTTTTACAGGTGCACTTTCTGGGGCAAATAAAAACATTGTGCAGGTTAACCATGCACTGACTGTTATTACTTTACAATATGAAAATCAGACGCCACCATCAACGCCGGATAATTTACGTGTACAGAACTTTAAAAAAAACTTGCTTCATCTCATTGTGTGGATGACATATTTAAAAAGATTGATTGTGATCCCCTGTGGCTGTGTCCTCATCCCCCTCCATATTTATCTATATCAAAGACGAGCTCTGGATGAGCCCCACTGTCAACAAGTGGCTCCGGGAAAGCGACAGCATCACTATCAATGATTAATTTAGCTATTCATCTCCATATGTATGTGTGGATTATTAATCAGCTGCTGACTTGGCCTAGTTTGAGAAGAGATGGCATGGCTGTCTGTTTTCCTTCCTCCTTCCAGGACCGGGCGCGGGAGTGTTGAATTTGCATTGTAGGCTGTCAATTTCAATCGTTTGGCAAGTGTACACTTGAGATCTGGTTATGTAGAAGAAATGCGGCAACCCACCGTGTCAGAATCTGCAGATCTGTGGGTGTGTAGGTGTCAATCTCCTTTTTCTATTTATTTGGTATATCCTACATTATCCATTTTATCAGTTCAGTGCATCTTATTGGCATAAACGTTCCTCAACAATATAGAACAGACTTAGGATTTTAGTGTTGGTACATTTTGATAGATATTAGTTAATAAAATGCATGCAATTGAATGCATGAATACGTAATGATGAGCATTTATCATTGCCTTTGCATACTAGTGAAGAAGGCACCGAACTTAAACAGATAAGTAAGATTTGGGGATATGTATTTATGCTGGAAGGACTGAGAAGATCTGATAAATCGGTAAACATTACTTTTGTTATTATTATTCTCAATTTCTGAGTAATCCATGCTATCGTGAAAAACATCACTCAATTAATTTATTAGGCAACCAGCATAAAATGAATTAACATTAATAATGTTGGTCTAATTTTGCTATTTGAAAGCCATTCATCAAGCAAAATTGCCGGCCAAATTGCTTGATTTGATGGATTTTTGATCTGTCAATGCTAAATTTGTCTGTGGCTATCAATCACTGATGAAAAATAATCGGCACACTCGTCATCCTCTGAAAGTTCACTTTCTCTAATCCCAATTACCAATCTATAGTTTAACTCGGCCGTGAGTCCTTGCCCTGGGTTGAGCTTGTGACAGTGACCAAAGGTGTTCCAGCGTCTGTCTGTCTGTCCGGCACAAGTCTCTCTGCACAGCTGCTGTTTATTTGGTTAAAGGCGCTGTGGCTCTGCCACGATCTCTGTACTCCAGCCAGGGCGGGCTGCACTGTGTACCAGGTTGATTTATTTACAGTGAGGGAAAGGGAAGCTAAATGTTTGGCCACAAGATGGAAGATTCAGGATAATTCCCTTCCTGTTGTGCTTGAGAACTATGGCAAGGGTGTTTTTAGAAGGAGGCCATTGTTGATATTGGTGACGGTGTTCAGAGATATGTGTGTGTGTGTGTGTGTGTGTGTGTAAGACTGTGCAGGTCTGCTTTTCTCTGTCAATCATTAACATCAGTGAGGCAGCCTTAGTCTTGGCTACTCTTAGTATGTACCCATATCAGCACAGCCACACGCATTACAGAGACAATTATAGGTGCATTTCTATTACTTTCGACTTAGTTTTCTTTGGATGCTTTCTATGTTGTGCTACCACTGAACTGTCCAGGGGATGTGTTCATGTCACCTGTTACTCCTCTCTTTCTACAAGTTGAGTTTAAGATTCACTCCAGCTGTGCGTGGAGACAAAGCCCAAATAAGAGGGTGTGCATGAGTTCTGCTCAGGCTCCACCATTCTGTGGTGAGCAAGGAGTTTGCGTAACAGAGCTACGTGTGCACTTTATGTTCAGGATGACAGTTGATGCCCTGGAGAAGGTAAAGCAGCATATGTGACCCATGGTGCTCCTGAAATCCTGACAGATTGATTACACACTCTAGCAGGTGGGGTGGGTTAGTGATTTTCTTCTTGAGCTCACTTAAGGAACATTCAGCAAGAGAATGAGACTCAGGCCGAAGAGGCCGAGATGTTTAACCCCCTGTGACATTATTTTACTCTGAATTACGGGAACAGGAGAGACTACTTTTGAGGAAGAGATTTTTAAGATGACTTTAGGGTGATGCAGATGTCTTAACGGTTTAATATGACACAGATGTCATTTCTGTAAGTTTGTGTTGAAAGTGGAAGTGACACCGTTTAATTAAAGTGCATGAAAATGCCTGAAGTCGAGTTTCTGTTCACTACTGTCAAACTGAAAGTGAAATTAAACTGCCCCTCAGGAATTCCAGGGATTTTCATCTGACCTGATATCAGAGATGACATTGCTGTGATGACATCACCCAACCACTCGTTGTTGTCTGCATTATGTCAAACTGAAGCTATAACCGCAGGAATCTCCTGCGCTTGCACAATAGGCTTCCAGCATAAATGTGGTTAGCCGTGGGTTGGGTCATCTCACGAAGTCGCCATGATGGCCTCACTTCTTTCTAATTCCGACTCGTCATGTACCATAACGTCTACCAGAGGGCTGTTCTCAGGACATGTTTGGTTCATAGATTTGGTCACTTTGTGGTATATTTGCAAATAGCTGAGTCACAGTTTGCCACTGATTTTAGGGGCTTTAAAACCAACTTCAGGAAGCAGAAAGTCTCCACATCTTCTGCCGGAAACTATAAACACATCTTTTCCGACTCTACCTTGAATAGAAAACCGATTAGCACTTCAGTGGCACTTACTTATGGTATTTTTGAAGTTTGGGCTTTCTTGAAAAAATGTTACTTTCTTGAATCTTATTGTTCTGAGTTTGTACTCATGGTTGAATGCACTTATTGTAAGTCGCTTTGGATAAAAGTGTCAGCTAAATGACATGTGATGTAATGTATGTAGTGGACACACCCATATGACGACATTTGTTGTCAGGGTGCTGGTGATGTCAGGGGATCTCACTGTGCATGTCTTTGTATTGCCTTCTGTGGCCCCATGTGTGGTTCCAGCTGACTCGATAGTTGGCATTGTGATGGCATGTTCTGCAAATTCCCAATTTTTTTTTAGCAGGCTGCTTCTTCACTGCTAATCTCCGAATCTATTGATGAAGGTGTTACTACCCAACCATTCAACAACATGTCGACTTGAAAATACTCCTTCACTACTAAATTATTTGAAAACCTGCTTTTGATCAATTATTACTTTGATGTTAAGCACTTGGGGTTTAAAATGCATTTTTGAAGGCAAAGATATTTTGTTTTGAGCTAGCCAAATTTTCTATAATATTTGATATATTAAGTAGAATTGTGCACATCATTCCAAGTCCTTAACGTTGTACCTGTCCATTTTGGAACTGCTCGACTATTCCTATAATATAATACTTTCAGTTACCCTCAAGGTCCATAAATTCATGAAAATTATTGTGTATGTTTTAACCTTCAGACAATGGACATCACGTATGTTTTTTCAAGAGACAGACACGTTTCTTTAATAACATGCCTTGATGTATAGTCAGGGCAGCCCTGTTGCATCGACTAGACCTCTTAAGTGGCTGCAGTGTGTCCACAGGGGGACAACTGAAGCCACACACCTTTTTGGCCTCTCGTTCTGTTACTATGGATTGATCCCTATGGAAAAAGCAAGGCAAACCAACAAACAGTTAATCTCTAAAAACCTAGCTTTTTTTAAATGAAAAATTATGCAGATCTTTTTGAAAGATATTTAACTTTTTAACTTTAAAAAAAAACATATTGTTCAGTGTGTTTTTTAATTGAATGATTTCTTTCAAATGTTTGATCATTTTTGCTCTGGCGTCTGTCACCGGGCGTTCAAAGGAAGGCATCTGTATTGTGAAGCTGAGTGACGAGAACCAGTGTCATGCCCCTTCTTTTTTTCTCCCTCGCTGTCTCAGACACACACTGAGACAGCATATTTTCACATTCCCCGATGAGGGTCTCAACCTTAGCTCCCACCATACACACTCACTGTAGAACACACACGCACAAAAAGCACTGATGTTTCTAACCACTGGGCAGCTGGTTGTGGGCCGCATCATCGCAGTCCAGTGGCAGAGAATAGATTGCCTGCGTCTGTTGTTCTGCCAGTCATGGATGCTTCTTGATAGTGCTAACCTGCATCTTTCTTTTTCTCCTCTCCTCCAGCAGTGGTGTTTGTGTGGTGAGTAGCAGCGGCAAAGATGACGGAGTATAAGCTGGTGGTGGTGGGAGCTGGAGGCGTGGGCAAGAGTGCACTCACCATCCAGCTCATCCAGAACCACTTTGTGGATGAATATGACCCCACCATAGAGGTATGACTCCTCTATTCTACACAAATTCATGTTCTACACATTATTCTCGTGGGAGACATCTTGGGTGTTGGGGTGGGAAGGTAAACAATGGTAGATTTTATTGTTCATTATTAATCCTTTATAGCTCCCCCTTGAATTGTTGTGTGGTTGTCCAACACTTTTACATTTATGTGGTAGAATTGCATGCAATTATTCAAAAAAATGTATACAAATGTACAACCCCACAGTCACTCCTGAACAATATTGTCTGGGCCCAACTGAGAACACAGCTCAGTCTAAATCAAGTTAATTTAATTAAATTAATCGAATGTCTGTTTCAAGTCCCCAAACAATCAGGCTTGAAAGAAATTCCTAATTTTCTTTTAAGAAGAAATATGTGCTCTGCTGTAATTCTTATATTTTCATGAAAACAATACATCAAAAAATATTGCAGACATTGTGAAGAGGAGAGCTAAGCCAGTGAGAATGTGTTCTCCTCTCTTCTTCCTTCACACTATCCCTCTCTTTCTCACCACGCCTGCCTCTGGCCAGACAATGTCCTTTTTGTGTATTGGCATTCCTGGCCCCTATGCTCGAACAAACAAAGGGACAGCACTCCGTGTTTTTGTGGCTGCATGTTGGAAGGCTAAACATGGGCTGCTCTCCTCATCTCTAGTTGTTCATTTTACCTGGAATTGGAGAAGGGCAGATACCAGTTGATAGACATTCAATCAACATCACATCTCTGTGTATTTTTATATATGGACATGCTGCTTAGTACTGAGAGGTGAAGGATGTAACAACCTCGGTGACCCGCAGTTGCCTCAAATTCCACCTGAGCCCTCTGTTTGGTGTCTGACTTTTGTTACAGATTGCTCACTCGTACATTTTTACCGCCCCTCCCAATCTCTGAATTTCTCCCTTTTTCTACAGGACTCGTACAGGAAACAGGTTGTGATTGACGGGGAGACCTGCCTGCTGGACATCCTGGACACTGCAGGTCAGGAGGAGTACAGCGCCATGAGGGATCAGTACATGAGGACAGGGGAGGGCTTCCTCTGTGTCTTCGCCATCAACAACACCAAGTCTTTTGAGGACATTCACCAGTACAGGTGTGTATAAGAGTGAGGCGAAGAAAGAGGGTTTGGGTTTAGGGCTGCAGGGTCACCACACATTGCGACATTGATGTAGAGCATTGTGAGATCTGTTGTTGCCGATGTGAACTTAAGTATTTACTCTATTCACAGACCAGTTGGGGTGGAGGCCAGAGACAAAGTCATTTATGTTACTTCTCTTCTAAGCTTCTGTGTATTTGTATATTCAGTGTGTGTTGCAGGGACTCCCATGAGGTCTTGATAGCGAGGGGTGTGTCTACGTATGAGTGCCAGCTCGCTGCAGTAGTTGGGTGATGTCATGCTGTAGCGTTTAACATGGCTAAAGAAAGCTTAGCCCCCAACTGGAGGATTACAGCACGATGCCAATGAAATCGATCCTGACTCAATTAGAGGAGCGGAGAGAGGTAGCACTTTCAAGGACAGGGAAGGAGAAAAGAGGGGGAGGGAGGATAGATTCAGCTGGAGATGACAGTGTTCTCTCTCTTTGCCACATTTTGTCTTTCTCATCACATTAGGCACCCACTTGCCAGTCTTGCACGTGGCAAGTAAAAAAAGACTGCATATTAACTTTGTCACCTCCTCTACAGGTTTGCAGGTTGTTTTTGTTTATTACATTCACATTTGTTTGGCTCACTGCCATTGCAGTCCAGCCTTTTTTGAGTCCGGCTGATTCAACTGCAGATATCACTGTAAAACCATTGCGTAGCTTGTGGAAGCATGCGTGGATCTTTCGTTGGATGCTAGAATAAGTGGCGGTCTGGTTAGAGCTGAGTTTTTTTTTTTTAAAGATCTGTGGTCTGTTTTACTGACCAAAATAGTCAGAGGTATTTCTGCAAAACTTCTGCTCCACTGTTGGCACATACTGGCATGATACCTGCGTAAAACTATGCATTGCATCTTGATTTTTCCCCTTACCCGTTTTAATTAAAACCGGCCGGCATTATAAGACTGAATGCAATAATTTGTAATATGCCTGTTAGACTTATAAATAGCTGCCTCAACCACATATAACAAGGCAAAGGTTGAAACATGTCTGCTTTGAGTTTGACATCAAGATTCAGAGCAACTGTGGTCATGAACACCGTTTGCAGTGTTGACTGCAGGGCAGGGCTGACTAGCGGATGCATCCTGCTGTACTGTAGCTTAGGGAGAAGAAGGGCTGATGAGCTGATAGATTGATCTGACCCACTCCTTTCAGTCAGTTCCCTCTGGCTGCCTAGCGTTTGGCGCTGGCTGCTGTAGTGATGAGGTAATGCTGTTCGCAGCCTGTTCCGTCCCTCCCCCTCCCTCCCTTCCTCTCCACATCCCTCCTTCAGCAGTGCAGCACAGCCCAGCACCGGCGGGCTCTGGCTCTTCCTCAGGGTCCTAGAGCTCCCTGGGTGGTTTGCTCTCCAGTGGTGAAGCTGCTGTTGTTCATAAAGCAGGGAGGATCCCAGGCAAGAGATATGTCACTGTGACTAGATGCAGTGCCTGGGTTTGGCTTCAGGAAACAGAGTTTTGCTATTAAATGACAACTATGGACATTTTCTTGTTCTGCAATTCACAGAGAACAGATCAAACGTGTAAAGGACTCAGATGATGTCCCGATGGTGCTTGTGGGAAACAAATGTGACCTCCCGGCACGCACGGTGGACACGAGGCAAGCCCAAGAACTCGCCCGCTCTTACGGCATCCCTTACATCGAGACCTCTGCCAAAACACGACAGGTAGGTAGTGAGCAAGAAGCATACACCCACAATACCATACATGCACTTTTTTCTCTCTCTCTTCTCTCTTAAAGTAACCTTTAAAGGTCTAGTTTGTTGGATTTATTGCCAGAAATGGAATATAACATTAATAATTATGTTTTATTAGTGTATAGTCCCCTGATATTAAGAATCCTTGTGTTTTAGGATGAGCCCTTCATATCTTCATAGTTCAGCATGTTTCTGAAAGACTATGGTGACCGCTTACCCCTCGCTAGACTGAAAGGTGCCTAAAGACACATTATACACACGCGAGGTTAATTTCCATCCAGAGAAGTCAGTGATTGTTTAAACAATTTTTTGGGATTCACCAGCTCACTGGTAAAAATCCTACTTTGTTTACAACTTTTGTTCAAAAAGTAATTCAGTCAATTCGTTACATTATTAAATTTGTTCAAGGTAACTAGTAATTACTAATTACAAAAAAACAGGGTAACTTGTGATCTGCAACCCATAACATTACAAAAATAACCATCCCAACATTGCTGAAGGTCCACCGTCTGATTTTCATTGTTTTGAAAGTAGATGAGGCGATGGTCCTGAAAGATACCGCGGTTTTGCTCTTGGTGTCTCACATTACCGCAGTCTTTAAAAGGGAGGAGTGAGCCGAGGGGTATTCGGTGGTTGCTATCTGCAACCTCACCGCTAGATGCCACTTAATCCTACACAATGGACCTATTCATTTCTCCGATTAGTTAATTTCTCCTCCCATCTTTGCAAACCACAAAATTCACCTTCTATGTAAATTTGAACTCGCCCTGTGCTCCATCACACTGTAGTAAACAAGTTATCACAGTGTCCTAGTATGGGCTCTGCGGTTTTAGACATTATACGCATATTCATGCCCATGAAGAGCAGTGAGTGGCCCGCGGTATGATGTTATTTGTGTTGCTGGAAAACATTTCATCAGGCCGCAGGCAGTGACTCATAGCCAGGTTACCTTGGCTTGAGAGCAGAGCTCCAGTATTTGAAAGGCTTCATAAGGACAAGTCGCTGCACAGCTCCCACCGTCTCTGACTCACTGTCACACATTATGTAGGAACATACAGTCTCTCTCATTCATCATTGAACCTGCAGAAAGTCCGTCATTCAACCAGAAGAGTATGTAAAGAACTAAGTGAGTGACTTCTTTTTTTAGTCACACTGATATTTTGATTAACAGCGTCTGAAATATCGAGGTTGCCATGGTAATGTTACCAGGCCTATCAATGTGGAGTACACCTGAGAGGTTTGCTGTCTGTTATAAGGGGTGTATTCAGTGTACTCCAATTAAAATCGACCATTGCAAATGCCGAGATCTTTCTGCAAGCTTTCGGTGTGTGTGTGTTTACAGGGAGTAGAGGACGCCTTCTACACACTGGTTAGAGAGATCAGACAGCATAAGCTGAGGAAGCTGAACCCACCTGACGAGAGCGGTCAGGACTGTATGAGCTGTCGCTGTGTGGTGTCGTGATGCAGGTGAGACATGTTTATTTGACAGTTACACAGTGATATGGAAAGTCCAAATTAGTCTTCTTTAATGCGTTTTACTTCTCATTGTAACTAAAAATACATGTGAAACCTCAGTTTAACTTTTCCCAGACACAATAAAATGGCACTAATATATCTCTCTCTCTCTCTCTCTCTCTCTCATTCCCCCCGCCTCCCATCTGTCATTTCTTTCCCCAGCTGACTGTTGCATGTTGAGGAGAAATGCTACGGTGTGTAGTGGCAGCATGGACTTAAAGATAGAAAGTTAAAACAACAATGATGAAATATAAACTTTTTTCAAAAAGAGGAGGATTGAAGCAAAAGCTCTCAAGGAAACCACCAGAGCTGACTGAACCATAGACCTTCATGGAAAGGGGGATTTGGACTGTTGCCTATGTGGCTATCTGAACTAGTCCGGCCCGGTCCCTTTTTTTTGGTCCACGTGTCGACCTGTGAGCAACACCACTAATGACTCTTTGTCACCTCCAGTGTGGTCCTGCTGGATGGCTCAACAAGTTTCCTGCTAACTTATTGTTTTCAGTCTCAACACTGGTCTTAAAGGGGGTGTCTCTGACCTCCTCCCACCTTGAAAGCCTAATTCCACTCCACCCTGCCTGCCCACTGGAAGAACTGACTGACTTAAATGGAAAGGACTGGAACATGAATCCCCCCCCCCACACACACACACACACACACACACACACACACACACAC
The DNA here is from genome assembly GCF_009769545.1 of Cyclopterus lumpus. Classification (NCBI taxonomy): domain Eukaryota; kingdom Metazoa; phylum Chordata; class Actinopteri; order Perciformes; family Cyclopteridae; genus Cyclopterus; species Cyclopterus lumpus. Next base: position 16,956,243 of record NC_046971.1, read on the forward strand.
ACACACACACACACACACACACACACACACACACACACACACACACACACACACACACACACACACACACACACACACCACATCGCCCTCTACCTGCCTTTGGTTTCACTTGAATGGCTGTGCAGAGTAGACCCTTCATTATACTGGATACAGGGGTGGAGGCTGACATGGGAATGACTATAATTTGTTGTTTAACTGTTAGCCTAGCTGTACAAAATCTTTGATTTATTTTTTTTTTATATGAAACATTTTGTTTGTGATTGCAGAATTTGAAAGTCACAGAGCAATATGTGAGTTAGGGCGTTCATTACAGATGACACCTGGCTTGACATTTTTCATGACCTGCCTGACGTAGTAATTTCTTGATATAAAGATGAATTTCCAGAATGCAGCTGCGTTCTCTCCTTTCAAGTGTGTTCTTTGCTACAGTCAGAGTTGTCTTTGTGTAATAATAATAGTAATGGCTAATGTACGTAGGTTCTGGTGCGATAGGATTATTTACTGTTCAATTCACACAAAGTTTTGAACCACCTCTCATTGCTCCTTGTTTTACTTTGGCTTGGGGAGGGGTTTGTGTCTGTGGGAAGGTTGCCTGTAGAACTAGGAGGAAAACCCTGCACTTGTACAGTCATACAATGACGGGTTATGGTTTTAGACAAAATGACAACTGGTTTTCATTTCTGTAAGTATTTGCTATACAGCTCTCATTTACCACATGGTGATAACAGCTATTTTTAGATCGCAAGAATCACTCCTTGTGGATATAAGGCTCAGGAATCAGGGTCCAGGAAAGTCTCAACGGTCAACAGTCCTGGAAGCCAGGGTTAAGGATGTCACCAATTGGCTTTGCAGAGTGTAACGCACAAAGTCTGGCCTTTTCCTCACACCATGCGCTCTTCAAACCGCTCCTCTTTCTCTGCCACCTCAGTTTTGCAATGGAACAAGAACAGGTCAGGTGCTACTCATGTCGGAACCATATTTACTGTATATCTGGGACTATAGTGTGTAATAGGTGATGGATATTGGGTTATGGGAGTGCGTCGCTTTGTTAAATTAATACTGACTAGCTTGTGCTCTCCACAACTGCATTAATTTGCTGCCTAAATGGAAAAAGACTGCTCTGGATTTACTTTGCCTTATCTTTTAGCTAGTTTGTACCTCATGTATGCAGCGAGCTCTGCCTGAGACGAATATGTGTTCTGCTGGCTGCATTGTTTTGTTTGTTTGATTGTGTGCAACTAATAACAAAAAAAAATAGAAGTGTGCTGAGTTTAGACATGTGCTGAATAGAACTTGGAAGACAAGGAGAGTCCCTGAAAACACTACACTGATTTTAAAGAAGGGCTTTTCTGTCATCGCATGTGACTGTTTAGCAAGAATGTAAAACAGTTTAAGAGCCCAGTATATGCCCGGTTGTCTTGCCCGTCATGGTCTTATGAAGTTTCCTTCTCAATACATTGGAACGTGTGATGATGATTACTAGAAATTGATACTTTAAGTGGAGGTTATACTTGACCAATTCAGAGAATTGGTAATGTATGGTAATGTGTAGAGTTCCAGACACTACAGGCAGGTTTTAGCAACATGCTTCAAGTGCAAGCCTCAGAGAAAATCCCAGACTTCTTCCACGAAAGACGTTGCATGTTATTTTTGCCTTTTTATCTCCTGTCAAGGGAAACAAAATGTTTATTTCTAACCTAATTGATTTTGTACAGTTTAAGGTTCACTCATAACATGGCTTAAACAAATGTGATCAGTCTGGTTAGTGTGGATGGTTGTCCAGTTGTTTTTATCAGTTGAGTGTTCATTTCTCTACTTGGAGGAAGGATATGAACTGTGAATGTGTTTTGAGTCTTTAGATATGTTTAATAGACGCCTTGTGTTTAAAATTTACAATATTGTAATAATGCAGGAGTGGATCCTTGGTCCCACTTTCGGCTGTGTTGTTCCTAACTTTTTATTTTTTTCACCCATTGTGCTAAAAAAAAAAAAAAAAAAAGGTGTGGCGTTTGTAACATGTAATTCCAGTCCTGATAGTATGCTTGTCCTCTCCCTGTCAATCTTTAAACAGTACATCCATGGTAATGCATAGAATTCCACAAATCTTTGTATTAAAATTCCTGTTTCATTAACTATCTGCATCATGTTGCCACCGGCATACTCCAGCCAGCAAACAATAAGTATACATGTCAGAAAACCTAGAGCGCATGACAGACTGTACGGACCACACGGGGTTTTGCACAAGGATACAGTGGGCTCAAGGGCTTATTTCTCCCTTGCAAACTGTGGATGGAGGCGTGGAAGGAATTTATGAAAATGACAACTGTTTAGCTATTTAAGATGTATTTACTCTTCGAAAATGTGGCAAATGTATTGCAGGACAGGAATAAAGATGTCAAGATTAAACCATGTCTTTGGTCCATCAACTATCTAACTTTTACATCATGTTGCTCTCAAATATAAGATGTGCTGCCACCTGCAGGCTGCTATGTGTATCAAGGGGGAAACAAAAAACTTAATTTAATTTACTGTAACACTGGCATAAACTATAGATGTGATTTTGGCAAATACTTTCTGTTTAAATGGGAGGATCACAATTTACGATATTGCGTGGTTTACTTGATGGGGGGGGGAAATACAACTGATCAAGGTTCAAATGTCATAAATGTTGAGTTACACAAGAGTTTTACCATCAGCAGTGCCATTTATGAGAGGTTTTAGGTTCCACAGGTGAATAGGAACTGTTTATATTTATTCCAAATTTAATTAAGTATTTCATTGCCCAAAGAATAAAGTGTCATGATTCCTTCACAAACAAAGGTGCGAGTGAGTGAGTGGTTTTGGTCACTTTCAGCAATGGAAAAGGAAGGAGGAAGTATGCAGGAAATACTGTCTGGTGGAGTCATAGAAAGCAGCTCAATGAGGCATGGCATACAAATACTACTTATTTGTAATGTTGCATATTCTCTTTTGTATATACAAATACATGTTCATGCACTGAGCTAAATTTAAAGATGTTGAAGAATAGCCAATCTCCACTGATAAATACAATGTAAAAGTACAGCAAGTATGCATTTTCAAAATATTTGAAAGGTTTTTGGATTTGTATTACTGCCGGTATTGATATTTATTTTACTATGGTAACCCATACGGTACCACTGGAATGAATGGTTTGACAGCAGTCACAGGTCAAAACGACAAGCATTATTGATACATTACCACTTTGAAAATATGACTAAGTGCTATATGGATGTAAAGGAGATTGATAACGCAAGACAAGTACTTATACAGTAGCAAGGAGCAAAATCAGTTTGACTCAATGTATTTATTGATCCTGATGTGAGAGAACATCAGGATCACCAGTTTCACCACCAAACAACCAAACGATGGGTCCACTCTCAGTCATTAATGATCATTATTAATGATACTAATACACATTCATTGGTTTATTGAGTCACTGTCATATTTCTGTCTTGTTTGTTCAAGCCATGTTGTCTAGTTCTAGCTTTTTAGGGCAGATGATTTGCATAATTGTCAGGCGGTTCTGTCACTGGCTTTCAAATGCCATAAAAGCTAGGCGGTTATCCATAAACCCAAGACGGACAGAAAGCCCCAATTGGGGAATGTTGGTGATCGAAAAGATACACCGGAAAGATATTTTCCTTTTGGATAAACCATAATCATGCCATACTATGAGAGCGCGATTAAGAAATTGCTCCCTAAGGTAAGAATAATCATCAACAACTGAAATAAGAACATGTTCTCCCAAAATCCAACACATTGTGGAATCCATGTATATTCTGCTCAGTGTTTGTTTTGCGTCTTGTCATTTTGAAGACATATCTCATGTGGCCCATGAAATATATGTTGCATTGACTCACTTCCAAAGCCTTGTGCCCATGATGGATCGATATGGTAAGAAGCTAAATAACAGCAATCAATTGTGCTCAAAATTATATTGTCTGTCTTTTTTTCAGTTTACAATGATGGAACCATAAAAAACTTGATGAGTCTAACTGGAACCATTCCTGTCACGTTTAAAGGTAACAATGACTGCATTGTATACTGTTTGTAAGCAGTTGACGTGGATTCCGAACAATTCGATTCTAAAAATAAGTCAGGTGAAGCGTATAATCTCTCAGAATTTGCGAGATAAAATACCCCTTTCCCTTGTTCTTACAAGACAAGACCTACAACATTCCTGTATGCCTGTGGATTGAGGAAAGCTACCCTCAAACTGCTCCCATCTGCTATGTCAGACCCTCATGTGAGATGATGGTCCTCAGAGGAAAGTATACCTCCAGCAATTATGAAGTCCTGTTGCCTTACCTGGAGGAGTGGAAGAATGTGAGTACTTAAAAGAGATGGACAATGGCATCTGTGTTGTTACTGATGCTGGCACGGTGGGGTTTAGAGCTTTCCATGTTTCTTGTGTGATTTCCTTTCTCCTATCAGGGTGAATGTGACCTAGTGAGCCTACTGCAGGTGATGGTCGTTATATTCGGAGACCTCCCTCCTGTATGCATGCAGCCTCGTTCAGAGTCCGAACAAGCCCCTTGTAAGTTACACTCACGCAGGCAGGAACACGTCTCCATGTTGTTTCAAAACAACACATACATGATGCAAGTTGATGCTGATAAGACAGATTCATATCTAGGCCACACCTGATTCAGTGTGAATCTTATTCAACACGTTCTCCCTGTCAACATGTTCATGAATTTGTTGTGATAATGGCCTTCCAAAATTAAAAATTTGGTATAGGTTGGCTACAGTTCCACAGACGAGCAGATGGAAGTTTGTATCTGCATTTGGCCAGTGAAGATGATCAACCTTTCCAGCAAGAAAATGAAACCAGCTGTTAGCTTTGTGGACTGTGTGTGTGTGTGTGTTGGCTATGATAAAGTGTTTGATCCTGTGCATAGTGCCAGATGGTATCCATTGATTATTTTTTCATTAACAATTTCAGACAAATAACAGCATGCTGTATTATGTAAAACATGTATTTAGACTGTACATGTCATACAGCACCTGATGGAAACATATTGACTGTGTTTGGTATGAATGAATTTGATTCTTTTTTGAATATGTATTTCATATGAACATAACAAACTAAGATGGCATTTTAATGCTTGTGTGTTGAAAGACTCAAAATGCTTTACAAGCAACTCATAAAGCGGTACCTTATCTGCACTCATAAGGCATTTGTTGTGTTCTTATCCACAAATGTTTTGGACTTTTGACCGGTGAAGAGAAAAGTTATTAGTCATTTGAAAAATACACACACAGCCAGTTACAGCCCATTAGATCATGATACATTTTACTGTGTGGTTTATTACATTTTTTACATACAATATATCTGACAACTCTTCAGTTAAATTGAAAAACTTTTGAGGTCACTGTCTTTAAAATTTGCTTTGCTTTCTGTTGTCAAATGTTTCATTGGCCTCGCATATGGTAAACACTTTACCATATGCAACCTTTCACATAGAACAAACAAAGTAAACTATTCCCAAAGACAGGACCAGCATCATAATACAACCTCTTGTAAAAAGTGACATATTCATTCTCGTGGTGAAAATAAAGATATGGTCGGAAACACCTTCAATATAATATAGTTGTTTCGTGTAATTACTTGGTACACTTTTGTGTTTGCCCTCATGATACGTGAAAGGAAACCCACCTGACTCCGCCTGGGAGTCACTCTTCTGCTGCTCGCGTTATACGCGTACCGGAAGTAGTCAGGTGGAATGCCGGAAATCCTTTTTGTTGACCATCGGATGTTTGTTTTTCGGGCCCTGTCTTGAACTATTCATTTGTTGTTTTTGTGTGATTTCTTGTATTGAATTCTGGCGCGTTGACAATAGAGTAATTACTCGTGTTGGACTGGAGGGCTCCGTATAGACACCGAATCATTGTAGTCGGGCCCGAGGCTGGGCTAACTTTAGCCTAGCATTCAGTGAAGTCCTGCTAGCCAGCGTTAGCTTGTGTTAGCTGTCAGTCTAGCCGGGTTAAAAGTCAGCTGTTCACTCACCTAGCTTATTCATAAGTACGGTGGAAAACACAACGCGAAAACCATGGCTGTTGTCAACGAAGGTGCCCTGAAGAAAATGCTGAAGGTAAGTTGCGGTGTATAACTGCCAAGAGTAGCACGTTAGCGAGCTAATGTTACCGATACCAAACATGTCGGTGAACGTCAGCAGGTTAACGTTTCCTGGAACAGGTAACGTCAATGCTGAATGACTGGCCTGTATTCTCTTTACGTTTCGGACGTTAAACATATGGTTTTATGCATTTAACTGAGATCCCGCTTACAAATATGTGTTAACCTAGCTAGCTGTTACGTTTTTACCATCTAGCATCACCTCTTAAGCTAGCTAACTTCACTAAAACGTTAACCATAAACACATTTTGAAACCTCCATTCATAGTTTGTATTTTATGTTATATATTCAAATTGTGTTTTACAACAATGATTCAGCCTGCTAATGATGTCCAACTGACTTCTTATTTACCTCATCAAATACCGTTTTTGATCTAGTAATGTTGTTGATATGATCCCTCATAAGTAAATGTAATCATCTACACTTTATTGAGTATTTGTACTAGAACTATACATACTAACTATATGTTGTGTTTCTTATTGTAAAATGAATTCCTGGGTTAATAAGCCCTTTTTGATCAAGTACAGTCTTATTGGCGTTTATAATTTAAATTCGATTTACAGGTTAAAGTTAAGCATTACTTCACAGTTGATGACACTTTGGAGTGCAGGCCTTTCAAGGGTTTGAAACAAGCGTCACAGATGTCATCACATTGTGTACAGGACCAGAATTAAATTGTATAACCCAGATTGAAGCGTACATCTGACATCAGGGAGAGCAGGTTCCAGCCCTGAGTTTATACTTTGATTTTGAGGCTACACTTTTTTACAATCAAACCACAAATTGGGCCTTTCAAGGACCTGGTATTTTTTAAAAAAGTAGATGTATAAGCAGACAGCAATTAAACAACTGCAAACTATGGACTAAGCAAAAATGACGTCCTTTTTCTTATTAGCTCTTTCTAAATGTGTTACCCGAGTGTCAGCTATTATGTCTTAACTTTCCATGTACTAACATACATGATTTTTTCCCTTTCATCTTTTGTTGTCATTGTCCAGCAATACAAATACAGAGATCTGACTGTCCGTGAGATAACCAATGTCATCTCCCAGTACAAGGACTTGAAGCCAGTCATGGATGCTTATGGTAAATGGATACTGATCTCCTGTTTTTTAACTGTCTAGTCTCAGTTGTATATTTTGTGCTTAATTATGACATATATCCATATTTTTTTAGCTTGTTGACATCTTCTTCAATTTCAGTGTTTAATGATGGTTCCACAAGAGACCTGATGAGTCTGACAGGAACTGTCCCAGTGAGCTACAGAGGTAAAGAATGTTTACCTTGCTTTTTAAAAAACAGTTTTGCTATAAAAGTAACAAACAAACAAACACAATACTCTTCGTAGGAACTGAAAGACAGTCAGTTTCTGTTTTTAGTTTTGATTCTTCGCTCCCCCACTCTTTCTCTTGTGTACTCAGTGTAGCTAGCTCTATCTATCTTGCACTTTAAAAAAACAAACGGGTCATCTGTAGGCTCCTGTAAAGTAAGTGGCAAATGGGAAAATGCCTCATTGTGTCCGCTATGGCGAGAATCCATTTCAACCAAAACGCATACACTTTCAAAACATGCTTGTGTATCTGCAAACAAATTGCCACTTGCATTGTTGCATTGTTACTCCATGCCTACGATCTGCCAGTTTTCATACTATTCTGGCATGGCTGAAATTACATTCAGGAAATGGGACTTATATTGACATGGTTGCAAATCGATTTTTAGTCCGTCAAATGTTAATTAGTTTGATATACAGTACATGATAATTATTGTTTGCGTTATGTAGAGGTCCAAAGTTTGCCTCCAAAGTAACACAGTTCTTCAAGTGTAGAGTGAAGTTATGATGATGAAATTTAAAAATACTGATATAATATTATTATAACCTAGTGTATGTTTGTTTTTCCTGTAGGAAATATCTACAACATACCAGTGTGTCTGTGGCTGCTGGACACATATCCCTACAACCCTCCCATATGTTTTGTTAAACCTACCAGTGCCATGATGATCAAAACTGGCAAACACATCGATGCCAACGGCAAGATCTATCTGCCTTATCTACATGAGTGGAAGCATGTAAGTGTCAGGTCTTAATTCACTATTTGTAATTACAAACTGTCTAGGCAAAGACTTTGGAATGTTTTGAATGCAAAAACATAGAAAAAGGAATATAAAAAAGCTACACTTATCTACTTTTTTGGGTAATGTGGCTATAAAGGATTTGAGGCATCAGTGACATTTCTGAAATCTATCAAAGGTAGCTCTAACATACAATTCTATTTGCATTATAATAGTAAGTTAAACTGTAGCTCCCTGGGATATTTTGGATAGGTCTACCAGTCAGCTAGCACTAAATGGCACCATTATTCGGGCCGTAAATGTACCTGGGGCTCTAGATAATATTTGTGGTTTTCTTGCTTAATGAAAACATGCACTTCACTGTATGTCTTACAGCCTCAGTCAGACCTGTATGGTCTGATTCAGGTGATGATTGTGGTTTTTGGAGAGGAGCCTCCTGTGTTTTCTCGCCCCACCACACAAGCCCCCTATCAACCGTTCCAAGCAGCTGGACCCCCTAATCGTGAGTGATATCCATTGTTGTTGAGTTGCAGGGCAGTCTTAGTGGCCATGGCATTGTTTAATAGTGTCAGGAGGATCCACAGACTTTGAATATTTATATTAGCTTCCAAAATATCCAAATAGTTAAATAATCACCTTTTCTTAAACAGCTGAAGTGAAAATCTCAACGTTTTTAACAATCTATCGCCAAATGAGGTAATGCAATTGTGATTGAAGCTATGGTTCATTTAGATACAAATTCTAAATCAACCAGGACTAAAAAAAAAAAACACCATTTAAACCTTTTGTGAGTTGCCTAAATTGCTTTAAATTTAACAAGGTGAACTGCCAACTGTTAGATTAGGTTTTGAACTTAACATTTTGCATAAAGGTTAAGAAATACAGTATATGTTTAAGTCATACTCTGCTCCTCAAATTGTTACCAATAAAAAACATGTTCAGATCTTTTCCTACCTTCTCACTTAAGCGTGAATGAGGAACAGATATATTACCATCATAACTATGTGCAGAATTGCCTTTACAGTTAAAAATGTTGATATTTAAATGCACAAAATAACAGATTTAGCATAGCCCTGCACACTCCCCTCTGTGTGCATTTGCTTTTTAATTAGTCTCTTTTCTGAATATATTTTCTTGTGATAGAAGATGTAACCATAGAAGTCTTCCACTGTAAAAACCTTCATATTATGTCAGGAAACAGCATTTTTATACCGTGCCAGTTTAGATTGTTTCACATCAGAATGTCATAAATCTTCCACTGATACAATATCTTCAAAATGATTTCTATTATTGCTGCTGCTTGTGTATTATTGGTGTATATTGGTGCTCAAGCCTTAATATTGCATCATAGTTTAAGTGATGCATTTATTTCCTTAAGCACTAGATGGGGCTAAGATACCACGACGGCACACCATGGGAAAATGAAAGTCTTAAGAGAGTGAAAGATAAATAATATTTCCACCTGCATGTCCTCAGATTTGATTGTTTCACTATCTCTCTACCTCAGCTTCCTATATGCCTGGCATCCCTGCAGTCTCCCCCTACAGCCCAAATCCTAACCCAGGGTAAGATATTTGCCAAGCAGTTCTCAAACCTCTCCCCAGCTAACTGCACATTATACTTACAAACAAACCGGTGCTGTTTGCACAATTGCTTATTAGTGAAACACTTAGCAACCGGTTTAGTTACATTTGTAGCTAAAGGTTAAAGTTACAATAGAAAATATGAAAAAATTTTTGATAATCTAACTCTTTGCAGAGGCTATCCGGGATACCAATACCCAGGGGGCAACTCGTACCCGGCCACTGCTGGACCTGCACACTACCCCACCCAGACTCCAGTTTCCACAGTGGGTATGTATCACATTTAGTATCCAGGGTGCTGTATTTCTTTGTCATGGTTAAATGTTTAAAGTTTAAAATTGGCACAGGTTTCAAATACGTTTACAAACTGCACAAGCACATCAAGATCCAGATGAATATGTCCACTCAGAAATTCAGTTTATTTTTATATACGGTAGCCCAATATCACAAATATTATATAAGACACTGTTATAGTCTGCCCGCTTCTGTTTACATTTCCCTTTTTGTGTTAGTATTACAACACAATGATTTAATACTTAAATCACCACTGAAAATGTCCCTTAGTTAACTTTGAATTAGCACGCTTGACCTTTTGACTCAAACTATCTCGCCCTCTGTGTGACTTCTGTGGCGCGCTGAGCCGCCAGTGAAAGGTCGTTAGTGTAACTAGAGTGGGGAGCATTAAAGGCCAAAGGGTAGGCTGGATCTGAAGTTAAAGGCACAGCCTCCAGCCATCACACCCTACGCCTCAGACATGGTTTTAAATTTAGGATGGGAACAGTTCCCTCCACACAAAGACATGCCTCTCATCAGGGGACACATCAGTTAACAGTGATGCACTGAAAAGCTTGTCAAGGACCAGCAGGATTGGCTTTAGCTGTTTACTATATTTAGTAAAGGAGAAGACATGGGTTTGCACGAAAACGGATCAGCTCTCATGGCTGAATCAACTCTGATATTTGTAGGGCTGACTCCAGACGGGACATAAAGTGGTCTTGAGTCTGAAAAAAGAGCACATTAAGTTGGTCTCTTTACATGCGTGTGTGGGTGGGCACCCCCTCCCTTCATAGTTTAAGCTGGGAGATGTGTTTGACTGGTGGAGTATTGTGAAACACCCTTAATTAAAACTCAACGTCATTGTTACGCAATACAATAACACACCACCATAAACTACAGCCATACAGTTTACAAAATGTGGTGTTACTGCTGGGAAGTCCTATTGGATTGTTTTATCAGTTTTTTTTCTCTCCAGTAACTGAGTATAAAATTGTTAAAATGTGTATTCAGTATCCTACTTAATTCATTACCTCCTTTGCGAGGGCATTCTAATGACACTCAAGCTGGAACCTAAATGAATGAGCGTAGAATGTTGGCTAATTAATGGAAAGACTTAGTATAACAATTCCACATTAAACAATTGTGACACAAGGATCCCCTTTACGTCCTTTTTCCTGTTTGACATTGTTGTAATGATCCATTTGTTTCTATGGAGAGAACTACTCTAATTTGGATCAAAAAATAAATCTTATCAAGAGGGTCAGTTATATCTTTCGCCCTTGCTCAGGGTAGGGTATTCTCTTTTTGTGTTTTCGATAGTGGTTATTATTTGTTTTGCCTGTTCATTGTCTAACATCACTCCTGAACTACTACTTCTAGGCCCAAACCGAGATGGCACCATTGGCGAAGACACCATCCGTGCATCTCTGATATCAGCTGTGAGTGACAAGCTTCGCTGGAGAATGAAAGAGGAGATGGACAGAGCTCAGGCGGAGCTGGACGCCCTGAAGCGAACAGAGGAGGATCTGAAGAAAGGGCATCAGAAACTGGAGGAGATGGTCTCAAGACTGGACCAGGAAGTGGTGAGAAACCCTCTTCTTGCACCTCTTTTTAATGTTATATCTGTATTTTTTTTCCAATCCTCTACTGTCTCGCTATTTGGTCTATAAGTTTTTTTTTTTAAAACATTTTGTTTCTACTAGTCTGAGGTTGACAGGAATATCGAGCTGCTGAAGAGAAAGGACGAGGAGCTGAGCGATGCCTTGGAGAAGATGGAGAACCAGTCAGAGAACAATGACATTGACGACGTCATCGTGCCCACAGCTCCGCTGTACAAACAGATCCTGAACCTATATGCTGAAGAAAACGCTATTGAGGACACTATCTTTTACCTTGGAGAAGCCCTTCGCAGGGGTGTAATAGACCTGGAGGTTTTTCTTAAGGTGATCACGTTAACACAACTACAACTAATGTATAACACTGTCTAATCAGCCTACATTGCGAAAAACAGCACGTTAGCAGAGCGGCAGTTCTCGATCTGGGTCTACACAATATTGAGTGTAGGTCACACGGAAACTACAGCACACGTGTGGCAAGGCATTATGCAGCCTGTATAGAAGGTTGTATTGGTTAAAAAAAATAAGCTTATCTATTCCACAAGTGAGGCGGACAACTAATAACCGCAGCTGAAACGCCTCCTGTGTAGACACGGACTATACACACTCGAGTCCCGTCTGCATTTCCTTAATGACTCTGATTCTCTTTTGTTTCAGCATGTTCGCCTTCTGTCCAGGAAGCAGTTCCAGCTTCGTGCCCTCATGCAGAAAGCGCGCAAGACTGCCGGTCTTAGTGACCTCTACTGACCCAGACTACCAGGAAACATTCATATTTTCACGCTCTCTTACTCAAACCTCTTCCTCTGTTTTATTCCCCTTTTTTAATGTCTTCTTGGAGCTGTCCTTTTTTTTAAAATCTCAATAAAATCTCTTCTTGTGAGACGGAAACAAAAAAAACAATTATTTAAAAACACAAGAATCATGAAGAACTGAGCTGTCCTGTGTTGCCACCGTTCTGATGGGATATAATTGGTATTTTGATCTGACCAAATACTTCATTGAGATAATTAGCAGTCGTGGCCCTTTCGCACCAATAATAATACAAACCACTGTGGCCACATTGTGAGCCAGGAACTAAAACATGCTTAACGCTCATGCCATGTTGGTAAAAGTGAGGCCTATTCGGTGTTTGCCCTGAGTGTTTGTGGGTTGGCCCACAGTGAGTTAGTGTGTCGACCTGTATATATGTTGCAGTGCAGGGGAACCCACCGTTCTGTTTGCTGTTACTTTTACAGACAAAGTCATTTGGCTAGTAAGCACAAATTGTTTGGGGCTAGCAGAGGGACTTTGTAGAGAGCCCCATATGTCCACTCTCATATTGAAAAGGTTAGGCTCTGATATAAATACCCAGGGCAACCTTTTTAGGAAGGACATGGGGTTCTGCCTCAGGATGTAATGCTGCATGAAGTCTGGGTCATGTTCAGGAGCCATGGAGTCAAAGGGATCACTTTTCATACAGTAGAGGTGATGATGAACATTGACATGGAACTGTAATTCTTCACTCTCTTGTTTGAGTCTTTTAATGGGCAAAATGTCGAGCCACCTTTCCACTCGATCACACTATTATTTGTACCGCCTGTTTCCCTGTGTCTCTTTACAAGGGTGTGAGAGGTTCTTTGTGTCAGCTGCTCAGGTTTGCCCTCCAGTCTGACCAGTCAATCGTGTACAGTGGTTAATTTACTCTGGACAGTGTCTCTGTTGAAGGTGGATGAGTCTGAATGGGCTTTGTTCGAAGGTATTACAAAAGAAATGCAGATTTTGTTTCTTTTCTTTTCGGTCCACTTATTCTCAGTTCTGCTGAGAGGGTTAGGTTTTCAGTAAAATAAGGAAAAAGTTGTGAATATAGCCAGAGCAAAAAAAAGATATTGTACTAATCAAAATGTTAACTTATGTAAAGTTTTCAAACATGTCTCATTTAAATTAGCCTTTTACTAAATGCACTTTGAATTGTATAATAGAATATCTGCTGTTATTTTTTTCTTGTTTCCAATTCAACCGTAGACCACCTGTTCTTTTTATATCTGTAGATTTATGTAAATCAGTATAAATAAAAGACATCTGATTTATCTGTCTGTAATTATTAATTGATCAATATGATTTATCTTTATTTTTCATAATTGTTTGAAAAACAACAGAATGACATCTAACAGTGTTTTCTTTGTCGCACGCACCTGTTGAACAAACCCAAACCACCGAAATGACTAGCTGTAATTTACAGTATTTGTGACTGATCAAACCCATAATTATCCCTTAACATACTAGTTATTTGTAAGCAGGTGTAGCAGCATTTGCCCCACTGTCACACATTGAAGCTAGGGGATTGCATTTAGATCTCCTGCTTAGAAACCTCTAATCTGCCTCGTGTGTTGACAGAGTGGCTGAGTCAGCTTCCCTGTGACCACATGAAAACTACCTTTTGCTCATTTGGATGACAAACAGGAGGGCAAAGGACAGACTTGTATCATTATCCCTGGCAGATTTATTGGATGTTACGGCAAATACAAGTCAATATACAGCTGCCATGACACATGCAGTTCCTCAGTGAGTTCGGCAATTAATAAACAATCTCTAAATTTGTAACAGTAATACATAAATATATCTTATCAGTATTAACAGCTATAAATAATACCATATTTATTCTCTTGATATACTCAGTCAGTTGGAGTAAAATAAATACAAAAGCCTTTGAGGGTGTTTAGTGTGACCGTTTTTTACATTCCGTTAAGATTCATAACCTGACCCCTAGGCCTTGACCCATTATACTCCAAATGAAAATAAAACCGAGATTACAAGGAAGTGAAAAACAGCTGGCAACAATCACAGAATAAATATAAACTATGAACACAGAGTGTACAGAAGAAACAACAACAGTGCAGTTAACATATACAGTACATAGAATGTAAACACAATATGCAAAGGCATTTTTATGTGGCCAGGACAACAAATAGACACATCCAACACAGGGTGAGCGCTCAGGCTGAAGGTGGGTGTTAGGTATCCGAGAATTCAGTCATGTAGGAAGGAGGACAGAAGGGAAGCCAGCAAAGGAAAATGACACCCATACGTGAATATCTGAAAAGGAAAAATCTAGCTTACACTGGTTCAGTTACAAACACTAAGCCTTTTGAGATATTCAGAACTTTCATCGGACTGTCGCAGTTAAGGGGCAAAGGAGGTACAGTAGGAGGGAGACAACCACATGGTGTAAAGGGTGGAGCGCTCCTCAAAGGGTGAGCTCCTTCTGTACGCCCCACAGGGTCTCAGCGCTGGTCACCAGCTGCTTCTCTTCGCCGGGCTTCAGTGTCATGTGAATCACATCCGTCAGGCCGCTGTTGCCCAGGACGCAAGGGATGCTCAGGAAGACCTCATCCTTCACGCCATGCATGCCCTGTCAGAGGAATGGAGCGTGCCACGGTCAGGGTTTGTGGGCCATTTTATATAATAAATGAAGAACAGGGAGTACTGTTTGTGGAAAACCAATTAATACGATTATTTCATCATGGAGGCTTTGCCAAACAGCTTAATGTGTGGCTTGCTCCCAATCTTCTCACCTGGACCAGCGTGGACACGGGGTGCACTTTGTGCAGGTTCTTTAGGATGCTTTCCACCAGGTCAGCCACGGACATTCCAATGGCCCAGGAAGTGTAGCCCTTCAGCCTGATAACCTCGTAGGCCCTGCAGTACACACACACACATCATAGGGAAATACTGTAAAAGTGAGACTATTTTGGACTGCGTTTGCATCCACTTTGTCATCTTTCAATATATATATATATATATATATATATATATATAAATCTTTGCTGTGCTGAGCTTGATGTATGCGTGTAAGCAGAGAGATTTAAGAATAAATCTGGTCCATGCGAGTTAGCCGACTGAACCGGATCATGAAGTGCCACATAAACTCAAACACGCTCCTTAGTCTGGATTCGTACAGTACAGTTTCGTAAGTATGCTTTCAACATAACGTGTAGGGACTCTGATGTATGTTTCACACAGTTAAAAATGTCACCATGTAAAAAAAAAGGCCTCTGCTCTGTTGGCCATGCAGATTGCCTTTGTTCTCTGTTGAGACATCCATTGTGTACGTTCGCCCTTTGTCTCTTATAATTGTTTATTTTCGACCTGAAACATCTGCAAACATCTTTGATAAATCGTCTATTGTGTTGTACACTGTTGACCTCTCGCTATTGAGAATATAAATGCTTATATATTGTTACACGGTTTGTTTGCTTGTGATCAGAGAATAAATCTACCAGAACTTGAGAAGTTGTTGGCTAAATTCTTCCGAAGGCTCTACCAGTTATCCAATTTTGACACACGCTTACAATACTGCAAGAACAACCACCAAGTCAGGTTGTCGGACCGTGAAATAATGGCACAATATCAAAGGTTACAGGCCAAACTGTCCCTTCCGAAGATATAACACAGCTTCATATACAAAAATACAACAGGCATTAGTAACAAACATGATTAGGCTGATTAGGTAGCATGAATAGTCATTTGTTTAGGGTGAACCTGTCTTTGATAAGCATATCATATTGCCTGTTGTTTCATTAATACAGCCCTGGAAGCAAAAAGTGAGGCCATGAGCACAACTCTACAGTATTATGTTACAGAACACAGCTATTGTGTTTGTACTTGCTACCAGGCCCAGTAGTGAACACTGTGAACTCTCCTGCTTGCCATTTGGCCCGCAGCCCTGGTTAAATTCCTCACCAGGCATAGCCAGCTCCATTCTATGTCCTCTTTGTGTTAATAGGCAACCGTGACTGAAAGCCACTAAACCCTCGAGGTCTGTTTCAATAAAACATTGTATAGATGGGTTTAGAATGATGTGTGGGAGACAAAAAAACAAAACATGGTTTGCTAGGTAGTTCAGGGAGTGCTTTGAGCTCATAGGTTGTTTCCTGGAAAAAGGATTTGTACTCACCCATCAACCACCAGTTTATGCACAGCCTTCCAGTTCTCACTGTCATCCTCGGCCCCCATCTGTGGGTTGAGGCCCTGCAGAGAAACTCCAGCAACATTCACACCGCTCCACACAGGCACTATGGGAGACCGACACACAATAGGGGAATATTAGTTAATCCTGTCGACCATTTTTTTTTTTTTACACCAAGGCAACCATGTCAACATAAAACATGCAGTTGATGTAGCTGTATTTAAAGATGTGGTACAGTGGAAGGGCCGGCAGAGATTTTATTTTTAGTAAGGGCTGCATACCACTGGAGTCTCCATGCTCTCCGATGATCCAGCCGTGGCAGCTGGAAGGGTGGATGTTGAGCTTCTCTCCCATGAGGTGGCGGAACCGGGCGGAGTCCAGGTTGGTGCCAGAGCCAATGACGCGGTGACGGGGGAAACCACTCAGCTTCCAGGCCACGTAGGTCAGGATGTCCACTGTAAGGTTAAGGGAACAACATGTGACGATCATTTCATCTGCGCTATTTGAAGCCACACCTTCTCACATTCCTCTCCTCCCTCATCCATTCACACTCCAGTCGGTCTGACCTGGGTTGGACACCACCAGGATGATGCAGTTGGGGCTGTATTTGACGATGTTTGGGATGATGAACTTGAAGATGTTGACGTTGCGCTGCACCAGGTTAAGGCGGCTCTCGCCCTCCAGCTGGCGGGCACCAGCTGTCACCACCACCACTTTGGAGTTGGCTGTCACACTGTAGTCTGACAAATTGACAAAAGGAGAGACGTTCTGATGGAGCTACAGAAGGAGTGTTTCAATAAGGCTCAACTGACATACCATAGTGAAAACAAATTCTTCAAGAGTCAAAAGGTTGCAGGCATTTATGTACATTCTCACCTTTGTCTGCTACAATCTTGTGCGTCTTGAGAAAGAGGGATCCGTGCTGTAGGTCCATGACCTCACCTTTCAACTTGTCCTCCATCACATCAACAAGGGCCAGCTCATCACACAAGTCCTGAATATATGCATATAATTGGTCATTCTGACAACTCATTACACACTTTATACCGTGCATCTTATATCACATGGATAAAGCTACAGTGAGGTTATTCAAGGTGGCTGAACTCTCGTATTTCTAGGTGTATAACATGGATATAAAAGTGAGGAAAAAAACACTATTCACCTCTGCCTTGACTGTTCAGAAGCAATGCTAGATGTAAGAACTGTGACCTGGTTTCTCTTTGCCTCTGTTGTTCCTTAGCTGGCAGCTAAATTGTTCCAAGTTTGTGCTTTTCAAGGGTTTATCTAAAGCTCGTTATAGTAACTCCTGTAATTACTCTGCACAGCCACACAATTCCCGCAACTCTTTCTTTCGGTCTCACCTTGAGCAGTACGCTGATGGCAGAGGCCATGCCCACCATGCCGACACCCACCACCGTCACTTTGTTCCTGCTGCCAACAGGCTCCTCCTTCATCACATGGCTAATCAGCTTCTCCTTGGTGGACATCTGCAGAAAGTAAAAAGAAATAAGAAAAGAGTAGATAAGCAGGCAAATAGTGTATAAAAAAGGGGAGGAGTTTGGGTGAGAGTGGAATCAGAGGAGGCAGTAGAGTAGTGCCGCATAATGTATGGAGCAGTGTGATGCGTTGTTACTACTCAGCCCACACTACTACTACACACTTCCTCATCTGGCAACTACTAATGCAAACATGGAGTTCCCTTTTCATCTGTCACAAAAGTGAAAGTTTGCCCTTCTCATAACCTCAAAACCCCTTTGACAACCATGAGTTCCAGTTTGGTCCTCATGTCTCATGTTTACTTCCATAAATGGTTTGCGGAAATTCCTGCTTCGCAGCCCCACTCTGGGTCTCCATGGCAACCCCTGCAGCCTGTATCTGTGTGTGACATCCATGGCTGACGTCACACACACACACACACTACTTTATGTTTCCTGTTTGGGAAATCATGTGTGAGAGTGCTCACGCTTTCAGAGGTTTACATCAGCATGACTACATTTTGTTTCCTTCTGTGATGTGGAAACAATCACCTTCAGGGTACAGGATTATTACACTGAATTTCCTTCCTGGAGAAAATGTTAAAGACCTCTCCAGGGGGTGTTTTTAAGCCAACCATCTCTCACACAGAGGTGAAAGCTGACAACATACCAGGCCCTGAGGTGAGCTGGGTTTGTGCTTCACAAGAGGACCCTTTGTTAGCTCATAGTAAATAATGTACTTATTCAACACCAACCAGACATATTCCTATTGTAGCAAAACTAAATGAGGATTACAAGAAGGATTATTAGTGGTTTAAAGAACTCATTGTTATGTAGTAAGAACGAGCGATCTGCACCATGAGTACTCCCACTAAGATATGCTTCCCAATGGCCGACACAGAGGCCGTCCACTTCCTGTGCCATGTTTAAGGCTCAGGCTGCTGTGTGGATGGTGGTCGCCATGGTCAAGCAGAGGTCAACACAAAGAACGTGTTGCATCGATAGAAACGGATTCAAACCGCCTACATTGTAGGGCTGTTATAATCTGTAGTATTGCAAAAGTCTTTTAGGAGGTTTCCTATATTTAATTTGAGCGGCCCCAAAAAAAATAAATAATATATATATATATATATATATATATATATATATATATATATATATATATATATATATATATATATATATACACACACACGTCCAGAATTTAAAATACATTCTTAAAACCCATTCATGTAACTGCAACAAGTGGACTTGGAAATGTCACCGTCAGGCCTTCATCCAATTGCTGTTTCTCACACACACACACACAATCATTCATTACAATAAATAAAATGAAACACATGTAGCCGGATGGGTAGCAGGTCATAAACTGAAGTTGGTGCCAGGCTCATTCATAATAACCAATCAACACTATCGATATTAACCAGCGACACGGGCCTCTCCGTATCCTCCTAAAATACGCATCAGGTTGCAGAAGACCCTCTCCCCCTTAAAACTACTTCTATCAATACAAGCAAACGGGAAAAGCCCAAAATAAACGAGTTTCCGGAGAATGCCTTACGTGTCGGTGTACAAGCTTGCATATATATATATATATATATATATATATATATATATATATATATATATATATATATATATATATATATATATATATTTAGCTGGCCGGGTTATCTTACCGTCAGGCTTCACGTAGACAGGTGGAAACGCGTGGCTGTGGCTGTAGCTGCTCCTGTGCCGCTTGTCCGCAGAAGTGGTCGCTGCAGAGGAGGGTGTCCCCCCGGTATTTAAAGACAGCCTCCCCCGTAGCGGCTACGTGCGCACGTATTCATGAGCGGGGCGGGTCTGTGCTCGCCCTGCATGCGGAGTGTCACGTACAAGCCAGGATGCGCGCTGTGAATGGCTCGCAATATGGCGTGATGTTGTTTTTTGTTCTTCCTTTTACTTTATTTGTTTGTTTAGGACGTTGCTTCACGTTAGTTCAACAATGCTGGACAAGATTATCTCTCTTGTCTTTTCCCTTCCTGTCACACAACTTGGCTACACCGAACTACCCGGATGTACTTTACGACTTAATTTCAAAGCACTTGCTCTCGTATTGCTGCGTTAACACGGCTGCTGGCGGATGAACGTGAGACGTGATCTAGTACCGTGCAGCGGGGAGGGCCTTTGAGTCTTAGCTATCACTCATGCGGGTGTGATTAGGCAATCAATTCAATTAAATCAGTTGTCGATGTAAGTGAAGGTTCTCGTAATGTGGCGGACGCGAACAGGAAATGGTCCTTCTTGAAGTGGAAAAGTACCGGTATGTCTTTGAGGGTAGTCGGGTTTATTACGTCATCAATCTACCATATCAGCAGCATTTTAGCGCCCCCTCCTGCCCATTAAATATATTACAAGAGAGGTAACAGCATTTCCCTTTTTCCTTGTTCTAGTCTACTATTTGGTCTGCTCTGGGACCAAAGGTCTGTGCTCTCAGACGGTCCAGTTCTAGATATGTTGTATACTGTATATTGTCATCATGTGGAATTTCGTGATTTAAAAAAATGATCTCTCCGAGGAATTCACAATTTGGAGAAGAAAACAAGACTTCAGCAGATGTTCTCATTCACTGGATGTATGACAAAACACCTACATGGACAAATGAGATGGACAGAAAAATCAGCTCGACAGAAAAGCATTGCCATGTTCTAAACATACAAAAACCTGTCTGTTTTGATAAATACATGTTGTAGTGAAACACTGGCTTTGTGTTAACTCCTAATGAATTTGGTAAGGTCAGATTGATTAGTAAGGTCAGATTACACCCATAAAAGGGCCATTGTGAGTCATGATTGATTTATACAGTTCATTGGCAGAACTATATGTCTGAAAACAGGAATGTTATAATACATTTCTGATCGAGAAACATACAAGAACCTGTCTGTTTTGATAATTACATGTTGTAGTGAAACACTGGCTCTGTGTTAACTCCTAATGAATTTGGTTGTAAGTTATTTTAGACACAATTGTGCCATTGTGAGTCATGATTGATTGCTTAAACTAAGTAGTCTGATGCACAAAAAGATGTCCGTTTATGATATGATGATTTTATGACTCCTGAGCCACCGCCCTCTCTGCTCTAATGTTATATGATGATTTCACATCCTGATATGTTATATGTCCATTCACTCAAACCTGATAGGTGTTTCAGCAATCTCCTGGCTTTACTTTAGACAAATAATCTAATCAGCTGTCAGGCGAGGTTGACATTTTGCAGTGGGGTGAGTATCTTATCTGATCTTATCAGTGCAAAGTGACAGTACATAAACACAGACAGAGGTGGAGACATTTGTACATTACGTCAGAGAAAACTAGAGTTATTAAAAAACAACAAGAAACAAACCAAAAATAGATATAATCGTCCTGAGGGTCTGGGCGGTCCGAAGCAGATAAGCCCAACTGAATGACTGGAAGGTCAACCCCAGCTGATCTCTCATTGTACCCTCTCGGCAACAACAAGTGGAACGCTGCCGGGTGAAGGCACAGCCATTTTTACACAGTCCCCCACAAAGTAATTGGTCAATTGTCTAATACATGGATTGATGGCCAGTAGTGGCCTGTTCCCTTGTTATTTTATGACATATTAAGTAGATAGAAAGGTCTGGAGATGATACAAAATGTTAGCTGGTCCAGGTAACTGTCAGCATGAGGACCAAAGAGAAAATGTATCATTCTATTCACTATTATGTTAGTTTGTCTGCTGAAAGTCTTCAACCACATATTGACTGCTTTATTTCAAATCCACTGCAGTCGTTTAAATAGTCAGTCCAAATACTTATGGCCCTGACAGTATCCAATGCACTTTTTGCCGCTTAGTGGTGTGTTTAAGTGCTCTATAATATCTCTTTCTCTTCCACACCTGCTTATACATTGCTTTCCTAAAAGCTGCTCATCTATAACTGCTGCAGTCATCTGCTGCCATTGCTGCTGTTCACATATTATTTCATAGGCTTCCCCTCTGACACAGCTTCCACCTGTGGGCTGAGTCTATCAACAGAAAGTCATTATTGCCACTCCCCATTTCCTGTTGTGCTGAACTTGGAAGGATGACACCGAGAGGCCAAATATGAATGTACACATTCTGCATTCACAAAATAATCCATTGCATGTGATTATTTTATTTGGCTTCAGATCACAACTAAAGCAACATTTGGTTGCAGTTGTAGTGCATTTCAGTGCGTATGACAAAGAAGGGCCTGTGCAATCAAAATAAAAGAGCTTGAGTTTTGCAAGAAGAAAGCAACACAATGGGGCCTATAGAAGCTTCTATAACATTATATGGAATTAGTGGACATAATTGATACCCTAGTCGGGCACCTGTGTGTGAGAGTGTGTGTGTTTGTGTGTGCGTGTGGGTGTTTACACGTTTTAACACAGTGCTCACCCATTCCAGCCTCTTATTGGTTTGTATTATAAGCCACTGGTGCAATACAAGCAGTTCACCATCCGGAGGCGCTGTCATAAAGGCAGTAGATCAACCTCCATGCTCTTTTCCACTCTGACAACATTAGCACATGGACTTTAAATGCTTTGTTCAGACAAGATACTCAGCATCCACAGTTAAAACAACGCACACTCTCATGGCTCAAAAGACACCATTTGAGGTTGACGGTGTGCTACTGAATCGATGCTCACTTAACAATTTACAGTACGGCATTGAATCAAAGGGGTCTACATTTCCAACTTAGATCCCCAGAGCAATTATCCTTAAATGGCAGTCCCTCTTCAGTGAACACAATATCCAACACATGTTAGCTGACTTGAAAAAAAAGAAGAAAAGAAACTTGAAACACTGGCGGAGACCGGCGAAGTTCCATTAGATGTGTGTGAAATCATACTTCATCTCCCGTAGTTCAATCTCCTCAGTTTGCCTACAGCGATGTACTCAAAACTTTCCCCAGACTCAAAGCAACTTCTTGCCCTTGCTACTGAATTACTTGTCTTTTTCTCCATCTTCCACCACTTCTTTCAATGGTCTCTGGAGCGTGGGCCAATTCAATCTCACCGACCCCCCCCCCCCCAGTGGAATAAAGACCCACTAGTTTGTCATGTTAGCTTCTTCTCACACCACAGGGTCAGTTGCCAACACGCTGTTATTGCGCAGAGCATTGGGACCGAGGTGTATCTGCTGAGGGTGATATCCCACCTGTCTCAGCTTGCCACGTAATAGAGAAGAATCTAATCACCTCGCCACAGCCTCCTCCTGCAGCCTCTGTTTAGAAATAGAACTGAGGCCAGAGAACAAGGCCACATCAATCATAAAAAGGATTTACCAGGGAGCGAGATCCCTCTCACAACAACATCCAGCAAACTGACGTTACCTCACTTTACCTCATCCTGAATCAAAAGCATTTAAACCCACAATGACATCAGATGTTTTCTTTTTTCTGTACTAATTTGTCCTTCCTTGTCTTTCAGCATGAATCAAATACTTGTCTTCCTCTTTCATCCCACAGTCCCTTTTATCCTTCCTTTCCTTTCCTTTCCTTCATACCTTTCTCCCCTTCCTTCACTGCTCCCAGCCCTCACTCTCCTTGCTTTTCCTGGCTTCCAGTTTCACTCCAGTTTCACTCCATGCACACCTTCTGTCTACGATTGATAACATCCCCGATGGAGCTCCTTTATTAGCCACCCACAGGCAGATTAACCACAGCAATAATACACCAATCAACAGCAATTATGCCGCGATAAACCCAGGGAGAGCTCTGCTGGGTGCTCGAAAGGATGGGGCAGTGATTGGGGTGTGTTTTACTACAGAATTAAAGGTTGCATGTCTGTGCATACATTTACGTGTTCTACAAGTACATTAAATTGAGCGTACTTTGTTTTTTGCCTGCAGTCTTAATCCCTTCATAGGGCATGTTATTATAATCCGATGTGAAATCAGTCCTAGTCCCCAGGTCCTTATCAAGTGCTAATTGAAGTCATGATCAGGCAGGTTGTATTCTCAAATGTGTAGTATCAAAGTCATTATGGAAAGTAGAAGCATGAAATCCAGCAGAATAAATAGAGGTCTTGAATCAATGCAGGGGTATCATTACTCTATGAGTGCACTATTATGATTAAAGGCATCCCTTCTCCCGTCATTAGAGCATATTGAAACACTTCAGTTACAATGTTGGCACTTGTTAGTTGTTGGACTTTGCTGCCTAAACAGCAGTCTGGCATTGTTCTCCAGCAGCTAAATGATGATGAAAACGAGTGGAAGCGTAGATATGAGTTTCCTGCCTGCGGGCATTCACACACCAGCCAAGTCTGATTTCAAGAACAGCTGTGTGGAGTTAACCTAACCCTCCCCCTCTGATTTTGTTTTTTTTTGCACTCACAAACATGCATTCACACAAGTGCAAGTACACACCGAGCATGTGCACAAGGATATGTACATGCATGCATGCCCATATAAAAACACAAGCAAGGGCTCATTTTAAAGGCAGAGCAATGACCCTGGACGCGTTTAACGCGGAAGGACAATCTTTCAATTCCAGATCGGCTTCATACCAGCTCGCCAAATTGTGTTTGCAGATACATCAGATTAGTAGCCCCCAACTGGCCTCAGAAACAATAATCTGACTCTCATATCAAAGTAGACCTCTAATTATACTTTGCGTATTTAATTTGGCTCTTTTAAGACTCCCGCTCAGAGCAGCAGATTGTGATTCATTCTTGCAATTCCAGTGTCAATAGGCTGCGCTGTAATTCTGGAAATCGGCCCAGAGAAACACGTAGACACTCAGTGGGTGGAGGATCTTCATTTCAACTTAGTTTCACTGAACATGTATGTCACCTCCAACCTTGAGGTGCCTCAGCTGACCTCCAAAACTTAATCCTGGAGCAGAAAAAGAAGAAGACATTTACCATTTCTTCAAGCATGAAATGAAATACATTTCCTTTGGCTGTCCCAGCTCTAATTATTTCAGAGGATTTATGACAGTGTCACTGCTATTTGTTTAAGGACAGTGTACACATTGTATTGTAGACTGTAGCAGGTAGCCTCACATTCTTTTACATGTCACTGTAGAAGCCTTGCAGAGCTTCTGTCTCCCAGTCCAGTGACCTTAACACCTGTGATTGATATGGGAGGGGAGATGTGCGTGTGAAGGCATGGTCTACCCAGTGTGTGTGTGTGTGTGTGTGTGTGTGTGTGTGTGTGTGCACATGTACACATGGATGTGTGTGTGTCTGCGTGCGTGAAGGGGGAAGGTTAATTGAAGTTGTTAGAGTGAAAATGATTCCCTCAGGGGGGGACATAGCAGGTGGAGGCGGTGGGTGGGTTCAGCAGTGGGTGACGGAGAGAGATCAGCAGAGAGGGATGCAATGGAGGGGTAAAGCAAAGGGGGGTGGGTGCAGGTCAAAGGGATTGCTCTTCACCCCCAGTGCTCAGAGGCAGTGATACATGAGGATGGAGATGAAACGATTCACCTAAAGGTCAGGTGTGTCTGTCCTTTCCTACTTCTGACCCCTCACCCATCCCGGTTTTCCCCTCGATTTCCCCTGCTTAACAGCTAAAGGTGGACAAATTAAAACATTTTTCCAATTGTGTCTTATAGAGTTACACCATAACCTGTGCTAAACCAATCTGTGTGCTCCTCCCCTCTTCTCCCTGTCTCACACATCCCTCCATCTCTCGTTCTGTCCGTCTGTCCCCTCCTGTGGCCTTTCCCCTCTGCTCCCATACTGGCCTTCATTTCACAGATGACAGGTTGGCTGACTGTAATCCAACAGATGCTGGGGCGGGGAGGCCTGACCAACTGTTTTAACTCCAATCAGCTTTTATTGCTCTCCGGAGGAACCCCACACAACCCCATGCCAGCCTGACATTTCAGAGAGGAGGAAAGAGAAGGAGAGAAAATAGCACATATGTGTATATGCTTCCGAGTGTGTGTGTGTGTGTGTTGATTAAAGCAGGAGGCTGATGGGAAAAAAGGGGTGACAGTCATTACCCCCTGTGCCTGGTGTGGGGCCAAACCGCTGGCATCTATCAACTTAGACGTGTGTGTTTGTGAACATGTGTGTGTGTGTGTGTGGGACGGAAAGAGTCCGGCATCAGCAGGGATGGAGATGTTGCTGGTAATGCATCTGCCACTGTCGCTCGTCCCCGACAGCCTGAGCCACCCCTGCATCGCCCACGTCTGTCGCCTCCTTCCCATTCTCCATCCATCTCCCGCTCTTCCCCCCCCACCTCCATTCTCCACCCTCAACCTCCCTCCATGCCTCCCTCTGAGACAAAGACAAAAGCCACTGCAAGTTACCACAGTATTACTTTGAAGCTCATGTTCAAATGACACGATGCTATTATGATATCATTGCATCGATATCATACAAGAGCGCTTTCAACACAAGACATGCAGACATATGGAGACAAGTGCATGATCATATTTCCATGTAAGACACTGTTTCACAAATCGTCTGTATAGTATGTCTGTCCAGTTTACACTCACTGCAAAATCAAAAATAATATGTATAACACAACATTATATGTATATATATTTGTATGTTTTGTATTTCATCGCAGTTTAGGTGGCTCATATGACCACAGAGCGGAGGATATGTTGCAGTGTCTTTGGAAAATATTTTTCTTCATTATCCTTTCAGCAATTACAAGACAGGTTTAATGTCCCCAAGCAACATTTCTTTGGATATCTTCAAATGAGGCGTCTAATATCTCCTGATGTAACTGCTTTCTTAATTAATCAGCCTGAGTGTAAAAATTGAAAACTTGTTCTATACACTGCTCGGTTTCTGACGTGTGAGCTCACACGTATACCTTGGGGAGTGGTGGAGAAACCAGGCTTCATGCATTACAATGTACAAGATACATGATGTGCCATATGTTTTTCTTCCAAGTAAGTCTATTAGATCCTGTAGCTTGCACACATACATGAGTTTCTAAACGCTGGAGCGAATGACATTGCCAGAAGCAGATTTTAAATTGGCTAGAGAAGAAAGGGCGCTTTAGTATGTGTGTGAGTCATTTTCAAGGGTACACAGACAGTTTACGACAGGGAAAGGTCACCTGTGTAGTCAGCCCCACAAGCAACTTGCTCTTAATACAGACTAAATGGCTGTTGGCAAATAGTCTTTTAAAAATTGCTTCATTTTTTTTGTCAGGTCAGACAGTTTTTAAGAAACTATGGAGGGTCAGTTAGGGGATTAACTGGGGCTCAACTGGTAAAAGTGTCGACTAATAATTACTTTTTAGGTAACCACAAGAATAAATGAATGCACTTCATATTCATAAAGTTAAAACTACAGTAAATGTGCAGGACACTAAGTCTAAAATAAGCAATTAACACCTGGTGACTGTTTAAAATATATATGAGAATGTACACCAAAATATACTGCTATTTATTTTCAAGGAAGCTGACAAGATGGAGTGATCACAGAGGAGGGACTGTTATATTCTAGTACTCTGACTATGTTGTGTTTCTCTAAACTCAAACTGATAATGAGCCGGAAAGACAACAGGGATAGTGCATGCTGAATCAGTGATTAGTGAATTTATTACAGCTAAATGTAGTTGTTTTAGTCCTTCACCCCATGCTGCCATTAAATGTCCCTGTGATTAGTGAGGCACATGCAGCCAACCTAATTATCCAATGCCGCAGCCAAACCCTTCGCATGATTACAACAGTTTGCTTCTTATACTGCAATTATGTTCTTTGCAATGGCAAGAAGCTATAATTAAAAAGGAAATGCTGGCTTTGTGTGTGCGTCTGTGTGTATGTTTGTGTGTGTTTTTGTGTGTGTAAATATTCAGGTATCTACGTGCATGCATATGTGAATGAAAACTAACAAATATGCTCTTGCTGTATTTTTTCAAAGCTAGCTAACCACCGCTCCTCTGTCCACCTATTTCGGTTTTAAGAGCCTAATTATAAAAAAAAGTAGTTTGGGCTTGTAGAAGTGATTATCTGCTGTGCGGAACAGGGGTGCATTTCTCTGTCCCTACAGCACAGATAAATCCACCTTTGCAGCACATTTAGCTGCTCACAGTGCTGATCAGGGCTGCAGCACCACGGAGAAGAAATGAAGGTAAAGTGGGTCAAATGGATGTGGTTGGGATTCAACGATGTCAGGAGAGAGAGGTGAGATTGCGAGACACTGTGAGATGTGAGCAAATCCAAGACACAGTCTTCTCAGCCAAGATCTTTCCTCACAATGTGGATGATATTGTGTATTGTCATACGTGTAGAGGAACAAGCAGTGTTTCGATATTCTATTATCAGAGAAGGATTATGGATGTCCATGTGTGGGAGGCTGGGGATTTCGGGAATGGGGATGGAGTGAAAGAATGTGCATTTTTCTTCCCAACAGGGGGCAGTGGAGCTGCAGCTTTGTGCCCACGTAACCTTGTGCTTGTGAGCGAGAGAGTACTCCCTCTGGTGAGTTTTCCCTTCACAGCCTCACTCATGGCATGTCAGTGTACAACCAGTATACTGTAGTGACATTTGAAATGAACGCCAGCCGACCATTGTCCATGGTACATGAACGTGCTGGGTGGTGGAGCATATGCACGTCTGTGTGCCCGTGTGTTGGTGCGTGATCACACTCATTTGCATACAGAAGTGGCCAGGGCTCAAGTGTGCCACACTCCAAAGTCCTCATGCAGACTCAGAGATGTGCACAAGTGTCCTCTAGTGTCTATAATTATGGGATTTGATCACATGCATGTGACGATAAGACACGCTGCTGCTCTGCACATGGAGCCATCCTTCTTGTGTTATTAACCCAAAGAGCTATGTGTTTGTTGGATATATATGGATTGGATTATTCTTTGTATTCATGGTGCATTTTCTATTTTGTTGAGACACAACTTTCCTTCTCTCAGACTTACATGCACACACACCTTCATGGGAGGGATGGAAACGAGAGCCTTGCTGTGGATCTCACAGAGATATATGAGGGGACATGGAAAGAGTAACCTGTCATATTGTTTCCCTTGGGTGTGACCTTTTAGAGCTCTCCCCAATCCTTTGTGTCTGCATTGAGAGGGGAAGCTGTCTGTATCATGAGAAACAGGATCACCTGAGCAGAGAATGAGCAGATTATTTCACTTTCTCTCCTTTGCTGTCACTTTTTATGCCACCAATGCCTTTCTTTTCATTGTTATGCCCCTTTCTTTGCTTCACTCAACATATTATGTCAGGTGAAGGTCTGGTCATCCCAAAATCCACCTGCATTGCTCTTATATTCATCTCTCACCCCTCCAGTTTTCTAAATGTTTGCAGACGAAAACTAATAGTCTCCTCTCTATGTGGATGGCACAGTAATTAATCAAGCACACCATGCTGGCCAATCCAGTAATGGCCAACAGCTTCTAGCACGCAGCTAGCTGGCAATAACCAGTTTGTACAACCCTGAAGGGCTGTGAGTTCACTACTGTATGTGTTTGTGTGCGCAGCAGTTGTTCCTGGTATGGAAACATTGTAATAGTTGTCAATTTGTGTGTCTGTGCGTGGGGTTGTGTACAGTATGTGCACTCATTTAGTGTACCGTAATGTTTTTATGGCCCCCTGTTGAATCGGTCAGACTCTGCTATGAAGCTGCTCATGTATGGTGGAGATATTATGCAGTCTGGGCTCCCTCTCACCTCCGAAGGTTATTGGACCCTTGCCACACATCAAATGTGTTCCACTTTTTTGGTAAACCTCTCCCTCTCTATCTATCCCTCTGTTTTTCTTCTTCTCTCTCTCTGGCACACCTTATCTTTCATCACATCACATCTCTCTCTAGCAAACAGCAAACAGACAAATTAACTCGATCATAATTGTGAGTAAAGAGGTCTCACTTTACACAATATCCCATGAGTTCTAGCCCCCCATTACAGCATTGTTTAGTTTGATCAGTTGTTTGAGGAGAGACTATTAGTATGCACATCCTATTGGAGCCTGCCGTTGCAGGCGATTGCGATCTGTTAGATGGTAGATTTGTGTTATCTAACAGGACTCTTTGATAGTTCTTGCCTTGCTGAACATTCCACAAACATCCAGAAGACAAGGAGGTGTTTTGAATTTTGTTTATCCAGTTGATTGAATTTTACAACGCAATGGTTGTTTGGGCCAACGCATGTAAATATGCACATAAACACATGTCCACATGCGCACACTAACACACAGTCTCAAACTAGGAATTAATTAATGTAATGTATTTGCAGGGGAGAGGGAGAAAAGGTATGTAGGCTATGAAGGAGTGATGGGAAGCAGGGAGGTACGGGCAAGGTGATTAAAAACTCAAGCTACAGATGTTTCTGGATCACTTCAAAGTGGTGCCAGCGCTGGGCATGATGCATTATTGAGATGGTGCCCACCTGGCACCTGGCCGCTGACATCACATGCTCGCTCGGTCCACCTGGTAGCATGCAGTCACGTGGGTGACACTCTGGGTCATGCCTCCCACACCAACCCAGCTCCCAGTGTGATGAAGGGCGTCAGGGGAAATGGCCCACATGCTCAACACAGACCTCAAAGGCACTAAACCGGGGCATGTACAGTCTGTTAACTTCATGAATGAAAAGTGAGGAGACAGGGAAGTGTTCTTGTGAAGCATTGCAAGGCATTTCCATTACTTGTATATTGAATGAGATGTGGCTATGTGTGACTATTTATTTTCTACCATTTAAACCATGTTATTTTGTGTAATGTTTACACAATATTGTACTGTATGCAGTTGGAAGATGAATGGAAATTAGATGACGCACTACAATATTGTAATTTCCTATGCAATAAATGATTGAAATGCAATGCTGATAATTTAGTAGAGTCTGTATTAAGAGGAAAGCCTGGGAATCTTTCTGGAATGTCTTTGAAGTAGCCTACGGTGTGGTGTTGATGCAATTCCTTCTGCTTAATATTTCAGAAGCCCCCTCAACCTTATATACAGAATATTTAGAGGTCACATAGTGTGTTTGTGTGTGTGTGCATGAATATTTCTGTGTGTTTCTCTTGCATGTTTCCCCAGACACCTGTACTCTCTCAGGGTGTGAGGAACAGACAGAGGCCAGAGCCACAGTCACAGGTCTCAGACCAGTGGGGTGTGAAATGAATCAGAGGGCCAACACACTCTCCCACTGCTGTACACAGACAAACACACACATTCACTGTGCGGTTGTGTTTGTGTGACGTAAAATTGTGTGTGTGTGTGTGTGTGAGAGAGAGAGAGAGAGAGAGAGCACTATTTCTAGTGCTCTCTCACAAAGAAAGAGAAAGAAAAAAACTCTGTAAGACTTTTTGGAGAAAGATGGCATTTGACGTAATGTCCGTTTGACTTCAATAGTTTAGTTTACTTCAGTCGCCAAGGCCGGATTACCAACTGCCCCGTCTCTCCCCAGATGCCCCAAAGAATCACTGCATGTCAATTTCTTTTGTTAATTTCATTACTTTCAAATTTGTTCCGGACTTTGCCCCACAAAATTACTTTGTGTCGAAATGTTTATAGGCTTTATTATTTAATTTCTTTATATACTCACATAATGTGTATTCATAATTAGTAAGTTGTGTCCAAATGACCACAACACAACTCAAATTAAGTTTTATTTACAGCATAGGAGTACTGGTGGAGTACACATTAGGTCATTAGAAATAACAAGAACGACGATATTCTTTTGTTATTTCACGCTGACCTCCAGACACCCACAATGGATCTGCTTCGCCTGCTGTCATAAGTCTGACCCTGTTACATTTGACCCTAGCGAGTAAGGAGCAGGGAGAAGTTAAACCTCCACTTCTGTTGTTATGGGTATTTGGAGTAAACGGGGCACATAGGGCTACACATGCACCTTGTGTCTGGTAGTTACACTTTTGAAATTATTAATAATTGTATATTCATAGGTTCTAACTTTAAACTTGACCTTATCTGTGGAAAAAAACCACAACAGCCACAGTTCAAAGAGTAGCCTATGTATATATGTCTTACAGCAGGAGGGAATCTTTAATAAAAGACGTCAACATTTTAACACTGATTGAATTTGAACTAATGAAAAACAGTAAACAATTTTTTTAAAAAATGGAATATACTATAATGTTATTATAGTACACCCCATATTGATCTTAAATAATAAGCGGTTAAAGGTTTATTTCGTTTATTTGGCTTTAATCACAACCTGCAACTTTTCTGAAAAAAAAAGAAGCAAAAAAAGCAGAAATCCTCCAGCAACAAGAAACAGGGCGGCAGCGCAGAGCTTATCCGGCTATCTTGTTGGCTGGATCCGCTGTCAATCAGCCCCGTCGGCTCCGCAGCACCTCCCACAGACGCACAGCGGCAGCGCAGTTTCAACCGACAATGATTTGCAAGGCACTTGCGGCTCGTCTGCAGCGATAGGAGAAAAGAGGAGAGAAAGCGAGAACCTCACCTCCTCAAACAGCGAGTGAGGTCGGGGAGAAGAGACCAGAACGCGCCAGAGAGGAAGAGAGAGAGAGAGAGGAAGAGAGAGAGAGAGAGAGAGAGAGGAAGAGAGGAAGAGAGGAGGCTGTGGAGTAAAAGGAAAGACAACAGCGGCTTGGACCTCCAGCAAGGAGTGTTTAATTGTCTGCGCTTTATTGTAAAGTGTCCAGTTTCCACCACAGATTCGACATGTCATCGTCCGGCAAAGACAACAGCGGCGCCCAACATGCCAATTACGTAGGACCTTACCGCTTGGAGAAGACGCTCGGGAAAGGACAGACAGGTTAGTTGGGACAGCTTGTTCACGGCATCCCCCTTAAATGGCACCATTTATTTTCGGAGCGCTCCGCGGCGAGTTGAAATTTGTGTGTGTGTGTGTGTGCGCGCGCGTGTGTGTCTGTGTGTGTGAGATAAATAACTAACCGCTTAGTTACAAACACCTGTCAAACCTTGTGGGGGAGATTTTTTTTTTTTGGGGGGGGGGGGTTCTTATGTCTCTGGCGAGCTGACATAATCATTGTTCACACAGCGGGACGAGGGGTGTGTGCGTGCTCCTGGACACACACGCACACACACGTCTAATTGCCAGAAACCATGGTGATGGTTTATGAAAATGAACTTTTTGTGTCCCTGGTTAGAGAGCGTCCTGTGATTGGAGCACATCGCCGTTAATCCCGATTTGCCTGATACATTGATCTATTCTTAGTCCGCAGTCAGGCGTTTCTCCCATAGGCTCAGTCTGCAATACGTGGGTTTCCTCCGATATGGAGTAGCAGAGTCCAACCTTGACAGATTACATTATGGGCTGCTCGCAGAGATGGAATAGAGCTACACTGTTCACATTCATTCACCCCAGGGGATGTAACTGAGCTTCCTTAATAAGGAGCACATGCTTTATCTCAGCAGAGACAGCCATGACAGTGCAGTTTGTCAAAGTTGCATAGCACATGCATGGCGAAGGAGCATTCATTTTCTTTAATATTTCATGCTATTTCAGGTGATGTTTGCATGCTGGTTTGGCCTGTGTGTTTGTGTGTGTGTGTGTGTGTGTGTGTGTGTTTTTCTTCTTCTTCTCATACAGCAGTTCAACCCCGTTGTCAGCTTGAGTGTAGTGAGAATCCTCCTGCAGTCAACTACATGTGAAAGGAGAGGCAGGCACAGCCCTGGGTAGGCAGAGATGGCAAAGGTGATGCAGCGTGCTCCATAAGCTCACCACCCTTGAAGAGAGAGAGAGAGAGAGAGAGCGAGACAGACAGACTTTTCCCTCTTCTACCCTCTCCGCTGAGAGATTTTCCTCCCATCTGTTGTCTAAAACGTCTACAATAGGCGTTGCTTCCCCTACCCGGTCCAGCTGGTCATGCTGAGCAGCCGTGTGTGCGTGTAAGTGTAATGTG
The DNA here is from genome assembly GCF_009769545.1 of Cyclopterus lumpus. Lineage (NCBI taxonomy): Eukaryota > Metazoa > Chordata > Actinopteri > Perciformes > Cyclopteridae > Cyclopterus > Cyclopterus lumpus. The sequence goes on from NC_046971.1 coordinate 16,990,183, forward strand.
TGTTCTCTCAAACAGTATGCTTTCCCAAAATATTCTCCTGTCACTTCATTCACCTGGCGAGTCCCCAGCATTAATTAATGGAGTTTGTCTCTTTGCCATCCCCTGGTGTCAGAGAGTGTGTGTGTGTGTGCATTCATCATAACTTCATCATGCTCTTTGACTGTTGGGCGGTACAGGACATTTTAGTCAGGCTATGCAAATCCCCAAACATGTTGCATCCATACTCGGTGCAGCTCCACTCTGCAGCGTGGGTATGACTGTGGTGTGATCTCACAGTGTGATGTTGCAGGCCACGTTCCAGTTGGTTCTTTCATAACAAATGCTGTGTCAGAACACACTGGCTTGTCTCCCTTTCTCCTGCTACTCCTATTGATCATTTGTGTCTACAGGAGGGTCGCTCATTCACAGCCAGAATCGTCTCTCTTTCAGATAGCTCTCTAGAGTGTCTAATGGCTGTTTATGGTGGTATTGAGCTGACACTGTGGGCTGCTGAGTACAGACATTTAATGATATGGTTTCTCTGAGATCATCCATGGAGTGTTGAGGCAGGTTGGGACGCATTTTTCCTGCTTGTGCCGGATGTCAAAACCATGGAAGCATGGTAAGCTATAGGTCGGTGTGGATTATGACTTGTGTCAAGCAGCGTGGCCCTTGTGGCTTCTTATTTGGCGAATTTCAACGATGTTTCACTTTGAGGGAAATTTCTGATGAGAAGATGTTCCTTTTGAATGCTGTGTGTCCGGTTTCTCTATTATGTTTCCATGTTTCAAATGACGAGGCGCAGCATTATTCGTGTGTTCTGTGTTCGAAAAATCATTTGGTTACTGGCATCTGTCTAGTTAGTCTACGCCAAATCTATTCAGATTAATGACATAATATCCCATTCACTCATTAACCATTCGTTAATCTGTCAGATCTCCTTCCCAGGCCCCACGGAAAGGGTTGGCCTGGCAACTGAGCATCCAATGAGCCGGGCTCCATCATGAGTGGCAGCTGGGACCGTCCACTGGGCTAAATCTCCCGTGAGCTACCCAGGCTGCGTTTGGCTGGTATTATTAGAGGGGAGAAAGCGGAAGGCCTCTGGTTGATCTGGCTGTCCTGCTCAGAGGAGTGGTGCTCTTCAGTGTTCATTAAGTGATTAGGCCTTGTCCTGACACGCACACGCACACACACACACACACACACACACACACACACACACACACACACACACACACACCCACACACCCACACACAACCACACACACACACAAACACCGCCACCACAGTGGTTCTGGTTTGGCTTCCTGATCTAATCTGCACAGCCAAAGTCTCCTCAGGCTCACGTGGCCCAAAGGTATCGTGGGCTGGCCCAGTCTAGCGTAGCAACTTAGCACCTTGGTGTTGCTGGAGAAATCCAAATGCATGGTTACATGAACAGTTCTAGTACAATGTATAGTGCACAGTTTAAGCAGTAGGATGCATCTGTTTACCTTTTTGTTTTAGTCGGTATACATGAGAAAGTATTACTCTGTGTGTACCAGACTTGTCATGTGTACGTCGATTCCTCATAACTCGTGTCACACTGCGAAATTGCCACTCAACTTCTATTTGTAGCTAACCCTGAATTAGCTCCATGTGTTCTGTGTTAGGTTGTCTCATTCACTGTATTTGCCTCACAAGCCTGAGTTAATGTTTGTTCAAACTTAAAACTCCCTTTTGAAGGTCTCCATCACAGTAGGGTTTGGAGTAACAGCCTTCATGTGTTTCACAATCTCCAGCTTTGTCAAACAAAGCTGGAGATTGTGGATTTTAGTTTTTGCCAGTGCAATGACTTAAGACGGGCTGAATCACCGCTCTGTTCCGTTAATGCGTTCGAAAACATGGCCGTGCTTTGTTTTTATTCTGTTCCTGAAGGCTGTTGATTAGTGGAATAGAAGCCTATTGTGTGGAAAACACTGCCTGCTAATCCAGTGTAAGTCCCTGTTCTTTTGCGAGCAAGACTTGGATATTGACGAGCTAAGCGTTGGAGGTTGATGTGTAGGCTCCTTGATTCTTTGATTGACGTTTAGTGAGTGAAATCATGTGCTTTGGGGGCTTTCATATTGACTGTTCATCTGACACAAATCTACCTGTGATGTTGTGTCTGGCTCCCTCTTTCTCTGTTCACCGCTCTCTGTTTCTGTTTATCTGCTGGAGAGTTCTTGTTCTGGGTTCACCGGCCTTACAAGACATTTAAGACAGCATCCAGCTGTTTTTGATGTCTTCCTGTCGGCAAAAGGCCGGCCAGTTTGTAACTCTTACTGTGGTCTTTGCTGTTGCAGCGTAAGAAACGGTGAAGGAAAAACTCTCATTTGTCTTTCTTTTCATTTATTCACACATACACACATTATCTGGACTGTTCTGGCAGTCTGGTACATTGCACGGCAACGTAAAACCGCTAATTCGACGTTGAGTTATAGCTGGTGAGCCGGGCGTGGTTGATTCAGATCAATGGGCACTCCCAAAGATTTCCTGTCTGGAGGAAGAGATCCATACTGTTTCGCAGCACTTGATATTCCTGATGATGACAAGTGAGTGGACAATGCTCAGTCGATGTTGTCAATGAAAAACCACTTGGCAAATCCACAGAAACAAAAGGCCTCTGCGTGCTTGTGTGTGTGTGTCTGTGTCTGTTGCTTGTGCGCAGTGCAGGTGCTCAAACTCCCGGTGACCTGTAGCCTCTGCGCCATTAAAATAATCTTGTTACCCGCGTCGAGCCCAAACACAGGTGTCTATCTCCCCTGTGTTCGCAAGATTACCCAGAAGAAGTTGGCAGCTTTGACCTAAAATTGTCGAGTGGAGAGAAATAGATGAAAGGCTGCCATGGTAGACCCATGTTTCAGTGGGACTCTTCGGAGATCGTAATCAGAGAAGCCCTGACCCCAGTGGCTGTGCCGCGTTGCACCCAGCTGGGTAGCACCCTGTGTTAGCAAGCTGGGTCAGAGCTGTGGAGCAGGGAGTCAAGCCTGCATGATCTCAGCTGTTCGACTGTCTGGCTCGACCAGAGCCCTGCTCCCTGAGGCCTGAAATACATCGTAGACGGGAGTGTATGTGTGTCTGTCCCTCAGCTGATGCATGTGCTTGTCTATTTGTGAGATATTCTGAATGGTTAACTCCTAATGTGTATGCATGCAAGTGAAAGTGCCCAAGTCTGTTGGTGTGGCTATAAGAAACTATGCCTTCAATACATTGAACCAGGACTAAGCCTGTAGTCTCTTCACTGTCGTTGACTTTTGCTGAAGTTATATAATGATGATGGTCTCTGTCATTTAGTGCTCCTCTCCTCTCCTCTCATCCGCCTCACTCCATCTCTATCTCACTCTCTGTCCCTGTTCCCCTGGCGAGTCAAGATTCATACAGGGATTCAGCCATGTGGTAAATCAGACAAGACCTCGGTGGAATTGCATCGATTGGGAGGAATGTATGTAGCCAACGATTTTCAGAGATTAATGATGAGGAAAGAGGTGGAGAACTGTGAGGAGGGGTGGAGAGAGAATGATGAAGGCAAGGCAAAGTAGGAGGAAGAGGAGTAGAAAAAAAGCTTGAATTGAGTGAGCATGAAGCGATCTTGAATGTTCTGACTGCCGTGGAGGTTATTAATTAAAGCAAAGTATTGATCATTCTCTTCATTATCCTCCCCTCCACCCGGAATTTCATCTCTCTATTGCTGACCTCCAGAGGAGGAAAGGGCTCAATCTTTCGATGTGAGGTCTGTGAATAAGGACAAGGAAGAAGGATTGCTGGGAACAGTCTCAGTGGCCGACCATGAATGAGTGTGTGTGTATTTATGTGAGTATTTTTTTTGACAGGCCCCATCGCGTCCTATTTGGATCCCTCTTAACTCTGAGCAGCCACTGTCAGTGTTCCTCCGCCGTGTTATATAGCGTAGAGAATCAGGTTAGAACGGCATGGTTCTAGTGTCCAATTTCCCTCATGTATACCAACACACACACACTCACTCACACATTCACACTCACTCACTCACTCACTCACTCACTCACTCACACACACACACACACACACACACACACACACACACACACACACACACACACACATTCTCTCTCTCTCACTCTACACACGCGCGTAGACACACACTCGCCCATGCTCATGCAAACACAATCTTTTCCCTTCACTCCATCTCTCTCTCTCCCTGTTGCTGAGAGTCCGCGGCCCTTCTCGGCTGCTCCGTTTCGTGTAATGGGTTATCGCCTCATGATATTCAGAATTTCACAGTGCTAGTTTTCCAGCGCAGCAGAGAGAAGAAGAAACACACCGTTTTTCTTTTCACCTGTGCTCCAAATTGATACATTTATATATGACTCCACACTGTTGCTAAAAGAAGACATGCCTGGTGACTGGCTTCTCGGCAGCTCTGTACCTGCCTCTGTTATTGTGCACGTTTGATGCAGCCATTCAGTTGGCCACTGAGACAGCTGCCACATCTTTTGGGTCTTTGTCAACATGGCCCTTTTAAGACGTACAGTATATTTAACGTCTGTGCGCACAGCAGTAGGCTCAATCAGCCCGTTTCTCTCTCACCCAGCTCAGATTAACCCTTGCTGAGCCGACTGTCTGGCTCTGACTGTGAGAACGCTGAGTTGGTTGCCAAGGTTGGTTGTCTGGTTGTCATGGTTTCCCTGCTTGTAGCTGGTTCCCAGTCTTCCCTCGTGAAGAAAGAAGGAGAATGCTCTCTATCTCTCTGGTGCTCACATTTCTCTCGCTCTTTAAGTGCCGGCAATCTGAAAGTTAACATCACCCTCTGTTGCTTTCCATGCGTGCGGGTTGTCTTTATTGGACTTATTTCTGTTTATCTGCCTAGTCGATCCCTGGCTGTGTCTGTGAGCATAGCTGTGTCTTCACATGTGTGCGCTGCATGTGTATGTGTGTGCATGCTGTGTGCTTGTGCGTGTGCTCAGACATGGGGTCATGGATCAGACAGGCTTGCCCTGCTCTGTGCTCTGCGCTGTGTGCTGTGTTCCCATTTAAATCTGGGAGATTAGCACATGTGGGGAGCCTCGGCTTTAGTTGCTGTCGGCTCAGCTAGCCTTGGCAGGCTGTCCTCAGATCAGGGGGGAAGCTCTGCTCTCATCCCTGCATTGCTGTCTGCCCTGCTGTACCTTATCCATTAACAAATAGATGGGCGGGACGGTGACCTTGACTTTGGTACAGTTTTCTAACTGCTGCGGCACACTCGTACAATTCACACGGCCCCATTTGTCACAGGCCTGCCTTCAATATGGTGACACATTTTCATCTTTTTCATTCTAGCATTACAACATTTGACATCATCCCACAAAGCATGCTATGTGTATGGCATTTCCTTGAAGAAGCTGTACCTGTTGGTATATTCAAAAACACATTTTCTTGCATTTTGTGAATTCCCCTATTTTCCCCTAATTTAATATTTATTCACATAGATGGATAGCATGTTTGTGGTTTAGTATCCAAGTATAGAACTTGCTTACATTTACATATTGAGCCAACTTGTCCATTTCACTTGGGATGCCTTACAGTTATGAAAATATCACGTTGGAAGTTTTACTTATTGAATTATTACTGCATTTACAGATTGACTACAGTGAATTAATGGCTTTTTAAATGACACAAAACCACTTTGCTTCAGTAGACCAGTTGGCAACTCCCCTTGGACAGTTTTCCAAGAAAAAGTACATGAATGAAAATGTGCGCTCATTTGCTATGTGCAGTGCATCCATCCCAGATGGCAGAGGCAGGGTAATTGTGATGCATTCAGAGTTTTTCTCTGCCACTCGCTCTGTTGTCATCTCATTAGGCTATGAAGCACAATGTCGCCCATGCCTGAAACACCTGAGATGTGGCTTGGCATGTGAAGTGAAACAGGCAGCTCTCAATGAGATTAAGTTAGATGAGCATGACTGGTCACAAACCAACAACCTGCACTGGCTGCTTGTCTCTGTGGCACTGACTTCTCACACTTGGCCAGGCTAAAGAGAATTAGCACTATATTAGCCAGGTTGCCTTATTGTATCTCAACTGGGACCATCAAATAGTCTGTTTCATTCATAGAGAAAAGGAGGAAGGCAGGTTCCTTTTGCTATTCTCATGACGTTGGGGTGTGTTGTTGCCAGTTGACAGAAAACACACCTGGATCACAGGTGTTGCTGCATCAGTGGTCCAGCCAAGACATACATGATGTTCTTCTGTTTGCTTGTCCTGGGGTGCTACTTCATCAAAGAATGGGTCAGTGCAGTCTCTGCTGCCATGTCAAATCCTCTGTATGTATTAGGGTGAAATCAGATCACAGGGAGTCATACTTGAAGCATGGAGTCTAGTGGTCTTTGTGTTTCCTCCATCTGGCCTGAGTTGTAAGTTCAGTCTGTGCTATGTTCCTCCAAATCTCGGACCTTGTAGTGTTGTACTGGTTTGTTTATCTTGATTTTCCCCCTTTTTGTACACTCTTTCCTGACTAATGGAACAGGTGATGGGGTGTTTAAGGGAAAGAGCAATGAAGTAGGGGAAGGTTTCATCTCTTTATCCCAGATGGTGGACTTTTTTTTATTATAATTCATCACTAAAAGCTGCTTATTTCTGAGCTGATGTTTGCTGCTCTGTTTTAGTTTTTTTTTTGCGCTGTGTGTGTGTGTGTGTGTTTATATGTACTTGTCTGAGAGCTAGTGCTTTAGTGTGCACTGTGTGCTCCGGTTTTACGGGCTCTTTGCAGATACATAACAGCGTCTGAGAGCTGTAACTCGTGGGATGCGGATGAACATGAGAGAGACGGAGAAGAGGGGGAGCAGGCTCACAAAGGTAGACCGTTTCTGAGTGAGGAAAAAGAGTCACAGCAGTAAAGCATCTCTCAGGGTCAGTGACTCTATTATCATTCAAATCCAGCCCACACAACCACACAGTTGCGCACACGCGGTGCAAAAAACAAAAACAGAGGCATGCACTCAAACGAAGACACAGGAATGTGCTGTGCAGCAGTAGAGGGGATGCTGTTTAGACTACAGGAATCCCAGCTCTCCGTCTGACTGCAGCAGAGCTCTGACGTCATCAGTGGAGGAAATGCACCTACAGCAGGAAGAACTGCAGTACAGAGCTGGAGGACACACACACACACACACACACACACACACACACACACACACACACACACACACACACACACACACACACACACACACACACACACACACACACACACACACATGCCTTTAGGACATTTAGTTTAGTTTCCTCTACCCTTCAATCCTGTCCTCTGTTTAACCTCACAATAGTTTACCTGTCAGTGCAGGCACTTGATGTGGTGACTTGCACATATATGTGTTTGTATAAACTAGGCTGCCTCAATGCTTTGATGTGAAGAGTCAGTAGCCATAGCAACACAGAGACACATTTGCATGTGCTATTTCACATACTGAGGGCACGAGTGTGGCTCCGCTCGAGTAAGATATTATTTTGGTTGGTCAGCTGTATTTGCTGTACTCAGTGCTGATGCATTATGGTTTGTATAATGACAGAGTGAATGTGAGCCAGTAGAGCCCATGTCCATTTGTCTGCGTCTCTACGTACACAAGCCTGTGTGGGTTTAAGAAAAACTGACAACATATGCAGGCCTGCGTGTGGCACCGCATGACTCATATGAGTGTATTATTATGGACATTATGACAGTTACTTTTCTCTTTGTGTAATGCGCTCTCCACCTGTTTGCTTTGATGGACGCGCAGGTGCAGCTTTCTCTGGGCTTATTTGGGAAATGGAACTGCACATGTTTCTTTGTTGAAAGAAACACGTGTGTTATTCTCTTCTCCCGACTTGCTTCCAAGAGTTTGATTGACAGATGTTTCCGCCTATCACCTGCCAAGTATTGGTTTTGTGTAACAAACCATCTGGCGGGTCGGTTTTGATAGTCTGCGTCACTCAAACAAACAGTGATGACATTATTTTCGGGTTATATGTTGATGATGACACCCCGTCTCACTGGCTCTATAGTTGATGAAACTGACTTCCTGCCTTTTGAATTACGTTTTGTTACAGTCAACATATGACAACGAAGACTGAGAGGAACATATGCCATATTGGCAAGTATTCCTTATGTACCAAAATAACCCGATTAAACAGCCAAAACACTCTCCTGATGTTTATTATGGTTACCTTAATAGACAGACAGCAACCTACTCCCTCTTTAATATCTCTGTATCCATTATCCCACTTTTAGTACACGTCTTGCCACTCACTTCCTTCTTGACTCCTCTTCCTCCTGCTTCCTTGTTTTCATGCTTCCTGCCTAATGGAGGTATACCCCATGCAGCCTCCAGGCCTCCTACTGGCATTCTGCTCAGGTAGAGCTCATTTCGTGTGGGATGATTAGATCTCATTGGCAGCAATTCATGGCTGGATGAGCCAGAGTGTCGTGGGCCTCCATAAAAGCAGAAGGAATTCAATTAAATCTCTTCATATACTCCCTTGCAGTACCTGCCGATCTACACATAACATGGATGAGCATGACACATACGAAACAGATACACAAGCAAGCATGAATGTAACATTTACAGTTTCACATACAGTACAGTAGGTGTTTATACATACTGTATATGCTATATTGGCTTATATGGCAAAGGCTTGTTTTTTTCAATACCACAGTCATAATTATCCCCTTCTGTTCTTTTATCTCATCTCTTTCCCACTGTTTCCCATGAAAAAACTAATTGTAGCATTGAACATAGAAACTACGGCACCCAACCATTTGTTAGTATGTGTGTAAATGGACTAATTTAATGTGACGGGAGACTATCGTGGTACGTCTAATGGAATAAGCAAATCCTGTGTTGGCTTTATGGGCCAGAGCTTGTTATTGCTTGTAAAAGGTGATTGGAGCAGTGTGTATCATAATACTTCATGTAGCCAAACCACAGGGGAAGATGGCAATAGTAATTGGACATTGATATGAGTAAAACGTGTGTGTGTGTCTGTGTCATTTTCTCACATCTCATCATTAAGTTTTTTTATTTTTATTTCTAGTCTCACAGCATTGTGTATGCCAATATTATATAATCCAATGCTTGCAGTATGTTTCTCACCAACAAGCAGTAATGAGGTATTCCATTTAAAAACATGGACACATGTCTGCAGACTGAACAAAGAGAAATAAGACAAATAATAACATAATTGATGCATTGGTAAATGCTACCACTATATGTATGTCTGTTATGTATTGTGCTTGTGATGAGTCTTGTATATAATGATTGTTCTTTTCATACTAAAGTAAATAGATTGAATAGATAAGTGCAACTCACTACTCCATTCCTCCTAATCGGAAAATTAGAGGGATAATTGATTTTTACAAAGAGAAAAAAAGGGAAAATGTGCCACCTTTTTATGTGGATGTCCAATAAGTGCTAATAGTTAATGTAATTCACTGAAGAAATAAATGACCCAGAGAATTCTATATTGACCCAATAAGCTGATCTGCGGAGCAGTGCCGGCTGTGCCTCCACGTTCCAGGATGAAGTGCAAGCAGCAGTTTCCTTTGATAAATAAAACATAACAAAGAATGTCGAAGGAAATACTAAACATACTTCTAAACCGAAACATTACTACATTTAATTCGCTCTTAGACCAAACAAAGACAAATTGCTTTGTTATCTCGTCGTAAAATATACTTAATTCAAACTTAATATAATAAAATTGACCTAAAACGATATTCTGTTAGTCTTTTCAATATCCCAACAATTAGAAATTCTGGTTTGGTCAGAACAAATCCCACGCGCTGTCTCTCTCTGTGATGGCCCGCTGAGCAGCTGCACAGCTGGAGCGGCTCTCACGCCTTCTTCAGAGGTAGACCATAATATTAAAAATACAATGAGAAAAAAATTGCCCCCAAATTGCCTCTGCAGTTTATCTTTGGGATTCAGAAGTAGATCTAAGCACACATCTGTCGCGTGAGGAGGAATATTTCCATGCAAAGTAAGACCGCCCCCACTGACGGCAGAGGGATTGCGTTTCTGTTGGCGTCGAAGGGCAGCCGGAGCTTCTACCAGTCGGTCTTTTGAAGTTCTTCCATAAGAACAACAGAGTTTGCAGCTGCGCACCCGAGACACAGAGAACACAAATGCAGGTGTATTTCACACTATAAACTTGGATAGGTAGAGATAATGTTTAACAGCTGCACATTGTCCCTGTAAAGTTGAGTCATACTGGGGGGATGCCTCATCGTCAATCCTTTTTAAATGGGGAACATTTGGTGTAGGCTCATGTTTCTAATGCCCGTAAGCTTGTGATTGTGTCTGTACTTGGGCTGATTAGGCTAGCAGGAGATCTGAATGTATTACTGTCTTCCCCAGGGTCATTAAACTTCAACCTCTTATATTCACTCCTTAATGAGACTATGACATATTCAAACCTTTACCTGAAGGAGTTCTGTGTGTGTGTGTGTGTGTGTGTGTGTGTGTGTGCACAGACAAGAGACAGTTAGACACAAGAATATATTTCCACGCACCTGCACATATACAGGGTTTGAGTCGACATAATGATGTGTTATTCCAGATTTTACCATCCTAGCTGATGACGAGTCCAGGCATGACCAGTCTCATCAGGCCCAAGAGAGATGTGCTTGTTGGCTGGGTGTGTGTTAGCCTTACCCTGGGCCTCCTCTTCTTATTTATTTCTCGCCTTCTTTCTTTCTCTGTCTGTCTCTCCCACAGCATAACACTAGATCAAGCAGGCCTTTTAATTAAAAGACACATTTTCTCTGCCCGAAACAGACTATAAATAGGCTGAGGACACAAACACAAGTGCACACATGGTACCGGTCGCCTCCTTTTCTAAAACATGTACAGTAGGATTTAAATCACTCCATGAAAGAAGAGCTGAACTTTGAGGACACCACCTGATTCCTCATGCTCTTAATTCTCCCACTTGTCCAGGAGAGGTAGTTAATAAACCCCTTTGTTTTGTTTGACTTCAGGAGACCTTCCCTCCTGCTCCTTTTGAAGAGCTCTTTAATGAAGTGCTCTTGTTCCCTGTGAATTATACTGTAGCAGTTTCAATGTCACGTGTGAGAAGTCCCAGGTATGGGGCCACAAAGATGAGAGATGAGTACCAAGGCCTCACCGCGGCCAGCCCATGGGGCCTGGGATGTGTGTCCAGACTACGGAGTAATTCATTAAGCAAGTCCCAGCACTCACATCAGGTTTACAGAGAGGCTCCCTGCCAGATGTGGCCCTTTCCTTTACATGTGGCTCACACACTCTGATGTCTTACAGCAAGGCTAAGATTGGTTTATGGAGAGGGAGAGATGAGTCTGCTATTAATCTGGCCGTATAGAAGCAATTCAATTAAATTCTGTTTATTTTGTATAGCCCAATATCACAAATTACAAATTTGCCTCAGAGGGCTTTACAATCTGAACACATACGACATCTATGTCCCAGGACCTCAAATCGGATCAGGAAAAACTCCCCGATGGCGCATCAGCAGGGCCGACGCAGGAGGCCGGCTCACCAGGCAGGAGGCATCAGACACCTCCAGGTCCAATGGACCCTACGAGACGTGAAGTCACAAAGACTCCGGGGAGGAAGCAGAGTTAATAAGGTGCAATGGAGAGATGTAAATTCATCCATAAGGAGAGAGAGAAGAGGAGATAGGTGCTCAGTGTATCCTAAAACATCCCCAGCAGCCTATAAGCCTATAGCAGCATATCAAGGGGCTCGACCAGGGCAAACCTGATTCAGCCCTAACTATAAGCACTATCAAACAGGAAAGTCTTAAGTCTATTCTTGAATGAGGTGACTGTCTGCCTCCCGGACTGAAAGTGGAAGCTTGTTCCCTAAAAGAGGAGCTTGATAACTGAAGGCTCTTGTTCCCAAGCAGTCCCGTATTAAGTGATTACTGATCCCCTTTGGGTGCTTTCACAGTTTAATGGCTAGAGCAAATGAATGGCACTCATTTTTATTAAAAGCTTCGAGGCAGCTTGTGTTTTTAATGTTGTTTGAATGTGTATTAAATGTATTGTACTGATTAAAAGGCTGTGTGTGTGTGTGTGTGGTTTCACGGCTATTAGCATGTGTACAGTGGCCATTCGTTCTAACCTCAAACCCAGAGGTTGCATTGCACCCATAGCCATTTTATATTCACGCTCAACTATAACAGTACATGCACTCACGTACTCTCTCTTACTCACATGTGGACATGCATGCAGATGTGGAGGACCTGACACACATGCAGACTGCTCCAAAGTGGTGCACACGTGAATATGCACCCAGGTTTTTTCACATATCTGTGTGTGCATATGCTGCATGCACATCATATCAGTGTTAGTCTGTGTGTGTGATTAATCTCTGAGGGCCAGAGGTGATGGGGTCAGAGCGGATAGGCCTGTGGAGCTAATGACAGTGATTAAGAGGAGGGGTTGGAGAGGTTTAACCTTCATCAGGTCACCCCCCTCAACATGCTGCCCCCTCAGGACATCGGTAACCTTATCAGTGAGAAGATGAGCTGAACACTGCCGAGAAGAAACCAGTGGACATGTTCCATCTGACATTTATGCCCTAATAACTGGAGTCAACTGTTTTCTCCTCTTCTCTGTCCTGGAATCTCTGTCTCCAGGTTAATGGCTAATGTGATAACATTTGTGACTACATAGATGGGCGACTCTCACTTCTTTCACCTTGTTGTCGTATTCTAACTTTTTTTGTGTGTATTGGAGTTTGTAGTGAGTCTACAATGCATTTTCAATAATAGAGCAGCACTCTCCCAAAGTCTAGTTCTTATTCATTATACACTTGCACAGCTAGTTATTTAAAAACTCAAATATGTGGCTATTTAAAAAAAGTAGTTTAGCTGTGCAGTGTGTTGCAGGGCAAGTTAAAGTTAACGGTGCCTCAAAGCCTCTATTGGCTACTTGAAATATTATTCATAACTTTCACATCATTTTTAAGCCTTTGTCAGTTTTTAAGGCTGTTTAAAAAAAATGTTGAACCTCCAGAAATAGTCTCTAGTGGGACATGACAATAGTCAAGTTAACTGTAATAGGAAAGATACATCTTGCGTTTGCATTGTTTGACAAGAGCAATATTAAAATATATTAAATATTATATATCATTTGGATGAGTGATTAGTCCAATTATAATAACACAAATAATGCTCTGCATTTATATTAGTTCAGCCAGTTGGTAACAACAAGTTAATTAAGCCAAGCCACATTAGCCTAAGAGATATTACTTTATTTGGACATGTAATAGCTTTTAAATTGCCTGACTGCTTACATATTTCCAATAACAAATTTCAAATGGTTCCCATCATATTAAAATCACTGGTAGCCTTTCTTTAATAGGGGTTGCACCGAATTCCCCAAGCCTGTAGTGACATATGAGTTAAATCCTAAGCCCAGCAAAGGGGTGAGACCAAACTAAGAGCTGAGGTCTTTTTAATGGGTTTTACCAACCTCATTCTTTTTTTAAAGGTACTTTTTGTGGCTCTGCTTGCTTTCTTTTTTCCTCATTTTCATCCTCTTCTCTTTTTTTTCTGTCTGTCCAACTCTTCCTTCCTGTCTCAGCCTTCCTCACCACTTTCCCTGTGGCTTTCAGCGTCACCCTGTTATTTCTCTTGTCCTCCATCTCTCTGTATTACCCTTTCTCAGCCTAATGGGATCACGTCTCCCTTTCTAGCTTTGCTCTCTACGATATCCTCACTTATCGCTGTGAAGTTAATGAAATGGAGTACAAGAATGACCTCTTCATCACCTGTAGTATCATCCCAACCCCCTCTCTTTTTAAATATCTCCATTCTTGTGTCCTTGCTGTTCCTTCCACCTGACTTTGAATCTTGATTTCCTCTGGTTCATGTCTCAAAAGACTTCCCCCTCTCTTTTCTTTGACTCCTATTCTTCACACACAATCAATAAAGCTGTAAATGCATGGCTTCCCTTTCATCAGTAGTATTGTTATCTCCTACAATCCTTTTTAAATTTCAGTATGATGGAGCCCTACCTAATAATCGAAAGTCCTGGATGCACATAGTGTTGTGTCCTCAGTAAGCACAAACAGCCGGCCTACTGCCTGAGCTTTTCTTTATGATGTATTTCCCCTCACACACAATACTAGGCTTTTATCAGTGACCCATAGTATTTTTGTATAGGTTGTAATACACATAGTGATAGGTGTGTGTGTGTGTGTGTGTGTGTGTGTGTATGCATCAGTGCTTTCATCTCAAACCTCTCTACCTGTCAGAAATGTCACACATGGTGTTGCCCACACAGATGGCTTTGTTGGTTGGCTGTATGATGCTGTCACGGTGTGTGTGTGTGTGTGTGTGTGTGTGTGTGTGTGCACGCTGTGTGATGGGTCTCTGAGAATCATGGTCAAATGCTGCCTGTAGCCTGGCTCATGGGTTAGTCAATAAGGAAAATACATTTGTGCTCTGGAGAAATGATCTGTCACATATCCACTTAACTGATGCTGAATATAGTCTCACACACACACACAGACACACACACTCACACAAATTGAGCACATGCAAGTACACCACATGTGCTGGCACACCTGGTGAGTTCAGACAGCATGTCAGCATCTCACAGTGAGTGGTTCCAATCAAGACAGTGTTGCTGATGTCCGACCCCCCTCTGCTTGTGTTCAGTCACTCTCTTTTAACCCCTCACGCCTACGCAAACACACACTAAACTAACACATGTGAATTACTATATGTTCACACCATAGTTGAGTGTAAGAGGAAGCTGTGTGTGATTGGAGCACATGCTGGTGGGAGAGAGGGAGTGTCCGTTATTTATATACTCTGTGTGTGTGTGTGTGTGTGTGTGTGTGTGTATATTACTGTACCCATTTGCTTCCGTACCTGGTTGCCCTCTGGACACCATAGTTGCATATTGCCACCATAGTGAATATCTGTATGTATAGTGTAATGGTAAAATATGTATAACCATATTATGAGATAGCATCAAAGATTTTATTTTATGTCCCCTTCTTTTTTCCCCTCACCCTGCATTACACATTTCATTCCTATAATGGCTACTGGCTTCATCATTTCCCCTAAAAGCTGTGATCAGAGAGAAAAAGATCGAAAGGCCTCAAGAATAGAGATGGGTGAGGATGTTGCTCCTGGCTTTGATGATACATACAGTCATCCAGTGTAAATTTCACCGGCCCTTTGAAACTCCTGGCCACATTACGCTGGGGGACTGCCTCTATTTGAAGGGAATAGTATGTCATCAAAGGCCCATGAGGGAATGGTGCCAATTCCTCAGAAATGCAGGGAGGATCAGAATCTAGGCCTACAGCTAACGATTATTTTCATTATCACTTTATCTTTCAATAGTTTTTTTTTTTTCGATTTGGGGATACATTGTTTGGTTTATGACATGTCGGAAAATTGTGAAAATAGCCATCTCACTTTCCCAGAGCCTAAAGACGCACCTAACATTGTTAGGACCATAATGAGTCCTTTGTTTGAGGTCCAGTCTGAATGAAGGAAGATTTTGGAACATGTTGATGGAGATCTGTGCAATATGAATCTGATTTTTCTTTGGGAAAGTAAGTACACAGAAATATATGGAAAGAGGGGATAGAAGAAAAGAACGAATAGATGGATGGATAACGCATGAGAGAAAAAGAGAAGCAGTTTATCCACAAGGATTAAATCTCATTCTGGCCCGGCCCTGCGAGATTACCAACTTGCCCACTCAAGTGCTATGAAAACTCAGATTAGGCACGCACACATGTGTGCACACACCCACACACGCAACCACGTGCATGTTCATGAACACACAAACAATATAGTGGATTAGACCTCGCTGCTAACCCACGGGCCAGAGTGAAGCAGATGGCTGCCCTTTGTATTGTTATGTAACCCTTCTGAGAACAGAACCACATTCAAACACAAATTCACACATATGCATACATTATACTACTTATTTGATTGACTTGTGTTGCCAAATCAGAGTTGAAAAATAAAAAGGAAAAATAAGGTGCAAGAGAAGACTGAAAAAGAGGACAAGTAGAGTAACCAATAAGAAATGGAGAAGGAAGACGGACAGACTGCCAAGAAGTGAGAACGCAGTGGCACAATGCCAGGAGGTTTGGAGAAGTGCCAGATAAGCACACACACACACACTCACACACACACGCTCACAAAAAAAACACTCCCGGTAGGGTGCTTGGGCGAGCCAAGGTGACCTGACAAGGTGATGGGAGGGTCACCATGCCAACGGGGCTGACTGATGTCAACGTGGCAATCTAAGTCAGAGTCCACTGAAAGAGGGGCCAGGGGTTTGTGGATATATATGCGTGTGTGTGTCTGGTGGTGAGACCTGTGTGTGTGTGTGTGTGTGTGTGTGTGCTGGGGACTCAGATGGAGTCAGACCCTCCGAGTACTCGCTGACAAGCTGACATTGAGAGAGTCTGTATTGTGGAGTAGTTGTAGGGCAATAAACCCATTAACTGAGGTTGGTCTTTGTGCTCTTGTGAGACTACAGGAGCACATTTGACTAGGTACAGGAGCACATTTGAAAAGAATACACCAGCTTTTGGGAGCTTGGTCTGGCAATCAAATGAGCTGTTAATTGATGGGAACATATACACAATTATCCATGTTTCGCAAGATACTAAGTGAAATATCGGGATAATGCCGGGTTCACACTGGACACCGGAGCGCCAGGTTTTTGTTCTTTCAGCCATGTAAACCATTTGGGCTGTTCACACGGGACATGCTGTGCAGCTCTGCGTGCCACAATAAATCTGGCAAGAACATTGTGATAATATACTATAAACAATATAAATTATATCATATATATGAAAGATC
Source organism: Cyclopterus lumpus (assembly GCF_009769545.1). Lineage (NCBI taxonomy): Eukaryota > Metazoa > Chordata > Actinopteri > Perciformes > Cyclopteridae > Cyclopterus > Cyclopterus lumpus. Next base: position 17,006,998 of record NC_046971.1, read on the forward strand.
AGATTCTGATAAATGATAAACTATGGATCCCACTCACTGCCCTTCTCTCTCTCTCTCCCTGTCGTTCTCAAGGCTCAGTAAATATATTTTATTTAATCAAAGTACGATAACAATAATGTGCCGTTTTACAGGTGATATGTGCTGGGCATTGGTAACCAATGGAGACACTTCTTCCAACCAAGAAATAGAAAACTAGAAGGATAGAAAATGCATATATCTCAAAACGTTGAACAATTGCTTTAGATGTTTACTACTATATCTTCCACCCTTAAAGTAATACGGTCTTAATTTTAAATAATACAGTATGTAGCCAGGATAAGCCGTTTTGTGAATTTATGTGAAATATAATCAAAATGATTGATGAAAAGATTACAAACTGTTAATTGCACATTATTAAATATAATAGTATATATAATAATGTACATAAAATGGGGGTCAGTTATACAATCTTTACTCCACTACTCTTTTGGGGACATGCAAGCCGCTGGAACATGCAACGATGTGACAGTTCTCCGCTGTCAAAATAAGTTTTCTTTAAAAACTCCCTGCTGACGGTTGCTGTGACATACTTTATTTTTCTTTTATAGTTTATAATTTGTCCACCTCGGCCTCAATGGTCATTTGCCTTGACTCGCCTACGGTTTATCTTTTCTCAACTTGTTCCAGTCGGCCTTTATTTGAAGCCGTGATTCATTCGGAAAGGTCTTTGTCAGTCTTGGTGAGATTCTTTGTCTCGCTGTCACCTTGCTGGCCCATGTATGCCTCGTTATTAGCAACTAGCTGGGCGGCAAGGGGCTCATAATCTCCAGCCCTCCTCAGTCCCCTGTCCCTGCTCCCTCAAGGATGAGCTTGCAGACAACACAGGAAACTAATTACCCACAATGATTCACTGGTTTCCATTACACATTACAGAAACAGACAGATAGGCAGCAGGGTGATCTAACCAATCCCTCTGGGTCTGGATGACACCACACTCATTTGTATGTTCACACAAACGCGGATAACACAAAGGAACTCGAGCAGCTATGCGCTCAGATGTGCGTCATGTTCAGTGTCATTGCCTCAGTGTGTCATTTTCACACACAATACTTGCTCACCATTTCTCTGAGCCTGCTCCATCCCAGGGATATAGACCTTTGCCAAGACCTTTGTGCTCAGGATAATAAGACATCGTAAGACATAATATGTCCTTTTTAGGGGTTGCTTCACATTGGAGCTTGGATGTCACTTTGGGAGGCATTTTTGTAGTCGCAACACAGCATTTTAATCTCGAGTGTAACCACGTGTGTGACACGGTGAAGGTTCACAAGGAAAACAAGATATAGGGGGGGGGATAAAGAAGGCTTAGACAGAATTAATTTCTGAATAAACCAGTAAGAAGTGTTTTAATATGACCTAGAAGTTTGAAGCTTCCTCTTGTTTTTAAGTCACTACTCGAAGGCCTTTAATGTAGTGTTTACATGAAAAGGTTCTAAACGTTTTCTGTATCATATCTTTACACCATTTATTGCCAAGCAGTTTTTCTCAAAAGCCATAGTGTTTTAATCTATATGAGTTATAACCTCACCCGCACCATTGCTGGCTCATATATTTAGAGAGTGGTCATCTGTAGAACAAAGGGATGTCTGATGGTAAACTCTTGACCTTAATGCAGCAAAGGTCACTCTAAGGTTATCTCACACTCTCTGGCTTGTCTTGTGAGGTTGCTCCTTGGAGACAAGTATTCAGCAACCACTCGTTCTCTCTCTCTGTCTGACTCTTGACTGCTATTAGTTCCTGGTTTTAGTCCATCTCTTATTTATAAGTACATATCTGCTCATGCATACATGCATATTCAGGCCAGGACTGTGGCGCTGGGATGACCGGGGCTCCCATTACTCACTGTGGAGGTGGAGGTGATTGTGGCCAGCCTGAAATTTGGGTGACTCACTCACACAAACGCACGCGTTGCCCACATACACACATATGTGCTGACACACGCACATTGAAACTCCCTTGCAGACAGAGTGATAATGATAGTCTAGCATCCATTAACTTTTTTTGTGAGAACGGTGATTGGACAAAGCCAAAGACACACCTTCTCACTCACTTCAGACGTTATCTACCCTTTCAACCTTTGCTTCTGTATTTCTATCTACCTCCTCTGCTACTGGTGAATCCCTGACATGATGGAGCCCCCCTCTTGTTTGACCCCCCATGGCTGCCTGCCAGCTGGCAGACAATAGGGACTGGGGCACATGTGCCTTTCTAAAGAGGCAACGCTGCTTCACCCTTCCTCCCTACCGCACTTCCTCTCTCTCTCTCTCTCCACGTCTTCCTCTTTGCTCCATCTTTCCCCCATCTCCTTCTGTCAACTGTGATAACTCATTAATATGTCTCAGACCTGTGTGTGTCTGTGTGTCTTCCTGGGTGTGTTACACAAGACCTATCAGTGAGCAGAGAGCTATGTGATTGGGTTAAACACAGGGACTCGACTGTAAAGGCTAACCATGCTCTCTCATGTGAGCGGACTCATCACCGTGTACATGCCAGATAAAACAAATAAAGGTCAGAAATGTGTGGAGCAAGCCCCCGCGAAGGCAATGTTTATTTTATATGAACACAATGTGTGTCACCCTGCAGAACCAGAAATGCCTCTGCGTTTGAGTTGACTTTTGCTATTGATTTAATCAAAGATATTTTTACTAAGATAAGCTAGCCAGCTGGTGACGCCAGCTTTAGTGTAAATGCAAGAAATATAACCTTTTTCATTCTTTGTTTTGCACACAGTATGTTACATTTAAATGAATCCCAGATATTTATAACATTTGTAAGAACATCTGGCTACAATCTGGGACTGATTGGTTGTGTCTCTCCCTTTTTTAAAATGTTTCTATTGGGAGAATGAAAGAGACACATCAAGAGAAATAGGCGTTAGGGCAAGAGGGCAACATGTCAGGAACCTGGACCTCTTCGGGCTGGGTGCTGCTCAGCATGGGGACTCTGCAGTCATGCAAACCTGCTCCGCTTTAGGCTGGGTCTCGAGTGCGTGTGCCCTGGGCGCTTCTTCTTGAGTGGTCTCTGACATCTGCATGCACACGCAATACACACATATGTACACATGCATCCGCATAACGATGAGACGTGCACACAGATGCACCTAAACAGACAGGCATCCAGGCGAGCACGGTATGGCCCCAGGCCGAGGGAGTCAGGTCCTTATAGAGGCTGAGGTAAGGGTGAATACAACTTGCACTGCAGAGAATCATTTCAGGTCACGGCTCTAAACACTGTATCTTCACCGCAGTCGATTACTGATCCACACTTGAGCTCAGTAATATTGATAGTGTACTCTCAAAGATATTCCCAAAGTGCAGCATCTATAGAATGAAATGCTCAAATTACAGATTGACACGTCATCCTTTTTAATACACTTGAACCAATGATGTTTTTTCATCATTAGACTGCAGTTTAATGGAGCCAAATACTCTTGTCGCAGATTTGTTTTCCTGGCCTAGATCAGGACTGGTGTGTGTGCGTGTGCGTGTGTGTGTGTGTGTGTGTGTGTGTGTGTGTGGGCATGTGTGCATGTGTGCAATAGAACTGCAGACCCCAGTGTAGTTGATTCCTGTCAAGCCCGTAGCACCACACTCAGACAGGGCTTGACCAAGCGTTTAAACACTGCTCTAGGATTTCCCGCTAGTATGGGCTGAGTGGAAGTGTCAGTCAGTGACGTGTGTGTGTGTGTGTGTGTGTGTGTGTGCATGAGCATGAGCATGTGTGGAATTGGCAGAATCGTTGGGTGTTGGCAGTTCAGAGAGGCCAAAAGGTTGAAAGGCAAGCTTTTAGCATCAGAAACAAAGAGCAAATGAGAAATTGGGTTTTGATGAAAATACTCCGGTCAGCTATAGCAGGGCGGAGCATGAAGGCACTTTTTTGGGCTTTTTTCTTACCTTGCAATTCGTATTGCCCGTCCGTGTGGTAGTTTGATGCCCGGTGCACAGCTCACAGGTAAGATGAGAGAAGCAACAGTGCAGTTGGGAGGTTCGTTAAATTGCCTTTAAAAGTGAGTTGTTGGTGCTTTGGTAAAAATGTGTCGTAAAGGTTTTGCTGAGAATATTTCTCAGAACCATGTCTTTTTCTGGCGAAACGTCACACTGTCTTCTGAAGAGCAACAATTCAAGGACAGTTCGGCTTTACAGGCAAGAAGATATTTCATGTTCATGTTGGTATTTTACCAAAGGATAGTGCTTAGTAAGCGTCTGTTGTCGACACAACTGACTGAACTCAGATTTACATTATTTCTAGTACATTAAATTCCTCATTTTGCTGGGAAAGCTCTGGAACCCGATTTCCAGTGGCATGATCTCAGTGGCAATCTGCTCATGTGAGGCTTTGAGATTTTCAAGAAAATGTGTGTATGTATGTTTGAGCCTTTTGTGCCACTGTGCTCTTGAGGACCCATAAAAGCAGGAGAGGGGCGGTGCTGGGTGGACTTGACTCTTCAGAGGGGCGGCTGCGGAGAAACAGCGGTTGACTGAGTTGGCCTTGAGGGAGCTGAAGCCTTGGGAACATCAGTTGCAGCGGCAATGTGTTTGTGTGACAAAGTTGACGAGAGTCCAAGCATGCAAATGTGTGTTTGTTTTGTGAGGGCGTATTATGCGTTTGTGTTAATGTGACTTTTTAAATTGGGCTGCCACTGCAAGATTTAAATGATAATGGCTCTATTGACCCTGATAAATGCTGCATTTGCAAGTGTGCACTTTTGTTACCGTGACCGGGGGGGGGGGGGGGGGGGGGGGATGAATTAGCTTTTTGTGTATGTGTGCATGTGCTTTGTGCTCTCTTGTTGAAATGGACTGAATGACGAAATGGGAGGTGACTCTTTTGTCTGGCGTGGATGTGTTTTTTAATTTAATTTTTTTGGGTGAAATGTGTTTTCCTGTTTTGATTGTGCACAGGCTTAAGAGGGGACCACAGCAACACTCACACACTCACACCCACTTGGCTTTTATTAAAACAGACAAAACACACAGTCAACCATCTGGCTGCACGCCGGCCATAATTACATTAATGAAACACTTATCTATCCAAACATATTAGCAGGCATTTAGAAATAATGCAATTGACTGCATCCTTGTGTTTTTGCTGCTTTTTGTGTGTGTGTGCGTGTGTCTGGAGTTGCTCAGGACAGTCCAAGGTCAAAGTGTTTTTTATTTCTCTCTGCCATCGTTACTCGCATTCTTTCCGACAATCTGCCAATTTCTCTGGCACGTAGTATCTTCTCCTTCTCATCTGTTTCCCTCATTTGGCCTTTTGCTCTCACTCTATTTTTTTTACTCCAATTGTCTCCCTTTTATCTGTCTGTTTCTTTCAGCATGATTTTCCATATGTTTGTGGCTACAGGACAGACACCTCACTTTGGTCGTCCGTGTTCTTTATCTGTGCTGTACCTCTTTGGTACTTTATCCTCTATTTCTCCCATTTCTCCCTTTTGTTACTCTTGCCCCCCCCACCCATTGCTGTATGCCCCACGTGAATCTCCCCCCACAAACACGCACATACACACATACACACACACCTACAAAGCTCTCCTTCTGTTGTTGAATCATGCAGACTCAACAGATGACAGAAAAACAATGGCTTGATGGTGCCCCTGACATTGTTGAATGTCAGATCTTTAAATACCAGGCGTCACTGACAGTAAATGAAGCCATCATTTCAATTCACAGCCAATTTGAGTCACAGTGATAAATTCATAGACTGTGCACGTGATTTATCATTCTGGACGTGTGTCGTGGTGACCCGCGGCCCGTGTGTTGCTCAATGCATATATCTGCCTGTTATCACTCTGCATCCAATTCTTAGTCTTCTTGATTTGGATTATATATGTCTGGTGTGATAAACCTTGATAAAGGTCGTATAGATCAGAGACTCCGGGCTTTGGTGTTTGATCAATCATAAATTCCACCTGCTGTATTATTCTCATTAGTCCCTGGGGTATTTAGAAATGTATTTAACTTATAATTTTCAACAGTGATTTATTTCCCTTGGAGGTAGATCTGAGACGGTGAATGTTAGAGTGTGTGTGTGTGTGTGTGTGTGTGTGTGTGCGTGTGTGTGTGTGTGTAAAAGACGATGTGTCCTTGAACGGGCTTTTTGCTGCAGCTGGAACATCATACGCTCTGCCCAATCCAACAGCTCTCTCTCTACGCACAGACACTTCAAGTTACACACACACACACACACACACACACACACACACACACACACTCATTACCGCCAGCCTTTCTAACCATTTCTTCTAGCTTAGCACAAGATAGGGAAGGCATGAGATGGAGGAAGGTGGTGAAAGACGGACACTCAAGTGGTACAGGACAGCGTAAACCAGAGTAGCATAAGTACAAGAACTTTTGCTTTTTTCTCTTACCCATGGAGCAGAAATGGAGGGATAAAGAGCCAGATGAGGTTGTTGATTGCACTAGGATGAGACTAAGACTCTGCTTGTTTCATCTGGGGAAAGACAAATATGTTGAAATAAACAGATCTTTTATGTTATCAGAACCCAAAACAAAAGTGTAAACGCCCCAAAAGTGCCCTGGTCAGACCCTAATACAAATTAGCGCCTACAGATTATATATTGTTTTTAACTGGATGCTCTCGCTTTCACTCTGGTAATAAGCATAAGAACAGACTTGTTCTCCTATAGTCTATTTTCACCATTTTATCTTGGTTGTACTTGTTCTCTCTCTCTGTTTCCTTCATATCTTCCCCCTTTTCTCTGCGTCTTTCGGTGCCGAGGAGAGGTGCAGAAGAAGCCGGAGGCTTCACTGTTCTCATTGTCTGTGTCGCTCACCCTCTCTATCACATACTCACACACATACATATGCATATGCACACACACTTGCTTCAGGCCCCCTTCCGTTTTAACTGCAGGTCAATCCTTACGAAACGCTGTGAAATAATTTCTCAACTTCCTCCTCCTTTATACTCAGTGCATAGCTTTATAATGTCGTTGAGTCTGACCTATGAACTTAAGCAAGTCTTAGTAAATTGAGTAACTTTTTACTCCTGAGTTCTGTAGTCGGCCCAGGCTGCCTCCCCTTTTCTCTCCACCGTCCCTGTTATTTCTTACTTTTATAAAGTGACTGGGCTTTAAGACAGGTTTTCAATATGAGCTGCTACACACTGCACCTGGCAGTGCATAACAGCCTGTCTCTGGCACGCATGTCAAACGCCGTGATTTCGCTGTGTCCCGTGCATGCCGCGGTGATTTTCCCGGCCCTTTTCTTTCTTGCAAGCGCAAGATGTTCCTATGATTCCATTTTGCAAGCGAATAATTTCATGGGTGTCACTACAAGTTGTGTTCTGCTTGAGTGAAGATATTGAAAAAAATCTTCCACCACATCCATTTGTGGATTATTGTCCAATCTGTTTGATGTCATTCTCCGTTCCAGTCTCGGTCTCGTGCCTCACCTTCCTGTCTTGCTCTTCTTCTCGCTCCCTCTCATGACACCCTCACTTTACGTTTGCTGGTTATTATCTCAACCCTGCATATACCTTAACAACTCCCTCACTTCTTTAGCTGAACCTCCTTTTTTATTCGCGCCTCAATGGAGGGATAAACCAAAGTGATAAAAGCAAAGCATTAGGGTTCACGGCCCGAGCGTCCTCCAGTAAAGGAGACGTAAAGGCCCTGTCTACTGGTATAGGCTGGCTGTGGCTTTAATGGGCAGACAGTATGAGCTTGAGCAGGAAGGGGAAAGCCCTCTAAGAGCACTGTTGAACTTTCACTCTTGAAAATGGAAGGATGGAGAGAAGGATAGCTTTACTTGGAGTCTCTTTGCTTGATGGATTGTGCAGTCTCTCTTTCCAATCTTTTATTCTCCCACTCTGTCCAGGGGATGTTGTAGAGTAGCAAGTGAGACATTTCTAGAGCAAGACATAGCTATTTCTGCCTTGGCTATGCCTAAAAATCAATAAGAATATTCCGAAAAAAGCTATGCTGTGTCCCTGAGTAGCTCTCTAACCCTCTGTACCCAAAACCAGTCTTATCTTCTTTTACCAGCTGGGCCTGTGAGCATCAGAAGTGTGGAGTGGTATAAAGCGTGGATAAAAACAGCTTCACATTGTGTGTGCGTTTCACAGAGGTGGTGAGTGTGTGTGTGTGTGTGTGTGTGTGTGTGTGTGTGTGTGTGTGTGTGTGTGTGTGTGGGCGCACATAGGTTTATGCAGCATACAGTATGTGGTATGTGTATAGTATATCTGTACGTGTGTCGTCATAAACGTGTCAGAGGCAGCAATTGAAGGTGTGATGATCTACCTCAGCTGCTGCTGCGGCAGCATGTGAAAGTCACGCATGCCTTGTTTCCGGACCGTGATGCATCGTGTCTGCACTGTGTGGTCTTTGACAGTTCAGAAGACGGATGGAGAATGACACTTTCTTTTGTCACCGACAAATATTGGATGGAGTGACACGGGCTGCCGTTCTCTCGCCGGCCTCAGTTTCAGTATTTCCGCCTTCCATATGAATTGCATTGTTCCTATCTTTTTATGTTGGAGACATCTACATTACAGGCACAATTATGTCAAAGAAGAGCAGTTCTGCTTAGTGTTTGACTAAACAGGCCTTCAAGTGGGAAATGATTCTGGTTTCCACAGTGGTTCCAGAAACAGCACAGCATATCCTTATGAGGATAAAGCACTTCTTTGATCATTACTTAAGAGGCAAAAAGACCTTCTCTCCGTTTTAATTTCGGCACATCTTACCTGGGACTGGAGGCAAGAGCACAGCCAGGGAGGCGGCAGAAGAAAAGGCTGTGCACTTTGAAGTTATTGAAATGAGGGGAGGAAGCAGGTGGGAAATACCAGGGAGAGCTAAGTAAAGAACTTGTTGAGCTGCTGGAGAAGTTCACCCAAACTGTGGGCCTCAGCTCTTCATCTCTGATTTTTTTAGGACTTGAAAGTGAGAATATTTGATGGATTTTTAGCTTTGTGTCTCTTGGTAAATATATTGTGCATTTTTCATCATGCGTCGGAAGCATTACTGTTCTGAGGATCAGATCTCAACGCGTCACTCCTCTCGCCATATATTTCCTCTAACGAGACACGTCTGCTTGTGTTAACCTGTTTGCTCAATATGGTTTATTCAGAAGTCAAGTGAGAAGCTGTCAGAAACCATTGATTCCTTGGATGAGAAATCCCAAAACAGCCATCACCCTGGAAGGCGTGTTGCATTGCTCCCTTAACCCTTCAGAGACTGTCTGTTCCTGACAGGGTCAGATGGATGTCATCTGCGAGCAGGCAGGACCTGACACCAGTGATAAGTGTAGAGAGAGCCTCTGAATAGAGCCATGGGCATTGATGATGTTCAGCTTGTCAGGTTGTGGCAGAGCGTGGAAGTTTCTAGAGCTGCATCCTCAAAGGAGTGAGCAGGAGACGTCAGGGTCAGTCATAACTGAGGCCTGAGAATACATAAAGAGCACGAGGGGAGGGAGACGTGGAGAACACAAGGGTTTCACTGACCTCCAGCTGTCCAACAGAGCAGAATATTCTTTATAGTCAAAATAACAGTGTTGCGGTTAGGTTCATTCTGTCCGTGGCATTTCTGTTGTGCATATAGATTGGATATAAGAGGAACTTATACTGTGGTAGGCGGAGATGTGAACAATGGTGCACAGGTGGCTCAGAGAAAGGTGTCTTATTCTATTGTGCAAAAAAGGACCTCATGCAATTTTGCGCAGGCAACATGAATTATAGAATCACCATCTCCCGGGGTGCAAGCCAAAACCTATTTCCACCTTTATTACAGGATATAGAATGTTATCATTCCAAAAGTGTTGAATATTTTCTTATTTTCACTGGTACTGAAGGCAAAGTGGACCAAATTAATTCACGACTTCAAATTGAATAAAAGATGCCATCTCTATATGTATGTGATACAAATGGGTAGAAATGTAATTCTTCTTTGTGTCCGCCTTCAGCGATGGAAAATGATTTGTTTACTCAAATTTAGCAGTTTACACATAATACACATGTGTGTTTTGTCATCAGGGGGTTGCAGTGGCCTGGAAGTCGTGTGATTCCTGCACGAATGTGTGCGTTTAATAATCATTATGCAGCAGAATAGCTGCTTTGATGCATACAGCTCTCAGGCAACTTATTGTGACTTTAGTTTGATTCTTAGCTACATTGACAGGTGCACATCACACAGCTTCAATATGATATATATATATATATATATATATATATATATATATATATATATATATATAAAACATATTCTGGGCTGGATTTGCAAGACTGGAGGCTGCAGCAAAGAGTTCATGTGCAATTTATATGGTTAATATGCCGTGGAAAGCTGCACAGGGCCCCTGTGACCGCCCATGTGTGTGTGTGTTTGTGTGTTTGTGTGTACATTGAAAGCAGGATTGCTGTGGAACGTTAATTAGTCCTGATATGTTTCCCATTTCATCCACAACCGAACATTCCCTGTTAACAAACCTTGATCAACGTTCATTCATTTCAGCCCATTACAAGTCCCAACTCCCTCCCTCTCTGTCTTTCTTTCTCTCTCTCTCTCTCTCTCTCTCTGCCAGTCTCTCTTTCTCAGCTCGTAGATGTGTTAGCCATTACTTTGCTAATTTACACTGCGATGGGGGGAGGGGGAAGTGAGCAGAGGGAGTTGAGGAGGAGAACACAAAGCCGTGCTGCTCACTTTCATTGCGCCTGTCTGTTATTCTTAATAGCTAAACATTTTCTGCAGCTTGTTCATGTAACGCCAGCTTGAGAAGCTCTCGTTGACAAAGAGGTTTTAGGTTGAAATGTAGTAAATTAAGTAGACTTAATCTGCCTTCCCCGAGTAAAATATTAGCACTATGGATCATGTTTTTTTATGCCAGCCTACCACCACATTTGCTGTCAAAATGTGTCGAAGTTAAACAGCCCAGGTGTGAACTGATTGGGACTTATTCAAATAGTCCGACAATTGCTTGTTTCAAGTGTGTCTAATCAGAGTTCACTCCCATCCTAATTCTTTGATATGGCTGTTTGCAGTCAGTTATTTATTCTGTTATGGATGCGTGTGGATGAGTGTTTGTGTCTTGGAAAAGACAACATTCAAATTACAATAAATTAAAGGCAGTCATGCTGTTTTAACAGAGATGGTCCAAAAGGAAATGGAAAATACACATTTGACAGGAAAATAGTCCACTGTTTGAATAAATAAATCACTCACCTGACCTACTTTTACTGTGACCTTCTAATAATGATGATATGACTTTTGTGAACATTTTACTCATTTGCAGTCTGACACATACTAGAAAAAAAGAAAACTCAGCCATAACAAATGCTTTATTTGTGGTAATATTTTAATATATATATATTTTTTTTACATAAAAATATGATAACTTAAGATTTGGGTTGGACATTAACAGGTTTTAAATAATTTGCTACCTTCTTCAGAGGTGAAAAGTAGGCCTTTGTGATCCTATGAAGCACATGTAATTGTTACATTGCACACACACACACACACACACACACACACACACACACACACACACACACACACACACACACACACACACACTGCTGTCCCAGTCATTTTCAAGGTCACGGTCCTCCAATCCTCCTCTCTGGCTCTTCCCATTCATCCTGTGTATAATGGGAAGTGCTGACTGGTTTAGGACATACATTTGACTGATTGATTTTTGTCCAGCGATATAATCGGTCCCATTCCACAGAAAACTGTGGTGTGAAAGACTACAGCCCTTCATTTCTGCTTTGAAACCATTAATTTTACACTGAAGGCACATGAGGGCAAAGTCGGTGTGAGGCTGAGGTGAATACTTGTGTTTTACCTTCTCCTTCCAGGACAAGAGAGGAGAGGAGGTGGAAATGAATGTCTACCCACTAACAATATGTGCTGATCTTAGGGGAGGGGTGCATTTGGGTGTAGCTGTCAAGCAAAGCCCCCTTGCTGTGTGCTTTGCATACGCAAGCAGGTGGTCCTCTGCACACGTCAATATATCCTGTCTAATTGAATGGGATAAGATACGCTGCCGCTCTCCATCCATCTTCTATCTCTCCCAGCCCCCCAAATAACCTGTACACACACACACACACACACACTGCATGTGCACACATTCACAATCACATACAAACCTGCAACCACACACATCTACACCTAGCTGTGCACACTTAAGCGCATCTAGACACAGACAAACACACACACACACACACACACTGGCCTCCAGACCTGTCATTCTCGGGTAATTACCTGGCCTCACTAACTGACAGGTTTACAGCAACTATAGACCCCAGGCATTGGGAGTCGTTAACCCTATATTTGCCCAACACACACACACACACACACACACACACACACACACACACACACACACACACACACACACACACACACACACACACACACTTCCATCAAGGAAGGCACAATAAATATGAATGTGTTGGTCAGGTTTCCTGCCCCTACCCATTTTGTATGTATTTATTTCCTCCCCGGGGAATCCTAATACAGCTGCACAAAGCTCATTTTAGATGGAGTCTCAACACTGTAGTTGCATACTGTTCACCTCCCCCAATAACATGGTGTTTGTGTTTTATACAACCAGTTTTAGGAAGTAGACAGTTTTTCTTTTCCATCTCGTGTAAAGAGAACCAGGCTTTGATAATAGCAGCTATTGCTACAGACAGTGAAGTGATGAGACTCAAAGGGGTTGACGATAAAGAGTTGTGTTGCCATGCCTGGGCTAATGATGACAGACATTTCCTTAACAACCTCTCCATGTATCTCTCCTCAGGCCGGTTGTTTCTTCTCCATGCCACACACTTATCTAATTTCCCTCACCTTTCATGAATCCTCTGTCAATTTCTGTTGTGTGTTTATGTACAGTGTCTGTGTGTGTGTGTGTGTGTGTGTGTGTGTGTGTATCGGTAGGTGTACACCCCAATATATATATGTGCTTGTGTCCCCCAGAGATTTAAGCTACTCAGCTCCCGTCATGGTTCCCCCACCGAGGTGGGATTTATCCAAGTGTGTGTGTTCAAAACGACATGTCTAGCAGAGCATATTACAACACCATAATCCACAGTGGGTTATACAGAGGAGGAGTGGAAGAAGAGAGGACAGAGGGGACAAAAATAAAGGTGCAGGAACAAAGGCAAGAAGCAGGAGGCAGGGGAGGAGAAAGAGCAAAGGAGGTTGGAAGATTAGGACAGAATCTGAGAGAGTGACAACCATGTTGTGCAGATATTTAGTCTTCAGAGACTCCATTAATGCACACTAGCTGCATTACTGGGATACTGCTACTCCTTGATGCAGTGCATTTTAAAAGCATATCTCGTATTCAATCCTGGTGTAAAAACACATTCCATTGCTCTGTTTTGTAGCAGTGTGTGTGTCTTGTGCACGATAGCTAAGTTGTCTGTTTTTTGTTTTCACATATTGTGGATTGTAGAGGCCGACAAGCAGTTTTAGTCACTTATACAAACCCCACTGCATCATGTTGGATGTTGAAGCCTGAATTAATTATTTGACCTTGATGCACAGGAGTGACGGATTTGTTGAGGACAAGTCATAGAGGAGCTTATCAGGTGTTCTCTTGGAGAGGGAGCGTAGAGTTTAAGTGCTGTTGTCGTCATTTAGTCGTAGTAGTATGATGATTTATTATTTATTTATGTTTGCCACTGGGCAGCAACCGAGTAATTATTATATAATTTGATTTAAATGATGAAAGAATGGTCCAGAACATGAATGTAATTCCTTGGAAACTGGTATTCCTCCTTAACTCTGCTTCCCCCTCCTGCTAACCCATCCCCCAACCTCCCTCCCCCAACCCTCTCCTCTCTTCATCCTATCCTCTTTTCTGCCTGTTGAGTTCTTGAGAAAGATATCTCTCCTGACCACACATCAGGCTATAATCTCATTCATGCTCCTTTTTTTCCAAAGCAGCTTCTGAGTTGGCAGTCACTGGTCCGGAGTATTTGCAGGACTTTTGCAATTCCCCCTGGGCTTCAACTTTTTTCAGCTCTAATTCTGTGTTTGTGCACCACCTTTAGTCCCCAGTTCACAATAAGGGGAACTAATTTAAAGGGCTTCTGAGTGTAATCTTTTAAGCTACACCTCTACTCCATAATACCTCTCCCGTGATTGCCTGCAAGGGGCTATTTAAGATGCTTGTTTCTGGGACTTACACATTTCATAATCACTCTATGATCTTGTTTCATGGGCTTAGGCTTCTTTCATTCAGTGTGGCTCTGGCAGAGTTGAGCAACAGGTTTCATATTAAGGTTTAGCATAAAGCACGAGCGGGGTCATTTATATTTAAACAACATGATATGATCATATGATCAAATATGATTCAATCAAAATTGTGTATATGGTGTGGTTAAATTATTTCCCTAAATTGCCTAAATATTTGTTTTAATTAGCTTTTTTGTGGTTCTGAAGAATGTCGGAATTAATAAAAGCAATAGGCCCACAGTTAGATCAGTAGATCAATACCACTCTCTGTGGTCCCCAAAATGTTGAACAATTCCTTGAAGCGATAAAGACAACCTAATGGAGATCTAATATGTTAAGTGGGGAGTTGTGGGATTTCTGTCATCATTTGTTGTTGATGACTGTAACACTGCAATGCGTTAGTGTTGGGGGAACATTTAAGATTAATGCTTTCAGTAGGGATGGGAGGTTAGCTGGCTGCAAAATGAGTCACATCCCATAGTAAATGTGGGGTCTGCTGACACAAAGGGAGAAAATTAAATGGGGGAGTTATTTTGGGGGAAAAAGAGAGAGGGGATCTAATCCAGAACGATACTCCCCCTTCTCACTCTTTGCTGCTTCCCCAGACAGATTACTGGGTTTTGAAGGCGCCCTCTGCAGAGGCATATTTTTAAAATGGGGCTTATTGGATGGGATAGAGAGAGGGGGGGGGGTGATATAAGTCAGAGAAGGAGATTAATAGTGTGTTGTGTGTGTGTGTGTGTGTGTGTGTGTGTGTGTGTGTGTGTGTGTGTGTGTGGAGAGAGGGGCTGTCAGACAGAGAGTGACAGAATTAATAGTTTAAAGCTTTATCAATGTATGTTTGAGCAACGTATGTTTCCATGTGCAGGTATTTATTCAAAATGATAAACGTTTGAAGGGTATGACAGCGCAGTCTCACCCGCTCTCACCCGCTCTCACCCAACCCCCTCTCTTCACCATTCGTACCTTTCCTTGTCCCCTCTTGCTTCTTCCATCCTCCCGCTTCATTCCCCTGTGACGTGCTCACGTTATAATCCACTTAGACATGTTCTGATGTTTGGGGTGTTTTTGCTTTCGGTTGAGTGTTGCCACTCTCTAAATCCCTCAGTTTCTGTTTCCCCCAGGGAGAGAGAGGGAAAGGGGGAGAGACGGAGAGAGAGAGAAATGTCTTTGTTTATTTGTATCTCGTAATGATGGCATGATCATGTGTGTCTGTGTGCTTTTTTTGTCCATGTCCTTGGTCAGATGGAGAGTATATATTGTGTCTCTGTGTAGTATATTCTTGTTTGACTGTGTTTTGCATGTGATAGTGTGTCTGCTGGGTGCTGTGTGGTCCACTGTGGGTGCTCCTTGTTCACTGAAGGTCAGGTGTCTCTCCTCTCAGCGTCTTTGCCCCCCAGAGCTCTGCAGGCTGTTTGATCTCCGGACGAGCTACAAGTGTGTCTGTTCTGATTCTGCATACATACATACGGTCGTGTCTTTTGCCTGCCGGGTAAAGTTGAGTATCAGCTGGAATTCATTTAATACACCTAACTGACAAACCAACACATGACATCATCCAATCTCCCTCTATCTCTCTCGTGCACGCTTGTTGAGACGGATAGGAGGGGTACATTTGAAATGCTTTGACCACATCTTATACCTTTTTAGATATACAAAATATGTACTCTAAATTACAGTCTTGACATTTTTTACTTGTAGCATTGGAACCCAATTTCAAGCTAAATGAAGATCACACGTGGATAAGTGCAGCACATGAAATATATATATATATATATATATATATATATATATATATATATATATATATATATATATATTGTATTGTTTTAAGATACCTGGCACTTTTAATTGTTAATGAACAAAGTGAATGTGAATAGAGACCCCGTGGAGCTATAATATGTTATGACTTATCTACGCTTACCTAAATCTTTGAATCTATGTGCCATATAAAGGGATCAGAAACAACTTACCTCTGTCACTGTGTGGCACAGTATTTGTCCAGGGGGAGCTGTACTACAGCTGTATGCGGTATATATATTCTCATGTTTTCATGTTTGTTAAACCTCTGCAGACATTTTGCTCTTTATGCAAAGTTAGATTTGGCATACAGTTGCACAATAGATTAGACATGTGGTGTCGGCGCTCACGTCATGTCCCATTGCAAATGTTTTCCTTTCATTGCAGTCTGATCTATGACGACCGATGAATGGATTAGCAGATTCAGGCCACACTCTCCGTTCCTGTCATTTCCTGTTCTGTTCTTGTTGGTTATCATTCATTGTTGCTGAATAAAATCTAAACACAAATGTCTGCCTCACTGACTGAGCCATACCTCCCAGGCGTGAGAATACCCACAATGCAACACTCTGCGTTGCTAATCCTATTGGCTGCTGACGAATCAACAGCATTCTGCAGTATGCGTCACTGCTGAGCAGAGTGCCAAGGCGATGCTAAATGCTTAACTATACCTTAAGCTTGTCAGATATGAATGAGCTTGAGGACACAGAATTGAAACAGCTTTTTGTGAGTGTGCACGTGTGTGTGTGTGTGTGTGTGTGTGTGTACGGTTTCTTGCATATGTGTGTATCAAGGAATCTGTGGGTGTTGTTTGAGGGGAGAACCTCCCTTCTCCAGTGAAGTTGAATTAGCAGAGCTCATGGAACGATTTCATGTTAATGCTGCCAAATACAGTTCTTTAATCTGCGGTGATTCCCTGTGCAGCATGGTCTTACTGCTTAAGAATACCCTGATTACTCTTCTATACATTAACTTACTGCCTTCCGAATTAAAAGCAGGATTGGAGAGAGAGAGGTTGTGGAAAGCTGGATGGGTCCAACGGAAAGGGAAGTTAAATAGAGACACAGTATGACAAGAGAAGAGAGCGCCATTTTACAGAGAAACTGCTGCTTCCAAAACCTTCAATAAACTGATACATTGTCTGTAACTTTTTTCCCATAGTGATAAACACTCACCATAATCTGCCTCTCGGCTCAAAACTAAAACCAAACCGCAGAAAGCAGCCAGGCATAATGATTTAAGAACAAACACAGCAACAACGCTACGCATGGAAAAATAATCATGATTTACCTCAATTGAATTGGTTACATGGGCAAGAGAAGGGGGGATGTTGAAGAACAAGAAAACGAGGGGCAAAGGAGGGGGTTCAGGGCCCAGGATTTAATTTCCGCTTTGCACTGTGAGATAAGTCAAGCTTAATGAGCTGACAGCGAGAGACGGAGGGAGCAGGGGAGCTATGAGAGCTAGGGCACAGAGAACAGGGGAGTTAAGAGGAGGAGAGAGCAAGGGCAGGAAGGAAGGATGAGGGGGGTAAGTGATTGTGGAAAGAGGGGTATCCTGCAGATCCTGTCAGGCTAGACGCATGAAGAAAGGAGAGAAACAGAGAGAAAGGTGATGAAGGGGAGAGGGGTAAAAGTCTTCTCTCAGCCCCTGGAATCCGTGTGTGTGTGTGTGTGTGTGTGTGTGTGTGTGTGTGTGTGTGTGTGTGTGTGTGTGTGTGTGTGTGTGTGTGTGTGTGTGTGTGTGTGTGTGTGTGTGTGTGTGTGTGTGTGTGTGTGTGTGTGTGTGTGTGTGTGTGTGTGTGTGTGTGTGTGTGCGTGCGTGTAGAGACTCTCAGATGAAACCTAGTGATTGTCACTATGCTGACAGTAGCTGCATGGCTTTTGCTAACGAAAGCTTGTGTTTTTCTTCTTTTGTTTTGTTTCCTTGTGTGCGTCTGCTTGCTTCTGTTCTTAAGGAATTCTATACTTTATATAATGTTGGTTCTTTTTCATCCTGTAGTGGTTTTACACTTGTATTATTGTAATCCAAGTCAGACACAAATATTGAGAAAAGGTTTTAGTGAAATGTGAAATCAACAACAACCAGCGACTGACGTGGGTCTCTTTTTATGAATGTGTCTGTGCATCTATTTCTGACTGATCCAAGTCTGCAATTACAACTAGCCTGTAATAAAAAAAACAATGAAACAAAAAAGGCAAGATGTGGAGGGAGAAAGTTGTAACTGATATGAAATTAAAAGGTAAAGACTTGAGGTTAAAGGTTGACGGCAGCAGGAAATGAGGGAAGAGTACTAGCATTAAAGCGAGTGAAAGGTCATTCATGTAGACTTAAAGGAGCTGTTCCAGTGCTGTTTGCATAAGCCGACACCAGGAGCTCTCCATGGTGCTGAAGAAAGCATGAGCTCTCTTTGCTCCCTCACAGTCCTTTCCTTCTTTAAGACAATTCCTTAGCTATATTGAAGTCGCTTCACATTTATAGCAAGGTGCCAATAAATCCTCCCTTTATTAGACCTCTTGTATTGATCCATTGTTTTCTTCTCTTCAGATCTCTAACTCTCTCTGCCTGTTGCTGCTTAATCCCTACAATTTCTTCGCTTCTGCTTTCTCCTTCTTCTTCATTCGGAGTAAAATGTCAGGCTCTATCTCTGTCATGAGTCCGTGAGCTCTGGAGAGAATGGGGGGAGAGGCAGTGCCATGACCCCCTTCTCTCTGGGGCTTAAAATGAGAGATTTGCCTAAATGCCAGCAAGGCTTTGATGGTGGCATCAACAGTATTGAGGCATAGGAAATTAAATGTGCATTGTTGCTAATATGCCCTCATCACTGTCAGCTAGAGATACAGCTAATCATTGCTGGACCAACAGCATCCATAGTGTGCGCATTAATGCTGGGTGTCTCTCTGAACGCACACATATGGGAATAAAGGCTTTCCTTTGTTGCTTGATGCTGATATGATGTTGCGTGCGCACAGGCACGTATCTGAAAACGCTAAACAGGTGGGCGATAAGCTTGAATGATTTGCTGTGCGTCTGTTGCATATGTGTGTGTGCACCTGTGATAATGTTCCCCTGAGATGTGACTCCCGACGTGTGATGATTTGTGTGTATGTATGGGTATGTGTGTGTGTGAGAAGGTGTGAGTGTGATGTTAATCAGGCTGTCATGGTAAGACAGAGTCCCGCAGAGAAAAGCCTGTTGTGTCTGGAGCTCTCCACAGGACACCCCTACAGACACACACACACACACGCAGTATATCCACAATTGTTTTTCCTTTGTTTGCCCTTTTTCTTCCAGAGCTGACGGATGAGCTTGTAACCCTGTAGTACACAGAATGCTGGTTTTAACACTTAGTATCAGAGTAAGGTTGGTCCACCACTTTGGTCCAGACGGAAGTATCTCAACAACTATTTGATGTATTGCCATAACATCTTGTATTGATATTCATATCCCCCTGTGGATGAATCCAATTGACTTTTGCAATCCCCCGACTCCTCCTCTAGCGCCATTATGAGGTAGACATTTATGTTTTTTAGTAAAATATTGGATAGATTTCCATTACGTTTGGTACAGACATTATTGCCCCCCTTTAGGATGAACTGTAGTATCATCTAATGCCAGGTCAAAATGTTATTTTGTCCAATACTTTCTACAAAACTCTATAATTTTCCCATCAGCCTCACTATACTGATGCTACATGCTGATGTTAGCATTTAGCTCAAAGCACCTCTAAAGTACAGCTTCACAGAGCCGTTGGCGTGTCTGTAGACTTGTTATCTTGTTCTACATTTATATGTAGAGTATTATAATGCTATTTTGTTGCCAATAATAAAATCACTATTGTAGTTCACTCGCAAAGAACATAGGTCAAAATATACAGAAAATAAGGAGAACAATAAAGATAAAGCAATGAGTTGCTAAATGGAAAATAATAGATAAATGCCTCAACTACTGAATAGTTGCATTGCAAATGGTGTTTTTTTATTTAATCCGATTTTTAACATATTCACTCCTGAAATACAATAAAGATTTTTAAAGTTAAACCAATAAAAATGAGCCCCACAGTATGCACATTTAAGAACCGATTGAAGTGACTGAAATCTGAATATAAGAAAAAGAAAGCAAGTGATAAAAAAGAGAAGGAGGAGCATGGGTGCCATGCTGTAGGGGAGTAACAGCTTCTTTCACCACCTATTCTCACACGTACCACAGCTGTCTGTGATTTCACGCTGTACTCACACACACACACACACACACACACACACACACACACACACACACACACACACACACACACACACACACACACACACACACAAACACTTTGTCACACGTTACACGTGTTCTAACTAGTAAGGCCACTCACCCACTCGCCTTCCTTCTAACACTTAAACATCATACCATTTTTCTTCGTGCTCACGCAGGCATGGAAACGTGAAGACTCACAATGTGCACACGGCCTCTCACACACACTGACTTCAGGGCTGTAATTTGTCCTCTGTCATCGTCATAGCGCAGGTGGACGGAGCAAGCGGGAGGAACAGGAAACGGCGAATGAGAGCGGGAGGGAGGCGTACAGAGGCGTAGTTTGTTGTTCGTCTGTAGCTGCAGGATAGAAAAAGTATGACACAGAAAGAAGATATCAGTTGGATGTCTGTGTGCAGCATATGCAGTAACCTCCGCATGTTTTCCTACTTTTACTCTGTGTGCCCCCCTGTGTAAAAGCGAGCGGTAACAGACAGCATGCCCCAAGGCTGTAAAGGCCAGCAAAGCCTTACCATTTGCATTATTAGATGTCCGCTTGTATCTCCTTTAGAGCTGTCAGGGTTACGCTGTTGAGGTAGACACTGGCATTTCGGACTATTCGGTTAGCCTCGACCTCACATGTGTTTTTCTCGGTTGCTTCATCCCAACATCAACACACATGTGGACACGCGACGGTACGCTTCAGGCTCAAGGACCCGAACACTCCCTTTTCTCTTCAGCTTCAGACACTTTAAGCTCTATTTCATTTGCAGTAAATCTCCAACGTGAATGTTCCACAGAGATATGTGGCATTCAGTTGGGCAAATAAATATCAGATCAATTAATAAATGAAGTGAGCACATTTGCATTTGCTTTTAAAGGGTCAAAGTAACAACAACAAAAAAAGCAACACTGACATCATCAAAGCGACTACCGAGGCCTATTCTCACAGAGCAATGCATGGTGGGAGAAGGTCACCGTTTTCTGTGAATCGGCTGCTTCATTTCCCAGAGTGCTGCTTGAGTTGTCTGTGAGTGTGGATGTGTGTGTGTTAGAAGTTGAGTGAGTGATGTCAAGGCCTGGAGTGGACAGCCTTTTTTCAACTGCTGTGAATCACACTCCATCTCTCTATGACAGAACAGTGCTCAGGCCCTCCCTGTACTCTCCTCTCCCTCTGTCCAATACTTCAGACTGCTCTGTCTCGACTGGGCCTCCGTTCCTCAGTTCCCTGCTTTTCTCCCCCACAATCACCCATCTGTCTGCACTCATATTGTTTACTCTCTAGTTCCTCCCTGCAATGCTTCACTTCTCCAACCTGAACCCTGAGTCTCTAACATTAGATGCAGTGTTGACCAATCCTAGGTAATGTCAACTCATCTGACATAAATAAGTGTCTATACTTTTCAATCAAATGTGATGGGGTGATGGGTTTTAGGCTGTAAACAAGCAATGTGAAGGCATCATCATCTTAGTCTTTGGGAGTTTTTAATAACTAAAACACTGGGAAGATAAAAAAGTTAGTAGCAGCCTTACCGTAGAGTATGCATTGCCTAATCTAGAGGGACTTCCATGTTTTTCTTTTTAGTAACATTTATTTTAGGCTTGTCTCTCTCTTTCTCTTTCTCTCCAAATACTGGCTCAGAAACGCAAACAAACACAACCACACAACGCAAGCACAGAGTTCACACTAAAGACGCTGTAGTACTTGTCTTAAGGGACTACTACTTGTTAACTTGACAGGCTCGTAGAACACCTGCCCTTACACCAGATGGCACTGGCGTTGGGACAGAAACTAACACAGTAACAGAGGGAGGGGCTGATATATGGAGTGACATTTGGTACTAGTGAGCAGGAGGGAGAACATGGGACTCAATAATTTCGATATAGCACAGCGAGTCTCCCAGCAGCACAAGTAAAGCTGATAGAATGTGATGGCTGACCTTCTCAACAGTTAGTGCAGTTTAGATGCATATTCATCCATACACAGATAATACGCCCACAGTCCCTGAATAGCTACAGTACATGCCCAAATTTAATTTCTACCGTGCACTCATTTGTAAGTAAATGAACATTGTCTGCTATTGATATCACGAAAGGTCACTGCAGCTTCTCGTCTCAAAATTGTTTTTTTGTTTTTAAACAAAGTTGTGTGCATAACTTCACACAACTCATACACACTTTCTGTGAACTTCTGTGAGCCTCCCTCCTCCTCCTCCTCCTCCTCCTCCTCCTCCTCCTCCTCCTCCTCCTCCTCCTCCACCTCAACCCCCCGGCCTCTCTTCAGTGCCAGATGGTGCATCACTGTTAGCAGGCAGAGATGGGGAGAAGGAAAGAATAGTGAGTTGGGGATAGCCGGGCAGGCAGTCCATGTATTATTAATTGTGAGTAATAGAGGCTTGTATGGCTGTATACATTATTGAGGCCAGGTCCTTCTGAGGGCAGTTAAGCTGAAGTGGTGCTTGGGTTAATGGGTTAGGACAGAGTCTGGCCGAGAGCCCATTTACCAAGTGCCTGGTGTAAAGTTAGTTAACAGCGGTTTATATTCTTCAGGTGAGTCAAATGTTTAAGTACATCACACCAGTGTGGTGCAGATTTGTGTTGAAACGAGCAGTTCGATAGAACACACTCTACTATATACAGTATATATATATATATATACATATATATATATATACAAATATTGTGAATTGTTTTTCATTGCATTGTACTCCTGAATTCCTTGTGCTTAGTGTCCACAATATTTTTTATGATAGAAATGGATCCAATGTGTAATGTATAGTGATAATCATATACCTTTTTTTTATTTTACTTCCCAAAACTGTTTTCGATCCCTGACCTTCCATATCGAAGCTGGGTATTGTTTTTTAACTAGTACAAATACTATACTAAAAATGTGATTTTTTTTCTATAATTCAATGTACATCAATATTTAATTTAAGTCAACACAAATATATAATGTGATAGGATTCAGACAATTTAAGTACTCTTTAGTCAACACTTACAGGTCTGAGGTTTGATACCCAGCAAGAACTGGATATGAATCACAGCACAGTTGTGTGTCTGTCAGCTCTGCATGAGCCCTTTTTCATAGTGTGCTCAAACACCTACATCAAGTACACACTTCGGGCTGTGCATTTAGTCTGGATAAGCTCTTTACATGGCGGACTGTTGAGCTGTAACGCTAGTGTGTCATATTTATTCCCTGATAAGATCGGTTCGCTGTTTATCGTGTGTGGTCTCGGTATGGCTGCAAATATCTGCCTACCTTTCACAGCGGAGATCTAATCTGATATTATTAGTATTGTTTTCTGGCGTGCATTAGCATGCAGTGTTGGCTTTCCTCCTGCTTGATGTGTATTGGTGTATAAAAACATGACACTGATACAGAGAATCTGATAGAAGAGGT
Organism: Cyclopterus lumpus; assembly: GCF_009769545.1. Classification (NCBI taxonomy): domain Eukaryota; kingdom Metazoa; phylum Chordata; class Actinopteri; order Perciformes; family Cyclopteridae; genus Cyclopterus; species Cyclopterus lumpus. The sequence continues at coordinate 17,030,685 of NC_046971.1, forward strand.
TTGCTGTTGCATAAGCAATCTTATACTCTGTACGGTTGACTACACGCACACACATACACACACACACACACACACACACACACACACACACACAGAGCTGTTGGACTGTGCAGCTTGGAGAAGTGTGAATGTTGGTTTGAGGGGGAGGACGGTGGGGTGATCCTCCTAAGCTCAGTGGCAGGTCCTGCCATTGGAAGGAACAGTATCACTCTGCATTTACATTGATCCTTATTAGACCTGGAGATTAAACCCCTTGCAAGTGTGAGCTGGCTATACGGCTGCAGTGCCATGGTGTTTCACCGTGCACCACTTATACATACGTCCAAATACACACACACACACACACTGACTGTCAGTCAACACTTTTGCAGTCATGCTTTGGGCCTAATCTAGGACACAGCCATCGGGAGACTTTTGTCTGTATGAACGTGTGCGTTCTAATTCATGCTTTCATAGCAGTTCAGGGTTTCTTGTTAAGTGTTTTGCTTTCAGGTATTAGCTCATGCAATTCAGTTTTTAGGATAATCCACGTTTTTAATTCGCAAAAGTTCCCTTCAGATTATTACAATGTAAATTGTTTAACATTTTAACTTCAATCCAGAAGTTCCTGTTCCTTTTCATTTCTTAACTTTCATTTAATGCTACAAGTACCCGGCCTCAGCCACCAATCCCAACTCTCTATCTTTTCAGAGAGGAGGAGGCGTGTGCAGCTGAGTATGATGGGATGGGTTGAGGTCTCCGGGGTAACAGAACAGGTCATGCAGTATTGTCATGTTGTACAGTTTCCAATTATATTATGGGCTGTTTATTGCCTAACCCTGCGATGGGTGTCACCCTGGCAACTAGCCAGTGATGCAGAGCGCAGGACCGCAGCGTCCAGAGCACCTGTTTGTGTGTTTGTTGGTACTTGTGTTTGTATGTGAGTCACACAGAAGATCAACATGAGCGCAAAGAATAATGAAAGCAGACAAAGGGAACAAATACACTTTTATATTCACAGCCTCAGCACAAATATGTTCTTAACCGTACATATTTCCACATTAAAATGATCTGTGCCATACAGTAAGAGGCCTATATACCTTTTACATGTCAGCTCATATTGTCTGTAATGCTCGACTTAATATGGATGGACCTGCTTGTGCCGTTAAAGAACAGAAGATAGTAAGTCCATACAGCAAATAAATGTGTGTGACTGCGATTACGTGTTATCTGACCCCACCTCTCAGAACACCTCCTTCTGCACTGATAACGTTGGTTTTATACATTCTTTAAGAGGCTGAAATCACAAGGAATATATACACACACTGACACTCGCAGCGACACAGAGAAGAAAGGAAAAAAGGGGAGACTGGCAGAGAAAGACGAAGAGAGAATATCATTAGCTGGACGTCTCATATTGTGTATTCTACAGAGAGTGGAGAGATAGGAATCGAGGTGTGTTTCTGTACTGACATGGACGAAGAGCCCAGAGCACAGACCAGAGTGCAGATACAAGGAGGGATCCGGGGGGGAGGGGGGGAGAGTCATGAGGGGATGGAAAAACAGGAAGCAAGGCAAAGAAGAGCGCCAGAGAGATACAGATCGGGACCTGGAAGCTGTTCTCCAGCGCCCTGTCATAGATGAGAGGCGAGGTGATAAGAGAAAGAGGAAAGGATGGAGAGAGAGGACATGTAGAGGGGTAAGGAAAGGGCAAGAGTAGGGATGTTACTATGGAGCAGCGGGTGAAGGGATCAGTGCTAGTGAAAAATGTCAGAGTCACCGAAGTACAAAACGGAGAGCAAGAAAGTTCAGCGGAGACTCGCTTGGTTCAAGTGGTCTTTTTCTGCATCACGCAACTCCCAAATGGAGTTTCTCATTCCGTATAGCTATTTCTGGTCAATGTAAATGTGAATGCAGCGTGAAAACAGCCACATTTAAATGCAATGATCATCTGAAGATGACTCATTGGCCACGAATATAGAAGCTCACGCTGAATATCTTTTTCATTTCAGGGTCACATTTTTTTTTCCTTCTATTGCTCATTCAAAAAACATCAGAACTGACTCAGAAGCCACGCTGAATAGAAATCTGTTTCTCTAACGTTTCAACATACAGCACACACACACACACACACACACACACACACACACACACACACACACACACACACACACACTTTCGCTCTCTCTCTCTCATATATATGCGTGTCTGTTAAGTGTGTGATGTGACATTCCTTACAGAATCATCTTCTCTGTAATGGCCTGAGTGTGTCGCTGAAGTGTATGACATCTGGCATTGCACTTCTTCATATTGTGAAATCAGCCATGCTGTTGCCCAATAACGCGTGACGCCTGCTTCGTGTTCGCTTTGACAATAACGTTGCTGTGATTGAGCTGTCCAGTGATGGACCTGTGGAATTCATCATCCATCAATCCATCGTCCATCCTTTTCCTTTTCATTCCATCAACCTGTCTTTGTGGATCTCCAGGCTCTGGGGAGCCTCTCTTATTGGCTCACTGGCACATCTAGGGGGATGTGAATGAAGTAAGTTCACACTTATTCGTAAATTTCAGGAATAAACGAAGACTCTCTTTACACTCTCGTCATTCACAATTCTCTCTTTCTCTACAGCTCGTACTCTATCAGCTGAAGTAGTCCGGTACACAGCCTACAAAACAGTATTTGTTGTTCTCTCATTTTGTATGAATTAAACAAATGTGTAATAATGTATTAATAAGTGAGCTTTAGCGGTGCTGTTTTGTGGATTCTCTTACCAGTGGACAGAGTCAGGCTACTTGCTTCCAGTCTTTTGCAAACCTACGCTAATACTTAGCAAGAAAGCAGCTGCATTTCCCAAAAAGGCCAGGATTGTTCAATGAGTTTTGTCCGGAGGCTGATAGATCTGGATGAACCGTAGCTGAAAAGAGAGGCGGCGAGAGGGGACAATCGCATCAAAGACAGAGCTGTAAACTGAGAGCTTCTTTTAAGTTTTCAATAGTTGTCATAGTGTATCCAGAGTTTAAAAAGTGTGCTTAATTGGTAAGCAGTGACAACCTTGTGTCTGTGATACCCTGTCTACAATTTCCTTTCCAAACAATGTGTATGTGTTTCTAACAGTAGGACTCAGAAAGGTCATTTTCTATTCGTTATACGAGAACTGCTTTTATTTGCATAAAAACACACACACGCTCTGACATCATGAATGAGCATTGCTGGGTATCATCACCCTGACGCCTCATTGCTGTTATTCCCAGCCTGTTGCCCAGGAGACCGTTAATGCCTTCCTGCCTCCCTTGGAGCTCAAGGTCTGGAGCTCACATGCCGACATCAAACAAAGGATTTGTCCACAGGCACAAAAATGCACACACAGTAGTTTGTGGCTTGAATATCCTCTTTCTCATCCTGTCCCTCATCACTGATGATTCTGTCATCCTTTCTCTCCCTCCACCTGTAAGCAACCCTCCCCATCTTTTACTTCCCCTCTCCCTCTCTGCGTCTCCTCTCTGCGCTCAGTATGATTATGTTACTAAGCAGAAGTCCCCTATCAGAATGTTCATTGGTGGAGCTTCATCTGTGGCTGGTATTACATAACCGCTCCCTTTTCATCTCTGCGCTGACTTACTTGGATCGTAGGATAAACACCAGTTAAGTTGGAGCATAACACTCTGTGAACATTTCCCGAGTTCAGCGCTGCGTTTCCTTACATCTGTCAAAAAAGTCAACATGTTGCTGAGAGAGAGAGAGCAGCGGGAAAAGAGGAAGAAATGAAAACGACAAACACACTTACTGCTCTGTGCAGTGTTGAAAGGAATCTGCGCAGCCACCGCTCTTGGTTTCTTAATGTGTGATGCATATCTATTGAGGTGTGAGAGGGAAACCATCATTTTCTCTTGGACTGCACCAGCCGTCTGGCTTCTCTGGACCGCCAGAGCTTTACAAGGCTTCCCTCATCTGCCTCAGATATGGAGGGGACAGTTGCTAGGGCGGGGGCTGTGACCCTGCTGATTCGTAGGTTGTGGTTGCTATGGCGTGGAAGATGTGATCCATCTGTCAGGTTGTGATCTTGCTGCGCTGCTGCTCCGACAGAGAGGGAGGAGACGCACATAATTGACAGAATTAAAAGAATGGGATTGTTTGTGGGGGTCGTGTTTATGCATGTTTTTTTACTGCTTGTGTGTGTGTGTGTGCTATTATAAAAGGAGGGGGGCAATAGAGTTGAAAGCATCTGAAGGTGCAAGTCACATCAAACAGACCACTGCTTCAAAGTAGCTGTATAGGTTATGCCTCATAGGAGAGAAAAACTTCAAACATACACCTAAAATTCAGCACGACCAAGAAATCAATACGGGCATACTGTTTGAATACTGCTGGTATCAGCTATGACATCTTTAGATGAATGCGTTATCTATGTATTGGCTAGACATTTAAGGTCAGAGATTGTCTTGATTTACGGGTAAGTCTGATAATCGGTCCGTTGTTCAGATCCTTTCATCTGCTGTGTGAATACGGCTTTTGTCTCAATCAGAGCCTCCTCTTACCTACATTTTACCAATGTAGCATATAGTGTGCTCTCTTGTGCTGCAGAAGATGGGTACATCCTCGCGTACTCCTTCTTTCGCTCCCTTTCCTCCTCCTCCTCCTCCTCCTCCTCGCAGGAGCCTTTGAAAAAGAATAACTGCACTGGGAACACTATTGATTTGGTCTCACCGTGCTCAGGGAAAAAGTGTGCTTTATTTTCTTCAAAATAGAGACCAAAGAGGAAGAAATTGGCCATGTTTTAGAGGGCCTTTCACATCCAATTTGTGTCTGTTTTCTTTTTTCTTGCACTGTCTTTCTTTTTTGCTGTTTTGTCTACTTATCCACTTCTGCCTGTTTTCCCTCCACTTTATTCTGCCTGTCTTTCTTGTCAGTCTTCTTTTTGTTCATGTGGTTTCTTTCTCAACTCACCGCTCCCTCTGAGTACTCTGACCAGTTACCTGTTCGTGTTCCTCTTCGTGCCTCTTTCCCAGTGCCACAGCTGTCTTCTCTAGTATCTGTTCTATATGTCAAGTGCCAGGTAAAGCCAAACACACGTACCCACGTACACCACTCCAGGCGCCAGTGGGACCGAAACGACGTGTCCGTAATGATTCTCATCGCAGATGTTCTCAAATCTTCTTCACATCATGCTCCAGGCAGAATAGCAATACCTTGTCTCTCTCTCACACACACACACACACACACACACACACACTCACACACACACACACACACACACACACTGCAGGCCTGTATGTACCTGTATGTGCACAAAGACAAGGAGATAGACAGAAATTCAGGGAGATGCGCATACGCAAATAGTAGCCGGGTAGCGTTGGTGAATGAGAAGTAGCTGTGTTGTGTGTGGGTATGTGTGTGTGTGTGTGTGTGTGTGTGTGTGTGCGTGTGTGTGCCTGAGGCACTCCTTCTAGCCAAGTGGCTGCTCTTTCATGTGGAGACAGTGTGCGACCACCCATGCTAAATGTTTGCAGACACAAGGAGTGTCATGCATGGTCAGGTGGAAGTATGCATAGATTGATCAATCGATTGATCTGAAAGTCTAGCGGAGGTCGAATAGGAAAGGATCGCCTCAACAACTCAATGAATAAGATACGTTTTTCTTAACTTAGTGTGCTGCAGTGAAGCTAACTATGTCTTTGTGTTAAGATTAACAGCATTTAGTTAAACGGAATGAATCTGAATTTAGCAGATAATGATGCAAATATTTCATCACTTTGAGCTAGTTGTCATGTTGCTACTGTCTGCGTACATCTTTAAGTGAGCTACGTAGTCTAGTCCCTAAACAGGCCTTCAATAACAAATGTAAACAAAAACTGTAATAAACAAACTATTTTTTTTCTCTGGTTCCAGCTTCCCAAAGGTGAATTTCCACCTCTTTTAAGCAGCTGTACCGAGATGTGTGAAAGGATCATGACTTCTCTTAGATTGTATACCGTACACTATTCTAGTCACATGAGAGTAATGTTTACCACAAATCTGTCTTTTATCCTTGAATAAAACAATAGCTTTTGTCCTCTACTCACAGTGGTGTATCAAGGCTATATTATACCAGGGATTTGATGCATAACGCACAGTTGTGGCGTTGGTATCGTGACAACATGCGCACAGTAGCTGTTGGGGAATTAGCAGATGTGTGAGTGTGTGATTTGTTGTGATTGATAATGAGACGCTACGATGAGACGCCAGTCCAGACAGTCAATAATGTGTCGATTGATGCCGCTTGTCTCATTCTTATTCACATTTGCGTGCACATTCCCTCGCTCACTCTCCGACATGACAGCACCAAACACATTGTTGGGCAGAATGAAAGGAGGACGCGTTGCACAAGAGGGGTGCGCTTTGTGGAGAATTTCCTCCTGCTCTATAAGCAGCTACCAGCGTCAACGCTCTGATTAAGTCGCATAAGAGAAAGGAGAAAATTTGGCCTCATTTACTTCCCCTGGGAAAGAGGAAAGTGTGGAGAGCGAGTGGGGAGAAACTGGAAAACACGGTGTCCTTGTGATCACATTGCAGTACTTTGAATGTGTTTGTCACTTGATTGCTCAGAGGTATAAAAGCTGTTGGAGCACGTGGGAAGAAATGTAGGTGGGATGGAAATAAAGAACGGAGAGAGGGAGGGATCCAGAGAAGCAGAGCGCTATAAATAGTGTGTTTGTGTGTGTGTGGTCCCTGCAGCCTCATGGTGGCAACTATGACTGTGGACCTCAGATTATGCTGAAGGGATTTAACCTGTGGCGTCACCCCGGGCCGCAGTTTATACCTAGGGTGGTTTTCTCCCTATGTGTGTGTGTGTGTCTGCCAAACTGCATTGTTCACCTGTTTGAATGTGTTTCTGTGGATCTGCACATGAAAGTCCCCAAGAACATTGAGCCTTTTAGGTTTTTAAGTGCTTGCCAAGAGCTCAGTCATGAAGCATTGAAAATGCACACTATATTCAAAAATGTTATTCTGCTTGAAATGTATTCTTGTCCCATGAGGGGCACAGTGCCACTTGTCTGCTTCTCCACTGGTGTTGTTTTCTCCCCCCTGTGCATCTACATGGGGGAGACGCTTGGACCTGTCACCTTGTCCCAGAAGACACCAGCAGGTTGGCTGTCGTGGAGGCTGCTTACAGCTCCACGATGATATGCGCTCAGCAGAGATTTGACAGGCGAAGCGGGGTTGACCTGGTAGGAAATCCAAGGAGTGATTCCTGAGTAACACAAAGGGATAGCCTTGAATGAGCGCTGAGGAATGATATGGTGTGAACGTATTGGCTGAGTTTGTGTTTAAATCACACAATTCATTTATGTTTCATTGCTTTGATTTACTCTCGGAACACAAAAAACGGTGAATGATTAATAGGGCTTTGCGAACCTTCATTTCTGATGTGGTTTTTTGCACCTCCTTCCACCATATTGCTTGGATGTTATTTAACTCTATTTAGTTTGACTTTCTTTTTGGCTCAGTCTTCTGCAGCTATCACTGCTAATTCTAACTTCTTAAATTCTTAAATGTATTCCAAAAAACCCTCTGTTATTGCTGCAGGAAATGTAACATGCATGCCTCCCTCTACGTCAATGGACTTTTAAAGGGCTATACCACCAATTTTAGACATGAAGTTCAGTTTACTCATCATGTAAAGAAGGCAACTGCTCAGTCATAAAAACATTTTGTATGCAGCTTGGGAAGGAGTTTAACGATCATTAGGGTTAGCTAGGCTTAAGCTTGAAGACTACGGATTTATACCAGAAAAGCTGCATTACAAAACTGGCTCATGGAGTTTCAGACACCTTTTACATTTAACAAGCAGGGGAAGTCTCATGAAAGATGAGCTGCATTACAGGAAATAATGGATCCAGCCGTTTTGGAGCATGACCATAGTGATCTAAAGTCAAGGTTTCTCAACCTCTGCTGCACTAGCTGCATTATTTATTAATGTGTTCTATTCAAGCGTCCCAACTTTGTGGAGGCACCCCTTTAAGTTGAAACCAGAATGTGAGGCAGCTTTGTTTTATTAACAAGGTTAGGTGCCTTTTGAAATTGTCAATATGTTACACCCGAGTGTAAAATTATGTGCCTCTGTTCTAACCAATAAGCATGGAAAAAAAAAAAACTACTAAAAGAATGAAATGTATACACTGACAAATGGCATGGGAATAGATGCTCACAAACATATGATTACACTATGTAAAGACACTCTATATCCATAGAAAGAAACGGTAGATGAGGAGCCAGTTTGACATTTATTGACATCAATCTGCCAGAGGACTCGACTCGTGCAGCTTAAATACCACTACAGCAAAGTGGAGATGGAGAGTCAGCTCTCGCTGTCTAATGAGGGGATGATGGAAGCGAACATCCTGTGTATGATGAGAGACCGCAAGAATTCCTCGTTGCAGATGAAATTGGAGGGTGCAAGTGTGTTGGCTGTTGCTGGATTGTCATGCGGCGGTACCACAGCATTGTATGCCACTGCTTTGATTAAGAATGGATGACTACGATTCTCTCCTTCGTCCTTCTTTTCGTATATTTATGTGTCTCTCTCTTTCCAACGCTCTCATTCTCTGATTTATTTGGAGGGGACCTAACGCAGAGACGTAGGAGGAGGAAAGATAGGAGCAGACAGAGAGGGGAAGATGGGAAGGAGAACAAAGTGGAATGATGAACGGGTGAATGATGAAAGATGAGGGAGAGATAATTCGATGAAAGGAGAAATGGGTTTCTATCTTATATACATGTTTGAATGTTAAAGGTGCTTCTGCTGATGTGTGGATGTGCTGCACTACCCACCCACCCCCCCCCCCCCCCCACCCCCCACCCCCCCCACCCCCCCACACACACACACACACACACACACACACACACACACACACCCCACACCCCCACCCCTGCTTCTTCTCTTAGCCAATCATCACACCACACTGCTGTATTTGGGTCATGGCAACATGTTGCTGCTGTCTCCACTGGCAGATGCATTGTGCTGTAATCTCCGAAAAATAGGCTGGTAGGAGGAGGAAAGTGGGAGAAGAGAAGGGGTAGTGACAGAAGCGAGGAGCTTCCTCCCTTCCCAAAATGTAACTCTTTTGGAGATTTTCTTCCAATAGAGTTTATTTCTTCTTGTCACGTTTCCATCATTATTTTCCTTATTTTGAGGGTTTGTGCGTCCTGCAGCAGCCGCAGGAGCCTCATTCCCCCATCGCCCTCTGTGCCTCCCTCGCTTTTATTCATGAATGGCTTCACACTGTGCCTAAATCATCAATGAAATATTTTTAAAACTCCTGCACTTAAAGTGGATCTGAAAATCACTGGTGTTTAAGGGGAGCGTTTGCGCTATTGATTTCCCTACTGCTCAAAAGCCCCGCTGATATTTAATGGATGGTCCGTGGGGAGAGAGAACGAGGGGTAGAAAGACGCTGTGAGAGGAAGAAGTGGAGGGAGGGGGAGACAGATAGGATGACAAGACATTTTGATGGAGACACAGAGGAAGATCATGGGACCAAAATGAACAACTACTTCCACTCTAAAATGGTGCCAAACACCTGAGCCACATAGATGGAATCACACCATCTAGTTGAGTTTCGCCTATATACTCATTCATATTCTTTGGTGCTGTGATCCATGGTGGAACGTGTTGGGGTACAGCAGCACCCTGTCAGCCCAGTGTTCCACTGCCGCCCCTCAGAGCGGTTATGGACATGCTCTTTCACCTCTCCACTGGCTTTTTGTCGGAGGGAAGACTAATGGATTTCAATCTGACGCTTAATCTGCTGAGCTGTACACTATATGTGGTGAGGGTGTCCCACTGTGGCTGGTGCTTAAGATGCCACCTCTTGTTGTGATTGTCAAATAATAAGTAGATGATTTTCAGCTTGCAAAGCTATACAGTGAAAGTAGAAAGTGTGCTCAAGTAACCAAAGAACCAAATGTGAAAAGTAAGTGATGTACTAGAAGTGTCTTTTCTTTATTCGATATATATGTTTCGGCTCAGGTCCTTCGTCAGGGTGTTTTAGAGAATGACCAAAGCCCAGCCTGTTCAAAACCGCACATCAAACAAAACTACGCTAGCATGAACAGTGAAAAAAATAGTTTAAACATATACTTAGTCTAAACTTGTAAATAATAACGGAATAGTTATAAAAGTTTGGAATATGCACATGTCCTGAAGGTTTTTATAATTTATGATGAATAAGCATATTTACCAAAAGATTGAACTCTTTGAAATTGATTAATATAGCGCAAAAATGACATGAACTAGTCCTCTTGTATACGCTACTTTCCTAAAGAGGTTAACCACCGGAGTTTACGGTTTATTAGGCACTTCACCCACAGCCCCCGGCATGAAAGGCACACATCTTGTCCGTTAATGGTTAAGGTTCGGTTGTCCAGGGTTTGCTAATGGTGATTCTACATTAACATTCTTTATCATGCTTTATTGAAGAAGACTTGACACAAGCGATTGAAACCATCAACTTGTGTTTACAATGTTAACGGAGGTAATAAATCAAGTGATAAGCAAGGCCGTTCTCTCATAGACTTTAATACAATCAGACCGTTACTCCTTTCTTTACGGGGATTGTAAAAAAGGGATAAAGTATGTTTCGTGAATATGAAATACGAGTTGACACTTAATTACAATTCCTCCCCGGCATTTCCCCCATAGTTTGGTTTAGGCCGTAACACTTCTTGACTTTTGTTTGTATGCCCCCTGGCGTTACGGAGAATGCTGCAACGAAACAACTCTTTAAGCATAAACGCATGTGTGCGTGCTCGCGCCGTGGAGGCGTGCACCACGACGCCTCCACGGCGCGAGTAAACAAAGCTTTACCAGTCTGCAACACAGGTCTACGTCTTTAATCAACCACATCGCCGTGATGGAAGACTTCACCAAACGTGTGTTTACCAGTGCAGTCTGCTAGTGTTTGAATACTCATAAATATGAATAAGGTTATGAGTCACACAGAGTTCAGAGGTATTTGTGCGTGTGTGTGTGTGTGTGTGTGTTTCGTGTCTAATGTGTGTGTGTCTGTTTCTCTTGGAGTTGGTGTGTGTTGAGCTAGAAAATAATGCTTCCCTCAAGGCTCCTTCATGCAGTTTATTACACATCAGTCCCATAACGACTACCATCTCTCTCACTCTCCTTTTCATTTATTCATCTCTCTCTCCCCTCCTTCTCCTTCTCTTCAACCGTCCGTGCTGCTCCCTCACTCCCAACACTCAGCGCTAACAGCCGGTCCCTCTCCTCTCTGTATGGTGATTTTCTCTCCTCGCTGTCTTTCTTGCTCTCTTTCTGGTCGTGGGTGTGGGCCGCTGGTACCCCTCCACGGCTTCCCCTGCATCATTGCTATCTGGTGGCAGCGGTAATGACGGCGAGAACGAGGGATGGAGGAACGGAGGGGTGGAGAGAGGGAAGCGAAGAGATGGAGAGCTCTTCCATAACGGCTGCCAGTGACTGCATTAAGCTGCCCTCGTACACGGCAAAGGGTCTGCCGAGGGATGTTGTCATCTACCCTTGGTTGCTTTGGGCTTTCTCCTACACATACAGAGAGATAAATGAGTGTGTGAGTGTTTTTTGTTTTTGTTTTGCTCAGTTGTGTGGTAAATTATTATTTAGCCGCATGCTGCACACATGGTGATGTGTGTGCAGGTGTAGGCGTTTGCACAGTGAAACCTTTGAGTTTGTCTCAGGCTTCCACCCTCAGAGAATCCCAATTGAGAGGAATGTCTCCACTGACTCTCCTGCTACTACTTAAACGGACTAACTCTGAGGTGAACCCTCTCCCTTCACACACCCTGAGGGCTGAGGATTCAGAAAACGCGCCCCCACATGCTATAATTTATCCACCAACACAAGAAAGCCCATCTGGTTCTGGTCAGTTTTATTGCTAGTTGAGTGTTGAAATAGGTAGCCTTCAGATTTAAAATTGACATAATTAGTTTCACATCTTCTTCATCATGTGATTGTTGCGCCCTCTGATCTGATTCTGCTCCTGTATCTAGCTCTCCTGAAATGTTACAGGGGTATTGAAAGGAGATGCTTGACCTCATTTCCCCACTTGACTGGCACATGTTGCACCCCATGGGGTGAAGTAGGAGAAGAGATAGATGGGTTAGTTATGTGTCTCTCAGTGCAGAAATAGGTGGTATATTTTTAGTGGAGGGTTCAGGCTTTAAAGGTTGTTGAAAGGCTTCTTCTCCCGTGGAGATCTCATTTGTAAATGTGATTTTATTAGATTGTGTTACAAGCGCTGCAGCTCGCTCCCAATCCTGCTTCCACCCCCTCTCTCCTTTTTTAGTCTCTGCAGTCAAGGGTGAGGTGCTGCAGCAGTTTGGGAATGTTAACAGAGGAGTGCAGTATCAAATTAAATATCCCAGTGGTATATTTATTTGCATGTTACTCTGTGTCCTTTTCATTTTGTGTTGCTTTCTTGACAAGGGAAAGCCGGAGAAGCAACAGAAGAAAACGTGGTGTGACATAAAGTTGGGCGACGGTGTCCTGGCTGTTGTGTTTGTTGTCGCAGAAATGCCAGAGGTACTTTGGAATTAGCATGCTTTATTTTGTCACATTTGTCTGTGCTGCTCTACTGCTGTTTCTTTTTTTTTTCTTCTTCTTCTTCCGGCCACAAAGGCAATATTATTTGGTATTATATCAGCAACATTAAGCAACTTAAGAGGAGAAAAACAAGATGAGGGTTCTTAATTAAGTCCACTGTGGTCTAGAATGAGCAGAATATATCTGCAATCCTTATTGTATGAAATTTCCTTCCATCATTTAATAATTGATGAAACGAAATTTTCTCCCATCCTCTCCATGTTCTCTCTCTTTCCTCCTCTCTCTCTTTTTGAGTCTCTCGGTAGCCCATTAGTCGAGCTTTTTGCTTTCTTTTTTCTTACACCACTTAGGCCCATAACATGAGTACATCCACACATGCAGAGTATGTACACCAAGTTGAATTGGCCGTTAAATATCCTCCAGTCTTCACATGTTCCCATTCTCTTTGAAGGATATGTTGTTTGAGATACTCTGGCATGTTGTGCTCCAGACTTTCTTTCGTAAATATCTGAACTTCTCCCTCTCCTCTCCTCCCCTATCCTCCCTCTCCTCTCCTCTCCTCTCCTCTCCTCCCTCTCCTCTCCTCTCCTCTCCTCTCCTCTCCTCTCCTCTCCTCTCCTCTCCTCTCCTCTCCTCTCCTCTCCTCTCCTCTCCTCGCTCTCCTCTCCTCTCCTTGGCCCTTCTTAAGAAACTACCAGGCTGTGGACAATGTCCAGGCTTCAGGGACAAATGGACTATTGGGAGCATGTTATGCTCAGTGAAATACTTTTTTTTGAACATTGGGATTGTTTATTTGTTTTGTTCTTTGGCTATTTTAAAAATATATATATTGTTTGTTTTGACTATTATTTACTTGGTTTTCAAATGAAGCTGTAGAGTGTTTAGCTGTTCTTGGGATAGTGGAATAAAGGACTCTTTAAAACCTCTCCTCCCTCTCCTCTCCTCCCCTCCCCTCTACTCTCCTCCTATCTGATCTTATCATTTCCAATACTGTGCAGATCCTCACTTTGCCTCTCTGACCTCCAGCTAGGTAAACTCGTTGACCACAGCTTTCACTGTCTCCATCATACACATCATTCTCTTTGCTCTGACCGTGTGGATGCATTCATAGAGCTTGGAATTTGCAGCGGAGCTCTGGTCTGTTGCTTGACCTAGCTTTAGTCTAGTGCAGCCTCAGATTTGTGTGTTCGTGCACCAAGTCAGGCATGTCTTCTTCTGCTTTGTGTATTTGTATGTAAGAGTGTGTCACTATTCTGTTTCCCAACCTGGTTTCCCTGCCCTGTTGCCTTTCCAACCCCTTGGCTGACCAGAGTACTTTAATCCTGTGCAGGAGGACTTGGTGGAGGTCTGCACTGTGGTCAGGACTCCCAAAGGGCCTTTTTAAAGTGTGCTCAACAGCTAAACGGGAGAGAATAAACTATCATTTTCAAAACTTTCATTCTCAATATGTCCCCACTCTCCACTATACTTCCTATCTCTCTCCTCCAATAATATTCTGACCCTTCCTGCCTCTCTGCCCACATCCTCTGGTTGTGGTGGTTGCATGGTGCTCGTTATTGAGGCCTTTAGACCGATTCTGTTGGATATGTGCCTCTCTGCCAGCTGGGAACCAGCTAGTGAGCCTGTTGTGGCTGGCTCTTTGTGTTGCTGCCTTGGAAGAACACTCCTCTGCCGACCTGGGAGGGTAAAGCTCAAACACAGCGGCTTTAGAGTCGAGCACAATAAGCACGGTCCACTGAATGAGTGAAAAAGAGGGCAGAGGGACTGAGAGAAAGAAATGGAATGGCAAATTAAGATGATTGTAGAAGTTTTTGAGAGAGATTCAGCAGTACTCCACACTGGAGTGTGTGCAGACTGCCACACACACACACACACACACACACACACACACACACACACACACACACACACACACACACACACACCACAGATCGATGGTGTCACCAGTTGTTGCTGTTTCTGGTAAATTTTAGATGTAACAAGAAAGAATAAGCGAAAGCCCAACAAAATGAATGAATCTGGTGTCAGTACTGTAGCATATGATCACACAGTGAGCAATGAGAGGAGATTGTTGGGCTGTTTGCTCAGCATGAACCACCATGAGCCTGATGGCTCCATGTTCTTTAAGTCTTTTGTGATTTAAAAAGAAAAGATAGATCTATTGTACCTCTCTGCTCTCTGTTTCATGTCAGTAACTCTATAGCCTCAGTGTTACTATATTGTTTGATGGCACAGTGGATTGAAAAATCAATAACTTTATTGTCCGTCTCTTTCTTTTTGGTGGTGCTGGTGCAGGTTGAAGATGTGCTGTGCAGCATTGTAAAGGGAAACAAATGGGAGACACAAAGAGGAAAACGCTTAAGTACTGTATCTGTCATGGATATTTATTTCTTTGCAGTAAATTGAATAGGTATCAGTGTCAAATATGCCACTGTTAGTATTTTATACCATATCTACTGATACCTGAGAACCAGGGAATACACTCAAGTATTGCTGCTCATGAGCTGTATAGTTTGGAGGTATAGTACTCAAGTATTTCCATTTTATGATACTTTATACTTCTAGTACACTACATTTCAGGGGGAAACATTACACATTTTTACACAAACGCTACCATAATTGTCAGCCTAGTGGTTTTTGACACACTACTCTGGAGAGAGAGTTGCATCCATTAGTGAGTTTGTTGTTTTAGCCACATCTTTGTGTCGGTCTTGTTCAAATTGCTCCTCAATCTGCACGTGGTTAAATGTCTCTGCTTGTTCATTCTCAATGTTTAATATCGACAGTCCACTCTCATGTTCCTCATACTCAAAGTTTACAAAAATGTTTTAGCTTACTGTAACTGACCGCAGAACGGCCTTACACACCTCACTGGCGGTAGTCATTGGTGGAAGGCCCATCATGAGTATTTTATAGTGGTATAACAGAACATAGGTGATCCGTGATCTGTAAAGATAACCCATCATAATGTGGTCAAATGTTATATTGTAAAAGCGGCTCATCAATCAAATTACTAATATTTTGTATTTCCTAATAATTGAAATTGTGTGTTTTATGTCAATAGCAAGATGAGTATAACAAATGAAAAGAACAAAGAAAACATTCAGCCCTAACTCAAGTTGCCAATTCCTTTTTCTGCACACGCACACACATATTGATTAAACAAAAAACAAACTGATAATTACATAGCTGATTGGTGTTTAATGAGAAATAACGTTTCCATTTTCTATTGATTTATATTTTTTGCTGCAGTATTCTCCACTCCTTGGTAGAAATGTACATTACAGAAAAAGCAGAGTGTTTTTTCTTTCTTCCTGTCCGACCATTGTGGGGGTGGATGATAGTTGACTTTCACCAGAGGGGCCAATCAATGCACGGAGAAACGTTTTCTGAGCTCAGAAAGCTCACAGCTTCTTCCATCTTCTCCCTCTGCTTCCCTCCTCTGAAACCTCCTCTGGACAACATGAGCTCTGCTTTCTCTTCAAAGAGGTGTGTGTTGGCCACGTGTGTGAGTGTTTACTCCAAGAGCAATGTTCCTAGCTGAGTGTTAACGATACCAATGAGTGGTCTATATCTCTATTAGCATGGGGAGGGGGGGGGGGGGGGGGGGTTACGGTTGTTGGTGGCAATCTAAGAACGATGAGCTTATTAGTTACTCCCTCCGCTGTGGACATCACACTGATTTGCAAAGAGGAACACTACTCATTAGTTTTTTCACCCTGTGCCACAAGTAGCCCGCTCTAATGAATTCGAACAGGTTGTTTATGCTTTGTGTACAGCAGTGTTGGACTACATCTCTCGGATTCCTGGCTTTACTCCAACCACATTCTCCTCTGGAAATCAGCAAATTGAGATGATTATTAATTCTGAAATCAGTAATATAGATACTTGTGAGTAATTACACACCCCTAATGGCTACATATTGTTGTCATGTGAGTGACTGTTAGAATTTGAGAGAGGAATAAGTCAGTAGAGATGAAAAATGCTGATAACAAAAAACTCAACTGGACACACTCGCCTTGCTATAACCATCAAGAGTTACATGTGACACCATATTTCCTGCAGTGATTCAATCAGTGACACTAGCAGAACAGTAATTATAGTCTTCTCTATGTTGTTACAGTTGTTCTGCAGGTTGCAAAGCTGTTTGACAGAGTACAAGATTACATTGCATTAATAATGTATATAGGGATATGACTGTCTGTGTGTTATTAGATTGTACTCGCGTAGAGTACACATGATTAAAAAGAGGATTTGTTTTGATACTGATTTGGTTTGCATTGTGTTTGCATGGCTTAGAGTGTGTGCGCGTTCATGACTTGTCACTGTGTACAGTAATTTGCATTGGACTCTCTTCCTACCCCTCTACCCCTTCTCTGTATACATAATCTGTATACATAATTCCCAACATTGATTTCTGGCTGGACTATTTGTCACCCACTTACTCAAGTCAAATTAGAAAGCACTGTTCGTTGTATCCACAATTCAATCGATTAGAGGAGGGGGGACCACTCCCAAACTAAATGTAATGAATACAATGCTTAGTGGAGGGAAAAGCCTTCATGGATGGTGCGTGTTTGTGTGGAACTAATAGGATATTTCCAGCTTGACAAAGCATGAGTTATCCAGTATGCGTGTGGATGGAAGGGAGCTGCAGCGCAGAGCTGGTAGGTGTAATTTACATTAGTGTGAGTCACTGCCTCGGTGGCCCTTTGCAACACACAAGCCCCGAGAGATATACTACATTACATATAAACATTCATTTGGAAATAATGCTTAAATACACAGTATTCTCACCTGTCTTTCTCTTTCACCTCAACACGTTGCACGCTGTGTGTCCTGCAACTGAAAAGATATGATGCCTTCCATTATTCATGCACCTGCTCATGTACCTAAAACTCTGAATACGTCTCCTGAAAAACAAATGAATGTCTTCCTCAATTAGAGAGATTGACTGGCTCAGTGTTTGCGGGTGTGTTTGTGCACATGTATGTGTAAAAACATACATGTACAAACAACATTAATGAAGCCCTTTAGTGGAGTAGTCTTTGGAGAAGCTGCCAAACAGGAGCCCAATATGCCCCCTTCACCAGCCCCACCAGCACAATAACTCATTACTGTCAATTAGCACAGCACTTTTTTTTGACACTGTCACACAGACACACACAGTTGCTCACACACACACACACACACACTCAGATTCACACACAACCCCTGTGCGATTGGGAAAACAGAAGCCTCATTTTAACTTTTAAGCTGGCAGGTTGTGACTCAAGCACAGGCATTGTGCCATTGTGATGTAAATCAAGATATCAGTAAAGATGATTGTTGTAGTGGATGAAGTAGCAAGGGGGGTTAAAGCAAAACGTTCTTTTATAAAAAAGAAAATGTTCTGCAAGTGGCATCTATACAATCCTCCATCTCTAATCTTGTGTGCAATGCATCTCTAGACTAAAGTGTATCTGTGTGATAAAAAATGTATCGCAACGACATGCCTTTTGAAACATTACTTGCACTGAAATTAGGGAAAACCGCAGCAGCCTTCTGTTTATGCTTCGATTTGTTTTTGTTGTTATTGAAGTACCTCCATTTTCCGCCTAGCTTGAGAGACTTTGTATTGGATAAGTCAAAGAATCTTCACTGGCGGTGTGAAGTGAGCATGTCTGATGAAGCCACTTCATACTGAATCACTGAAATGCCTGTTACGTTAGTTTAGTTGAAGTTCAGTGGAGGCTGGCATTTTTCTGCTTGGCTCAAAAGCCAGATTTATTTTCAAAGATTTGTCTCCACGAGGTTATCTGTATGTCAGGTCTTCTAATTATGTTTGAGAAAAACTCGTCTCGGCTCACTGAAAACAAGAGAAACTCATCTTGGAGAAGAAAGCATTGAGCGTGAAGTATACACAGAATAAACAGTGAAGATGGTGTTGCCTGTACAAATCAATTCAGCATTAGGACCATCAAGCATTAACCCAGATTCTAAGCAGGGAGCATTATACGGTGGCTGAGTTCGGGGAATCTAGTGTGTTTAGAAATGTGGCTATCCCGTTATCCGTGAAACATGATCATGCCCACTTTCGCTTTTCTTGAGGGAAAACTTAAATGAGAGATAGATAGAGATGGCAGCAAGAAGGAGGATGAGGAGAATGTGTGGTGGAGACGAAGGAAGGGGGCATAAAAAGATACGCTGGACAAGGTCACCGTGTTGGGGCTTGAGGAAATTAGCTCCAATCAGAAGAAGAAAGGGGCTCAAATTGAAAAAAACACTTTTGTCCTATGCAGCAGAACCAGTGAGGTCTGAGGTCAAAGAAATATGAGAAGTGAGGAGGGATTGTCGTGGCGTGTGCATTTCTGTGTGGTCACGGTACGAATAGGTGCAATGTCTCCATATGACCTCCATTCTTTTGTATGCAAGTAAAAGTTGATATTAGCTAATTAAATGAGAGTGAGTGTGACTTAATGAAGTAGTAGAGCAGCAGAAAGATGCCAGTGAGGTTCAGCTTTTTAGTGGAAAATAGTCTGAGCATTGGAATGCAATTCGACGAGTCAACTCTGCTGATATATATATATATATATATATATATATATATATATATATATATATATATATATATATATATATATATATATATCAGTACACATCAGTATTTAGGATGTAACAAAGAAGCATGGATGAGTGTCATAAATTGCATCACCATGGAACAATCAAAAAGAGTAACTAGTGAGTAACTACCAGTAACAGTTGTTGCTATCTGCTGGGTTTCTGTATGCACAGAATCCACCTATAATCCTTCATCATGTGGTTCCATGTTAGAGCGTCTGGTCAGGTCTGTGGGAAGAGCATGTCTGATTGTTTGGACTGGACACGTGCCAGTCGCTGTCCTCTCCTCATGACAACAAACCACTGCACGCAACATGGCTCAGAGGCAGGAGCACGATCACATAGTCAGAGTAAGGGGGTCGATGAAGGGATTGAAGGTGATCGGAGGAGAGAGGGCGTGATGAGGGAAAGACAGGGGGAAGAGGAAAACGGACACAGGAAAGAGTAAGGGGATAGCAGAGGAAGTGGCAGCAATGCTTTCAGAATCTAAGCACGCTACAGTTTCAGTTTCTGTGAGTGAAGAAGGTTACACTCTAACAGGTGGCCGGACGGGGTTTCATTGGAGAGAGAAGAAAAAGAATAAGAGAGACACAAAAGTGTGCAGCAGCTGTGCGACCAGTGTACCCTTGGACACACACACACACACACACACACACACACACACACACACACACACACACACACACACACACACACACACACACTGGCTTGTAAGTGTTCCGAGACAGATTCACCAAACTCTTGCGTAAAAAAAAAAGAGTTGTTCGTTCCAACCTAATAAATGCCACCTGTTCATGAGTCGGCACGTTCCTTAGAGTTGTGCATTCGCATAAACAATGCTCCCAAATTGCGGTGTAAAGCTTACTTATTCCACGAGTAAATAAAATGATTCCACACTGCAGATTCAAGTCCTGCTGTTAGAAATAATCAGACAAAAGAACCAACAGATATCTGTTTATAGAGATTAAATCTCCGTCAAACAATAGCCGATGGGTTCCGAGTTTCACTGCATTGCAAACAGGATCTGCAAATAGTGATTTAGGCATAATGTTGCCAAAATGTAAACAAATATAGGCGGGGGAAAACAGGGCTCACCTGTAGCTGACATTACAATAGCCGATTTGATGAGTTGTTAAGTGATGGCTGATGACTTTGATTCTTATGTCTTTTTTTTAATCTCTTAGCACTTTATTGCCTGTTTTTATATTGCTATTGACCGCCTGCTGACTCCTCACTGACTCCTGTTAACCGTCGCCAGTCGGTAGGAGCTAGGGATAACGCAGCTGAGTGCGTTGCTGATCCCTGGCTGCTGCTCTGCGGTCAGAGACGCAGTAGGGGGAAACCCTAGACTGTATATCTATGGGGAGAGCACTTTTTTTTTTAATGGTTTTTGATTATTTATTTGGCTCACGGTTTATGAAACTACACACACAGTTGACTGCATCACCGCTGCTCAGCCGAAGCTCTGCGGCTAGAGTCACAGAGCCTTTTAATTGGGCATCAACCTCCTGTTTACACGCATGTTGTTGAGTAAGTAGACTTGAAAACGTAAAAACAAAGAAGAAAAAAGAAGCTACAAGTTGATGTAACGTCCGTGGGATGGAGCAGAGAAGCACACCTGCAGAAAGCCGGTGCAGACATCTGCATTCATCAAAATGAGAGCTATCTGAGACGTGCGAGTCTGATACACTTGCGGTCCAGATCGGGGTTGTATTCTTTCAATCAAACATTACAGCCGTAGTTGTTGCAGACATACAGAGATCTGCACTTTATACTGAGTGGACCTTTCTAGTTTGTTTCTGTGGTGATATTGGTTAAATAGGCCTATATTCTGGTCTCCTTATTACCAGAAACATTTCTGACTTCAGTCATTTTCACAAAAAGATTGATAAGAATAATAAAACGTAGGACTATCAGCCCTTCCTCAGAACGATCCTATAGAATAAAAGGACTGTGCTCAGTACAGGGTTTAAAATTACAAGTGGACCGGCGAGTTTGTGGAACGAACATCAGGTAAATGTGGCTGTAATTATTACTGGGTTGGGGGAGGTATAATTTCCCAGAATTCAAATCACTGACCAATCACACAACCTCCCGTGGAGAAATAAATGTAGTCTGGGTTGAAGACACTTAAGGTTGTTGACTTAATTTAATGACTAATTATTGTGGATTATGTTAAACAACTAATATTGATTGAACACATAGCAGTCTTCTGTCTTCTCATAAAAGGAACAAACCACATTGTTTAACATCGTTGTGAATCATGGCTGTTTATGGCTTATGTCCCATAATGTTACAGCACCTCAGTGGTTGTTTGCGGTCAGGAGCCAGTTGCAGAGCCCTGCTTGTTTTACCCTGATAGATTAGAGTGTGACGTGTGGAGCCAGGGTCGGATTAATCTCTAAAGATACAAGACTCATTTAGATTATACTCTAACACAAACACACACACACACACACACACACACACACACACACACACTCACACGTAGCCTGCATATAAAACACACTGCGAGCTCACAAGGTCACAAACAGCACACAGGCACTGTTACAATTCCACACAGTGCTGTATTCCTTCCATCCTCTGTGCGTTGGCCTCTTTTGTTTTCTTCTCTTCTATTCTATCTCTTTTGTTGTCTTTCGCTCTCCCGCTGTCCAATCAGAGACTGCTTCTCATCTTTTAATTAGTGGTGGTGTTGTTCTCCTCTTCTTCCCCCGCCCAGGACCACTAATATTGCAATTAGCTCCTGTAGGAAGCTTTCAACCACAGCCTTTGTTCTTCTCGGCACTGTGCAGCGGCCCACGTTCCTGCATTGCTCCACAGAATATTATATGTGTGTGATGCATAGCTCCATTTTAATAGAGTGGGGAGGCATAATCAAAGCTGGCCTCATTTTACTCAGAATCATGACGCACATCCTTCTTGTTGGTGGGGAGATGAATGATTCTCTTTTCTCTCTGCTGGGAAGGATTTTTAAAATTTCTGCCTCTCTTTTTCTCCTCCACTTCTTGCACTTATCCTTTTGAGAATCACCTTCCCACCATGTTTCTCTCCTTCACTTTCCTTCTCTGCGTGCAGCATCTCTCACTCCTGTCCCTTCTGTTTCTCCAGCCTGCCCTTGGGGACAGATAGGAAAGGTCGTAAAAAAAACCAATTGAATTTAACGGCGTGCCACTCCACTGTTAACCTATGGGTAGACCCATGTTGTACTACAGTCCGGAGTGTGACAGCTCGAGAGGCCAACAGTTGTTTAGGTCGTAAACCTTCTGACACAATCGCCCTCGTTGCCCTGCTTTTAAAGCCTCCACACGTGAAATAGGTTTTATAGGAGAAGGAAACGTCTATCATTTAAGAGAGTTGATTAAGGGAGACATGGCTGTAAATAATTCCAAGTTATTACAGAAGCTGTAGCACCATTACAATTAGTTAAAAAAATCTAGGATGACTTTATAGTTTACAGTATAGATACTTCAAGGAAACTTTATTCTTGAACTTAGCAAATATGTGCTGCAGTAATTTGCATAAATGTCCAAACCAGAAATGTGAACACTGGATAAAGCCAGGTTCAAAAACATATTTATTTATTTATTTTGTTGACATATTAGAATCAAAGGTTTTTACATTTGATCACCTCATAAATAAGAAAATACAGCCATAAAAAAGGAATAAAATGTTATATAAATCAGGCTATGAATGATATCTGGAAAAAAAACATTTGTAAAAACCTTCAGAATATGGATAGGAATGACTCTGGAAAGTTTGGTGTATAAGTGCTACTAAAATGCAGAAAAAACAGATTTTGAGAGCAGCCTTTAAAATGTATGGACATTTTACAAAACATATTTAAAGAGACAGTACAGAGGAATAGGCAACAAAGAACTGATAGATATGACCATGACACTTCCCGAGTTGATTATGTACTTTCAGACAAATATTTTTTGTATACAAGTTTTCTGAAATGTTGTATTTAAATATAAAAATGCGGCACTATGTGATGATAACTTTTGGTACATTTCTACAGATAAAATGTACATTTTGGATGTTTACTCTCTGGTCCGTAAGAAGACGGATATATCAAAGCAAAATAGCACAAAATGACCAGAGCATGAAACATTATGTTTTTGCTTTTTTCCCTGCTTTGGGAAAATAGAAGGGAAGAGACCCCCCAGTTCCCAAAGATGATCGGTTCAGTGCGTGCGTGCGTGCGTGTTCACACGGGGAACAACACGCATGCTACCTGAACATCTGCCTTTCAGGTTCAACATCTGATTCCGCTTCCTCTCCCCTCTACTGAGACTACCCCAACAACTTTTTAAGAGATGCTTCTCCGTCGGATAAAACTTTCTTCCTGTGATCATGGGGACAGAGATGGAGAGATTGGGGAAGGTTGAGGGAAAGTGAAAGAGTGTCACACTGTGCTGAGCGAGGTGGGGGACAGAGCAAGAGGAAAATCTCTTACATGATATAAAAATAAAAAAAGCCGACAGCAACATCTGTGCGGCAACTTCAAACACTCTTTTGAAAGGGAAAATGTGATTCCGTTCGGGATTCTCTGGCTTGGTAAACAGCAGGGTTTTTATTTTGAAAGTCAGTTTGAGTGTGTGTTCGTGCATGCTTGAGGTTGTGTGTTTAGGAGAGGGGTGCTTTGTAGGGGATGAGGGATTGTCAGAGCTGGGATTGGAGAGCGAGCGAGAGAGAGCAGAACACTCTGAGAGGGGATGATGGCTCCAACTGCTGCTGAAAGCAAAGTCCAGTGATTGGCAGGGATGTAATGCAGTGTAAATTCACCCTAAACCCAGTTTACTCACTTTTTGAGGCTGACATGTATGCCTTCTTAATCACTGTTGTCATTTGTGATTCTGGGATCTGCTCAGTTATACATTTGAGGATAAAGAATTGTGTGACTTGAATATATTCTGTTAATCTTATAGTACCTTGTCACTAACTTTGATTCTCTTTCTCTCTCTCGTCTCTCTTTCCTGCCTCTCTTCCCTGGATGGATCCACAACACAACATCTCAATGTCCTGCTTTTACTTGTCTACCAGGTAAGATACAGATAATGTATTACCACTCTTTGAAAGGTTTCTGATAAACAGATGCTGAACCAAACATCAGACCTTGAGAAGTACTCACACTCACTCATTTTTCTCCAAAAAAGGAAATAATTAGCAAAGTTGTTCTCAGTTCATTTTATTTCTGCTGAGTAGTTCCTTTCTATATATATGGCTAGCTATGAAAAAAGGATTGGCAGGAAATCTACTCTTCTCTATGGAAAATAGACTTTTTAATCAAAAGGTTTTAATGATATTCTGGTCCTCGTTCTGTGTGGAGTTTGCACGTTCTCCCCGTAGCAGCATGGGTTCCTTCCGGGTTCTCCGGCTTCCTCCAACAGACAGCTGGGATCGGCTCCATTCCCTAAGTAGGAGAAGTGGTTTGGATAAAGGAATGAAATCATGTTTTGCAGTACGACAACATGGTATCTTAAACTGGTGTACAACGCTGCTGGTCTACCTGGTGTGAGACGGTTGACTCTAGCTCACAGGTTTGGAGTTTAATAGTAACGGTAATAATTAATTCTCAATTTTTGTCTCTAATCAGGTAACACTTCATTTTGAGGAGTCTGGAAGGGAAATTGGGTGCCATAAAATGTGTAGTACTGACTGTTAGCTCTGCAATCCATCACTTTGTGCATGTAACGCGGTTGCCATGGTATTTACTATTGATTGACAGAGCTATGATGGGGAAAAGTATCAATACACCAACTTATAAATGTACCACTACTTCTATATAATCATCAGTATGTATCTCTTTCCTTTCATTTCTCATTACTCTCATTAGCTTCTTTCTTCTCCCATCTTTTTCTACATACATTATTCCCATTTCCATCTTATGCTGCTGCTCCAATCAATTTTGTTTCCACGCTCCCTCCTTATGCATTATTCTTCTCTCCCGTTGCTCCCCTCCATTGGCTAAGGCTATTGTGTGTGTGTGTGTGTGTGTGTGTGTGTGTGTGTGTGTGTGTGTGTGTGTGTGTGTGTGTGATGGAGTGGAACCGGGGCTCTGCAGTGAGGTGATGGTATGTGAAATTACTGACATTACACAGGAGGTTGGGGGTGCCGTTTCTTTTACGCTGCTGTCTTCTAATCGACAGGGGCACCATCCATATACAGTACCACATTCCTCCTCACCTCCGTCTCCCTTGCTCTCTCTGTCCAACTGTCTCTCCATCACCCCATATTTTCTCCCCCCTTCTCTTCATCTTCTACCTCTGCCCTTCTTCCCCTCCTCCCGCCTCGCTCTTCTCCTAGCAACAATGGCGCTGTCTTCTCATGAGTGTCAACATCCTTGTGACTCTACGGATCAGTTGGTTTCTAAAACGCATGTGTTTTGTGTATTTGATCAGCATATTGTTTATCCATTCTCTATTTATTTATTTGTATCACACTTCCTCTTTCCACTTTCTTTTCTACAATTATTTTCTCCCTTTTCTCTTTGACTGTCTTTGTTCTTTGGGTATTCCTCTTTCCTGTGTGTCTCTGCAGTAAACAATACAGTGGCTGGACAGGATTGCACTGCATGCAAAAAGAGAGGACAGAATGGGGGTGATCCTGAAAGCAATAGGAAAGTCTGAGAAGATGCATAGATGAAACCCATCAAGTACAAACAAAGTTACAAGGCAAATGTAAAGGATCTTTCTGGCAGAGATATGAGGAGAGTCGGGAGGAGACTGTGAATAAAAAACGAGTGAGAGAAAATAGAGTGGATTGGGAATGAGGCAAAAGTGCAGGTGAAAGGGAGCCCCTAACTGGCTGGAGCTGGTACTGGTACCCAACACCCCGTCTCCTTCACAAACTACTGTCCTCAATTCCCTTTCTTTCCCTTTTCTTTCTCGTTCTTTTACCCTTTCTTTCCCTTATTCTATCTCTCTCAGATTAGGAGAGGCATGATTTTATAGGGTCACAGATGATGCTCATGCAGATTAGTGGTGATTTCACTTTCCCTAATGGCCTTGCCCATTGTGTGTGTGTACGTATATGCATGGAGGACAGTTGGCATTCCACCTACAGATGCAGCTCCAACCCCTCAGACTTCCTCTATCTTTCCTATTCTCTATCTCTGTTCTCCATCCCTCTCTTCTCGCTGTCCCTCCCTATCTGCACTTAAGTGCTGCACCAAGCCCGAGTTAAGGCTATTTGCGTCATCAGCTTCAGGCAGAGTGTGTGTTAGTGTGTGTGTGGATGTCTGTGTGTGTGTGTGCGTGTGTTTGTCCTGGACTGTCCACATATAGGGGTTGAATGTTAAGCTCTGACTGCTTTGTGTATTTCTCATTATTGCAGCTGTGCAGATGTCAGGGACGCACACATGCGCACACACATGGAAGTTAGAATAAAGGTGTCATATTTGCATGTATTCAAACTCAAAGAGGGCATGCTTAAGTGCACACATTTCTCTCCATTTACTTTAACTTCTGGTGTGGACCACCCATCGGTGTCCATCATAAACCACTTCTCCCACTGCCTTGTCTCCATAGCAACGCCATAGCAACCCTTCGCAAGCACAGCCCTTGACATGAACCCAACCCGCCCCTCTCAAGCCTCTCCATCTGTCATCAGTGGCTGAGAGGATTGTCCATCAGCACTACTGACATATTGATTGGCAGTTGCTGCCCAGACATACATGGAGAGTGCATCTCTTCAAAATGAGATGGGCCTGTGAAGGAAAAGCATTGGAATGAAATTGGTT
The DNA here is from genome assembly GCF_009769545.1 of Cyclopterus lumpus. Taxonomy (NCBI): domain Eukaryota; kingdom Metazoa; phylum Chordata; class Actinopteri; order Perciformes; family Cyclopteridae; genus Cyclopterus; species Cyclopterus lumpus. The sequence continues at coordinate 17,057,579 of NC_046971.1, forward strand.
TACTTGAATTTAAGTTTTTCCCTATCATGAGCAGAAAGGGTGTCCCCTTGCCTTTTGAAGGATAAGTGAAAAGGTATCTGAGAGGTCTTCAGTCAAATCTGTGTTTCTGCCTTTGATTGTCAAGTGATGTAACATGTCCAAGCCGACTCGCACACATCCATCACAGAAGGGCAACATGCATCATGCCATTGTGACAGACTCATAGCCGTTATGCCAGGCCACACATCCCAGTCCAGTGATATATAACGTGCAATAAGCACGTGGGTGATACCCCCCATGTCTGCAAGGTTCCTGTGACAGCTTCATGAGCATTAACATGATATACAAAAGCCATCATCATCTCTGCAAACATGAAACATGTTTCCTAGCAGTGTGCACTGACACTGGGCGTTGATACGGTCTGAGTTTATGTGATTTAATCACTTAATCGTGCAAATTGACTGAATTTGTGTGATTTAATCACTTAATTGTGCAAATTGACTGCGTTTGAGTGATCCATGCATTCCTATGTCCAGGGGTAAAGAGCCCTTGTATTATTGACAATACACACAAACACACATGATATATATATATATATATATATATATATATATATATGTGTGTGTGTGTGTGTGTGTGTGTGGGGGGGGGGGGGGGGCATGTATCTGATCAATAAGTCATCAGTGGCTATGACTGTATCATTATTATTTTAATGACTGCAGTATTTTCACTGGCTGATGGCCTACGAGATGAAAAAGACCAGAGGTCTCTAAAAGTTGCCATCGGGCTGCATTCAGGTGTCACGTAAAGGCAACTAATGAAGACAATGCATTTGCTAATTGATTCATACTGTAGTTCATCAAGAGGCTTGCTTTTATTTTCCAATAGAGGTTGTCCTCTCTTGGTGCTTCTTAAATTGAATGTGTTCTTTGGTTATGTGATATCAATACACACGTAATTAATGGGTCAATGTTAAGGGTAAGCTGCCCTGCTCTGGTTTCATAATATGAACCTTTATGTAATAACATAGAGTGCTTAACACTGGGTGATATCCTATGTGTGCTCATATTTACTGCATGGCAATGTCACTTTGGACTGCAGCTTAAAATGATCTCCATCATTGATTAATTTGATGATTATTTGTCCATTAATTGTTTAATTTGTAAAATGTCCAAAAGGGTGCCGTCTTAAAATAACAGCAAAGATATTTTATTGCACCAAAGATATTTTATTGCAATAAAACAGAGAAAAGCAAAATATTTTTTGCTCATATCTGAACCTGGAACTAGCATTTGTTTTGTTCCTTGAAATTTGATCAGTCAAAAGCAGATTAATTTTCTGTTGATAGAACGGTTGCAGTACTACTCTCTGGTAGTCTATAGGTTAGATTAGATTAGACAACTTTATTAATCCCCAGTGGGGAAACTCATTTGCCACCAAACATTCATACAGACAACAATAGACACAGTCCACAGAGCACAACAGACAAGTAACACTACAAAACAAACAAAACCAGAAGATACCCCATAAAACATGACCATCAGAAAGATGCTAAATCTAAATCTAAAAACACCTAAAGGTGTTCATTAAAAAATCGAACTGCTGCCGGAACAAAGGACCTTCTGAGTGGTTCAGTAGAACACTGAGGCTTCCTGAGTCGCTCACTGAATGAACTTGTGAGTCCATTAAAAACACAGTGTAGTGGATGGCCTTCAAAATAAATGATTGTTTTTAACTTGGCCCTTGTCCTCTTTTGTATAGCGTGGTCAGTTCCAAAGGCGGGTCTGGCTCCACACATTATCATTCTGGTATAGGGCGAAACCCTGTTCATATTTGTTCATCACAATCGTCCTGGACAGCGCTAAGCACAGGATGCTGCGAAGGTGCCCTTTGTGAAATAGTGAAGACGATGCCGGCGGAAATAAACGGCCGATTGGCAGGCTTGTACCTGATGAGTCACACTGTACTCTGGGTAATTAATATACAAAGCGCTGAAAATATCTGTCTGCTCGAGGGATTAAAAGTTGTGTTCGATCAATTACCATAACAATGTATATATCAAAAGCTTATTATCACAATCAGATTTGAAAGGCGTGATCAAATAAAGATCAAGAGAGACGCTGATAGGATGAGGCAGGCCCCCTAGTCCTGCTACTTTTTAAAGTGAGCTGTGGAATTTCATTAACGGAGGTTGAGATAGGAAGAGAGTTGGTGTATGCTATAGGGTGTGTGTGTGTGTGTGTGTGTGTGTGTACTCTCAGCGGCTCTCAGCGTGTGTCTACTCCTGCGGTCCTGTATGTGGTGACAGGCTGACATTAGAGTAAAAGCCCCCTGAAGTCGTGTTGAACAGATGTCTCCCTGCTCCCTCAGTTTCCCTGGTGGTGGAATACAAGGCCCTCTGACGTCTCTCTTTGCCTCTTTTTCTTTGTCCATCTTTCCCTCTTTTTCTTTTCAGTTTACTATTCTATTAAATGTCGCTGTTCTGTCTTCAGTCAACATATTTCTCAGACTCCCTTTCCTCTTCCCCTTTTTTCCCCCCATTTGATCTCTTTTTAGTTTTTTTGCCATTCAGGCCTAGTTTTCCCTGGGCTTTGTTAGACATCTCATGCCAGTCTTTGTTCAGTAAAAAGGCCAGGTGAAATGGACTCTTGGTGAAGTGCCCTTGGTGTTCTGCCTTGTGTACTTTCTCTTAGTACGTCCCTGTGTGTCTTAGTGGGTGTGGGTTTAGTGTGCGTGTACTTGCTCTTTTCGTACAAGGCAATGTTCCCAGCCCTGACGTGAGTCTGGTCTCTCAGAAAGCAGGCAATCTGGGCATTGGCTTGTCTCCAAAACCACTTTGATTTCCATTCAGCAGTTGGATGTTACTCACTGGAACACACGTGTGCACTACTCATGCATACACGCACACACACAGATACACACACACAAACACACACACAAACACAAGTCACTGATGATTACAGACAAGCTAAGGAGTATTCAGGCAGGGTTAGTGGCTAGTTTATTTGCCTTATTTAAACAATTTTTGCCTCTTGTCTTTTGGAATTGGATATTTTCTAAAAAAACTATACACACCTACACACACACACACACACACAAACCACTGTTGTTATGGTAGAAAGACATGATGCAACCGTAGAGCCATCTCTGCTTTTGCCCCCCCCCCCCCCCCTTCACAGCAAAAACAAGTGGTGACTGAGTGGAAAGGAAGAGAAGAGAGTGACAATGATAGAGGGACTCAAGAGAGATAGATCAAGCTTTCGGTTGCTAATAGAAATTCCCATGTTTCCTCATTGAGATGCAGCGGTGGCTTTGGTAATGAGCGAGCTGCAGCTGACGCAATGATTTAGCCAGAGGAGTTGCTCAAATCATCCCAGAGATGTCAAGAGCCCCACCAATGGCTGCCGGGGTAATCACCAACGCATCCTCCCACCATGACACCTCATGGTGGGAGGCATGTATTTCATTCTGCAACACAACCGGCTTTCCCCGGCTCGATCTGCAGCCCCTCACTCTGGGATGTCCCATGGCCCAATACATTGTCATGCTATGGACAAGCAAGGTTTGTGCCTTGGAATTGTTACTGAATGCATGTTTGACTGGATGAAAGAAATGTGGAATTCATGTTAAAATGGCAATTAAGAAGAAAAAAAAACATCTGTCAGCAAAAGAATAGTCATGTCCTTTTCCAAAAATATGTAAATTAGTTTATATGAGTGTGTTATCGTGCTCTGCATTTAACACATGTGGATTGGGCATAAATGTTAAAAATAGATTAAAGAGCTGGATAGTAGCTACCTCTTCTTTGCTATCTGCATGTGGTAATAGTCGTCATTGTTATTGTTTAGATCTGGAGCTAACATGGATGTTTGGTTCTTGCACACGATAGATATGGGGGATAGTAAATATCTTCTTTGCTGTTCTGCAAGGCAGTTCTGTCACACACAAATGCACATGTATTGTCTTTGTTGTTTCTATGCCTGAAGGTGTTACTGATGGCACCATACACTAATGGGGAAGCTTTGACACTTTGACCTTTCTCCTGCGTGCCGTTTGTCTGTAAAAGTCTTAGGAAGGAGGCAGTATTTTTTTTACTTTTTGAAAAGTCAGTATCTGTGCGTGTCAATGTCCCACACCGGGAGGCTTGCCCCGTACCTCGAACACACACAGGCACACACCCTCTTCCCCTATGGATGATTGTTCTGTCCGAACACTGTAACACATAGCAACAACCTTGTGCATGTTGACCATAATGGTGGGATTTGTGCTACCCTTGGACAATCCCTCCTGCTGTTATTTGATATTCATGTTGCTTATTTATGAACGAGCTGAATGTCAAAACGTCGTATCGAGCCAATTTCTAGGTTAAGGTAGCACAAGTCGGTTTGCTTTTTGTCCATTTCTGTTTGATGTGCTTTCCTTCAGCTGTGTGAAGGAAAGTTTGCACCATTGAGTGGCTGCTTCTTGCTCTCCATGGTAAAATCAAGACTCATTTTCGTTCCTTGTGCTCAAGCCGTCATCTCCCCTGTGGGCCCCAAAGCAGGAACCCAGCACCCTCATTGCCAATTAAACTCAAATCAACAAACGACGATGGAGTGAGACATCGAATTACATCCAATATCCTCTCCCATACTCAAGCCTGTCTTTGCCAGCCACAAATTAGCTTACAAATTAAGGGGAGAAGTCTAGTTGCCAGATAACAACCAAACAACATCCTGCCGGTGTCTTGATGGGCCGTTTCAACTTGGATCCAGCTTCCTGCCTTTCTCTTGATGTGTGGACAGAGTTTATTTAAGTTCTTCGCAGTTGCGCTTCGACCACCCATTTTAATCTCCATTCGGAAGAGAGCTGGTTATCAAGACAGGTTGATGAGAACTCACTGAAGTTCCGGCTTGTTCCATGTTTGATAATGTGGCATGGATAACCCAAACACTGTTAATCAATGAATTGTAGATGAGAAGGGTTTGATGAATTGCTTCTGAGAATCAGATTTATTTTGTAGCCCACACAATTGGCATCTCTGCATGGCCTGTATGCCAGACATTGCCAGTTATTCGTGCTGGTTTGTGTTGGCATTTGTGTGTGAGAAATACAGAAAGCCAGCGTGATGATTTTTTTTTTATGATTATAGCACCGTTTTGTAATATTATCCAGTAAGATGTTTAATAATTTATACTTTTATACTGAGGGTTATCTAACATATGACAGGCAGCTCTTTGAGTGGTGTCTAGGGGCTCCTTTCACTGTGAAGCCTATCAGAGTCATCACCAAGGCACCAATCCTCAGCTCATCACCTCATTATTTGACTCCCGTCTCAACAGAGGACCGTGGGAGGACATGTTTAACATGCACACACGTATGTTTTAAAAGTGACACACGTATGCGCATTTATGCATCTTCTGTGGACAACATGTCAGTTGTGTGTGTGTGTGTGTGTGTGTGTGTGTGCACGTGTTTGTCCCGTCTGCTGTGGTTGCCACACTGGGCCTGTGGTGTGGCTAATTAAAAGAAGCCTGCTTGCATTATTCATGAGGCTGTAATTATACATTCCTTTTGCTGATCCCTAGTCATAGGCATTAAAAATAGATCTTAGTCTCCGTGCCCCGCCCACCTAGGCTTCGCTTTCTCTCTGTGTTTTGACTGCGTTTCTCCCAGCATCACTCTATTTAGCTATCATTATCGGTATTTCTCCGTCTCCCTGTCACTGGCCTCATTGTCGCAACTTTTTCTTCTTTTTAATTTGTTCTTTACATTTCTCCTCGCTCCCATATCTGGCCGGCGAGTCTCCGTTCATGTTTGCTCTGATGCTCCCGTTTGGGATTCGGGCAGAACATTCCTCTGACAGTGTCACTCTCGCTCGGCTCTGTGGTCTGAACTCCAGTCACATCAGGCCAGAATTTAGAGTGGGATATTTAGAATCTCCGACGACGTCTCGGCAGTAAGATTCAGAAGAGAAGTGATATCACTGCCTCTGATCAACTTAATGGGGGAGACTGTCTCCTCACAAAAAAAGCAAAATCCCAGCCCAAAAAGTTCCCGCTGACTTTTTTTCAAAAAACAATAATTTGCATGTCCACAAAATCTACAGCACCTGAATTCAGTCTAACATGCACAAATGCGAGATGGCTTCAGTTGAGATAAACTAGCATGTAGCTATTTGGCAAACATGAGCGTATTCACACGTATTTTTGCACAGTTTAAAACATATGGCAGCATGAACTTTCTCAGCCATTTTCTGCTGTGCAATCACGCGTTAGCGACCTCCGGCAATGAGACGTGTTTGCCTTGCTGGCAAAGAGAGTGTGTGTGAAGCTTGCATCTTCCACTTTGCAGGTGATGAGCTTCTGAGTCCATATTTGTGCATACATTTACATTCTGATGAGGCGGATGCTGCAAAGGGGTGGGGATTTTGTAAGATCTGCCAATCAGAGAGCTTCTTAGATAACAAAGTGGAGCGTCAGTAGTTGCTGCTTTTTGGCGATGCTCTCAATTGTTTTTCTTCTTGTTTCAAAATGTGTAAAATTAGATTATTGCCTTGAAGCCACCCAGAACTTCATCGCCTTATACCACATTTCACTCGGTTTGTGTTTGTTGAGGTATATTATGATAATGCAGTCGTGCATGTGGAATTAGTTTCACACATCCTTATTACCCAAACAGCCAAAAACCAACATGCGCACCGAAATACACAAGCACACACAGGGAGTGAATGCAAGCTGCTGGACTTGGATGCACAGTGTTGGTGTGTGTGTGTGTGTGTGTGTGTGTGTGCGTGTGTGTGTGTGTGTGTGTGTGTGTGTGTGTGTGTGTGTGTGTGTGTGTGTGTGTGTGTGTGTGTGTGTGTGTGTGTGTGTGTGTGTGTGTGTGTGTGTGTGTGTGTGTGTGTGTGTGTGTGTGTGTGTGTGTGTGTGTGTGTGTGTGTGTGTGTGTGTGTGTGTGTGTGTGTGTGTGTGTGTGTGTGTGTGTGTGTGTACACACATTATGTTTTTAATATTGTCATTGTATCAGTTTTATTTATGAAAATGTTACACTTGTATCAGCTACAAAGATGATCAAAGGTAAATGGTGACCAGACATCATTTTCCTTGAATGTTGATTATTATCATTTTAGGTTGAAATGCTGATATCTGTACATGTGATTGCTCAGCCGCGTGTGTACCCGATCATGAATCAATGCTGAGTAAATTGTTTTTCAGCTGTTTTTATGCAAAGATTGAGTTTAGAGTTGGAGGGGAATTGATCCTATCTGAACCAGATCTAATGCTGTACATCTATATTATTCAGGAATAATAATTGAGTGCATTCTCCATCACTTAACAGTCAAATCACTTAGAATCATTGATAGCATACAAGACTGTACGAAGTGAAATATGCCCTTCAGCTGGAGGTTCAAGTGCTTTTGAGCAAGGCACGTTATCTACTCCCTGCCATCTCCATAGTGCCCTTTTGTCAGTATAGTACCATTATTGCTGTATTTACCAAGAGATCCCTGTTTTGTGCAGGGAGTAGTTGACCAAATGTCTTATTTCACAGTGGCTATACAAAGAGTTTTTCTGTATGCATGCGTCAGTGAGCCTCCCTCCAGCACTCCAGGGCTAAACTGCTCTTCGTGCTTTTGAAGCTGTTCCGTTCGTCTGGGCCTCTGTTGTTACGGATGTTGTTGCTGTTGCTTTGGCTGGGAGGGTTTGGAGGGTTGCAGGGGAATTCAGGCAGGGTTGACTAACGTCACGGCTGACTGAACATGCAAAAAGTGTGAAAGAGGAGGTGGAGAAATGGAGGAGGGAAAGAGATTCCGTGAATGAAGAGTGAGGATAGGAGCGGTGGGAGAGAGACAGAGTTAGAGTGCATTCATCGAGTAGCAAGTGAGCAATGTTTGATCTTCGACATGTTGTCTCTTTCCTGCACAGGATGACTCAACACATTTCTGCTGCTATATTCCATCTCTTTCTGTCTTTTTTTCAGTATAGATGAGGTGATACATGAGTCAGAACACACTGATGGATAGAGGAGGAACGAGGGCAACATTTGGCAGAAAGTGACTCCAGTTCTTGGAGTGACTGAATAACAAACATGTTTTACGTCTGCATATCTCCAGTCCAGTGCTTTAAAAGTATATCAATAAACAAACATCTTAAATGTTTTAATAATTAATGTTCTTAATTATTTTGGTAATATATTTGTATCCAGGCATGAAAACAGTTGCAGGGTTTCTTTCCTTTTTGTGCCATTCTGCTTTGGTAAATATGGCTATTGTAGAAGGTATTCACTACATTTCTCTTCTAATAATTGCACACGGACTCTATGACGATATTCATTTGTCATAACCATTTGTGTTTGGCACTTTGTCAACTCCAGTACATACAAACTGTAATGAATATAATGTCTTCTATTCTAGTCACAAGCTACATACGTCTGTATTTAGTAAATACAATAAATGTATGTAAGATAAGATAAGATATGTTCTTTATTCATCCCCAGGGGGAAATTTCGTGAAGCAGCAGCAAACATGTTTACATATATACAATACAATAAAATAGCAGTGCAGGACATATTACATTTAAGAATTTAAATAATAAAGGAAATGTAGAACTGAAGAGAACGTTTCATTTAATTAGACAGATTTAATGAGAAGGAATGTTAAATAGTTGGTGTGCCAATCTATTTATGTGAAGAACAGCAAAAGAGAAAGACAGTACTTGGAGCTGTGGTGGTTGATGGTACATTAGGTCTTCAACTCCTGCCCTTTGCCCTGGTGGAGGGGATTCCCACGCCCTGCTACAGGGCCTTTCCATATGGCGAGAAGGAGCTGGAGTAATAAGCCTCTCGTAACACATTGTGTTCTCTTTCAAACACTGATCCCAGTGCAGAGCTGTAGCCCCCACGTAGAGCATTCAGGGTTAGAGAGCAGGAGTGGAAAGCAGCTCACAGATCTGTGCCTAAGGGCAACGAGCTTCTCAGAGCCAGCGCCTCAGGGAGAGAAAGCTAAGCCAGCATAAGCTACTACCATCTGCTGGCATTGGCTTAGGGCTTCTGAAAGATCAAGTTTGAAAGTGAGAGAGGTGCGCGAGAGGAGACGTCTCTTTTTCATCCTTCTCTCTTAGTAGTCACTTCCAGATGGAAACTAAGCTATCCAGTAATTGATCTTTAGCTGCATGGATGGTAGTGCTGTGAAGAGGATGAAGCTGAAAGCTTGTGTGTGTGGTTAGAAGGTGGACATCATAAAGAGCCTCTCCTAGGCACAAGCATGTTGTTCCTGTACTCTCTCCCCAGCTCTCCTTCCTTCCCTTTCGGTGTCTCAGATTATTGGCAGAGGAAATCAGGCTCGCAGTCAGGGTCCTCTCCTGCCTGGATGTCCCAGCACTGCCAGATGATAAATCGACCACTGATCAGCATGCTTTTAAAGCTGGAACAGGAAGAGCTCTCACAAGTGAACACAGATGGAGTTCAAGTTTTCTCACACTCGGGAGTGGGGTTTGTCCCTGGCTGTTCTGCCAAGCTAAACAGCTTTACGGGAAGGCAGCGGACGGCACACATAAACATGCCAACGAGGGCCCACTGGCAACTCCCATTGCATGTCGACTGATTTAAATAAAGCTTACAGCTCTCACTTTATAGTATTTCAAACCTAATTCAGAAAAACTGCCCAGCTGCGATATATTTTTATACCTGGAAGAATTCCAGATTTGTCTTTCAATGTTATTGACAAGATTAAATAGTAACAAGTGTCCTTCCTTGATCCACTAAGCAACACTCTATTTGTTGCTTAGCTTATGTGTGAGTTGGAGTGTAGCATTCACCCACTAATTCTCATGGACTATATGTCACCTGTAAATGTGTCAGCTTGGTAGAAAATATTTCTTTAATTCCAAGGCCCAAAAGCACCTATTTTTAAAATAGTGAGACAAAAAGCTCCAAATCACCAAATCAGTGCTAGCAGTGCTTTTAGCTTATGAAAAAGAGTTGATTAGCCACATTCTCACAACCTTGTTCAGAAATTGTTATTTAACTGTTTTCATTCTTGATGAGTTACTAAACAGTTATGGTTCTCAATGTGTTTTTATTTCCCTTTTTTCCTCTTTTTCATATTTTGAGTCTTTACTTCTGTCCCTCTAGCATGCTTCTCCCAAATGACCGGCTCTGCACACGCAATCAAATATTTTAGTTGCACGTTTTACTATTCATCCCTGATTTTTCAAAGCCAGCGGGAAAAATGATTGAAGAGCGACTCTGAAGCAATGCACAGTGCACTCCTCAGCTCTTGACGCTCACTGAGCCATGGACCAAAGTTCTCATTCTGCGTCTTCCTCGAGCGGTCCCTCCACATTAGATCATTAATCACAGAGCAGCGTGGAAAGTAAAGAGAGCAGAGTCGGGATGGAGGCCTTGGGTCAGTCGATGGTGGCCTCTCCAGCTCATAAGTCCCTGGCTGGTGTCATTATTCTGACACTGTTGTGAAGGCGAGAGCTTTTGATGCTATTGATTTGGGAGGATGGCAAAGGAGAGGAGAGATCGATGCACTTGCTGATTCAATGGCGTTGCAAACTTGGCTGCACAGCCTGCTTTTGTCCATATGTGAGTTAATGAAAAGTATATAAGTGAACAGTGTGTGACAATGCCAGTCCGCCCGTGTCTCCCTGGTCCAGTTAATAGGTTATATACATGTGACACTCAGAACATTGTGTTGTCCTACAAATCAGCTTTACATTTACAAAGATACCATCTGTACACACTTTGCATTTCCGTAAACATACTTTTGAAATGGTTGTTTTTATAGTTGTTCTTTTACATTTTTTCTTTAATAACACCTCAATGCAACTACAATAGGTACACATTCAAATGTAATCCACATGCTCACACGCTATAGTGAATGGGCAACTGCCTGCATCCCCCCTGTGAGGCTCTGATCCTTTGTGCTCTCCGTCAAAGCCTTATGTCTGAAGCAATGTTCAAAGCCAGTCTACCTGCTGAGCCCAGCCAGATCCAGACAAAACCCCGGTGTCTTCCAGGGCATCTCCTGGACACCCCTCCCCCCAGCCCTGCCGTTCCAGATTCAGCTCAACGTGTTCACTCGGAGCTGAGAGTTTCCTCTGGGGTTTCGTAACAGACGGGTGAAAGGGGCACAGGGAGTATCAGGCAATCCCTGTCATTACAGAACATCGGAGCGAAGGGACGGCACGCTTGATTTTTGTTCATGGAGAGGCAGAGGTTAATTAGATAATACAACATACTTCAGACAAGTCACAGTGAAATTGTTGTGTAGTTAGTTCCTGTTGGGAGATGATGTTGGGGTTGGTCATTAGCAGGGGATCATTGAGAAGTATAAACCGTGAGGATATCATTTGGGGATGTATTTTAGAGGTGCTGGTGGTGGTTAATCATTTATTAAAATGCTCTGAAGGTGTTGTAAAATGCTTCTGTGAATATATCGTCTATGTGCAGCGGTGAGGCAGTGAGTGGGTTTCTGGGCAACGGCAGCTTAACAGCCAAGATCTCAACCGCTTATCTCTGTATCTACAGTCCTGTGCTTCAAACTAAATTATATTTTGTTGAGCAATCCAAAAGCCCAAAAAACGTCAGATTCCTTTTATTTATTCATTGACTTTGTTTTATTTATAATTGTATTCTATTCTGGGTTGAACACTGTACTGTGTGTTGGCAAACTACTGTGTGAATGCACACAACACGCACACACAATGACATGCTCTAGCATTTCTTAGGCACTATTTGTGCTATGCATGATTTTTATATGAAATGCAAGAATTTCTAAAAAAGCAGTAGTGGATTTTTTAATTTTGTTCAACAAAGAGGACAACCCTTCTTATGTGTATTTTAATACACTGCTATATAGATGAGAGAATATTACATTATAGATCCTAGATGAGACCGACAGAAGAGCAAAGTCGCAAATACAAAATCTGTCTGCTACTTCAGCACCACGGACAGCGCCATGGATTTATCAATACACAGCACAGGTTAGGATACTGATATTTCAAATCCATGATCGACCATAAAACTTAACTTCCACAATCCTCAGTGAGATAAAGGATCAATGAGTGAGGCAGACTAGACCAACATATCCAACAAAACAATCCTTCTGTTACTTCTGTCCCTGCACTATTTCTGCTAGGGGATGGTGAGAGGAGAGGAGGGGGGGGGGGGGGGGGGGGGGGGGGGGGGCAGGTTAACAAGGGGCATGCATGTTGGTCATTTTGCTAACAAGGGGGATGGCGTCCCCCCTCAAATTGCCTGCTAACTCTAGGGATGGTATTGTCCGTCGGTCCAACACTTGATTTACCTTGAGCACCATCATCAGATTGACATGTTGGGCCTTAAGTGGAGCGTCTCAAACACAAATGCTTGGATTGCAATCAAGTTTGGTAGAAAACTTAAGTTTATTACTTAAGAGTTCCACTGAGTAGCCTCACATGTTGACACGTCCTATTGAAACTTTCAATTTGAAGGACATGTTACAGGATATCAACACTCCTCTGGTCTGATATTCCTCAGGTGGGTCTGAAGTTGGTGAGGAATATTGTTTCAATTGTTTAGGGAGTCCCCTAGTTTGCTTGCTATTTCACCACCAGTGATTAGTAAACATGTCACATTTTGGGATGTAATCTTGTAAATGGAATGTTTTGCCATGACAATTAGTTATATTGTTGTTTTAAGTCATGATTATTATGCGAGGTATAAAAGAGGCGTACGTCTTATGTCCCTTTGTATTATGTACTGCACTTCTTTGTGTGAGTTCATTACAATCCGTACACAAAGTGGTTGTAAAATCATAATGTGCTGTCTTCCCGTGAACATTTCCTTCTCGCTAATGCTCACTCCGCTAGCGAAAACGCAGGCATTGGAGGAAGATGGATGGAGAGGCAAGTAATCCAGTTAACTTTTCACGTATTTGCAGGCAGATATTTTCTCTTTAATGCATTTATCATGACTTATGAGCTTCTCTATAGCCTCCATTAACATATGATTACCATCACAGGGCTAATGGTTTTGTCGTTCCCCCTCCTGCTCAACCGCTTCATCCCCTTTCTACATCTTTTATCTTCCTCTTTTTAGCATTTGCTTCCTTCCTATGTTTCTGTCCTGCTCTCCGTCATTCTCTCTCTTTCTCTCACGCCTCCTCTCCTCCATGTGTCTCCACTCACGGCCCCCGCGGCCCCTCATCTCCCAAGCCAGAACCTCACTCCCACGCAATGCTCTCCATTATTGCTTAATTATCTCTAGCCTGTCGTTTCAATAATGTGCTAACACTGATTCTCAATCTTTCCATTTGTTCCCTTCATCTTTCACACGCACTTTTCTATTTACTTCGTCATGTCTACTCCTCGATCCTCCGTTTCTGTGTTGTCGGAAGACTTGTTTCTGCATCCCTATGTTACTCCGCCTCCTCAAAGCCCATTGACTCTTCTCTTTTGCTTATTCATATAGAAATCAAATGAGATGGTGTGAGAGCGAGCTGGAGGTCTGGTTCAGCAAGCCAGTTCGATGCCGGATGTTTAATGCAGGACGTTACTTCTCTTCATCAATATGCTACTTTTACTAACTACATTGTTTCCGTCAATGGCACACCAGGAGTAATACTTATTAACTTAATCTCACCATCTTCATCGTCGCCAGCACAAAAGTAGCAACATATCAAAGCCTTCAAATGATCCCATTACCATTAGAGAGCTCAAATGCTGTAGTTGAAACTCATCTTCCGTCGTCTCCAAATACCTGCAGCACCATGAAGCCGTTGGGGAAATCAATAACACAGAGCCGGCATTTGTTTGTATACGGGTGTGTGTTGGTTTCAGTTTGTAAGTGATCTATCTGACGCAAACATCTTTCTAATGTGTGTGCAACTCTGTGGTCCCTGGCAGAAAATGGATTGGTTCTGTTGTTATGGCTCCCCTGTATCAAATGCACAAAAACACACCACTTTATTTATAACGCCGAGGTTTTGATTTTGACACTAATGTAATTGCTAACAGTTTGTGTGTGTGAATTCACAGAGAGCTGAGTGGTACGGCATATCAAACACACTCAAATCTCACCCCATCCATTGATGTTTTGTAAAGTAAAGGGCAACGCTTTCTTCTGAGATTTCTTCCTGATTTGCTCCCCGACCGTTTCTTTTCGCGTTGTTGCTTCATTCTTGTGAGTTTTAAGCCGTGGTCAATAATAGGTCCCATTCAACAACTGACCTTTGACTCTGTTTGTTTCCGCCACCTTTTTATTGTCTGTTTGAGCTAACTCAACTGCTTCACAGCAGTTTAGTGCATTATAGGAATCAATAACTAATGGACCATTCCCTTACTGCCTTTTATGACTTAAATAAACCCCAGAGGGCAGTTTCTGAAAGGAATTGTCTCCTCTTCAAAAGTCATTATCAGCATTCTGTGCATTTCCATTGCATCAGTCTGGTCAATGTACATTAGTGCAAAACAACTTCATACATCGCTTTAATTCAAGTGTATTTTAAATGTCCTTTTCATAACTGGGGAAATATCATGCACTGTAAATACAGTCCAGTGTATAATTATGAATCCGTTGCTTTTGTGATCAGTCAGTATGGACATCGAAGAAGTGATTGGCCAATTTCACCTAACTAAGTGAGCTTTTCCTGTTTGTTTTTGCAGGGTTGGTCAAGTTGGCTATCCACTGTGTAACATGCCAGAAAGTCGCCATAAAGATTGTCAACCGGGAGAAACTCAGCGAGTCGGTACTAATGAAGGTAAGTTTACAGCTTTTAGTTCTTCCAGTGGCTTTCAGGTTTATAATTGAGATGTTTGAAATCATTAACTTTTAGTTTGCTACCATGTAATATATATATATATATATGTGTGTGCATTTATATGTATTTGAATAAGGCATGTACTAGTGAAACAAGTCCTTTAATTTGTAGTTAGTTGACCTGTTGAAATGTGTTGTTTGTCTAATTCAACAACACTGTTCTTGTTTAAGTCTGGCTCGGGATCTTTGAGGAACATCATGCCTCTCTCTGTCCCCAAAATCCAAATATGCAGCAGCCAGGCTGAAGCAACACTAAGGGTTGGACTGTAACTGATAGTAATGTCTCTAAAAGAGCCACTTCTTAGACGCATACAAACTGGGCGGACTGCCAGCTAGCATTTAAAAAACTAAAGTGGCCGGCATGCTCGTGTGGGTTTGAAATTCTTACATGAATAATTGGCTGATCTTGCAAAAATGTTTAAATATGAGGGATATATTGTATATCATAATCATCCTCATGGAGAGGGGGAATCACAAGCTGAGTTAGTGTGTCTTTTAAAGCGGTTGATTTCCATCCTTCTCGAATGTTAAACTGAAGCAGTCAGCTGTTTAGCTCCCCTGCCAGGAGTCAGTGCCTCCACGAAAACTTTGGGTAACGAAACAATAAAGCAGGTTTCTGCAATTACCATTACTTTCCCCTCACTCCAAAATGCTTCAAAATCTTCTGGTTGAATTTATATTTTCATATTCATATTTCTAATGTTCCCACACAACCTTGTTTTGAAGGATTCAGTGGGGATTCTTTGTTGTTGTTATGTCCCAGGGCTCCTGCTGGGCAGCTCTATTCATTGCCCACGCAAAATTGGCGTGCTACAAAATTGGCCCTTGCGTTGATGGAATAGTTGTAAAGAAACCAAAGAGAGCTGGAAGATGGAGGACAACAAGATGAAAACTGAAAATTGTCTTTCACAGGACACACGTAGAGAGGAGCGCCTACTCTAATTGTTTGCTTATGAGCTGGAAAGCAGGAATCAGATGTTTTCTTTTTCTCACAATACAGGTTATCAGAAAAATGGAAAACCCCGCTGCTTTCCATCCCTTTTGTGGCAGCATCATTAGACTTCAGATGAAAAGCTCTCCGTGCTCCAATATTGCTGTTTGATAAACAGTCGGGTATTAATCAGCTTTTTACTGTGTCAGTGCCTCCGTGACTTTTTCTCACTCATTGCTGTCTTGCTCCCGAAGTCACTCTCTTTTTATCTCGTTCTATTTGGCTCAACATGCAGTCTAATATTTTCATGAGGGAAAGACGGGTCATTTCGGTTGCCCCAGCACTGACAGAAGTATTATTAGTTGTAGCAGTATTTGCTGGAGCCGTTGTAACATGTGACAGCAGAGAGGACAGTAGCGGAATAATGTCCCGACCAGGTGTTTCACATTGTGCTGTCCTGCAGAGGAAAATGATAGAAACAGATGCCAAACACTGACAAGGCTTTTGCTGAAGCTGCATTTCAGAGCCAATTACTGAACTCAGCCACTGTCACTCTTTTCCCAACTGCTAGCCCCTGTGGTGTGTGTGTGTGTGTGTGTGTGTGTGTGTGTGTGTGTGTGTGTGTGTTTTCATGTATGTGCCAGGAGGGGTTGAATAATGTGGACGCAAGGAGTTCCTCCTGAAAGAGACACTTTGAATTTGTGTCTTTGGGAATGAATGCCAAAAATCCTATTCAGTCACCAACAATTTCAGATGCAGAGTGCGTGATAAGCAATGCTTGTATGGAAATGGTTTTGACCTTAACTTCATTAACTGTGTGTGGGTGTGTTTCTCATCCCCATATAACACAGACAAAAGTCAATAGTTTGGAAGTCTAGTTCTACATTTTTTGTGTCAGCATTTCTGTGTGTTTATGTCCTGTGTGTGTGTATTGATTTGATCATTGGCCTCTGTAAAAAGCAGAGGCCTCAATTATAATTCCAAACCTCTGTGCCAATGTACTTTTCACCAATGTGTAATACATTATGAGGCACGAGCCATTAGACCACACTGTCGGTGAGGTCACTTGTAAAGTTCCCTCTAGTTTCGGGACACACTAAACATAGCAGTGATCTCCTACAGTGGCTGGACAGGTGTTTTCTGAAATCCAGCCCATATTCCCATTGTGTTGCATTCCCATTGTGTTGCACTCCACAGTCTTCTGTGTCTGTTCTGCGGTCTGCCTGTGTGGCTGTCAGACTGTCAGAGTGATCCTGCACCACACTACGGCAGGACTACAGACTGTGAAATGTCACCTTTTAATATGCTAATGTCTTGGGTCCCCGTGGTGCCATTAGGGGAGATTCTGACTCTCCTGGACAGGTGTGTGTGTGTGTGTGTGTGTGTGTGTGTGTGTGTGTGAGACACACACGTATGTGCACGCATGCGGGCCTTACGCACAGAAGAGTTCCTAAGAATGTGTGCATGTGTCATATGGACACACACAGACACGTATTCATATGTATGTGCACGGGCACATCCTCTGTGACACACGTCATCCCTCTATGTCTGTCCTTCCCCCGACTGGCCTTGGTAGTCAGGGGTCCGTGGAGACGAGGAGACTGGTTGAATTAATTGTCTAAGAATAGCTGGCATAGAGGTCTTTCCTCCACTCACTGTGTGTTGAACTTTGTATAACTAGTGTTGAACTCTTTAGTCCTCAGCCCCACAGGCTGGACCCGAAAGACATTGAATTTTCTTGAATAATGAATTTGTCTATGAACTTTATGTCAGTTTGTTACCAGGGAATGAGCCTTGAATACTTCAAAGAGCAAGTGCAGCCCAATGTTTTTTACCACTTCTAAGCATAACACCTAACAATGGAGTTAGTTGAATGAGAAGTGGCTGCCTGTCATGTTTCAAGTGATGAGAGCGAAACAGACAGACAGGGAATACACAGTGTGTGCACATATGACAGTATGTCATTGGCACTGAGGCCAAACAGAATGGAGCCTGGCGATCCGATACAAAGAGAAGCCCAGAACCAAGACCGCATGTGTGAGGGAGTTTCTCTAGGGAGTAGTTAATGTTTCTGAAACTCAGCAAGCCCTCACGTGCCATGGGGCTGTGGGCTCGGGAGGGAGAAGGGGGGAGATAAGGGAAGAGAGAGAGAGAGGGAGGGAGAGATGGACATGCGCCATGCGGTGAGAAACTCCGCTGACTCATTGATTCATGATTTGTACAGTAGATATGACGAGTAGACACATTATCTTTTTGCACACTTCCACCAAATGCTTGCACGCTCTTGAGAATAAAACTCATATTTCATATTCACGCAAAAATATGACAACTCTATAATTGCTGGTGTCATGAGTGCTGGGAAATAAACATACATTGTAGAAACCCTGCTACGCAAACCTGGGTAAGGTTTTAAGAAATGTACATACTAGTACTAATATAAACACGTCTTTTTTTTAAATGTATTATTGGACAGAATTAAGCTAAAATGTTAAATGTCTACATACAAGCAGCCATCGTCTACCAAATCTTTGCCTCAATAGAATGGACAGTTATTATATAAATCAGGAACCATGATATCAAAGAAAACCAGATTACCAATCGGATCTGAACAATGAATGTGTTAAAATACTCACTCCTACTAATAAAGCAGTTTAACATGTATCACTCATTTTAATTCAACCTAATGTGACTCACTTTTGTACAACTATTTGCAATGTTCATTTAGTTTCATTCATAATTTCCTATATGATTTGACAGATTAATGTCTAAACCGATGGCATTTGTTTCCCCTCTTCAAAGGCAGTAGCTGCTGTGTTTAGTTTCCCTCTATACTTGTGTGACTTCCATTGCATGGTTAAAGCATACACCGTTTCTTCTTGACCTGAAGAGCATAACATAATTATCATGTGCAACTATGAGTCTGTTATTGCAATGCACCTAAAGTAAAACCGCAGGTCTTATTTATGACGATGGTATGGTGGAAAAAAGGTAGAATCTTGCCACTGCAGTCAACTATGGTCTGACATGCTTTCCCCGAGAGCAGGGGATTTTATGTACCGTATTTCATACTATATCACCTATCATTATGCTGAGTGGAGCAACTTCACTAATCCACAGTTTAGTCTCGGCCTGAGTTAAAGTGTTGCTAGCCGCTAGCACTAACACCTAGCAGAGGGAGAAGGGTATCTTTAGCATGCAGCAGTCGGCAGTTGCTGTTGATGCCTGCTCTGTTTCTCCCTCTGAGCCAGTGAGCTGGTGGCGACTGCTGCTGCTGCTTTTGGGATAAGGACAACTAATTAGCCAGAGTTCCTCTCTCTCCTCCTGAAGCAGCACAACTTCAAAGTCACTCTACGGTCCCCGAGCCCAGAGAGAGAAAGGGAGAGTGGGAGAGGAGGGGCGGAGTGCAGGAGGAAGGGAGATATAAGGGAGAGGAGGGTTAGAAAAGATGGTGAACATGAAGTTAGAACACTTTGGCTGGATATCTTGTGAGGTAGATGCTACTGCATTGCTACACTGTTTTTGATGGGGTGTTTTAGCGTGGTGAGGTTGCTTGTGGTTTGCCATCACATTTCAGTGGAGAAAAATGTGTGTGTGTGTGTGTGTGAGGGAGAGAAATAGAGTTTGGAGATGGACAGGCTAGCACTATAATTGCCCCCTGAAGCAAATAATTGAAGCGCTAAGGACATTGCATCTAAGAGCTGAGAACAACCAGCCAGCACCACAGCCAGGGTAGACAGCTGCATCACCTAGGCTGGCTTGAAAGGACAAGGATAAGGAGCTTTTCTCTCATTAACAAACAAGATCAATACTGTTTGAATGTGACTTTCCATCTATATATAAGGAACAATTGCATTTTCTATAGAATTGAATGGGACCATATCATATGTGTATCTGTAGTCTAAATAACCAAAGTAACATTCGGTGTGACTGAAAGAAGCGACGATTTTCGATGCACAGCGTCTAAGATCATAATTTAGGACTAAAAAGACAGAGAAAAGCAAGGCATAAAGGTTGGGTACACCAACCTAGAGGGATTGTGGTAGGCGGGCGAGGAGCAGAATGCCACGGCCGCAGATGAATCATACAAGGTCTAATCTTGTTATCCCGACACCTCGCTGACAGCACAGTAGCTTTCTTTCTCCGCCATCTCTACTCTTCCCCTCCTAATGATTATAGATTGGCCATTCTCTCCCATCTCTGTTGTGCCGCTTGTGGGTTGGTTATAGAAGTGCCTCCAACACGCACATGCTTAACTTTACGTTGTGTGAATACGTATCGGTGTGTCTTTGTGTGCATGTGTCGGTGCCGCGGCAGACACCCCTTAAATAAATGGGTTTCATATGTTGTGCCCCTGCGCGTTGATCCATCATGGTGCTGAGCCAGAAGCCAGGGCTTAGCACACAGTTAGATCTTAAGAGGCTGAGACTTTAGAACTACCAGCTCTGTTTCTCTGTTTCTCTGTTTGCTGCTTCTTTTACTAATTTCTGCCTGTTGAAGTATGTTGGCCTTCACTTGTAGGCTGCATTTTATTTTACAAAATAGTTTAATAAGCAAAGTATAATTCATTCATTTGGATTCAATACATGGTTGTAGATTTTCTTGTAAAATAAGGAGTATAATTACAGAAAGTTTAGTCACTCTTCCTTTTGTCACAGTCTTTTTCTCTCGGTCCCTTTTCCCTTCATAGCATTCTGTAGGAACCGAAATAATAAAAATGGATTCCCCCCGAACCTGTGAGGCCGTTCAAAGCCCTGTGGCCGTTATCAGTCAATATGAAGGTCACTCACCATTCTACATCCTAATTTGGTTCCCAATCACCCCTCCCAAGTTCCCAGTCTTTAATCGAGTGTCGATGAGGCTCTGCTGAAACGGAAGAGGACAATGGGTTTTACCTGCAGGGCACAAGACGCTTGGGGATCGTGGAGAAGTTTCATATCATGTTTCTTGTTAAATACCATTGACTGAAGACACCAAATATTGAGTTTTACACCGTTCAGCCTGGTAGTTTGGGGCCCAACGCGTCCTGTAGAGAGAAGAGTAAAACCGTTAGTGCTGCTGCTCACTGTGGTGAAAAACCTCATCAAACACACGCCGGGCTGTTTGACTGATTTTACCTCTCGTATGTCTTATCGAGATAAAACAGAGATGGAGTACAGACAAAATAATGAAACGGAGGATAGCAGAACACAAGATGTAACGGGATCCCCCATTGAGCTCGACAGGAGACAGACGGATGTCTAAACCGATGGCATTTTTTTTTTTCTCTTCTTCAAAGGCAGAAGCTGCTGTGTTGTCGGATAGATGAGAAAGCTTTGTTTGCTTTTTTTATTTGGTGTTTCCTTGGCGTTGCTGTTTTTTTTCTTCTTTTTCTTTTCCTTAGCGAGCAAAGGGCACTTTTTATCCAGTTCTTTTAGCCTTAAGAGAAGTGATGCTTTCATGGGAGATCAGCAAAGTTCCCCTTCCAAGTTTAGTTTCTTTTTATTGTCTGTTTATTTCTTTGTTTTGCACTGGGATTTCTTACCTCTTCATAATTCCTGTGGAGTCACTGAAGTGTATTTTCTTTCTTTCTTTTTTTATTCTCTGCAACTGGGTATTGATGATCATCTTTTCACCACCTTGTTTGATAATGAGTAGAGAGTGATAATTGATTAGGTACATCCTTTTCCCTTGAGAGCAAAACAGCACTCCATTTTTACTTTCAAATCTGTCTTTGCCATCTGTTTTTATATCATGTCGCTTCCACTTAAAGACGCATACTTAATTTTCATTTTCATTTTATGCTTGTGATTTTATAGTACTTTATTTTTGGCCTGCGTTCTTTATTAATGTGAGAAATTAACCTGCAGCATGTTGACCTTATCTTCTTTAATTGTGTGTGTGTGTGTGTGTGTGTGTGTGTGTGTGTGTGTGTGTGTGTGTGTGTGTGTGTGTGTGTGTGTGTGTGTGTGTGTGTGTGTGTGTGTGAGATGTCGTATGTGGCACTGTCCTAGAGATTTGTAATAGTAAAATTGATGGACAATGAAGTGTGTCACAGTTTATGTCATCTCACTGGCAACAGCAATGCTGTGATGTGTCTCTTCATATACATCCCGTCACTTGTGTGAGTGTGATTGTACTTGTGTGTGCAAGTCACGCATAGCATAAATGACACCATGAATGACAGCTCTGTGACCATTATCCAGTTGCTCAGAGTCAACAAAGACATATACACACACACACACACACCACTTATGCTTCTGTCTGTCCTCTCGATGCAGGCTTTGGTCTGTAATAGTCTTGCATCAGACAGGAAGGGTTGTGGGGTGAATCACAGCTTGTGATTCACTGCCAACAATGTTACTTACCGGCCCAGTAATACACACAAAGACTATGATTACATTGGAGATAGTTTAATGCGTATAAGCGAGGCACATACCTGATGATAATGATGCCCCAAAAGTATAATTTATCAACTGCATGCATTTCATGCACTGATCTCAAAGTGGAATTTACAGATACCAAGGTAAACAGGTACCAAATGTACCTCACAACATGTTTATATTGTAAAGGAGTTAAAGGATATAATAGTGGCATTGCACACATGTTGTATCTCACATTAATAAGTTACTTTGTATTGAGAACTTGTTGTCTAATGCTAGAAATGAATAAAGGTATAACATGCAGCATTTTCCTGAAAGATAATATTATACAAAATTATACAAAAATAATGATCACTTCTGAAAGTGTGTGCAGGCATCTGTAGAGACTCTGCCCTCGGCCTGTATTTTCTCTTCTTAGTTTGCTGTTTGCTGTTTGCGGTTCCTCAAATACCGCCGCTGTCACGCCCGTCAGCGTCTGATACCAGGGCACCTTTTAGCGTTCGTGGTACAAAGCGGCGGTAGTTGACGGCCAACGGGTTGTTACATCGCTGTGTGTTTACTTGTGCTGAGTGTGTCCCGACTCTCTCTCCTTCGCTGTGTCAGTTTGACCGAGCGCGGGAACATGTGCACGGGGCAGAGGAGGGACAGGGTGAAGCGTGCGATTCATTCATCCAATATCCGGCCACCAAGCCCCCTCCTGAAGGTTTAATGGCGCTCTGGAACATAACCGACGTGATACAATCAGAAATGAGTATTTCATAACTCTGATTCACTGCTTTTCTTTTAAGCTAATACTTCTCCCACTCTTCATTCCCACTCCAGCTGCCTGACCGGCTGCAAACAGCAACCGATGCTACACCGAATACCTTTTAAGTGTCACTTCACTACCACGTGCGGGGTTAATACTAATACCTTACTTATATTGTGTCTGGAACAAAGGCAGTTCTACCTTGTAAATTGTTTGCATGATCTCACAGAAGTAGAGTTACTCCCCTGTATTTAACACGTGTATTAAGAAATGTACACACTACACTTTTTTTATTTATCCCCATGGGGAAATTCTTCTGTGCATTTGTCCCATCCTTAGTTATTAAGGAGCAGTGGGCTGCAGTGAAGCCCCCGGGGAGCAACTCAAGGTTCAGTGTCTTGCTCAAGGACACTTTGACATGCAACTGGAGCGGGGATAGAACCAGGAACCTTGTGGTCATGGGACGACCACTCTCCCCCATGAGCTACAGCCGACCCAAAACCTCTTGATGCTGTTAACTAGCGTCCTCATGCCTCGAGCATTACGCGCAGGCCACACTAATGTGTGAACTAGGCATACAACTTGTAGATGTTGTAAATAAATTAGCTCCGACGTGGCAGAGTTAATGAGTTTGAGATGGATCCTGATGCATATTTGGGCTTTTGGGGTCAATGTGTTGAACATCTAAAGCAAGACACTTTTAACTTCTTCAGCTCCTTCATCTACATCCCTGTGGGAGTTGTTTGCTAATGACTGTGTTGTGCAACACACTTTCAAGAACACTCTCTCTCTCTCTCTCTCTCTCTCACTCTCTCTTCATATCTCTTCCTCCCTCTCTCTGTCTCTCTCTCTCTCTCTCTTCCTCTCTATCTCTCTTTCTCACTATTTCTCTCTCTGTCTCTTCCTATCTCACTCTCTCTCTCCCTCACCCTCTTCTCACTCACTCACATGCTGTAGATGCCCACAAACACAAGCGTGTAAATCCATTCAAGCACTGTTTACTTTTGCACATATAGTTTGCCGTTATTGGGGTAAATTAGTATTCATCCACAGAACCATCAGAGCACAAGAGTGAGCCTTTTATGTGTCAAAGTGTAACACATAATTAACAAGTGCGGAAGCTAACAGAAGTCCCAAATTAAATTATTAGAGGTATTTTTTAACTTATTTACAAAGTTTCGAGATAATTTGGGTTGTCTCAGTTTACCAGTTGTACCTCCTGACCTGTTGCCTGTCCAGTATTGACTCCTCTGCCCGGCTAACTATTGACCAGGCTCATGTGTCAATGAATAGGCCATGAATTCATACGTGGAGATAATTAGTGGAGTGGGAGAATCACTGTTGGCTAATTAGTACCTTCTGCCTGAAGTATTGCAGCAAATAGTTTTCAGTGTGTGTGTATTACTCACTTTCTTTGTTTAATTTGTTTTCACATAACTTTACATTCACTAAAACCGGTAACAATGTTGTGGTTCACTTAGATTAGCTTGTGTTGTCTTTTATAGTCAGGCAATCAATCAGTCATCATCAATCAACTGGTTTAGTTTTATTCTCCACTTAAATTGCCAATCATCTCAATGTTTTCATCAATGAATGCCTCACATGTACATCACATTTTTCTTTCTATCTTCCTTTTATTTTCAAAGGAATGCTCTGAGTTAGGCTGAATCATTTAACCAGCCAAATGTACATTGGCAGCAAAAAAGGAAACCATACGTTCTGCCAGATAAGGCAGCAGATGTCATTTCATATTTATTTCTGTTTTCACCTGGCATATAGGAGACAATTCCATCTAAACTCACATGCAAATATAGACGACTGTAGATTATTAGATTTACACTTTTATAACTGCTATAGATGACCTGCAGATCAAATCATTATATTCAGTTCTGCACACTCTCTCCAGTCTGTGAAAACCAGTTCATTAATTCACATTTCACATCTCCACACAATCCAAGGTGACCTTACCAAACCTCTCACATAAAATATCCCTCGCTTAGGGAGTGAGTGACGCAATGGACGAGTTGACATTAAGACACTTCAATCGGCCAACACATAAACATGGCGGCCAAAGGGATCCACTGCCTGTCCGTCACTGATAAATCACTCATTCTGTACATGGCTTAGGCACAAAGACATGCACGGCCACGTACCGCTATACACAAAGACACACACCTTTTACCCTCTCCCAGCCTGTCCCACTCCGTCCCACCTTGCTGTATGTTTGAAGAGGTTCATGATTATACCCTTTGACCCGCGGGTGTGGAGGATCTCTGTCATTAGACTCTATTATGACCAAGGTTATCCAGGGACATGTCTGTTAGTGTGAAATGATGTGGCCTGCCACTGGTCTAAGTGGCAGCCTGATGGGTCTGTCAGCAGCACAGGCACACGTCATTGACATGATTAGAAAGATAGAATGAGAGAAAAAGAGAATAAATGAAGGATTGAAGAGGAGGAGGAGTGTCAGAATTGGTCTTGGATGGGAAGGGGGTAATGAGGAAGATTTTAAAGGGCGGGAGATGGATAAAGGATAAGGACTAGCGAGCGAGCAGAGACTATGTCCACATCGATTTACATGTCTCATTGCATTGATCAAACTCCCCCGTGTAGGGAATTTACCTCCTCTTCACAAAGGATGACTGATGCAGTGATTATCAGAAAAAACTGCTGCAGAGTGTGTTTCGTTGTGTTTGTGAGGTCCACAGGGTGGAGGGGAAAGTGATAAACAGAGAAGGATGAAAGTAAGAGAAATATTTTTGGCTGGAATAGAATTACACAAATATGATTTGATTTAGTTTTTTGTTTTGCTCTCAGTGGGACTAAGCAGTGGGAGATAACACAACTACCTAATATGCACGCTCCCTCACACAATACTGTTAAATCCATTGTCCTGAGCCTTCTCTGTCAATTTTTATACCAATTTTGGATAAGCAGGCTCTCTTAGGAACACATGGTAATATCATCTTGAAGGTAGGAGCCATGCCCTGCAAACCAAGTAGAGGAGGAGCTCCTGCACACACTTCTTGGGACCAGGGGTTTGACTGTGTGTGTGTGTGTGTGTGTGTGTGTGTGTGTTTGCCCTTGAAACTGATGTCCATCCTTCCCAGTTACAAAGACTGACATACAGCACTCTACAAACACTAAACTCCTCGGCATTTACATGCATGTGTAAGCATGTGCATAAAGACACACACATGCGCGCATACACACCAGCTTGGCTACCCTCTGTTCCTGGCAGAAAACACAGATTCTGCCCTACTAGCTCGCTGACCGACATATGGGTGGATGGATGGAGGTGGCTCGTGGCTTGCCGTGATCAGTGGCGTGTGTGTACAGTGTGTTTGCATCATGCGTTAATGTGTCCACATGTCACAAGTATGAATGGACGACGAGCTGACTGGTTTTGTCAGTGAGCCAGTAGCCAAGCTGTGCCGTCTCCTCCCCTTCTGCTCACTGACAGTTGGACCCTCATCTCCTTTTCTCTAGCCATTGCCCAGTCCACCTTATTTCTCCTTCACCCATATGTTATCTGATATGGTTTATCTACGCCCACTCCCTGCGATATTGACTTCTTTTTTTTTCTTCTTTTATTTGCTAAATGTCAAATCAAACCAATCAGATACAATTTACAATGGAAAGTAAACTGCAGAAAAGAAGCCCCAAAAGGGTGTATTTACAATGTCTTCAATTAAGATTATAAATAATATAAATGAATAAGAATGTTTAGGACTTTGAAATATTTCAGTTTAGACTACTATATTTTATTGAAAATGTACCTCTGCTAGTACAATGTTGAGGAAGATGAAGATTATATGAATGTCTGGTGTAACATATTACACTAGTTTGTAAAATGTCCTATTCTCAATTATTTCACTTGTTTGAGATTCTAACAAAAAGGAGGAATATTTTATGTAGGGTTGTTGTATGAAAAGTCAGTAGGTCCTTAAGGGTCATAACGAGTCATAACACCATCAGTCAGAATGTACACTTTAAAAAAATGCTGTTATTAACTGTATGTGAAGCATTTAAAACTGCTAGAAAAATGGTATAAATATATTAATTGTTTTCACCTGCTATAGATATTTTGTCTGTAATGTTCTTTCATTGACTTGATTGTCACATGCTTTTAGCTGCTCACATTGCCGCCTCATTGCTTTACCTGTTATCATGTCTCTCTCCGTGGGCTGTTTGGTGTACGCCGCTGCTGATAAGGTTATTCTTTCCCCATGTTGTGTTAATTAGCAACAAAAGAGGCTGCAAGACTCAGGGGGGTACGAGCTGGCACTGCCACTGTGCTCTCTTTCTGTCTGTCTCTTCGAAATGTATCTTTTCCATTGCAGAGAATTACATGGCTTATGCTTCATCCCTCTCACGTTCACTCATCTTTCCTCCGACTCTTTTGTTTTTCTATCCACTCAGGCGCTCTTGCATGCACGGTAGCTCCCATGTTAGCATAGCCACCCACTTTTTTTTATCTGACACACATGGCTGCCCTGTTGACTTTGATCCTCAGATCTCAGTATCAAGGGACCATTCACCCGCTCGCCTCGGGGAGGTGACAGAAGTGTCTGTGTTTTCCTTCTGTTTGCGTGAGACAGAAAGGGAGCGAGATGCAATAAGTGGAGAGTGAAAGATGACAGAGCCTGTGATCCAATATTTTCCCCTCTGAGATTTTGAGATGGTTTCTCTGTTCGGCTGCTCTGTGACATGTGTGACATGAATCTAATCTCTTTGCATCTTTGTTGTCGCCTGCCTCCAAGCCACAGCGATGACACTATTGATGTCGCCAGTCATATATTTGCTCGTCCATTCAGCCATTCAGATCCAGGGCTGTAATTTAAAGAATCAATAGCGAGCTGATGGAACTGCTAAACTGTCTACAATCCTTTGAATTTGAAGTGACACAATATGCTTTGCCTCATTTGTCTGTGGAGTCCTTCTCTCAAGCATAGTTTCCCTTTTCTATTGTACCTGCAAATTACACCATAGTTACAGAAAAATCAGACGTACTTTCAAACATACAAATTAAATTCCAGGTTTATGAGAGTGCTACTCTAGCTTTTTATATGGAAGAAAATAATACAGTTTCCTTGAGCATGGTAGTAAGACATTGTGTGTTTTGTGTGTGTGGTTATCACCTTAAAAGGAATTACCACTGTTTCAACATATTGATCCATTTAGTGTGGCAGGATATGACACTGATAGGGAACCCTGTGTGTCAAAGCATTGCCAATCAGCCCACCCACTAATAGGCTCCTGTTCTGAGATATCCTGCTAATGATGTCGACTCCACAACCACTGTACTTTACAAAACAAATTATCTCCCTGTCAAATAGCTAATTTGGGTTAGTGTCAGTCCTCGCAATTTCGTTCGCCTCTGGTTTTTGATGAGGTGAGGTTTTTTCTACCATTTTCTTCCTCTCATAACCCTGTTTGGTTTTGGAAAGAGATAATTGGCAATATATTGCACTAGTGAACACACGAAGAACACAAGAAAGATGAGAAGAGCAGGTGTGTGTTCATCTGACCAACCGTCCATCTGTCCATGTGCTGCTAATAAAGGCTTAATGAAGTGCCATGGCGATATGGGGGGAGCCGTCCACACTCACAGATGTTAAACTTAATGAGAGAGTGTGGAGTCGTGTACAGAAGCCAGGAAAGCAGATGACCACCTGGCATTTGCACTGGCATGAAGTTATGGAGGTGTCGAATGTGTGAGTTTGAGGCTTTGAATAGCGGTGAGCAAACAGTTAGTCACTGTGCACGTATAAAGGCATTGTTGTTGGGCTTTTCCCATCTGCAAACGGAAGCAAATGGAAATGCATTGTCAGATCTCTTCTTTTGACAGGTAATCATAGGCAATTTAAGGAAACTGTAGAGCAAAGGTTGCTCCACAGACTTACATGAGTGTGTTAATCATCGGCTAATCTTGCAATAAGCAGGCAGTTGTACAGTTAAGTCTTCACATTAAGCCTCATTTCTCTTATTTCAATTAACCAAAAGGAGGCGCTTAGAGGAAGCTTAAGAAGCCAGCTGCTGGCTCTGTAGCATTTCGACAGCTCATCTCTCCCTGAGTCCTGGGCAGCATTAGTCTCTCTGCAGGGAGCCCTGCTGCCAGCTAGCTAGCTATCCACCATGGGCTCATTCCTAACAACACACCTTAGCCTCAGGTGAGAAAGTGGCCCGCTGTACTCCCACTGATAGCGCTCATTAGTCTCTGGATTAGCCCTGATCAGCCCCAGCCGTTACTCCCACTGATACTCCATGCTAATGCTAATTACGCATTTACCACTTTACCCCTTCTAGACAAGCAGTGTGCCTGGCTGTGCCTCGCTAAAAGTCCCGTGACTTTCTTCTGTGGCTGCGGCTTCAACACCAGTTTGCGCCACAATGCATTTTCCTTTGCAGTGACTGAATGTAAGCTCATTCAGCAGTTTTTTATCTCACACTTAATAAAGAGTGGAGATGGGGATGCTGCTACTTGGGCAGGAAATGTGTGTCAAGATCGGGTACAAGTCCTGAGCTGACAGTAGGCTAATCACTAATACAAGCTGTTCTGAAATGAAAAACAATGTGAGAGCATAATTAAGGGGGAGAACCTGATTTCACGCCTGGTCAAGCATACAACTTTGTGGGAGTTTCACAAAAGCAGAGTTAGCTGGCAAATCAGAGCTTTGACTTCATTCCACAAAAGTGTTCATAAAGTTGAGCTATGATGAGTGTGACATTAAGACAGCGTGAAAGCTGTCACAGGCAAGTGACAAACGGAAATTGACTTTGATGATATTGAGTTGAGGCACAGGAGCCTTTAACTCGCACTGTCCTTTCATCTCCATCATTGTCAGTCAAAGCCAGACACAGAGGGTGGTGCAGAGGATGGACGGGAAAGGTGGAGGAGGAGGATGAGCAGATAACCGCAAGCAGAGCAGGAGAGCAGCACAGGGGGCTGAAGATTAGCGGTGGCTTCTGTCGAAGTGGGATCCATGCTGATTTCCAGAGTGGTACACGCTGACTACAGCTCTCTGGAGATGCTGACACAAATCCAAACTGATCTGCCTGATTTTGGTGAAATGCAGCTCTCACCGGTACACTGTATATGTCTCTCAGCAGCTCTGTCAGCAACAGAACTTAGAAACCTGTGTGGACTCAGCCGTCTGCTGGAGCTGGACACAGTGTCGTGTTCAAATACTGTGTTCTTCTTCTGGGAGACGTTGATGTACCTGAGTGGACACTTTGACCCCAATTCACCCGCAGGCTGGTACTCTGAGTGGACAGAAATGTTCAAATGTGGGATGTCTGTCTTTGACAGGTTATACTACTTCATGCTTCTTATCAAACCAAGCTGATTTTATGTTCACCCTCAAGCAAACCACTGGACTATGAAATGTAATTGCAAAGCACTCAGCTCAACTTGTTTTGAGAGAGAGAGGAGAGGACACACTTTTTGAAAGATAAGGCACACACAACCTGTTTTCCTTCAGTGTTTGAAGCAAACTACATTTTCCACCTGAGATAGCAGGGCTTGCTGCCCTGGATGCCAACCAGTGTGGTCAAAGTGTATCTCTGTCCTCTCTGTTCACAGGAAGTGTCAGTCAGCTCCTTTCATTGGTTCACTTATTCCTGTCTGCTGGTTGTTTGAAGTATTATTACAGATTGCGGCCTCAGATTTGTCTCTCGAACGGTGACCTTCACAGGTGACCTGAGAAAACAATTGGAAAGAACTCATCACGGGCTATTTTAGGGTCAGTCGGTTTTGTCTCCCGTGTACTTCAGTTTTGGCAGCAGTGAGAGGAAAGATAAGATAAGATAAGATAAGATAAGATAAGATAAGATAATCCTTTATTAGTCCCTCAGTGGGGAAATTACAGGATTACGGCAGCATTTCTCACAGTAATAAGTACAAAACAAATAGTATAATAAACAGTAAACAGAAATAAGATAAAAGAGTAAAAACAAGAAGAATATTATATATACAGACGGAGTAGAAATAGAATAAAGTGTATAACATTTTTAAAAAGTACTTAAACGTATTAGTATTGCACAACTGGGCTAAAGTAAGTGCTGTTCAGTGCGAAGTCCAAAGTGTTTGTGGCCTACTGGGAGCTCAGCTTGTTGTGCAGCCTGACAGCAGCGGGGAGAAAGGACCTGTGGTACCTCTCCCTCAGACACCGGGGATGAATCAGCCGGTGGCTGAAGGAGCTGTGCAGCGCTGCCAGAGTGCCCTGCATGGGGTGGGAGGGGTGGTCCATCAGGGACGATAGCTTGGCCATCATCCTCCTGTCCCCCACCACCTTCACAGTATCCAGAGGACACCCCAGCACGCTGCTGGCCTTCCCCACCAGTTTGTCCAGTCTCCTCCTGTCAGCTGCTGTGATGCCGCTGCACCAGAAGACCACTCCATAAAAAAAGTTGCAGTGTAAGAGGGTGGATTAGGACAATTGGTCCTAGAGTGTTTTTAGGATCTGTGTTGATGTTACACTAATCAAATCTCTTTTTTCTCCCTCTGCCCTCCTCCCTCTTTTCCTACCTATCCCTCTGTCATACAGGTGGAGCGAGAAATAGCTATTCTGAAGCTCATAGAACACCCGCATGTTTTAAAGCTCCATGATGTCTACGAAAATAAAAAATACTTGTAAGTATCACCAGTGAATTGTGGTTTTGAGTCATGCTAAATAATATTAAATCCTAAACCTACTGCACACACTAAATGATTGTTTGTATGAAAACTTTTGGGGCTCACCGATATCATTATCGTCAAGTGCTCTTTTGAATGCCAGAACAGTCTGTACGATGCCACACATTGTTTTTTTGTCGGCTCGCAGATTGGTGTATTATGATTCAAGGGCAAACATCATAGCCTTGGAGCGGCAGATACTCCATTAGTATTGGCATGAAGCGTTTAATTTGGTCATGCACGCTAGGGGGCCACTTATGGGGGGAAGATGTCTCCCTAATGTAAACACCATCACACGCTTATCAGAGGCAACACCATTGCATTAAGAAACATTAGCCATGGAGAGTGGCAGCCGCATTGGGCTGCTGCAGCAGGCGCGCAAGCACACAGGCACACATACAAATCTATTAGTGAACCTTAAAAGTGGTGAGTGACAAGCCCATAAGTAGCTTATAGTAGCCCTCTTGATCTACACAGGACTTTTGGTCAATTGCATTCAATTAGTTCTCATCTTGAGCTCACAGGCCAAATGGAATTGGACATGCAGTACTGTACATGTCATCCTTTGAAATGAATAGCAGAATGTTGTGATTCATGGTATAATTGGATTATTAGAATCACATTTTGTGCCCATTGCTTCATCCCTTTTGACGTCGGGTCACTAGCGTCACAAGAGACACATTGCTTTACATTTGAATCACCAGTGCCTTTAGTACAGTCACCAGTGCCTTTAGTACATCTCAGTACAAATTACATCAGTGAGGTAAGTCTGAAATGAAAACTGCTTAGATTGTTACTCGGATATCTGCACTTGAAAGCCAATAAATGATAGACAAACTGTATGCTTTTGAGCTAGTAGTCCTACAGCTATTAAGATTTATTATGCTGCTGGCACAGATCCCACTGCAAGCTGTTTTAAAATGGTGTGTGTGTGTGTGTGTGTGTGTGTGTGTGTGTGTGTGTGTGTGTGTGTGTGTGTGTGTGTGTGTGTGTGTGTGTGTGTGTGTGTGTGTGTGTGTGTGTGTGTGTGTGTGTGTGTGTGTGTGTGTGTGTGTGTGTGTGTGTGTGCGCGTGTGCGCAAGAGGTGAGGGGGAAGTGGAAGGCGTTTGATACATAGCCCACCAATATTTTATTTATGGATATTTCATTGCTCGAAATGAATGACTGATCACATCATGATGTTGATATAAATTATGCTTTTAAGAATGAAAAATGGTCAGGAATAAAAAAGCTCAATAGAGACCATAACACAGAAAAGTACACTCGCTTTGTAATAGTGCTACTATGAGCTGATTTATTTCAGATTTCTGCTGCAGTTTGGAAACCAGTAATAAAATAATGAATTCTAACATATGCAAGACCAAGTTTTTTAAAAGACCTATTAGTATTTGCCAAGCTAGCATTGGGAAACCTGTGAGACCAAAACTGTCCAACATTCACTCGATTCCGACATCGCTTGTTATTATAGTAGAAACAGTCAATCATTGATACTTGTATGACGATGTAAGAGCAACGTTTATAGCATTTAAGTTTCAGTGATACATCAATAATTTAGTATTGCACTTCATTACATTTTGGTTAAATTGTGTCAAAATCTATGCAGTATAGGCTGAGATATCCTGATCTGAGTTTGGGTCAAGCTCTACATGCACTGGATCCAACAATTCCCATAATTCAATTCGTTAGCATTTCTTTATTAGACCATCCCAACCTTATAAAAGTCCACTTCGTTAAAACTCTACACCCATGCTTTTTAACTAATGTGTCAATGTTGAAATAACTCTGGTGGTATAACTAGTTTTTTGTTGGCAGCTTTTACAAAGCTCCTTTTCAGAGCTGTTTTAATTGGCTACAGATGAAATGTAAACTGGTCGGTAAAATCAGAGAAGTGCCACTATTAAAATATATATCCAAACAAAACATTTAAATTATAGTCATAGTATGTAGGAAACTGTTAATTCTGAATGCAATGTTCATGTTTTTTATCAATGTATTAATGTGTGTTGACATACTGTTAAAGTAGCCAAAGCTATTTTTTTTTTTTTAAAGCCAGCTTTTGAGTTTTTAAGGGTTGTTTAGTGAGCACATGCTCTGTGGATGAATACAATATGCAATACTGTTGGACTAATCAATAAAATAGCTTGAAGATACATAAGCAGGGAGGGAGATAGAGAGCAGAACAAGAGTACTTCACCGCCTCTCTGAGTTCCAATTTGTCCTAGTGAAGAAAAAGGGAGTTTCAGTTCAGGATATACGAGCAGGCCGGTCTGGAGCAGGGGCAGGGCAGCGCTCGCTTTCAGCCCACAGATGGAGCTTGAAGGTCTGGGCCAGCAGAGATTAATCTTCTCCCTGTCCCCTTGAAGTCCTAGAGCAGGCTTTCTCCCCACAAGCGCAGCCACACAGGCTCAAAGGCCAACTGAAGAATGACTGTAGAAAATGTCATGGCAGGCACCATTGTATGGGTGCATGTTTGAGGAAAGTAAAAGAAGAAAAAACTTACAACACGAGCACTGCATATGTATAGCATTTTTTTTCCCCCCAATATCTCTTTCTCCCTCTCTTTTATCTATTTTGCTTGATTGACCGAGTGCCGAGACAAAAACTGTCACAGAAGCTTACATACAGCGTCTGTACTTTCGCCAACTGTATAAGCTCCTAAATCCCTTATGTCAAAGAGCTTTTCACGCAACTTTTTTTCATTTTTTTTGTATTGTAATGCAACTTTGTCATCCCTCTGATTCCTCCCATCTGAAGGTAAAGGGTATATTGTATCAGAACCCTTCACATACATGTGAAACACACTGACTGTGGGAACAGCTTACAGATGACACAATGACAAATATACTGTCAACAGGATAGGATTCTGGGGGTAAACCAGCTGTAAGGGAACTATTTTTACCGCATTGGTCCAGTTCTTACGGACTTCTGAGGTCAGGAGCTATTTCAGGGTCCTTCTTGCCAGTGACATCTTTATTTTATACGTGTGCATTTTTTATGCTGCTGTTCTCCCTCTTCTATTTGCATTTCATGGACGGATGTTTTCCTTTTTCTCTCTCTCTTTCTCAGGTACCTTGTGCTAGAACATGTGTCCGGTGGTGAGCTGTTTGACTATTTGGTGAAGAAAGGCAGGTTAACACCTAAAGAGGCCAGGAAATTCTTCAGACAAATCATGTCTGCCCTGGATTTTTGCCACAGTCATTCCATATGGTAAGTGAAATGCCAAAATACTCGTTGACTAGCTGCTAGTAACGTGTATGTTGGGAATTGTTGGACTAAGTTAATGTGTATATGAAATATCAAAGTCGGATACATTAATTTCCACTCTTTAAATCACAATAAAGTTGACTTCAGTACACAGAAATTCTGGGACACAGTCGTGCACTAAGACAAGTTTACCATGCCGTTTAAGACATGTTTCACATGAATATCGGCGGGACTTGGGTTTAAACCTTAAGAATCACATTCACTTTCTGAATAAAGCCATCATATACATTTAAAAAGACCAATAAACAATTACCCAGGAGGTGTAACAACGTCAATTTGGTTGTCATACAACATTGAACAAATAATGAGTTCCCAAATAATGAATTATAAAAAGACACAGATTCTTCCTGAAGTGAATCTACAATCTAAATGTCAATCAGTTTATTCATGGATTTGGGGCGCAGTTAAGTTTTCAAGCCAATGATTCAATATGGAGATTATGGGACTGAGAAAACTTTCTTTCTGAAAGTTTCTATTTTAACATCCAGTTTAAACAGACTCTTTTGTTAGCACACAGTGCATTTCCTTTGTTGGGCTTTGCTCAGTGTTGAGTCATTGTATTTGTTGAAATTAGCTTTCAGATAGTTACTAGTGTGATGCATTGTATTTAGCTTCAGGGGGTAATTTAACTGTTTACCAGCTCATCAACTAGAGGCGATCATATATACTTCAGAGTGTGTGTGTGTGTGTGTGTGTGTGTGTGTGTGTGTGTGTTTCTTGTATCCATTTGTGATCCTAAAGCAGAGAGTGTATGCTTCTGCTCTGCATCCAGAACAAGGACCACAGAACAGAACGCGTTCAAAGGAATCTAGTTTTACCTTTTTTCACAAGTTGAACTCAAGGGAAGACGAGAAAGGAACACAAATAAAATTTCAAACAACTAATAGGTCACAAGAAAAGAAGAAACCATGTACAAGGATGTTTAGGATGGCTGACCATAGGTGCTAGGCAATGGTTGGTCATGGTCGCTAGAAAAAAAGGTTTAATTCCAATCCCTAACGTAAACCAAAGTGGTCTCCTTTTTCTTTTTTTACAAGATTTTCTGGCAGCGATTAGAGACCAGATCAAGGGTACTACTCCAATTGCATTATTTAGAAGAATTTTGAGATCACTAACAATTAAAACTTGGTCGTTATGCGGCACAATACGAGGTTGGTTCTGCTGCTCGCACCACTGTCATATTCACAGACAGGCCTCAGATTGAAAACAGTAAGATATCACCTTAAAATGCAGAGATGGTTTTATGGTGTGGCATGACGATTGGTAGCCTGCCAGTCAATGATGTCAATAAATGTGATTCCATCATAATTCCATTGTGGCTGAAAGCGCTGGAGGGAGAGAGGCTTGTCTACTCGTCTTAGCATAGTTTAGTATACTTGAAAGTTTCCTGGTTAGCTTCCTACTGATGATGACGGGAAGCTAGTAAAAAGGGTTAAATATTCCCTAGAACCTGGTGTAGAGTACTGAATGCCTGGGAGACATATTTGCATAATGTTGCACGGCAATTATAAGGAAATAATTAAACAGATTTGTCATGGAATGATTGGGTACGGTTTCATTTTTGTGATTGGATATGCTTTGTATTTTTGCGGAATAGTTTATAGAAGGGACAATTACATTATGGCTGCTGCTATTTAATAATAAAAACATTGTGGTGGCGACTTTTTCTATATCTGATTATGTTGGGACGATGCACATCAGTTTATTCTGTAAACTATCAAACAGGTAGTTAGTTGATAGAATCCATCTTGAATTCTCAGAGAGAATTCAAAAATAAAATAATAACTTTTGCACCATTGGAAATAGAACAAAATGGTCCCACCTAAGGGAATGGAAGTTAGAGATATTGTATCAGTCTTTGTAAATAACTGACTGTGAGAAGAACAGATTAGGCCAATTAAGAGAACGCATCTGGGACTGAAATGAAGTGCTTGCACATACATAGATTACACATACATAGCTCATTCGTAGTAACATTCACTTGCAGATTTCCCTCCGTTCCTGATTTTTCTTTCTGTCTTAGAAAATGAAATCATGTAAATTGATCATGAGGAGGATTATTTTACCAGCCCTCCTCCCAAACGCAATTACAAGCAAACAAGCAGCCCTTCTCGCCTCCCTTCTATTGGAAGATACCAGCATCCCCTCAACAAAAAGCATTTCTGCAATCATTTCCTCCATTTCTACTCGTCTGCGTAGGGGACCTGCACATGCCATTAGAAGTGATCTTTTTTCCTCTGAGTCACCGTGCACAGGGGGGTAAACGCATGCTCCTTAACCCTCCTTTCCTGCACACCTCCCATTTTCACTTCTTCTTATTGCCTCATGCTTCCGCCCACGTCCTATCCCCAAATATCTTTCTTGAGCCAGATAGATGTAAGCATAGAAGTGAATGAAAGAGCGTAGAGGGCTGTTTATGACTCAGAGTTTCCGCTGCCTGATTCAGATCGCACTCAGATTTTTTTTTTTTCTTCTTCTTTTCATGTGGAGGAAGAGAAAGGGGAAAAAAGTAAGGCACACGGGGATAGCTGACGAGGGAGATGAGGCAAAGATAGCTAAGGAAAAAAAACAGACATAGGGAAAGGCATCGTCAGTAGGAGATAGTTAGAATGAATACTGAGGAAGTGAAGGGAAAATCTTCATTGTATAATAATATAGATCCAGGGTCTAAACTTTCGCTCTTTCCCCTGTAAGATTTGTTCAAAGCTCCGGGTCCCGTGGCCACAGGAAATTCAGGATTCAATGAGTTAAAGTTTAACAATATTTAATGGCAAAGATAATACTCATGTAGCGTTCACGATCGTGGGGCCAGAAAGGAGGAACTCTCCACAGACTGACTGCAGCTCCCAAGGAGCAACAGACCGGGGCTGTCTCGAGTCCTCCAGTCCAGTAGAACCATGTTCCCCAGCACGTTAGTATGGTCATGCAAATGAATTCACACCTAAGGGTTAGTTCTATTGGTCAGTTCAAAGGATGCCGCCGTTCTGTTCGCTAAGCTAATTAGTAAATAGGCGGGGTCAAAGTGCACACATCCGGTCAGGGACCGGAAGTTCCCCGTCAAAATAAAACCTACTATCCTGCCTTCAGAATAAAAGCAACATATCAGGTTTCAATCGGCATCCATTTTAACTATTGTCTAAACAATAAAACATTCTCATGCATCATACAGTTAATCATTACATTTGTCATTAACAAACAGAATAATAAAACAGTGATCCTCTCTTATGTTTCACAATACATTCCTCCAGAATATTCCTCATAATATCCCAAATTAATGATCATAACATTCTTTATGTATTAATTTAAAACATAAACTTTCTTATCTACATGTGCAAGTATATATAAAATCCACTACAACTCAACACCCCCTCACTAAGAAATGTCTTGTGTTTGGATAATATTAATAAAGTCAATTCCAATGTGAGATCTGCAATGACTCAGATACAGAGAGAGCCTAATTGACAGGCCACAACCCACATGATGATAGTTTATTGATCCATGTGAACATTTCTCTTTCAATCCCTCTGCAGGAATGTCAAAGGTCAGGGTCAGACCAGCTCTCCTAAAGCTGCTTTGGAAACAGTTGTTGCTCATACTGAAGCGTTCAAAGGCCACAATAACAACGTGGATGTCCCAAAGATAGAGGATAATAATGCAGATAATTTACTTCATTGTTTACCTCAGAGGGAATCCACCACACCAGCTCCGGCTGCATCTAGTCAGTTTTGACATTCAACAAAATCCACATGTGCTACACAGTAGACACTTTCCAGAGAAGTCCATGTGGTAGTCTGCCCTACAGAGACAGAATGATTGAGAAGAGAAAAGCTTTTCCTCGTGCACTTTACATGACGATTGTGTGCTTTTTACCCAGCGCTTGAACCATATGAACAGATGAGAAGTGAATTGGCATTTGTCGTCATCTACACATTTGATTACCTGTTTACTTCACTTGAACTTACCGTAGAAAGCCCTGTATGCTCTGATTTCCCGTGATAACCCTAATGCACAATGTCTCTATTCTCATGTGAACAATGGAGGTATATTGTTCTGGTTTTTTTCAGTGTTTCTGAAGCCGCAGTGAGACTGTACTCAGAATATGTCACACGAGCTGGGGTTTGACACTAAACACACCCCTGTCCCCGCTGGCCATTTCGTCCAGATGCTCCCATTACACCATTTTGTCATATGGTGTACAAGCAGATATTTTCTTTCACCAATGTTGGTATTGGCATGAGCAAACACACTTACAAACCATCCACACAATAAGAAGCAGGATTTCACCCTGACCACAACTCACGCTGTCCTCTTTCTCGCCCCTTCTCTGTTGGTTTAGTAATGACTTTAGTCTTTCCCCTTGTGACCCAGTTAACAACCCCATGTCTGTGCGTTCAATACAAAGTGAATGTGTGTAGGTAACATATAACGATTATCTGTCACATAAAGTGTCTCCAATCATCCCACCAAGTAAGGCACAGATTGCTAGTGCACCTTGGAAGAGAGCCCTGTCCCTTAAGCCCAAAGCTTTAGTCCCTTTTATCCCTGACACTGATTATTTCCGCCACCTTCGAGTGCACAAACAAACATCTGGTCCAGAAGTCGCATTAAACCCACACAGTGGCATAATCATGCAAATCATCCATATCCACATTTACGCTCTCACTCTGTGTCTCCCACACTCTCCCGCCGCCATTAGCGGCTGCATTTTTCTCTTCCAAGGGCCTGGAGAGCTTCTGTCCACATCCTCACTTGCTCATAGCTCCACAAAGCCTTTTTTCCACCACGTCATATGTAATTGTATATTGGAATAGTGAAAAATATTGGGATTTAGCTGATTTTTCTTTAAATTATTTATATATTATACTTAAAGGAACAGTGTGTAGCATATATGGGGGACACATTGGCATAAGTGGAATAGAATATTAATAACTTTGATTTCTTCTGAGCTGTTTGTATCTACATTGGGGAGCCGGTCTTCTTTACAGGGCTGGCGGCCATGTTTCTACAGTAGCCCTTAACAGACAAACCAAATACTGGCTCTACGAAACGAAGGCTTCTGTTAGTTGCAATCTGGTATTGTATTTTGGTATTTTTTGACTAAACTAGTGAATACAATAATTGAATTTAATCCAGGTATTCTTTGTCACATTGATTCACAAATGGCATGTAAAATCAATATTGGTACATCAGTGGAGACAGTGAAGCAGAATCCAGATCTGCCTCGAACCGTGTGCCACCGTCTCACTTCCTTTCACTCGGTGTGTTGTCTTCAACAGTTTTTTACTCCATTTTCAGTTGGCGCACTAACAAAACCGTAGAAACCTCAGACTCAAAGTTAAACAATGTTTACACTTGGCTGTGGTGAAAAAGGAAATCCAATAAAAACCAAATGCTACAAAGTGCAGACATAGACGATAAATGATGCCGTACATGGAGCATGTGACTTATTTATCACTCAAACTTCTACTCCACCGATGAGACAAGAAAACAGCGACAGGTGTGTGGACTGACGAGGATGCTATAACCTTCCTCAAATTAATACATGAAACAAACGTAGATGCAATATTTCCACTTTGTTTTCCATCGTTTGAGGTTTGACTGACGCTTTTCTAATTATGGCATCTTGTTGTGTGCTTTCCTTCTGCAACGTTGGAATGGAAACTTGCCACTAGCTGTTTACCTCGACGCGCCCAACTCCTCGTATTAGCACAAAGGCGGATGGAAACGCGCACACACACACAACACACTTTCTTTGTTTCTCATCATTTTCTCTTTCTACAGCATGCAGTTCCTGTTGGCCTCTGTGTCATCCACCATTCTCCATCCTCCGTGCGTCCATGCCTCTATCAATAGCAGCTCCATGCCCTTGCGGCTGTTTGTGACTGTTTGTTGACATGTTTAGGAACGTTTCCTCAGATGACAGTCTGACTGTCAGTCTGCCTCTGTGCAGAAAGCCTGTACTTATAGCCTATCATCATTACGGCTGATGGCCGCTAACAACACAGAATGGCCATCTTTTTTTTTTTCTCTCCTTGTCTTTAAAAAAAATAAAAATTCTGATATTTTTCCTCTCCCGCGGAGAGACAGTTGATGCCTTGAGCAAGCGTGGAGGTGTAGCTGGGTGAGAGGAGGAAAGTTGATGATGAGAGGAGATGGAACAAAGAAATGGAAATGGGATGGGTAAAGAGGGTATGGAAAATGGAGCCGGAAGAGGGAGACCAAAAGTAGTAGGTTTGTTTAGGATGTTTGATTTAGGGGTAATGGGCTTGGGGTTGAAAGGGGAAGTGTATAAAGAAAGTACTTTATTATGAGAATAAGGTGACGAAAAGAATCAGTTTTCCTGCACTTAATAATAAATAGTATTGACAGTATTTGGACAGGCACAATGGACTATTTTAAGAGGACTTCCGCACCACCATGCACCATCTATATTGGAGGCCTGATGTTGCTATGGGTTTTTAATATCTATGCCACTCCTTCACTCCAATGCCTTTCTGATGGCTTGTCTGTTTATGCCTTGAAGGTCCACTGCTCTTCCTATTTTCCGCAGTCAAACTCTTCTGGATAAAAAGCAAACGCTGGGTTGCACACCCAGATTTGGCACAACAAAGCAAATAGTTTATTTATAACAAAACTAGCCATCATTTTAATCCCACGTTTTGCTCACTGCATTAGATGCAACAATGCGTTGCTTTCCCGGTGTTGCTCAAAATCCCAGAGGAATAGATAGAAGTGTACCAGATGGCACAAGATTGAATGCTCTTGTAATCAGTCACTGGAGTGCACATCTTGTGTGTAAAAGATAATCTTGTGTGCCTTCCTTTCAATTCTAATCCAGTTTAAATGCAAATTATGTTAGAGGAGACTACTGAAATGTGTAGGGCACTAGTATAAAGAGAAGAGGCATTAAGTACTGTACTGTAGCTCTCCAAGTGAACTTCGAAGGCCTTGATGAGGATGTGAGATCAAATGTGACCAAAGGTAATATGATGGGAGCAATGGCTTCAACTTTGGCACTTAAGGAACAAACATCTGAAATGATGCTTTCATTGACTGATTACAATTCACATTTAAAGTAAATCTCTGTTGATGTTATGGGTCGTTATCAGTTGACATAACACAGTCAGCCACTATTGAGAGCATGGGCAATGTTAGACAGTTGACACTTTTTTAGTGACCACAAATGGCTTTTTAATGTGCGTAATACTGCTGGAAATTAGCATCATCTAGACGGTATATGTTACATATGTTGCTTTTTTGCTATTTAACAATGATTCGCTGAATGGTAGCTAACATGCAAATACTGTGTGGGGCAGTGTGGTGAAGGACATGTGCCGACAATCTGTCCTGTCCTTGTTGTTTTTTAAGTAAATTAAGTTCAAAATGTCCCTTTCTCAAAGATAATAGAGACCTTTAATTTGTGTGTAACTGTCTCTGACCACACTTGAGCACCAGTTTCACCCATTTGAACTAACTTTGAACCCACTTTTTTGTATCTGTATCTTCAATAAATCGTGTTCTAAATGTGGTATTAACTACCACTTTGAGAAAGAAAAATACATCAACTATATTCTAGTAGAAAAATCCTTTGACCAATCTCCTGCTGTAAGCTTTATCTTTCTCATCCTTTTATTGATTTTAATACACAATTAACCCCATTGGCTAATGAACGATTGTGCCTCGCACATCTAAGGCAGCAGTCAGAATGTTGTCCTCTTTTGCTAATGCGATGGAATAATAGCTTAAAGCCTTCTTAGTGAATGTGCTTGGTCTCTTTCTAATTGGGTCAACAGAAGCCTTGGAACGTTTGAGAGAGAAAAAAGGAAGATGGAAAGCGGAGGATGACACAGAGGTGTGCTGGAGGCTAAATAGATGCATGTCAGCTCCCAACGATTGTTAAAAACCCCACTTCAACTAACGATAATGGTACCAGGATAGCTCTAGTACTTCATGGAAAGGCAGAAACAGGTGTGCTATTTTTTAGGCATGATAATGTCAAAAAGATGCATTTGAGCCATTAGTGTTAGTTTCAAGTGTTCTCATTTAGCTAATTATAGCCACGTAACGTGTTATGGCTTAACGAGAGGCAATATTAAACATGGTGAATGTCAAATGTGTCACTGGGAAAAGTATATTTTCCTTGGGCTTGAGAATTTAGTTACAAAACTGCTCATCACCATAAATATGTCGGGGATATTATAGGGATGTGAGCCCCTAGAGGACAGACCCATTACAACCGTCTGTAAAACAGAACATATCAGCATGGTACGTGCAAATGATCACAGGCAATTAAGAGCTTGGTGTTAAATTGCAAAAAATCATGTCTAACAGCCCCACTGGGGTGCACGCCTTGTTCAGGCAGCATGTACATATGCACGTGTGCCCTGTAAATTACACTGAGCGGCCTCGTAAGAGCGCAGTGCACAGTGAATAGTGAGGCGTGCGCCACAGATCCAGGTACAACTATGTCATAGAAACAATGTTATGCTAACGTGATGAATGACAAAAGTCAGCCTTAAATAGTGACCTTCCTTTGCTGTTTTTACTATTCCTGTTCTGTACCTTTGTTTGATATTTGCAGAGTGTAGCACTAACATTTATATTGTTTAATTTCCTGCACAAATCACCTGTGGAAAAAAAACATTAATTCATGACATTTAGAGTAAAAAAAAAAGACTTGCGTGTGGTGCACAGCTTCCAATTTTCTGGAAAGTAAAAAAACTAGACTTCCATTTAAGCTCCATTGCAGCTGTTGAATTTGTTTAATGACGTCTCCTCCTGTATGACATATGAGTGCAACACAGAGCTCTCCCTGCTGCAAGGCCTGCTGTGTGTGCAAGATTACAGTCGCAAAGTGCAGCCTAATGTGTCAGCGAGGCAGTTTAATGTCCTATTATGGAAACCAGGGTCCTGACAACCAATAAAGCATCCAGAGGCAATTTGTCCCCTTGATGCTGTCGGTGGATAAATACGCTGTTACCTTCCTTCTTTTGTGGATCAGTCTTTTGTGGTTCGGCTCTTCGTGTTTCACTTGTGATAGGCCTGTGATTACACAATATTAATGCCATGATTGTGAGTCTTTTGGGTAAAGATTTAGTGTGCATTATTGCATCCTAGGCTGATAGTTTAAGAATACTTAGATATTCATGACTCTGGGACTGAGGTTCTATGAGTATGTTAGGTTATCTGATGGCAATAGCAAACACGGTCCTGTACACTGGACACAATCAGCGCTGCTGCCATTGCTGCTGCTTTTTGTAACTTAAATTATTTAACTTCCTTCTGCCCTCGATGGACTGGCGGCCTGTCCAGGGTGTCCCCTGCCTTCGCCCTATGTCAGCTGGGATAGGCTCCAGCGCCCCCGCGACCCTAATGAGGATAAGCGGTATTGAAAATGGATGGAACTTCCTTCTGGCCCTTGTGTCTACAAAGTTATAATTTGACCTTCTGTCATGTTTAAACTTCAGTTGTCTCAAATGTTTACCAGCTTTATTAAGCATTACTTAATCAGGCATGTTGACGCAGGTACATGTGTGTTCCTTCCTCGTGTGCTTTGACAGGATTCGCTAAATGACTAACTTGCAAGCTGCTGATATCACTGCCAAATGATGGTTGTGTGAATTGATAAAGGTTTTAGCCTGGGGA
This sequence comes from Cyclopterus lumpus, assembly GCF_009769545.1. Classification (NCBI taxonomy): domain Eukaryota; kingdom Metazoa; phylum Chordata; class Actinopteri; order Perciformes; family Cyclopteridae; genus Cyclopterus; species Cyclopterus lumpus. Next base: position 17,101,969 of record NC_046971.1, read on the forward strand.
GAACTTTTTTAGATGCTATCTGTGTTTTATTTCAATTATAGCAGGGATCACAGACACTGCCAGTGTGATAACAAACCAGTTGACAGCTTATCCCTCAGAACAGGAAATGAGTTGTACAGCAGCTGATGTCATCTAAGGTTAAACGTCCATTGTGATGAGGCACTCTTCAAAGGCAGGCGCATCCAGCTATTGTTCCTCTCCTCTTTCTATCATTAGTCTAAAGACGAGATGAAAGTCTAGTTCATGACATGCTGACAGCCCTGGTGCTCTATAACTCTCCCCCTGATTACAAAAAGCAGAGGGGGGTAAGCAAGTATACACATATTTAAGGATGATGTATCAAAGGATGGAAAGATATCAGTGTATGAACACATGCGTTGTGCTTCCTTCAGCCTTGATAGATATATCACAAGAAATGCACAGTGTGATGTAAAACAACCCTCGACCTCGAAGAAATTCCCGATAAAACATTAACACTTCTTTGCTTTTGAACAGTCACTCATCGAAATTGAGATTTTAACCTCCGACACAGCAACAGAGTACGTGATATGGGAAAGATCTTCCTCTCAATAGCCCCTTTTAAAGAAGGGAGACTGTGCGCTGGATATTATCCCCCTCGCTGTGCTTAGCGGTAATGAATGGCAGCTAATGAACATCACCTCTGCGGCCGGCTCCCCTTTGCTCACCCGGTTTGCTGGTGGCTGTCAGGGAGATGAGAGGATGGGGATGAGGGGCAAAGAGGGAGGGAAAAGGAAAAGGACACAGCAGGGGGCTGTCACACCTTGTGCCAGTCCACCGCAGAGGTGGGAGCCCCATAGCCTCAGCATGGACCGATCAAAGAGAGAGGTGTTGCTGAGAGGAGGAGGGCGCTCAGTAACAGGTTAAGATGCTGCGTTGTTCACAGCTGTGTGCCTCGAAGTGGCTCATCAGGTGTTTGACTATGTAGCACTAGTTGATTCAACCTGAAATGAACTATTTCATGTTTCATTAACTGTTTTATGTTTCTGTCTCACTATCTTTCAGCCACAGGGATCTAAAGCCTGAGAACCTGTTGCTAGATGAAAAGAACAACATCAGGATAGCAGACTTCGGCATGGCCTCTCTTCAGGTTGGAGACAGTCTGCTGGAAACCAGCTGCGGGTAAGTCATATAGATGCAATGTGTGACTCCCGTCCTCTGCAATTGAAATGTCGATGATTCTAAAAATGTCCTTAAGGGAGAAATAGGACATAGTTGAAGGGCACGTGGCGTCGCCGGTATGTAACAGAGGGAGATGGAGAAGCAATAGAGAATGATGAGCGGAGCCATCAAACCCTCTGCGAGGTGCCGTGTTCTCAAAGCCTCGGTTATCGTGCCATGTTGATCTCTTGAGGAGAGACTGTTGGTGTCTCTCACAGAGAGTGCTATCTGGCTGTGAGCAGGGCCAAGGCCACGGCCACACATTAGTGCTCTCTCTCCTCATATCTGACGCTGAGTTGTATGTCCTGACCACGCCAGACCCATCGATCTGCAATCCTTGAGACTGCAATGAATTCCCTTGCAGGATAAGTCACTTTCAAACCCTTTTGAATATTGTCATCTATTTCAGAGGTTTTTTTTAACCCTGAAGCGTAGTGAACAGTGCACAGTTGCATTTGTCAATAAAACAAACAACTCAGCTGATGATAGTTTACTTGTGGGTACTTGGTTCATAAACTCAGTGACAGCATAGATTAACAGGAAGATTTCACTGCTGCACAAAACATGTTTAATTTTCTCACTCACCTGGAATTCCCATTAGAAATGAGATGTCAACACATAAGCACAGCGAATTCTTATTCTTATTCATCATACGCCTGAAGGTATAGTTTACAACTTAAAAAACATAGAGAATGGAGGAGATTTTGTGATTTATATAGAACCCTGGTGATTATGCTTCACTAGAAGCCACACAAGAAAAACATATTGATGAGAGTCATTTGTAGATTGAGTGAGAACAACGTGTGACGGACACTTAAATCAATCCAGAGATGCTGTGGTGGTGTGGATAGGCCAGGAGATGTAAACCAAGGGCTCTTTTTCTTGATCTGGATGTCTCTAGGAGAATCTTTGCTCTGTGGTTACACAGGACATTGCATGCACGGCGGTGAGATAGAGAGGCCCTGTGACATCTGTCCCAATCGGGATTATACCTTCAAATCAGCCGCAACTGCAATTACACACACTTGCATACACGCAATCCTGCCAACGCACAGCTCTGGCAAGGCTTAGTTCCTCCCTGACCTCTAGGACCCTTTGTCCTGCGTGTTTGGTTGTCTCTCTGTCTGTCTCTGACTCCCTTTCTATAATACACACGCACGCACATGCATGCTCACAAACAAGCAGTTGAAACTGTTGCATAATTTTTCCGGCAGCAGCGCGGTGTCTAAGCTCTCATGACTCATCGGTAGAGATCAGGGCCAACTGAGAGCACTGTCCACTGCTATCTGCAAGTAAAATGTGCAAGATTGAGTCATTCTGCAGCTGCGATGACCACACTGAAGTGTTTCCTTTTCCTAGAAAGGCGGCAGAATGCGACAGCTCGTACTCAGCTTTTTTTGCAGTATCCTAGAGTAGACCAACTGTGTCTGTATTTGATTGCATTCAGCTTCTACTCTGAGCAACGCTTCTATCTGATCCAGGTGCAGTGCATCTGCTTAGTCCCCCCGCATACTTGTTGCTGGAGAGAACACAGGGCTATCTTACAGACGCACAGATGCAGGCCACACACAGCTGAGCAAAGAAGTTCAGTTTCCATTCCGATCTCGGCTCCACCACCGCACGCTGCTCTATTAGTGTGCACGTGTGTGTGTGTCTTGCCTTATGCATGACAATGTGCCATCCACTGCATGTGTGGTTGTTGATTATTCATGCTCTTCTGACTGTCCCATCTCAAGTGTAGATATGACAGTTTTTAAATTAAACACATTTATCTGGCCCCCTCTCCCCACGCAGTCGTGTGACACAAATGTATTCCATTTGACATGGGTAACAGAGCCGAGTGAAGATGAGACCTAAGGTAGAGTAGGGGGAGCCTCCGAGCATGAGCACTAATACACACAGGCATATTCACATGTATAGACGATGCAGAGACATTGACAGGCACATAACATGTGAATCCAGGAACACGCGTTCAACCTCTCTCTCTCTCGCGGTCTGCGCAAGCCCAGCCACGAGTTTGAAAAGATGAACTTTCATAAAGATCAGTCTCAGTGCCGATGATGCCGATTCTTTCACTGCCTCATGCTCATGATGATAATAGTCTCCTTGCAAGCGGTAGGCCATGTTCTGTGTATGCTGTAAGGAACATCTTAAGGTAAACTCATGTTCCTGACACCTCTGCACACAGTCTAACACTGTTAAGCCCTTTACTATAAATGTATGTGCATTTTTTTTAATAATTTGAGTTTACCCACAAACGCAAGTCCTTAACAAAATGCGTTTTCTGTCGTTGTGCTGGAGGGCAAACCACTCACTGTACTGCTATGTGTTGCCCTCAGAATAACACTGCACTGTTTGTTGAAGCATTTTATGTGAGGTTATGTCGAGAGCGTAAATGATCAAGAAAAGACTAATGTTACGTCAAGCCATGCACAACTGTTCTTCAAAAGACTGCATTTTTCACTCCGGTCAAAGGGAAGTGGCTCTTACAGCTCTCGATTTATCCTGAGCAGCCGTCTATAATATGAACTCCTGGTGGGAGCAGCATGTGATTTTTATCATGATATCAAATTCCTGGCATATGGGAATTTTATTGTGGCCGGAATTCTAATGTGGTTACAATTAAATTAACTTTATTTACAACTCTAGTTAAGTCAGGCCATTAAATATAGGTAAAGCACAACAGGAAAGAAGGGTCATGAATACTCATGGGTCCTTGCCACAGGACTTTGGTAGTTTAAAAGAGTCCCACAGTGAAGAGATGGACACGTATTGACGAGTGTCTCAGTATGGAAAGGTTTAAAAGCTCACAAATGTGGACACCTATAGAAAGTGAGTCATATAATTATGGTCACAGTCTGAAAGAGAGATGAGTATATCAAAGCATATACTGTAGATTATATGGCTGACTAGTATTAGCAAATTAAGATTCAGCTCAGATGCTTCTTTCTAGTCGTTACCTTCACCCTGTGCTTGCCACCTAAAGCCCCTGCAGGTAGTTAACGTATATCCACGCTTGTTCCAGCTGTTTCTGTTGTGCTGGTGGGACTCGCAAGGCATAACTACTGCAAATATCAGGCTTGTTTTTTCTTTTCTTTTTCATTCCTCGCTCATCTGCATAATGCCCTATGACACTTGCAATCAGGAGGGCCGTATTTGCATAGGCTCATCGTGTTTGAGCTTCCCGTCGACAAGGCGGCAGTGTGTTTGTTATCGGCCAGTATTTTGACAGCCAGAGGAAGCCGCGCCGTCAGGGTTGGTATTCATGAGTACACAAGACGACAACAGACCTAATGGGCGCCATGTTTACAGACTTCCGATAGTCTCTCATTAGAGCCAAATATCCTGGTGTTAGATTAGACTGAGCGGGAGAAGGAGGGATACATCATCAGGCTGAGGGGGTTTGGCGAGACAGGTGCCTGATTTGCTTTCTGTTTGCCATCACATGGGAGGCCTTGCCCAAAATCAGAGAAACACAACAAATGTTTTTTTTTATTTTTATGTTATATTGATGCAAAGCAATTATTATTACCCGTTTCATTTTATTTCAAGGGACTGGATTTGTCAATCTGGAAATGTCAAAACACTGGAAAAGTACCACTGTATGTATAGAATGACAAGTATCCTCTGCTAACCAGTGGCTTTTGGAGTAGCCGTTGCAAGGTAGCTCCATAAATCTTCATACGATATTGATGTGTCAATCTAGTCATTGGGTTTACTGTCAGCCCATCCAGGTGCTGTAAAGATTAGTGGGTCTGTTCACTGTCTGCTGGGAGAGGATGCCCTTGAGTGAGCAAGCGGGAGGACATCCAAACACCCTCAGGATGTCTAAACTCCTAAAGCACATCTTGATCTATGTTCATTTGAGACATGTATTGTCTGCCTAAATTGGTCTTTTCACTTTTTTTACCCAGGTGGTGTGTGTGACTGTTTGTTGTGTTGTGATTGTATAAACCCTGGGGTACTTTTCAGTACAGTAGTACAAATAGAAAATAACCTAGAATGTTATTTCCTTTATGGTAATTGTGTTTCTGTTTTCCCAACAGATCTCCACACTACGCCTGTCCAGAGGTCATCAGGGTGAGTCATTTGTCATCCTGTTTTTAGCTTCTTTTCATAGTGCATCCTCTTATTTGAACCAACTCTAACACTCGGCCCTATAACCCGCTCACAAACACTCTTGTGTCCTTAGGGAGAGAAGTATGACGGGAGGAAAGCAGACGTCTGGAGCTGTGGGGTCATTCTTTTTGCCCTGTTGGTGGTGAGTGTCAGCTCGTTCTCTACTAACTGATGGTGACACACAGTTTAAAATTCTCCAGAGAAAAATGACATAACAAAAATCCACCATAAAGTGCTACCTTGCCTTCATAGCTGAGCAGTATGTCCAACCTTTCTAACACCTGTAGTGGATCAAAGGATGAGAGCAAGTGAGCCTGGTGACTTTGGTACTCCGGCTGTTGACCTCACTGTAATTATGGGATGGGAAGATGGGGGGAGCTTGAAGCCGCCACGGAGCCTCAACCAGAAACTCAGGGTTCAGGAAGTTAAATTGAAAATTGTATCATTTAGAAGGTCTAGAAAAATGTTGCAGAAACGCCCTCAAGCTGAAATTCGCGCGCAACAGAAGATCAGAGAATAGAGGCATCTTTGTAGTCATTATCCTGTGACCACATGCAGATGCTGTATCCATAATCAGGTCTATTCTTCAGCTACATTATGCCTGTGGTTCCCCAGCCATGCAGCCCTGAAGCTTTGTTTCATCAACAGCTGTATTGTAGTTCCTACACACTTCTGCTCCATGAATAATTCATACAGCAAAACTGAAAGACAGCCCAAAATAAATATCAACGCTGACAGGGCGACTTTTGGCCACAGGCCCTGTGTATTTGTCTATGTTTTGGCCACTTTCTCTCTCACTTAGTTTCTTTTGGTGTGTGTGTGTGTGTGTGTGTTTTAGTATATTAAGGACAGTCTCCCATGTACTCTTGTGTTGCGTAAGCCTAATGTTGTCTCCATTGTGACCATACTTCTCTTGCTCCAAACAAAAGTTTCTACCCGACGCAGTTTGACTACAGATGATTTTTGTCTTTCTCCCGTTTCGTCTTGTTGTCTAGCCGCGAGATAACCATTTGTCTGATTGTGGGAGACACGCATCCTCTCCAGCAGTTAGGCTGCGCTCAGATCATCTGTTCCCCAAGCCTGCCCCCCTTATTTCTCTAAACCTCTCTTCATTTCTCACCCTTTTCCTGACTCTCCCCCTCCATCTTGTCTTGTGGTGGAGGTTGTCATTCATCAAACAGCCACATCTGTGAGGTGTCAGCGCGCTCTGATAAATGACTCTGATGAGAGAATGCTAAATGAACAAAGTAAAAGAGAACGCTGGGTAATTATTGGAAAAAGCCCCGCGTTTAGCTTACCGCTGTTTATTTTTTATGTTTCATTGTGGCTGAGGGCAGAATGCTCTAATTGGAGAGTTGAACAAGTTGAGAAAGCACGCCCTTTCTTCAAGTTGTGCAGGATTTAGACTTAAAATATGGTTTTCTTTCCTCTAGCGTGCCTTGTTAGTCATTCTTTTTTTTCTCTGCCCTCGATCGGGTGAAGGCTTATTTTCTGTTCTAATGCTGCCATTAAAACTAGTGCAAACTGTTTTTTTGTCTCTACTTTTGTTCATCTTCAGCCCTTCCATTCTTTTTTCCCTGTTCTCACTCTGCTTTTTTGCCCACATCTCTCCAGGGTGCCCTGCCGTTTGATGACGACAACCTGAGGAATCTGCTCGAGAAGGTGAAGTTGGGAGTGTTCCACATGCCACATTTCATCCCTCCAGACTGTCAGAACCTCCTCCGTGGCATGATTGAAGTGGATGCCATCAAAAGACTAACGGTCAGTTTAATTAAGAGACTGGATAAAAACACACCGTTATGATGATGTTCACATATTTTTGTGAGCTTTTGTTCTGTGGCTGTTTTTCATGCTTTAAGCTTGGCTCCTTCGTTTCGATTAATTGAAACCTTCATCCTATAACATGCATTGCTTTTTTAGACAACGGTTTTCAAATATTTGTCTCGCCTCCTCCCTGATTCTGTTTGAGTTCTTCTCCAAGTGTAGGGTGTGAACTGCCGTTTTGTGTGCTCTCCCTCTGCACTGTTTTGCGAAAACAGAGGGATGTGAAGGGCATAGAGTCAGGAAGTGGTCGAGAGAGAGGTGGACAAAGGGAAATGTAAATAATGAAAGTGGCCAGAGATCTCAAAAAGCACAGACTTCACACGGAGACGTTGCTGCCCTTTGTCCTGCATTTCACATTCAGATGACGTGCAGAGATACAGACATGCTCTCTCAGCTTACTGTTTCTGCACACATGCTCAAAAATAATACCCCCACAGTTTTAAACACATACTATATGCACCCCCCTCCAGGCTCTCCATGTGTTCTTTTTAATCAGTGCAGTAAACAAAACCGTTTTCATGCACTTGCCTGAAAGCAAATGTGGTGACACCAACCTGAAGTGGATGCTGATGCTCGATTTATCCATGCCGTAGTCATCTTTTACAGTGTCAGAATGACGTGACATAACAGGAATGTTAAAGACGCCAGAAAAAAGAACAAAGACAAAATCAAACAAAAACAAAACAAAATCTACATAGAAAGAGGTGCTCATTTGTGGGAGAGGTTACATATTTAAGGTACAGCCCTTCAGATAAACAGCAATGTCAAAACATTGACTTGAAAGACCCTAGCTCTTTGATATGCTGTATGTACACTATATGCTGTATTTTTGTGTTCTCTCTGTCTGATGACCACAGGTCACCCTGAGATCCACCAGATATGTCCAGTAGCCTCCAGCGCTGTCCTCGACAAAGGCTTACACACAGACTGTGCTTCTGGGAGAAAATATGCTCCCTTCACAGCCCCCCTCCCGTGCACGGGGTCTCCTAACAGAGCTCTGGGGATGTGCTGTAACCTCACAGAATGTCAAATAGCCATGTTAGATTGAGCGTTTTTGGAGAGTCCAGTCAGAGACAAGACAGATACACCCAGGGGGGGGGGGGGGGGTGACATCATTAGGAGCATGCCATTCTTTTGGTATGGATTATTTTTCATAATGATGTTGCTTGTTGAATCTAATCGATAAGGTAATCGGACCACAACTACTGGCTGTGTTTCAGTATGTCTATTGGCACCTCCGGTTAATTACATTTTGCTAATAGATTCATACAAGTACACACACAAAGCCAAGGCTCCTCAGAGTCTTGAGTGGGGGGGCACGTATCCAGGCTTAAGGAGCTTAGCCCAATAAAAGCCTTTCTGCATTTCCTGTCTGTGTAGTCTGGGGGCCCCATAGGCGACAGGGCCAGCCGCCTTAACACAGTCTCATCTTCGGTACTGACATGAGCACCGTCACCCTGGAAAGATCTGCGTCCTGGTGATCTCTGGCCAATGGAGTGGATTGGTAGCTTATAATATTAAAAAGCACTTCATCACAGGAATATAATTTATTCATGTGGACGGAACAGGTGAAGTGCAGAGGTTGTTGGAATGAAAATAAAGGAAGTGTGTGTGTTTTTTGTGTGTCACTGAGAAATGACTCTGTTGTTAATCACGTGAATTCCACCAGAGTTGGAGGCTGCCGAGACAGCTGTTGCTGCTCCTGTGCTGAGCGTGGCTGCTTACTTTTTAGGAGGTTTAGTTGTATGGAGGTTTAGTGGTATGATAGACTCAAATTCTAAGGTGTTGGAACATCAAAACAAATTTTGGAGTTACAGAATAAGAAAGAAGTGGGTCAATTATTAACTAAGTGAGCCGGAAAGGTGCAATGTGTAAGACATGGACAGCATTTTAGTTTAAGATATAAAGAAAATGAACTTACATTATCAACAGACTGTGAAGATGTTACAACGTTGACGTTATGTCAATGACGTCTGTGCATTGTGTTGCTGAGATATCTGTTGAACTGAGCATGCTGAACAGGGAGCCCTGGCCCGTCATGTCTTGTTATACCACTTGTTGTATCTCCAGAAGCGATCGTGAGTCACTCTTGTCCGCTCTCAGTCCAACATGACGTTGAAGGTGCAGCGTGCGTATATGTTTTTGAAGGTTGGTTTATAGGATTAAATCCTGTCGTCGTCTCCTTTCAAACTGTCCTGATCGGGCAGGGAGTCGAGGCAGTCCTCCCTGGTTCAGACCCCTGGCTGAATACTTGTTACCACATCTCCCCGAACTGAAGGTGTGTCTCCCCTGGAGATGCAACCCTGCAAATATTGTTGATGCAGCCCACAGATATAAACATACCTGAACACACGCATACTCATACCCAGCAACACCACGGTTACAGCAGCATTCCCCTCTGCTTGAGTGAAAGCAGCTGGAATTGGTACTGTCACATCCAGAGACTGATTGACGTGATAACGAATTTCAAACCACATCACTTTCAACCCTGCGTGTGATATCAGTCTCTTGCCTCCAGGCCTTTAATAAAAGTGGGGGTAGGAGTAGGTCACCCACTGGCCTGTATCTGACAGGCAGGGTGTCTCCGTCAATACCGTGACCTCACAGAAGATGTACCTATAGTCAGTAAAGGAAGCCTGGCCTTCTCTGTGATTGAACTAATATCACATGAAGGCATTCATCAGTGCTGAAGCACTGAGGTGAATCCTCTGGGATGGTGGCAACATTGAGACATTGATGGAGACACATACCCAAGAACTACCTCTGAATAAGTGACAACAATTAGAGCTGCTATCTGTATCTCCCATGGTTCCACAACAACAGCATGAGCAAATTAGAAAGTCCCGACAGTGACATTGATCCTGTTTTCCTCTGTGGGCAGTTGAAACACTGTGGTGTCGTTCTAACAGACATCTTCCCTTGTTGCCCTGTTGCTCACTGTTTATGTCTTTTTCTGCTTTTTTCACACATTTAATTGACATTAAAAGTGTGATGACAAGCGTAGTGTTGAGAGAGTGAGCGTGTTTGTGTGCGTAAGAGAGGAGGGAAGACGATGAGAATGGGAGATTCCCTTTAGACCAGAGGGCTTGGCAGGGTCAGCAGTCTGTGTGAGGAAGATAGTGTTCTCTGTTTATAGCTCAGTGGTACCTCCTCTCTGTCATACTCATGCTGCACCCCTCTTTTTTTCTCAATACTTTTTTTTCCCATTGGCAGTATTAATATTTGAAGGCCTAATTATTTACTTCCACCATTCAATCTGGCCATATTGTTCTATTGTGTTTCCAGCCAGTTAGCTCAGGGTTCAATGAAGCCGTTCTGCACCAAACATCTCTACACACGGGCAAAAGATAGAATTGTCTGTGTATTCAAATCTTTCCTCAATGATTTAATTGAATTATTGTCTTTGTACCAAAAGGATGATATCATTATTCAAATTGAATGCTGTTTGTGTACTGACCTGCCATTTCTTCTGTCATGTTTTACAGTTAGAACAGATCCAGAAGCACACATGGTATATGTAAGTATGCTTGTCTTTCCTTCCTTTTAATACCCTCCTCTCCTCCCCTCCCCTCCCTTAGCCTATTCTGCAGGGGTCGTAGACCTTAGGGGAGCAACCACATGATAAATGGCTTTGAGTTGCAGCCCTGTACACGGGAGCATATTTGAGCAGGGCATGACTCCACTCTCTGGGATGTGGGGGTAGATTGGTAGTGCATGAAAGAGGATGTGCAGCATATGGTCAACTGAACAGGGAGTAGGGGAGAGGGAACAAGCGAGGATGTGGTGGAGGAGAAACCCACATAACCTCAGTGTACCCTTCGTTTAATTTTCATACAGAGTCCCCCACCTTTTCAAGCTAACATAAATCTTTTGAGAACATGTTTGGTACAGCTCATCATTAATTATGTTCAGTCGCAAGGTTTTTTAATGGGGAACGAAATCATAAATGTTTTTATTTGTGTACATAACATACAGTTACACTAATTGGTGTTTGTAAATGTTAATATCCTCCCTCTAATAATTAGATTAGCTACGTTTAGAAGTTGTAACTAAATAATATTTCTTAAAGGATTTCAAAGATTCATCACCTTGCAAGAGCAAAGATAAATGATGACGTAAGCCCTGAGACGGGGTTGAGTTATGGTTTCTGTCGTGAACTGAAAGATCATGCAAACAGACAGCGAGACAGATAAAAGAAGCATGAGGATACAAGAGAAGAGCTGCAAAGGAAGACTAGCGTAATGTACTTGTTGCCAGTGAGGAAGTTGCCAGGCTGTCCCTCCCCGCATGGCAGGCAGGCCAAGTGACCGGCTCAATGGATGAATGAGACGGGAAGGTTTTCTCTTTCAAATGTGGCATTGACTTTTACCCAGAAGCAGCTTGACTGTCAATGCTGGGTGACAAATAAACATGATGAAATCATACAAGCTGAAATTCTTTTTTTTCTACAAATTAAATATAAGGCCATCCACACCTATTGTTTGTTAATTAGTTGTATTAGTTGGTGAGCTTCCTAACAATCTGCAGCTGGGCAGAGCATTGGTGCTGAAAGGCCAAACGGTCTAATGATGATGGCCAGTAGACAAACATGCACTCAGTCCCCAGATGATTAGGCACACAGAGCTAGAATCACTACATTTGTATTACAATACTTATTAAATGAGTAGTCAACACCCTTAGAAAACTGTAATAAACTAAATTGAACCTTAATAATGTAGGCTGCGGGGCTGTTGAAGTAGACTGCATTTGTTTTTGTATCAAATAAACTGCCAACTTAGTTTAAAGTGGGTGACTCGTTATGCTCATGTCAAACGTGTACACATTGTAATTTTTCATTACTCTATCTGTGTGTATTGGTGTATTTGTAGATATTGAAGATGAATCTGACATGTAAAATGTTCCAGAAACTCTCAAAAATAGTAGTGTCAGTGTGGATTAGCCTTCCATTTTAAATCCCAAAGAAGAAGAAAGTCCTGATATTGATCTCCCTAGATACAGAAAGACAAAAGAGAGACAAAGAAAAGTGACATAACTAGGAGAGTGTCTGGGAAGAAGGAAGGGATAATGATGAAACTAAGTTTGGAAAACAAGCCAGGAGGAGACGAGAGAGATTGCAAATCATACCAGCAACTCGATGTCTGTCTGCATCTTCTCGAGCACGATGACCCCTGTTCACCCTGAAGCTTTCATGCATAATGACTACACCTTGGGAAAATACGCGACTATGACAGTTTCATAATGTAAAACCTTGGTCATAATGAGACCAACTTCCAAACCAAGAGGCAAACAATCACTTCACACGCTACATATTCGGTTTACCACACATACTTATTAAACCTCTAAATCTGCCAAGTGAGAGTCATATTACCTCTAATGTAAGCTGTATAAAACAGTGTTTGTCAATGTAGCCAAACTTACAGTAGTAGGGATAATAAAGGCTGACAGTATCCTTAATTGTGTTGCGATTTCTCTGCATTCCCAGCGGGGGGAAGAATGAACCAGAGCCAGAGCAGCCCGTGCCCAGGAAGGTGACCATCCGCAGCCTGCCCTCTGCAGATGACATCGACCCGGACGTATTGGACAGCATGCACTCCCTCGGCTGCTTCAGAGACAAAAACAAACTGCTGAAAGACCTGCTCTCGGATGAGTGAGTGACTGGAGGGGCTAAAGGGAGGGATGGGAAAGAGGTGGGATGAAGAAGATCGGAGGTGTGCTTTGGTGAATGAAAAGGTGTGAGTGATGAGAGGAAAATTGAGGACGGGTCAAAAAGGTGCAACAGTGTGTTGAAAAAGGGAAACGAATAAAAGCAGCTGAAGACGGGGAGAAGATGATGGGGCTGTGTGGTGGTACTTCGGTGGAAGGGCGGTTATGTGGCGTCCGTGTACACAGGCGGCCTTGGTTTTTCCCAGCTCTTGTGAAATCCTTTGAGGCTGTCACTTTAGATGTCAGTAGCTATAGATCACTCAACTGTTATCCAACAGCACTTACACAGCTTGCCACTAGACACATTCCCCCCCAAGCTGATCCTGGCGTGCACCAGGAACAAACCGCTGGGTCCCATTGTTTATGTTTAGATCACACATATGGTTTTGCTCATGTGAATATGCAATTATTCAGAATAATCTTGCCCTGCAGTGTATTATACACTTGTTTGGTATTGTTATTAATATGGGCATACAGATGTAGTTTCATTGGCTTTGCTCTTGTATCTCCTCTTTCTCTTGTTTTACATTTTCCCGGCCTCTTTAATTTAATACTAAATAAATGAGCATTACTCACTTTCTGCTCACCATCTCTTCCGTTTGCCTCTTTTCTCCCGGGAGCATCTCATAATAGTGCTGGACTGGGGAAAAATCTGTGGTCTCTATCTCCCTTCCCCTGGTTCATTTTAGCTGAAGTTGCAAGTCCTTATCTCTTTGCCTCCTACTGCTTTCCAATCTGTCTTTATTACAGACGACCAGTCCCCGGGCCTTTTGCATAGAGAGCTCTCTAGGCTAAAGATATTTGGCTTCCTGATTTACAGAGAAAGTAAAGGATGAACTCATAATGTTTTGAAACTTTCATAAACTCTGCATATGGTGATTTATCCTGACAAATATATGCAGAATATTATAGTATGGCTTAATGAGCTGTACAACTTTATTTTAATGGTGGAAGCTTTTTAGTGGCAGTTCCAGAAAGAATCTAAAAAGATTAAAGGATGTTAATCATAGTGATAGTTATTCCGGCTTAATGTCTGTTTTTTGCACGTATGTATACAGATGTAATCTTTACATGTTTGTGTTTGAAGTATCCCAGTATGTTCAAATCCATTGTGTTTTCTTTTCCATATGTCTCAGTAGACTTTTTATTGTCTCCGCTTTGCAGTGACAACCAAGAAAAGATGATCTACGTCCTGTTACTGGACCGTAAGGAAAGGTATCCCAGTCAGGAGGACCAGAACCTACCCCCTCGCAACGAGATTGGTGAGGCTTGGACCGGAGAGACGAGTGCAGATAAAGAATGTAACGCAATAGAATATGATTTATCAAACAACTATTCGAGAAAAGAGCATAGAAAATCAGTAAACACATACCTGTGACTAATTTCTTCAACTTTGAATGGCTTTTCATCTAGTCGTTGAACAGACAAAGCAAGCCCATTTAGATAATAAGGACTTCAAAAAGGTAACTCATGAATGCTTCTAGTATCTGAAGCGTTCTGCAATGTTTGCCTCGTTCAGAAGAAATTGGATCACCTCCAGTAGTGGTGGATTTGCTCTCCAGCAGGAATGTTGTTTTTCCGTTTGTTGAATATAAACAAGCAAACAAAATGAAATATAGTAGCAGAAATAGAAGGTGTCAATTGGCCAAATTTGAATAACTGTCAGCTGCGACTGCTTTTGTTCAGATATGAACTCGTCAAAAAAAGGTATTCTTCCATTCGTACACCACAGCGCAGCACAGATTTCCACCCACAGAAAGATGCTCTACTTAGACTTCTGCCAGGGTTATTTTCTGACAACACAAGCATTGCGATAGGAGGCGTGTGATGCGCAAATGTGTGTGTGTTGCATGTGTATGTGTGCTGGTAGATACCGACATTTTGATTAATAGACTCCCTCTTCAGTGACTGTGATACAGTCAATACAGTGGCCATTAATTCAAGGTCTGGGAGGAAACCATTCCTTATTCATTATTAGTTAACATGCCAATGTGATCCGATCCAAACATCATTCAAACGCTCACACACACATGCGACGCACCAAAAGGCTCATTGCTTAGAAACACACGCATTAACGGGCAGAGACGTCGGTTTAAGTTGTGTTCTGAGTCCATCCCTTTCACCGATTCGCACAGATCCCCCAAAGAAGCGTGTGGACTCTCCCATGTTGAACCGTCATGGCAAGAGGAGACCAGAGAGAAAGTCCATGGAGGTCCTCAGTGTCACAGACGGAGGCTCGCCCGTACCGGCAAGGAGGGCTATCGACATGACACAGCATGGACAGAGGTACGCATGGAGGTGAACAGAAAAAGTCTATACAATTTTTTTAATGAACAAATGCAGATAGACATGCAGTAGCTTTGCGTGTGTGTGTGTGGAGGAACTTGCAGCCCTTTGGTGTCAAAGTCAGCTTTATTGTCACTTCTTCCATTTGTGCAAACATACAGAAGATCTGAAAGTACGTTTCTCTCTTGTCCAACATAAAGTGACACACATCAACAGAGACTGACGCTCTGCTCGCTTTGTCTCCTGTCTCACTGTAGTCAATCAGTGTACAGTAAAAGCTTGGATATTCCTGACGTCAGTACAAAATGCAGCAAAGAAGAAAGGTATTCACCTGCCACTCACCCCTCACTCGTTCACCTCCTCTTGCTCTGTGTCACGCCCCCATGCAAGGAGACATTCCACGGCAGCAGAAAGATGCAGCGGCGCTTTCTGTTAAAAGGATGCTTCGTTTTAAATGGTGAAATATGTTGCATGTGGCGGCTTCACAACTCTATTTTATTAAATCAATAACTCCTCTTCAACATGAAAGAAGCTGGGTCTAACAGAGTCAACAGTTTTGGGATGGCAGTTGCTCAAATTTGACTCGACTCTCTCAATTGACTTCATTTTTCAAATGGAGCAAGACGGCGCATTTGAAAGTCGGAGCCTTCATATCTACAACCTGAATTTGTTGGTGTTAGCTCAATTATCTCCTCTTTTCATAATCTGAATGCATTGATAATCAGTTCTCCCATACTGTGTCCCACTTTCTCTGGATGCCGAACATTTCTCCATTTCTCTATTTTAGAAATGGGGGAAGTCGAGCCAGAACGACACCCCCACAAGGCACAGCAGACTGATTTAAAATCTATTTCCCCCATCTTATTTCAACAAGCAATATATCATCACACGACATATTTCGGCTCAGAGGCAGTGACATTTGTGACAGCGGGTAATATTGAATCGGAGGGGGTGATAACCTGATCTGCCTAATGATAGGCAGATTGGCAGAGTGCTGCAAAAAGCTTTCTGAGGCATGGGACGTAAATGCAGAGGCAGCGAGAGCATATATTTTATAGATTAAAAAAAAAAAAAAATGCAGTTATAAAATTGAATATTCATCCAAATGTCAGATGCATTAATAACTCCTCCCCATAGCCCTTTGCCAACAACAAAATATCAAGAATTTATGTCCCACCTCATTTCACTGGGGGAAGCCACAAGTTTCTAAACACACGCTTCATTCTTCGTGTTCTCTGGTGCTTCTGAATTTCACTTTAACATTCATCTCCTTGTTCCATCGCCTCTTCTCCGCTCCTTTATCCCTTTAGGCAATCCAAGTCTTATTTCGTCTTCATTTAAAGGTTGTATTAGTTCAGAAGCTACCTTCTTGCCCTTCGCTCTGGCTCATCCGTTTCAGCCAAGGCAATCATTTTAAAACAGGCTGGTTTACAATGACTTTATGGAGCATTAAAAGCACTTTCCAAAATGGAAAACACCAGTTCAAAGATCACACACTGCTGAATGGCAAACATCGTAAAGGGCACTGAAAAAACAGTTTTTAACTTGTACTTGAAGCAGGACCTTTAAGTTTACTTATAACAATCTCAATACTGATGGCAGCACATGAAATAGGGTTGTGTGGATCCTACATACATCAGCAGCTGCAGTCATTTGAAAAGCTCCTCTGCATCTTTCCTCATGCTACTTTAAATAAGTGTGTTTGTTTTTAGTCCTCCACCCAAATTTAATTGAGGGGCTCCCCTTACTCTGTCTCTCTCTCTCTCTCCCTCTCCCCCCCCCCCCTCTGCTGTGGTTCCTTGTGTGCAGCTGACCTTTAGTCCAAAACGCCCCCCCCCCCTTCCTCTGTTTGTATGGAATTGCTATGCTAATGTAGAAATGCTGCTAGTTTTTCTGTCTGGCTTCCTATCAGTGGGTTTGAGGTGGGGGGGAGTCCTCTACCACAACCCATCCGCCTCCAAATCAAATCAAATCTCTCCCTCTCCACACACACACACACACGCACACACACACAGACACACACACACTGCAATTCACAGCTCCCCAGCTGATCAGTGGGATCAGCTGGGGAAAAAGATGTTGGTAACAAAGCCTCTGTGTAACTTTTTGCCTTTTTTATGGCATCCTTGTGTGCGCTTTGTTTGATCATGTGCGTGCGTGCGATGGCGTCGTGGAAGCACACGCGTAGCAGAATAACGTCCAATGATTTGACTGACTTTCTCTGAACCTAACCTTATCTTTCCCCGACAGCAAACTTTTGTGGACAGCACAGAAGATTCGTAGAACTTCAGATCAGAGGGTGTCAGAGGGAGGACTGACTTTGAAACGTGTTTTGACAGGATACATTTCCACCAGCGCAAATGATGGAAGAGGGGGAGAAACGGTTTTATCTAAAATTACACAACGAAAAAATGCCTGAACCTCAACCCCTACTGCCTCACATATCTTGTGTAGGCAGTAATAATCCGATCGAATGCCCCGACTGCATTTTCATACATGTGATTGATGATTTGACTGCTTCTGTGAAGTATAATTAAAAAGATTTGGGATGAATGCTGCAGTAGCCACGTTTCAGAGAAGCGCACATGGAGACATTCTCACGCAAATGTCCACTTCCTACTTTATATACCCAAAAGTCTTATAAAAAGACATGTTAAGCCAAACTCAAAGCCCAAGAAATCCCACTGATTTAATTTTAAATCTTAACAACATGCCAGGAGAAATGAAGGGAGGTTAATGATATGTAAATGAAATATGGAAAAGTGCTGCAGTGTGAAGAAGAGAATATCAATTGATTTTTTTTTTTTTCTCTTTACGGATCTGCTCTAGTTGCTTCATGCAGTTTGAATGTGTTGGGTTAGTCGGAGCAGTCTTAATAAGTCAGGCTCTCATGCTAATTATTGACTCTAATTTATTTAACAGGCTCAAATGAGCACAAATAAAGCACCTTTACCACCGATGTCTACATCAGGGGTCTTACTACATTTAGCAATTTGAGATGCTGAGCTGTGAATATTAATGCAGTCCTCAGGGCTCAAGAAAAGGAAATGTGTTTGATTTATGAATATCTACTCTCCATACAGAACTCCATTTGGCAGGAGAAAGTCAATACAGAGGAGGGAGAAAGAGAAAAAGGGAACTTCTCTAACGGGCTTAAATCCCGCTAGCAGAGCAGTAGCCTTGTGTTTTGGCTTTGGCAGTGTTATTTGATCTCTGTGTGACTCCTGGCACCATCCATTGCATTTTGCTTCACTTTTGTTTTATTTCAGTCCATGCCCTCGTCCCAGAACCTTTTGTACTTGTCCCAGCCCCCACAGACCAACATTAGACCCCCACAAGGGCTTTGGATGGGTCTCTGACACAGCCGATGGTCACACACTGACGACATTGGCCCCATTCCAATGGGAAATGTTATCTTGAGTACTAAATGGAAAAAAGGAAGATATGAATGAGTGGCCCCACACATAGGCCATTACACTCACATGTATGGGTGCAAGGGTTACATTTGTTTATCATTAACCTCCATTGGTGTATTGCAATGCATATAGTCTTTGTTTCATTTGTCCAGGTGAGATATCCCTTTATGAGATGGGAATAACATTTCATTTGTGGGGCTCACTAGTAGTGAAGAGGAAGCATTCAAATCATTTACCCAATTAAAGTTGCACTTAAACAATGTAAAATGACTATTATATATACAAGTATTGCATTTGAAATGTCACTACAGTAAAAATACTGTTATTTGACAGCTAAAACTGTAGCTGTCAAATAAATGTACTGGCATAAGAAGTGCAATATTTCCCTCTGAAACATCGGGAAGTAGAGGTCTAAAATAACAAAATGGATTTACTTAAGGATAGCACTGAGTTTCACCACTGGTGCTAACGCCATTGCAGAATTCAATAGCAATGTGTCTATCCACAAACCCCACTATAAAGAGTTTTCATTGAAACTGCTTTGTAACAACAAAGTAGTCCAACATGAAAACAGTTGGCAGTGTGTTTTGTATATGAGTAATTGGGATATTGTATCTGGAAAGAGCAGTTGCTTTATGGGTTTTTAAGTGTTATTCTTAAATGCTGTCTGCACCACAACAACTTAATTGTTTTTTTGGGTGGAGGCAGAAATCTCTGCAAAGATAAATCTCTCAAAACTTGGGCGAATAAAACCCAAACTTTCTGTCGGGCTAGATTACTTGAGAACATGGTTTTTGTAATGTGGTAATTTTTTAACTGACCCTTTTTTAAAGCAACAAAGCACCGAAACACACCGAGGGCTTACAGTAGCTGCCTTCAGCATCTCCTCTGCTCCTGATATAATAACATGGCCTCTTTGTTACTATATGATAAATGATTGCTTAAGTTGTGTCTGCTGTTCACTACGAATAAAACACTCGTCAACACAAATTCGTCGTCTCTCCGAAGCGAGGGTGAGCCTCTGACGGCTCATTACTGTACCGCATAGCCATCTGTAACATTAGCTTTATAGAACTGCAGGTCCAACACCAACAGATACCGAGTGCCTCTACCAATATGCTCATGATGGCTCGAGGACGCTGTGTTTTGGCCATGTTTAGATGAAGTGCGATTGACTATTTGAGCACAGGCGCAACATCTAGTGAGCAGCTGTGGGCATGTCTCAGTGGGCCGTAGGACTTAAATGTAAATGATAGCAACCGTCTGGTCGACTGTTCTCTTAAACAAGAAGTCCATAGCCAACGTGGTCTCAGCATCGCCTACTCATGAGCGTGTGCAATGAATACACTCACAGAAGGGGCAGTGAGAGAATTGCAAAAATAGCCCGAGAGTGGGTGTTTCTATATTTTCCTCTCATTGTAGCTGTTGCCTCCCTTCTGTTCTGCTTGTGTGTGTCTGGGTCTCTCAGGAGTAATATCCCTGCACCAGTATCAGTTCTTTCTTGTGGTGGTTGTAAATGTTAAGCTTGTGGGAAATGGGTTACTGAACCCAAATAAGTGCTTCTCCTTTTTTTAGAAGATTGATATATATAGATCTTAATGTGTTGTTATGACAGCACCGGTATCGTTTTTATGGCTTCTAGCTGTAAGTGTGTACACAGTTTTGTGTCCATGTGTGGATGCCTGTGTGGTCCTGTGGGACTGCTCCAGCGCCAGGAATGAACATCAGTCTCCATTACTCTACCCCTCGCTCCCATCCTTCATTCTTCCATTCCTCCCTCCTTGCCCCATCGCACCTCGACCCCCTCATCCTCCCCTCACATTTGTCCGTGAGGTCTTCCTCTACAACCAAGCGAGTTGAAAAAATACTAGTTGTCTCGTCTTTATCCTTTCAAAGAGAGACAAAAGATCTGTAGGCTTGGCCACATGTTCACAAATGCATCAATGCTTAAAAAAAGAGAGGGGGGTATTGTTAGATTGAATGACAAAAAGGAACAGTGTTGTGACAGTAAGCAGCTGGTGTTTCCAAGTGTTGACAGGCTCTGCATTTGCGTGTCGTGTGTCTGTGTGTGTGTGTGTGTGTGTGTGCGTGTCTGTGTGCGTGGACACTCGATGGAGACAGATTGTCCTGTGATTGTTCATTCCTGAGCAGGGCTCTGCTCATAGGGGTTATTGACGGCATCTGCGGGGGAAAAGAAAAACATGACAAATGGCACTCAACCGAATGTGCCACTTCATTTCCCCCCTCAAGCTATGTTCTACTGATCCAGTGCTAAGGCCTAAAACCCAGCATGTTTTTTTTATGACCAGAATGTAAACGGGTCGGAAAGCTAAGTCTGTGAATGGTAATGTGTGGAGAGCAAAACCTAAAAGATTCGCGGGAGAAGCTGCAGTCAAATCAGCATATTTGAAAACCATAGTTTGAGCGCAATTGGTTTGAGACCAATTGCTGCGAGTCAGTGCTAGTAATGTACGTTGCTTTGACTGTGTTTCCATGCTTTTATGTCTTTGTGTGAGTAGGTGTTGTGTTTGCAAAGGGCTTGAGAGCGATAATGACTGTGCTTAGTATGATTGGTGAACTTTACTGTGGTGCTTTCTAACTGTGTGCAACATATAACCTCCAAGCTCTCACCTCCACCTGTGTGTACTGAAAACCTGTAACCGGTACACATTTTGATCCCACAAATTTCCTCTGCCCCCTTGTGTGTGTGTTCGTGCGTGTTTGTGCCACAGGTCTCGGTCTATTAGTGGAGCCTCCTCTGGCCTCTCCACCAGCCCCCTCAGCAGCCCACGGGTAAGTCATGACCCCTCTATGTACTTTCAAACACACACATACACTTGGAGACACACACCTGTTGACCCCGTTCTCATGTATCTAGTTGTTCAGCTACGACAGCTACAGCTCCATCGCCGAGGCTTCTGACCAATGAGCGCTCTCATTATGAAAGCACAAGCAATATACTGGACTTTTCCTCTTTTTTATTAGTCTGAGCTATAGTTTATTTTTCTTCTCCTTAAGTTTTAACTCACACTTCAGATCTACCTTTGCGTTTTGCAGGGATCCACTATAATAAGCTCCTCTTATCCGGTGATCATTCAGACCTTACACGTGTCTATAGCGTTGGATATTTCTGTAAGTAAAATATGCTGATGAACTTTCTCGTGGGACGTGACAGCAAACGACATACCTTCCCCTAAAAGCTTCTTCTCTCGAGCCTTTCTGCGTATTATCCCTGCTTTTGCTTTCTGTGGTCTGAGCTCTGTGGAAATCCAGTTCCAGGAATGCATCAGTAAATCCAACGTTTCTTGCTCAGAGCTGTGGAGCTTGTGGTAAACTTTTCCAGCTGACTAACCTGAGAAGGCTCGGGATTAGCCAGGATCCTAAGACGAGCTCCTCGCGCCACACAGGTTCTGTCGGGCTGATCTCAAAGGGAAATAGATTTCTCAGACCTAGCAAAGACCGGATTGTGCTCTCTAGGATTTGTGTCTGGAAAAAGGGAAAACGGTTTATCAGTGCACCATTGTGGCTACAATTTTACATTTACAAATAAAACATATCAATCAACCTTACAGCAGATATACCATAATGGTCTTCCAGCCCAAATTGTCCTCACAGCTGGCCTTTTGTCTCTCACACATGTCAGTGTCTGCTTGCTTTTCTCTGCTAACAGAGCTCTGTGTGTGTTTTACTTTTTTTTTTTATTTAATTGTGTGTAATGCTTGCCGATCTGGTTGTTCCCGTGTCATTTATGTTTTCGTTTGACATGACTCACTGAATGGTCTAACTGCATGTTTCTTTTCTTTTCTGTCTTTCTTTTTTCTCAATACCTCCTTCTCTTCCCTACATCTTACCTGCCTCCATATTATTTGTCTGCTTTTTCCTCTGGATGTGTGGTTGTTTGTTTTGCTACACTTTTCTGTCTTGCCTTATCCATGTGCTTGTGTGCCTGCATGTGTCCCTTTGTGTTGCTTTGTTTTCTTCTCCTTCTCCACCTGCTCTGGCCCTTGGCTGTATCGTGCTGCGTGTCTTCACGCTGTGTCCTCTAAATCCAGCCTGTCAGAAAGTTCTGTGTACCGCCTCAGTCCCCAGACTTCTCACAGTCCCCTATCACAAGCCCCTGCCCATCCCCTGAGCCCGCCCCCAATCGCACAGGGCCCCGTATCTCCACCCCCAATTCACTCGCTCCAAACAGTGAGCCCCTGCCGGCAGCACTCAACAAGACACAGACACTCCCCACCAAGCCCAAAATTATACCCAAACCCCTCCAAGCCACACTATCCAACCCGCTTCCCGAAACCCCAGATCCAGCATCTGCAGCCAAATCCGAGCCCTCAAGTCCCTGTCAACTCCCTTCACAGCCACCCTCTGCCTCGGTGCCCCCAACCCCTACTTCTCCTTCCTCACCGTCACCCTTTACTCCATCCTCCATCTCCAGTGCTCCATTCCCAAATAGCCCCCAGGTACGGCGCTCCCATTTTGCTGCCAACCCCCAGCTCTCTGTGCCCTTCAGTCCAGTGGTGCCCCTGTCGCCCATCCGGTTGCACCACTTCCACCCCGTGGTACCGGCGCTTTCTTCATTCACTGACCACCAGCCCAAATCTATCCCGCTCATACAGGTTACACCTCACCCCTCCCCTCGAGGCAGCCCCCTCCCCACCCCAAAGGGCACTCCGGTGCACACTCCCAAGGACAGCCCGGCCGGGACCCCCACCCCCACGCCGCCCCCCAGCCCTTCCATCGGAGGCATGCCATGGAGGACACGCCTCAACTCCATCAAAAACAGCTTCCTGGGCTCACCACGCTTCCACCGCAGGAAACTTCAAGGTACTGACATTCTAGCAGATTTACCATTTCTACGGTAAACGCTGAATTATCTATTTAAATCTAGTTCATTTCAACCTTAAATCTAACTTCACCCACTAAAGCAATCTACTTCTTATCTTTCTCTGAGCCTTATACTTTGAACTTTAACCTTGCTTCCACAGTTCCCACACAAGAGGAGATGTCCAGCCTCACACCAGAGTCTTCCCCAGAGTGAGTAGATTCTATACCACCACTTTCATAACTATGCATAGCCTGTCATCCCCTCAGTCATTGGCTCAAACTGGCTGGTTCTTGATAGCATGATGATTCGGAAAGTATTACATCCGCGAATGTTTGATTTGTGCATGCCGAGTTCCCTGTAATGACCTGAGGTCTGGACTGGGCTGGAGAAGCAGCACCGTAGCAGGAGGTATTGGGTTGGTTATGAGGGAGGTAAGGTAGCCTGTGTGATGTTGTTGAGCTCCCAGGGGCCTGATAACTCAAAGTTGGCCTAGATATGCCTGTCTGGTTCGCTGGCTCTTTGGCTTGGCCATTTCCACCTGGCTGAGAAGAACATCCTGTCTGCAAGGAGTTAGAGAGATGGTTGGAAAAGACCTTCTCAGCTGGGATAGGCTTGATCATATTAAAAGACAGTCACACACTAGCTGTTTCCGGCTTCCTATTACTCACTACAAACACAACATTACATAAGTATTTATATATTGGGGAGTGTTTCTCTCTGTGCTGAAGTTTGAATCGAGCAAATTCATCAGTATTTTCAAGAATCTCATAAAATATTAATATACCACAAAACCAGAGTCCATATTGCTTATTAGTGGGTGTAAGTACACTTGGGCCAGTGGTGCATTCATCTACCTCAACCCTTCTGGACATAGAGTTATGTCCCTACATCATACATGCACATGCATTAACACATACCTATAAGGTGAAGTTTCCGAAAACTTTTCTCCCCTGCACAGTCTTAGCTTATTTCCCTCCGGGTATCCTCCGTTGGCTCCTTTTCGTTTCCCCAGACCTGCAGAGAGAGGGAGAGAGAGAGAGAGAGAGAGAGAGAGAGAGAGAGAAAAAACTCTTCACAAGCTCTTCATTTTGATGAGTGGGTTTTAACCAGTGAAAGGAAGACAAACACTCTCTAGTAAGCATAACAATGTAAAATAAACGTACAGCTGACAAACTTTTCTTCCTGTCTTTTCCCCTACAGACTTGCCAAAAAATCCTGGTTTGGTAACTTCATCAACCTGGAAAAAGAGGAGCAGATCTTCATTGTCATCAAAGACAAGCCTCTCAGCTCCATCAAGGCCGACATCGTTCAAGCCTTCCTCTCGGTACACACTCCGTGCTTAATTCCCTGCTTCATCCCTTTGCCTCTACTCCCATCAGATCCCTGCGCCACCACCCTGTAACTCAATAGAAATATGCAGCAGTGTTACCTGTGCATCTGCTGTCTGTTGCAGGACATTGCCTCTTCTAATAGCACCGGTGATTGGCAATGCTATGCGGCAG
This sequence comes from Cyclopterus lumpus, assembly GCF_009769545.1. Lineage (NCBI taxonomy): Eukaryota > Metazoa > Chordata > Actinopteri > Perciformes > Cyclopteridae > Cyclopterus > Cyclopterus lumpus. Next base: position 17,126,823 of record NC_046971.1, read on the forward strand.
GCTCTCTCTGAGTGTTTGCTAACATGCTTCTGATTTATGTAGCAATTCAGTAAACTGCTGGTGTTCAGTGCTTCTATTTTCTCTCTGACTGTAGACTCACTTGAGGTCAACAGAAAATCAACAGAGAGCATTGATCATTAGCATATAGATGCTTTGCCCTCAATACCATTTATTGAGCATGTGTGTGTGTGTGTTTGAGTGTATATTTAGATGTGTAGTGTGAGAAATTGAGAGATAGTGTGAATTGTATCTCAAGTGAGTCTGTGAATTGTACCTTGTGTGTGTGTGTGTGTGTGTGGGAGGGGGGGGGGGTTATAATGAGGATGTATAAATACATAAATACATGCGGGAAAGCAGGTAACATCAGGGTTTCCCAGTAAGCGCAGCATATTCTGTATCAACAAACACTCAGCAGTGGGAGTTGATATTCAGTGTACATAATTGAACAAAACCTATTCTCACCCCAGTTAAATTTAACAAAGTCTAAGTAAATGCAAACTCTGCCAGTGCAGGTCAATGTCAAATCTGTTTCCCCATCCCTGGAGGTAGCTCTTTCCCCCTCCGGGTTATGCTAGCTGGTGTTCCAGATAGGAGATTGGCACCTGAATCAGTGGAATTATACCTCTCAGCACACTCATATTAATGGGATGTCAAACCCTCTCCAGCACGATGGCGAAACGTGACAGAGCTCATTTGTTCATTGGGCATACAAATTCATTTTAGGTGGGAGAGTGCAATGTTGTTGGATGACTCAAGATTACATTACAGCTTAAGTCTCCCTGGCATGCATGGCTACTCCCCGAGGCATTAATCTCCTTAGAGTTCCAACTGTGGCTCGTAGTATGTGGAGGGTATTTTAATGAGGGTTTACTCACCTTGTCATTTGCGAGGTGTAGGAAAGAAATTAAGCATCAATGCTCCCTATGTATAATCCCATTACTCTCCATTTTTTACGACCTGTTTTTTTTAATTTATTCCCATCTCCGCCTCTTTGTCCATTTTGCCCTAACTCACTGCTCCTCTTCTTTCTCTCAGATCCCCAGCCTGAGCCACAGTGTGATTTCCCAGACCAGTTTCCGAGCAGAATACAAGTCCACAGCCGGCCCAACAGTCTTCCAGAAGCCGGTGAAATTCCAGGTGGATATCACCTACACGGAGAGCACGGCGGCCACGAAGGAGAACGGCATCTACTCTGTCACCTTCACGCTGCTCTCAGGTCAGGACACAATCATCACACCGAGTTCCTCGCCCTCATTTTCTCCACCCGCTAATCCTGCATGCATTGGGCACAACGAACCAGGTGCAGACCTCACATTTGGGAACCGCCAGGTCTGTGAGCCAATAAGAAGAGAGTAGGGTCCCCAGGCATAAAAGTACAAATGCCAATATGGCTACTTTACTTTTACTAGTTTAACTCGGAGAAACCAATATCTTCTGTGTAAATAAACAAGGGGAAAAAATGCACCATGTTGAATGTAATGGGTAGTTCGTCTTCTAATGGACAGAAAGGGTCAAACCTAGGATCTTCCTGTTGTGAGATGACGGATCACAGGCAGAGTAACATACAGTACACATTATGGGATCTTGAATAAACAGTATTCCATCTCATCTGTCTCACTTCGAAAAGTGTAGAAAAGTATCCCTTACATGCCGAGTGGAATGCTGTCACACTCAAAACTAATAAAAATGATTCCACGTTTGTATCCCAGTCGACCAATAAACCAGAAGTTCTGCTTACAAATGTGGGTTTCTTAAAGTCACTGCCAAAAAGAATGGCTGCCTAAGGTCTTTTCAAAGTTCTTGCAATCCTGAATGTTTGATAATATTTCCCCCCCAAACTCTCTGAGTGTAAGAAGACGAGGTCTGGCTATGCAAGATTACATACTAAGCAATCATCCGTCTTGCAGGAACATGCGTGCTCTCGCTCCCTCTCTTTCTCACTCACACACACATTGGAGCTGAATGGATTGTCATAGTGGCACTTAAGAGCCTGCAGGTTCTTCCCTGTCGCATACTGTATACAGCAGGTATACAGTAACGCCCCTCTCTGGCCTCCATTTATCATCTCGAGCTCTCTCCAGCTCACATCTCACACCATGCACACCCTTACTTGTTCTTCTCTTAATGAATCCATCTATATAGCAGACATACGCACTCTGTCTGCCTTTGTGCTGCTACCTGTTGTGCAACTAACATGTCCTGTTCGTGTGCCTGTGTTTAGGGCCCAGTCGGCGCTTTAAGCGAGTAGTGGAGACGATTCAGAGCCAGTTGTTAAGCACACATGACCAACCAGGGGTCCAACAGCTGTCTGGTGAGTAGGAACTCCTCCTTTTCAAAAGAAAAATATCCAAAAATCGTATCCAAAACCTCTCCACCCTTACCCCCACCGCCTCATCCGCCCATCCCACCCCCACACAAACCACTCTCACCGCTGAAGCTAAATCCTGCCTTCCTCTTCCCCCGTGCTTGAAATCCCTGAGCCGCTCTCCGGTTCTCCAAACGGCTTCCTTTGCATGCCCGTGCCTCGCTGCCATCAAAGGGTGGGAGTTGCTCTCACGCACCGACTGCGGGTCAAATGTTGTCTCGTTGCCCTGGCAGTGAAGATTAGAGTGGAGGTAGGGTAAGCTGATTTGCATTCTGTTACTCCTACTTCCAAGACTGATCGTCGGAGCTTGTCACCATGGCAACACCACTGCACCTCAACGCACTCCCACAATGCACTGCAACGCACTGTGACACCACACCTGCTTTCTCTCTCTCTCTCTCTCTCTCTCTCTGGGTGCTTGTACAATAGGACCCCCTCCCCCTGTTTTCCCTCGTCCAACAGCCTTTTGTGGCGCCTCCAAAGGCACTAAGGAGATATAAAAACCTCTGACAGGCGACCTCAATCCCCACCTAACCGTTCACCTGTGAACTTCGTGCCGTTATTTAAATATCCCCCCATCTTCTCGTGAGTTGTGGGGTTGATGTCTCTGGACCTGTATAAGTCCATCCTTTCCCTAGTGCGGCTCCATCCTTTTCGCTCAACACACACAGTCTGGAAGACAACAAGGAAAAAAGGAGAGAAATAGGGATCCCACTCCTCCCCATCTGCTCTTAGCATGTCCTTCCTTGTGAATCACTGCTCTGTTTGAGTGCGTCTCAGTCGTCATCACCTTGACAACAGCTCCACTTGCTGGTCACATTGGGGAAACGCCGCCAGCCTGAAATGCACCGTTTCTATCAGGAGGTGCGCTGTTTTCTTGGGATGTCAATTTCATCTCATGCGTGAATCATAAACTCGTGTCTCTATGTGTGTGTCTTTAACCCTTTAAACCCATTTCCAATTCCATGTGGGACTTTTTTGAAGAGACACCTGGCCACCATACAGCTTTTGCTCTGTTACTAAACCATACGCTGCTGTATATTTGCTCTGTGGCTTTTAGGCAATATTTCTCACACTGGCACTGAGCAATGAACAGTAGTCATCACAGCTGTTGTGATTATCTTAAGTTTACCAATTACTTCTGATATTTTATGTTTAGGCGTATTAACAGACTGAAGGTTGAAATTAGAATACATTATATTACATTAGGTTCAAATGACTGCTGTGGTTTTCTTTTCAGCTGCAGAGATGTACTTTGTTTAATATGAGAACCATTTATCAATAAAAGGATACGATATGACATCAAAACTTAAATAATTATACCCTATCATTTGTTTTGTCAGTCCAAATTAATTTCCTGCCTTTACAATGTCTCTCATCGTGATATACATCCTTAAACAGGTCAATGTGTGCTTATCAGACATTACAAAATGTGTTTAACTCAACTTCCTCCACCTCCCTACTTCCTTGTGACCTCCTAACACACACTAGTTGTGCTACCTGACCACAGCGCCTATGCAGAAGGTGCTGGCTGTAATTAAGAATAGAAATGGCTTTGCATACCAATGTGTGTCAAACAAAAGGCTTCATCAGGTCTTGGTCATTATGTCCCCTAATCACCATTAACAGAAGCATACCTGGGAGCCCAGCTTAGGAAGACAATAGGAGGGTGTGGAACAATAAAAGGAGTGTAGCACGCTGGAGGACTGCAGAGCAGAACCGGTCATTTAGAGGACGCTGTCTCCGTTTTATGGAGATCATTTTATGGCGATCATTAAGATTCATGAGTGTCCTGCCATTTTTGGAAATGTGCGGATTTGGGTGGAGTGAAGTGACTAAATGGGGAAAGTCTTGAGAAGGGAAGAGGGAACATTCGGGAGAAGTCGGCTGCGACCATTTTCCAGCAGGATAATGGAGCAGGAGAAGCCAACTGTGGCACATTTGCACTTCTACACACTGACACACACATTGGCTACACACAAACACACAAACGTATTCACGATGAGATGAAGTTCGCCGAATTGCTGGACTACTGCAGGCAGTCTTAACACTGGCAGCATGCACATTCTGTCAGAGCAATTCCACTTTCCAACAGCCTTTTATTAAGTGCCGACACACAGACACAGACTCTCCGGTCCAGTGCGAGTGTGTGTTTTGTCGTCTGTGCAGCAGCCCCGATGCTGTCACTGTTCATTTGTCGGCCCAAAGGACTCTATTGTGCAAATGCATCTTCACATCCTGTGAATAGGTGGCAGGTTTGTGACAGAGTTTCCAAAGTTGCCCTGTGCGATAGCGAACATGAACAAAAAGAACTCTGACTCTTTATTTGCAGTGGGGCCCTGCAGAAAGAGCGAGTGTGTTTAGCTGAAGATCATTTGTATGCATACTTATACACATACACACAAACACAACCTCAGCAAGTTAGAAAGATATAAACTTGTGTTATTTAGCATATTCACCTATTTTATTCAGCACACAGCTTGAGCTGGACTTGTTCTTACTTCAAAGAGTTGGCACGGTGATAATGTAGCCACCCGGCATGTTTGATGTCTTTGTCCAGGTTTAATCGTTAGCTGCAGTGTCCAACTCTGAACTGAAGTGTAGAAATGTGTTGATCAAAGGTGGCCCAAACTTGACTGTGTTAGATGCACTTCACTTACAGAAGCCACAAAGGCAGACAACCTCAGCATCAGTGGGAAAACGAAGCCTGCCAAATCTCCACAAACAAAAAAGGAGAGGAGACACGGGACTCATCACCCTTTATGGGCGACGGTGTCTTGAGACTACCAGCGTTCCCATTGTCCACCTTCCATCATCCGCCCGGCTTCTGGCTGTCTCAAACCGCTCTGGGGCACCGACTCACGCAGACGTCACGCTGCGCTTCCTCTTTCTGCATCGCACAGTTTATGCGTTGGAAGACGCGTACTGTAGTTTCAGGCTACGGTCAGCGGCCCTATTTGCTTTAATTTCCCGTTTGAGATTGAATGGCTCTTGTGTGTTTCCATGGGTTGTGCTGTTCCATATGCATGGTCTATCGTCCTGACACGGCTGCTCCAGCAGCTTTCATCCTCGCTGTGTCCGTCAGTCCTCCTCGCCTCTGCTTGTTTCTGTCTTACGTGTAGCCTTGTCGCTGTCCTGTGAAGCCCATTGTTCATTAGTTTGTTTGTTCTCTTTCTTCTCTCTTTTCCCTTTTTTGTCCTCTTTCCCCCTCCCTACCCCCGTCTGTGTACCTAGGCAGCCCCCTGAGTAACTTCTTTGACGTAATAAAACAACTTTTTTCAGACGAGAAGAACGGACAGGTGCCCTACCCGTCTGGCACGCCCACCAAGCACTGCCCCTCGCCCATTCACGTCCGGAGGCACGAGCCAGAAAATAATGACACCAAATGTCCCGCCGCGGGCCGAGACAGAGTCAAGTTGTCGGTGGCATCTTTGGGGTCACAGGAGGAGTCTTAGAGCCAGAGGCTGTGTAGTCGAGCCAGTGCTAAAAACCCATCCCAGTATCACTATAATCCAGTGGCACAGAGAGAGAATATATGTACATATGTAGGTGTACATAATAATTTGTGTACATTCTTTTTGTATAAAACTACTTTATATAGATAGAAATATATTAAGAGAATCTAAGTAATATTTTATAAACAGCATACTACACACACAAACACACACACACACACACACACACACACACACCAGTCGTTCCACTCCCTTTTTCATTACCCCTTAGCATCCACCATCCTCATCCACCCCTCTACCTCAACCATCTAATCGTCTATGACCTTTGCTCTGATAACCTGTGTGATGACCTGACTTGTTTCTGATACCAGGAATTATCCAGAAAACCTATTAAGCCCCTCCTCCTGCACCCTGCACCCTGCTCTGTTCGCCTTCCCTCGACCACCCTTCCACCCCTCCCGAGCACGGCGATAGAGATGGACATTTGTTGACGGAGGACGTTTTTTTAGAGGTGCGCTGAAAAGGGGGGGGTGTGGGTGGTGGTGGTGGTGGTGGTGACCATGGAAACAGACCCCTTCATCCAGACTTCTACCTTCATCTCCCTCTGCGCCCCTTCTCCACCTCTGGCAGCCATCAGTAGAAGTAGAAGAAAATACATTGTGTGTTCCCCCATCTTAGGAACACACAGACACACACACATGTGCACAACTAATCCACACAAATCCCAATGAAACAGAAAACGGACACACTCCTCGGACCAAGACGCCCCTTTTCCTCTCAATGAGTATTCATCATGTGGAAACGAGTATTTTACAAAAAGACACGACACACACAAAACATGTACACGCTTACATGCACAGGTCCAGTTTGCACAGAAAACTCTGGGATGTATTAACAAGAACATGAACAACGACAAAAAGAAGATGTGGAGAAACGGACTGATTCAGAGGAGGAGAGAAGGGGGAGGAGTTTTGTAGAAAGCCCCAACGGCCGACGCGGATGCTTGCTGGATTGTTTGCTTTTTAATGTACTTACTTTGTGAAAAACTGGGTTTAAAATATTAACTGACTTTATTAGACTTAATACTATTGCTGCAAATTAACTGGAATTGTGATTTCAGAGAGGAGCTGGGTGTGAGCAGAACATCACGGGGGGGGGGGGTGATTTATTGGGGTAGAGGGGAGGGACGAGGGCGGGTATTTGGGTATTTAAAATGAATGATCTATTCTGTTGTACAGACTGATATCATTTCTTATGTATAAAAAAATGAAATGTCTAGTTGTGACACTATGTTTAGATACCATAGGGTCAGGTTGCTAAACCTGCGACCTGCCACATACTGTAATTTTAAATTCTTCTGTGTATTTTTGTTACATGATCATTTATGTCCTTGTTTGATTGAACTAATTATGACCAACACATTCCTGTTTGTGTTATTTGCAGCACTTTGTCTTTGGTTTTCCATGTATACCTCTTTCTTAGCCTCACTTACCAGCAGTAGAAGTAGAGGAACAAAAAAAATGATGACGTGACCAATGCAATTGTGGATATTTTTGTATTTCTGTCCTTATTTATTCACGTTTCTTCATCACACTGTTTGATTTCCTAATTTATTATAACTTGGCTATTTATATGAACAAAGCTGTTAGGTCAGTTGAATGTTATTTATTACCCTATTGTGTGTTCGTAAATGGGGCAACATTTGAAGAAAAATATTTAACTTTTTTTCGGTTAGTTTTGGTCTACATTTAACAGAATTATGTGAACATCGAGTAACAAATTCTCTCTTCCCTGACCTCTCTGTAGAGGGAAAGAGAACTTGTGGCAACTCTTGAAGAAAAAAAAACATTTACCAGTAATTTAAGAATGTAGACTTAGCCTCTTTTTGGAGAGGGAATATGCTCTTCTATTGATATTTGTCAGTTTCATATTATTGTGCGTGTAGGCTGGGCCTGAGGAGAAGGACTCTACAGAGCCCAATCTACTTCTTCTCTTTGTAAATATACAGACAAACCGTGGGGGTTGATTGTCTTCTCAACCATGCTGGGGATTCCTGCTCTATGCTTTTAGTCTGTAGTGCTGTGTGCATGTCAAACATGAGCTTTTCTTTGCATGGCTTTAGTGTTCATGTTCCATGCCAAACTCACTCCTTCTCTCAGCCTTCATCGATTCTCTCTCCACAAAATGACCTTTTAAACCTTTTAAATCTCCTCTCTATCCCCTCTCTAGCCCCTAATTCTTACCCCGTCTGCTTTTATTTCTGGCCTTCTTTTTTTTATTGTTCCCTCCATCCCGCTAATCTTTCCCTACCTCCTCCTCTTATTTTGTGCACACCGTTTTGAACGATGCTTCCTTTCCTCTGTACCTCTCCCTGGAAGGCTTGGATGTCTGCTCTCTCTCTCGCCACCTGGTGGTAGAAGAGACACAGTGAGGGGATTTCAGTACACAAACACAAAGCAATACCCTATCGTTCACTTTCCTTTCTGTTTTTTTAAAATGGGAAACTAGCAGCACCAAGGACATCTGATGATTCTAAGGACCAGAGCGGTCTTTTGACAGAGCAGGAACCAAACTGACTGATGTAATCCCCATATAAAATAACTGTGAGCATCTACAGTGCTGAAACAAATAAACTCATTAAGTTATGGTGTGGTTGTTTTCCTTCTTTGTTCATGTACGGGTGTATATAAGTGTGGACCTATAGAGTAAATATCCGGGTATGGTGTTTTAATACTCACAAATAATAAGTGCTATAAAGTTCAAATAATTACAGCTTTTTTCTCTGTATACATTTCTTGTAAGAACTTGATATGAAGGTCTTGTCTATTATACATAATAAGCACAATAACAAGACACTATTGTACATGTATGAGGCTTAAAAAAACTCATAACAAGGTTTATAAAGTATAAGTTGTGGACTTAATGTCAGCACTCATAATGCTTTATACTTCCTGTTACACAGCAGATGATAACTACCATAACTTTAGCCAGTCATGAAGACACATAACCCTCATGTATCACCTAACAAGCCAGGAAGGTGCAGATCTCCACCAGGTGTGTCTGTAACGTCCACTGCTGAAATGTGTGATTCAAAAATATATTCAGCGGTCCCGAAGTCAGTGTAAACCGTCAAGAATTCTAAATGTTATCATTTTACTTTGTTTTTGTCTTTTATAATGGTTATTTAACACATAAAAAACAAAAAAAATGTATTAGTCATTGTATTACTGTATGATTAAGAGCTGCTTGGTGCTAATGTAATGTGATCATATTTCCCTTCAATATCTATTTTCTATTGCTGTGAAAACAACTCCTTCAAACAGCTGCATTTATTTAAGTTTCATGCCAAAAACTAAATGTTACCAGATTCCAAATGAACACATCGCGTTATAATTGACCTTGGCCTGAAAAGTATTTTTTACTATGCTGACTTTTTTTAATAATATTTTAGGAAATATAATATTTGTTATGGCATTTTATACATACTATATTGTGAACTTTATGACATTTTAAGACTCATTATGCCTTTTTAATATAATTATGATTATGACATACTATACTGTTCCGACTTGCTCACAAGCCATAACATAATGCAGTGGTTCCCAAACTTTTTCTGTCAAGACCCCCTTTGATGATATAGGAACATTGGACGACCCCCCCCCCCCCCCCCCCCCCCCCCCCCCCCCCCGCAACCCGACCCCAAATTTTTCTTGGTTTTTAATGAATTGCATTATAATGCATGAACTGTATAAAATATTTGTATTTCTTTCTAAAATAAGTACATATCACTTCACAGTTTACTGTCAGGGCATGACAGTTTTCCAATTGTTTTTGGAAAAACTCAAGGTGCTTGTTAATATGTTCGGGGTGGTGGGTTTTCAGGTGTCTTTTTAATTTAGTGGGCTTCATGCTCTCTGCCGCCAGTATTTTAAGACATAAAACCCACTGGGGTCTCTCATCCTGACCGACAATAGTGCTTGTGAAGCCCAGAGACAGATATGCCTCGCTATATTTCCTTGCCTTTACCTTAGTTTGAGACGTTGTCGAGGTGGTCGCGTCGCCTGTTGCGGCTGTAACAGAAGTTCCATCGGATTTGCGCTTTAGACCAGTCACAAATCTGTCCATCTTTGTACATACTTCCTTCTCTTATCTTTATCTTTCTCTGTCGCTCCGTATCTTTCTCGCTCTGTGTCGCTGTGTGTCTCTCTCTCTCTCTCCCTCGCTCGCTCTCGCTCTCGCTGGTTTTGCCACAGTCGGTCTGTGACATGAGCCGCTCTGGTGGCGTGGTTGGAACACAGTGCATGTCACGTCGGTTATTTTATATTGTTTTACCGGTGTATGCGTGCGTCTGTGTGTGTGGGTTGGTGATGAAGCCGCGACCCCCCTGTAGTACCACCGCGCCCCCCCTAGGGGTCGCGACCCCCACTTTGGGAACCACTGACATAATGAGAGACACAACATCTGGATGGATACAAAAGAATACAACATGTGTTTACAAAACATCATAAAGCATTAAATAAGGAATAATAAGGAAGACAAAGAGAGCAGAGGCAGAGTAATGAGATGCATAGACCCAGCTCACATCTTCACGTCAGGGAGCTGCACCTAGAAATAATAACATAGAACACCGACATATGACGTTTTTATGACTCTTTATTTGTCAACATGCTATACTATGACTAATTTGTATGTTTATGTAAAAAATGATCGACCTTTTAATAATTACATACTGACGCTAATTGAGACCGGTGATCCATTATCCCTGAAGCAGTGATGTAATACTTTCTCACCAAAGTTTTTTTTTACTTCATTTATATGATTAACTCTTGAATATAAATCTAGTAAGTTGAGAAATATACATATTTATAGTGTTATTTTGTCAAGAATAAAGGCAGCAGGCTCTTTGTTTACAGGCCAGTCTCGCCCTTTCCAATATGGCGGTGACGTTGATGTTGATGTTGACGTTGATGTTGATGTTGACGTTGATGTTGATGTTGACGTACGACCAAGAGGCCACTGCCGCGTCTTTTTGGTAAACGACTTGAGCGCCTTCGATAATAATCATTGATAAAACGTGTTGCTTTACACTTAACTTGCCACCAGCAAATACTGCTCATAAGTCACTTCACTTAAAGCTTACAATAGCATGTTTTCGATGTTTGTCAAAGATTATTCCATTATGATAGTATGATTTAAAGTGTGCTCTCCATAGATCTAAGAGTGCAGATATCTATTCTCAGTTTGAGCTTTTTGATACTTCCAGTACCTTATTTAAGATAAAGCTGGGTGGTGATGCAGAAACTGATTTAATTTGAGGTCAAGTTAAAGGTAAAGTTAGACCACTTCTCTATATATCTTTATAAGATCCGATTCTTCTTTCAAACACTGTTGACACTATGGCTGGAGGTATAAAGCATTATGAATACTGAACTTATAATATATTATGTCCAACCATTAAAATACATTAACATATTGGTATAACATGTCATACATGATGATTCAAAATATTCATAGAAAGCCTTATACATGCATTTTAATATACTGTATTATGAATGTGCTTATGATGACTTTTATACAAAGTGTTACCAAATGTGTTTGGTTAAATATTTCGTTATTGCACATATGTTGATGTATTTTGATGCACTTTTATGATGTAGATCTGTGCCGTTGCAAGTCTGAGTTGTCCTGGATGTCAGGTAAATCTACACAAACACACACAACAGATAGCAGTGAAATATTTGGAAAAGTATGCACCAGTGAAACTGACCAAACTTGTTTCCCAGGTTTATTACAATTTTCAGCATTAAAACAGACTTAAAGTATTCCAAATCCCATGTTGGACTCTGCTGCTGTACCTGTATAGAAGCATTAAACCTCAGCATACATGAGCTTAATCAACTGTTAGAGTGTACCTGGAAAAACAACAGCTACACAAAAGCAACTTTTCATCAATAATATTAATAATTTGCTTGGAATAAAAACAAAATAAAAAAGGGAACACCCCGTTAAATACTCTCACATCTTTTTTTCTCATTAAATAGAAAATGTCCATCCCACTCTTTAGTAAGTGTTCTGTTTCACCGACAATAACTTTTGAAAAATAGAAAATAAAAACATAAACATACATAAAAAGTACATTTGTTAATCCAAAGCTTACATCAATGCTGGAGGCACCACGTTTACCTCTGCCCTCCCACTCTGCATTGTTAGTCTGAACAGGACAAAGGCAAAAGTCCAGCATGGCTGCCTCACTTGAATCAGTCTATTTGTCACTTTACACAATCCTTCAGTCAGAACCAGGAGGGTGATCCGGTTCCTCCAAAGAAATCTTTAATTTCCCAGTTTTGTCCAGTAGAGGGCAGCAGTGTTTCATAATTCAGAGTTCCCACCTGTTACGTTCATCTGTTGCTTCTCTTTTAAGCTTCCAGAGCCTTGGGGAAAAAAACATCACAGTGTCCAATGTTCTTCTTCATAAACACGTTGTACACTGCAATAAATTCAAGATGGAGCACACAATATGAAATGCTGAATTGCCCACAGAGCAGAGCTCAGAATAACTGATGGTGTCCCAGTGTCAAATCACTGTGGAAGTTCCTTGTCACCAGAGATAGTATCACTAGTGTCACTAAGAAAACATCTGCACTCAAACCATTTAAACAGCGTCTTTACCATCTGATCAGTGATAAGATGAAACTTCAACTTCCACATTCTTATTTCTTCTTTCCTCAGACTCGGGAGGTGACGCAGAGAGAGAGTAGACGTTGAGCCAGGGTGGCCTCCAGCTCCTCGAGAGGTGATTCTCCCCGGCTGTGAAGCAGCGTAGACGTGGAGTTGTGCCCGTGTCGGGCCGCGGGGGGTCCCAGCAGCAGGCTTCTGAAGGCCTCTCGCTCCAGTAGAGCAGGCATCTGCTGCAAGAAGTAGCCTTCACAGAATGAGCTCAGCTCCAATGAGCCGTGGGCCTGGAAAAGATGTAAAGTGTCAACAATACTGCTTTCCAATGTACAATTTAGGACATTACTCATGTAACGTGGTCGTTTGTGACGTAAATTGGATTTCCCCTCACTGATTAAACTGAAGAATTTAACAAAAGAGCAAATATCCGCTCTATAATAAAGTTTGCTCTTCTAATAGTTCACGTAACATCCCAATATGATCCAGACTTCTCACCTTGGCTGTTTTGTAGATATTGACTGCATTATCCAGATTGATGAGCCGCGAGCAGATGAGTTCACAGTGTCTTTGTAGCACCCCCAGGTGGAACAAACTAGCAGCTGACAACAACTGCAGGAGAAATCACAAGCAAAATTACATTTGATACAATAACATTAAAAAAAGTCAAAAACATACAGCAGTGCAAGACAACTAGCTTATTTATAAAGACATAGAGACACACATAAACACTGATTAAGAATATTCTCCAGTCTCCAAATGATGTAAACCATCATTTACAGATAGTGAAGGATGAAATCATATGATTTGTCAGTAAAATGAACTACTCAGATCGATGGTATTGTATCTGTTTTAGCGATTCTCACCTCCAGCAAATCAGGCACAATGGTTTTCAGGGACTCGGTTCCTCCACAGTACAGGTATGACATCATCATCTGCAGAGAGGTCAAAGCTCTTATTTAGAAAAAAAGTCAGTCCCATTGTTGAACTACATAATGTACATGTTTGGTCATATGCAGTACATCTCTGTCCAGTTTATTCCATCAACAATGGTTAATTGTGTCGCACACACAAAAATGAAATACTTTGTGTATTTTGAAAATCGGGGAATAAAGAGTAGATTTGTTACCTGGAAAATGTTGTACTTGATGCCACTGATCTCAATCTCCTTGTTGGGGCTTCCATCTGGTCCAAAGCATGCCAGCAGAGACTTGAATCTAAAAGAAAACAAGAATCTGTGTCAAAACCCTGGAGGAAGATCCCTGTCTTTAAGTATCATTCTGCCCGGTGGGAACTCACCTGTCAGAAGCTGTGATCAGCAGGACTCGGTGGCCATAGAACGGCTTCCCCTCCACCACAAACGTCACATCTGACATCTCCTGGTTATTCAGGAAATGAGGGTCTGTAGGAAAACGCATCAGTGCCTCTTTACAACTCCATTCTTAGCATAACTTTTTAGTGACAAGGAAGCCCGTCTGACCAATATTACACTGGCACATGTTAAGGAAACCAGAGCTTTGTTCGGTCTGGAGTGCAGGTGTATCGTGATTGTGTCCAGGTCCTCACGCCTGGCATACAGTAGGAATTCCAAAGGTGTCTCGAGCTCACTCACATGTTACTGTATCTTTGGAAAACATTGTTTATGCCTTCAGTTCAATAGAAAAATACTCATTTGCATTTGGTCATACAGCCAGAGAAAAGGATTGCCCTGGCTGGTCAGAAATAGATTTAAAAATTGCAAATTGCATTATGGTGCAAACAAATCTTTAATTTAAAGCTGTGCACTGGTAAATGGAACAATTAAGATGCTGAGTATGTGCAATTCTATCTGGGGCCTTGGTGACAAGTGTTTGCATAACGCAACCTCCTCTCAGAATTATTTAGTACAACAATCTAGAGTTGAAAAGATGACTTAATTAGTAGTTAATCAATGGAAAATGTATCTGCAACTATTTGATTAAGCCTTAGAGTATATTTTTAAACAAAAATGCCGGCTACTCAATTGTGAGAAATTGCTGCCTCTTTTCATCTCATGTGATCGTAAACCGACTACAAGAAATTGTGATGGGTGGGGATCTTTCACAGTGTTTAAAAATATTTTATAGACAAAACAATACTCAACAGATTAGCCAAGTGATCTAAAAATGTCAACATAAAGCTATCATTGTCATCTGAACACTGAGCTATGTGTGTATATATACGCATACAGTAAGAACCATAGTTTTCATACCCAACTGTGCTGAAAGAGTTGCCTTCATCCCAGGGATGGCTGGAAGAGGGGCGGGACCAAAACAGTGACTAAAAATAGTCGCCAACTGTTGTAGAATGGCCTCACTCTGGAGGAAAGGAGAAAGAAAACAAGGAGAAGGGGATTACGTCACACATCTTAACTAAATGCTGATGTCTTGCTGATATCATGAAGACAAGACAAGCAGACTTTTGATGGTACCTTGGTGGTGCGTAAGATGTTGAACATCAGGGGCAGCCCTATGGTGACCAGCTCCTCGCAGTAGTCCTCTTCTTTGATCGTGGTGAACTCTCTGAAGAGGGAGAGGGTGACTCCTGCCCTGGACTGCTGCTGGGCACAGCGCAGAGATTCCAGCCACACATGTAGTTTCCATGGAACACCTAGGTCAAAAGAAGAAAAAAAGTTTGGTTTTCAAGGGAAGTCACAATTTGAACAGTAAGAAAATCCTCTTCCTGACATCTGATAGGTACCCATAGCTCGTAGCTCCATGGTGACATCCAGGTAGCCATGCTCCGCACTGTAGTAGCTGGCCTCCTGCAGAGCCTTCATCCTGGCCTTGCAGAGCCTTGCTATGCCCACTTCTGGCACGGTCCCGGGGCCAGATGAAGGGGTGGGGAGGGGGGAGAGAGGGAGGAAAGGGCAGATGCGGGCTTCCTCACCCTCCACCCCCTCAGCTAAGATCTCCTCCAGGGACAGGACATCCTCTTTGACTTGCTGGGGCTGAGTCAGTAGCTTCCTCAGCACGTTTCTGACAAGATAAATAGGAGGAAGAAGTGGGAAAGAAAGAGGACGAGGAGGGCAGGACAGAAAGAAAGGCATGGAAACATTACTACATGTCCAAACTGGACCACAGACATCCATTTCTGTGACCCTGTAGCCTCCTCTCTGATTACATAATCTGTCACCCTCACTGTGGAATGTGAAGTGTTGAGTCTACATTGTGTTCACACGTACACGCAGTGAACAGGTGGAGTGGTTTACGCTTCCAGTTGGTGTTTAGAGACAGATGGACTCTGGGTAGAAGGAGGCCCTGAATTCACATTTTTAGACTATCCAGAGTTGCCATTTCACCACATGCTAAAAGAGATTAATCTCTCCTCAAAGAACAAATGCAGACTTGGATCAAGTATGACAGCGTGCTGACTGAGCCAACGTTACTTTCTTTTGTCAGAGCCTTCCAGCAGCATCCGTTGACAATATGTCTTTTTTGGGATCCGATTGAGAGACACACATACCTGTGTCCGTGTGCGGCAGCATGACTGAAGCAGTTCATGTCTTCATAGAGGGATGACGTAAGGGCATTTCCATCGTGGGTCTTTGATAAGGGGTCTGCACCTCGCGCCAGGAGCAAACTAACCATCTCATAGTTTCCTGGGAAACATATAAATGAGCTAATTACATACCGATACATATCCAAAACACATTTAAATGGGATATATGTGACCAGTAGCACCCACAAATGTATTTGCTGTTTGTAAAGACATACTTTAGTAATCTATTCTACTTGTGTATTGTTCCCACTGGTGCAGTCTATTTTATTTATTTTTTAATAGTTAACATATCACCCCACAATTGTTCACATTTTGTATTGTTTAATATTGAGTGTTTGTGTTTTTATTGCTTATTTTCTAATTAATTGGAGCACTTATACTAGAAGTTGTCTTTCTGACTATATTGCACTTACTGTTGCAACCATTGCATTTTACCACAGGGACAAATTAAGTTTTATTATACGTTATTTAGCATTTTCAAACGAACAAACTCATTCATATTCGGCACTATTTACACACTGTCATGTCTCTTTTACTACAGCAATGTGCGGCTTTTACTTGGTCCCACAGAGGAATGCTGCCCAGAGGCTTCTAACCAACCACAGGCAGCACTCCTTTGCTCTCACTTTGCCTTCATTCACCCTCTCGTGTCCTTGTCCCTTGTTCCTCTAGCGTCACTCACAACTCACTCCTGGGCTTCTGTTGGTGCTCTTTTGGGAGACTAGCACACTACGAGATTGGTTATTTATAACTGTTGTAAAAATAAGCTTAAGATAAGTTAAAAGAGTTATTATTAGTTGATTGGCAGAACATTACAACATTCATTCATCTCTGCATGTTTCCTTTCTGCAGACTTTTTGCCTGTATAATTTAGTAGCGAGTAGTAATTTACTCACCATAAATGAGATCATCACACAGCCTGACAATACACTAACATCAGCTGTGCCTTGTGTTGTACTGTGCGGGTGCTTTTATGTGCACATGCTTGTGTTTGCCCACCTGCTGCTGAAGCCAGCTGCAATGGGGTGTCTGCCGTGCTCTCCTGCCCATTGCGAACTGCGGCCCCCTCAACGTTGGCCCCTGCATCCAACAGGAGCTGGAGATACACACCACATCTGTTATACTGTGACATGTTTGACATCCTATAACTAATTTAAGGCCTGACCTCTGACCTCACATGTGTCACTCAGCTTTGGAACGAATAGCATGACATGCAGTTAGCTGTGGAGTGTGTGGGAGAACCCGCATTGCCCGTGCCTATTTAGCAGGTTCATTCTCCTCGAGTAAAAAGTACACCGTTCATGCCGCATGTCAAATTCAGGCTTCACACGCTAGCTACATCAGACAGCTACATCTGGTTGCGGCGACTACATGCGTGCGTATGTTTCCAACCTGCACGACGGAGATGTGTCCATGCAGCACAGCGAAGGTGAGGGCTGCCCAGTGTCGGCTGTCGGGGTGCACAGAGGGGTGCTTTGGGGAGCATGGTGGAACCTAGCAGCACACGACAAATAGGTGTTACACACCAACATCAAGGCCATGCTCTCACATGTGGAAGTTTACTCAACGTGCAACATTTGAACAAATGTGTAGACATTGTTGAATCATATTTACCGCCAAGTCAAGGTTGGCCCCGGCATCGATCAACATCTGGACTAAGGCCTCGTCTCCAGCTGCGCAGGCATACATCAGCGGGGTCATGCCCTGAGTGACGAACAGCAAGGAGGGCAATGGACATGAAAAAGGAGAAAAAAATACATTAGGTGCTGCCTAAATATGAACTATGCATATGAATACATTTGGATAATGTTGCAATATTCCCTTCAACATGCATCATAGATAAAAAACACATGTATACCGCTAAGAGACAGATGTTCAGTACCTGGTCGTCCATGCTGTTGACCCCGTCTGGCCCCAGAAACTCAATAGCTTGGCCAATGAGATCTGTGCGTCCACAGTTTAGCATCCGAAAACCCAAGTCGAGCTGGAACTTGTCTGTGGCGGCTTTGGAGTCCAGACGCTTGAAGGAGCTAAAGCAACATTCAGGCCTGATGGAGACAGACACAAAGAAAGATTAAGATAATAAAATGACCAGTTCACCTTCAATGTGTGAACGGTACCCAGCAGAGTCTGAGAAGACGCACTAAAACAGATGAAACAGACATTGAGGGTTACAACTTTCAACCATGTGGCTCAAGTGTACATTTGTATCTGATGATTTTCTTTAATTATTCACTTTAATATAAGAGGTTATTGAGACGCGTTACTGTAAGCGGACAGTAATTGATCTACTGTATAGAGTGTGTAACTCTTTTTTTCTTTAGTGCATCAGTTACAGGAAACACACACACAACAATGTCTGAGCAATTCTTTTCAACTAACTATAATGACCTCATAAACATGCAAGGAAGATATGACGCTGGTGTCAGGAACACTACAATTAGGTATTGTCTGAAGGCATTGTTAAAGTTTACTTAGATACTCAGACATGGTGCTGCTGCTTTCCAGTCGAGATCCAGATCCAGTCTACAAATCACGCAGTACAACCCTTGTGAGTTTGTGTGTGTGTTCTCATTTACTTCAGCTGTCTTGGTTCACAGTCCAGTCCTGGAAGGAGTAGCCTCGCAGTTTGTCTGACGTCATCACTGTCAACCAATAGACTCTTGCGATGCTCAGCATGAACTATGGCCACTCTCATCCACTCCATCAGAGGTGGCAGCAACAGGAACGGCCTGGAAAAAAAAAATATCAATAATTCCACCTCTGTCCATCTATGTGTTTGGTACAAAAGAAACTGCATTCAACTATGAAGTATGAGGAGTGTCGGGGTGGAAGTTATCTTAACTTGCGATTCAGTCATTTTGAGAGGGAAATCATAAACGGCCCACGACCAGATGACTTATATATGACTGGCAGTACTTCTGGCTTTCATACGTGCAGGCAGACACAAAAACAGATGTGTGTATATACACACTTATGACTAATCCGTGTTGGTTGCCAGGTAATGCAGTTAAACAGCTGCTTTCCTTGTCTGTGAGATGTGATGGGAGATGACAACATAACTGTGACTTTATTTGCGCTGTGGTTTGGTAAACAAAATACTGCAGTGTCTTCTGAATTATCGGCCTATTTTTAAACCAGCTGTAGCAGAATAAACTACCTAGGGAAGATACATAAAGGTTCAGCACTCTGGCATTGTGATAGATGATTTCTAGGAAAGAGAGAACCAAGTGAAAGTAAAAAGACGAGGAAAGGATTAAAATAGAAATGATAGACAAGATTGGCCTGATCATGACAAAATTGCATTATTTGTGGGGAAGCAGCGGAGTAAACATCAGTCGACGAGTAAAAGAGAGCCGAACATAAGGTCTGCTGTGGTATTTGTGAATGTGGCATTCTGAATGTCATCTGATATGTTTGATTGCTCTCTTTTCCTTTCTCTCTTGATCATCCTCATCTTTCAACTTATCTTTTCACAAACTTTAGAAACCACTGGTCATACGGCTATCTGCAACCCAACCACGGTATTAATCTCGTCTTTTCTGTGCGTTTCCCTGTGAACAATGGCACGTTATTGTTGCTTTTAATCCTATGGAGCATCAAAAGCAAAGCAACAATAATGTGTCCAGAGTGTGCTAATGAGTGTTTGAACACTGCCTCTGTGTTATCATGAGATACTAAGCAGCCTTTCTCCTGCTGTGGTGTTATTCTTAGCGGTGGCTTCAACTTTGTTCTAGGGAAATGCAAACAATCCGATGCACATCATGAATACAGATGGAGGCAAAAGCACGAGTAGTACACACGCATATACTACTGCGACTGCTATAGGTATTGTAGTTACTGTTAATGAGCATTGGGACCCCTGCAGTGACATTTATTCTCCTCACTGTGTTTACTCCAAGTAGCTCCCTGCGGTTTTTTATAGAACAGCTCCTTCTGTTCAACAGAGCTCTCTCTCTCTCATTCAGCAGTGCTTTGGTAATAATGTATATTGTCCCTTTACTAAAGTGGATCTTCTCCGTTGTATCTGAAGGTTTCAGAACGTGAATGTCATACTTTTGAATACTGCACTCAATGTAACATTAAAATGAATTTAACAACAATATAATCACCAAAACATGTGAACCTTTTTCTAACTTAACATCACAAATTAAAGCTAGTCATAACTGGACGGCTGTTGTTGGATCCAACTGTGGTTAGTAAAGCAGATAAGATGGCAAATAAAACTAGTTTTTACATGTTCATCTCTAACAATGGTCTGTGTCCTTTAATAACTACATTGCAGATATGACTGCATTATAATTAAGGCCTTAAAATAACTTCTAGGACTTTTTCAGACAATTAGGAGATTGCGGATACCCGGTTTCCCCTGTTTCTGTCTATTTTATGCTCTAGCTATGGTGTCAGACGTTGTTTCAGTACTTTATCAGCCAGTGATCAGTCAGGAGGAGGGACCCAGCAGTCAGCCATGCGTCACAACTAACAAGCAGACAAGGGACTGATAGGAGGGAAATGCTAAATGGGTCTGATAGGTGCATAGAAGGAGGATTTGAGTGTTTGAGAAACGGCTGGGAGGCTAGTGGGGTATGTCCCAAAGAAGAACGGGGGTTGGTTGGCAGTTTGGACATGTGCTGCGGGTGTAGAGTAAGTCCTGTTTCTGGCGTGAGGAGGGGCTGCTGGCTTAGGAATCAATGTTATACTCCCCTAAATGGGCTTCACTCACCATAAATTGGACTGTGTGCGTCTATTTGTTTTGTGTGTGCATTTCAGCTTGTGTCTCCTTCTGTCTTCCTGAATGCCACAAGGCATCCACGCAGCTTTTTTACTGCATGCTTGTTTCAAGGCATGTACGGTGCACACACACTACTCCAGAACTAAAGCAGCTCTAATCAACCGTATCAACTTTGAACACTTAGCGCTTATTGATCCATCAGAGAGATTTTCCCTGCCCTTTACTTCATCAATCAGTATTTCACAGCCCTGTGTTTTAGTCAGTAAAAAGACATACACATTATAATCCCTGCATAATAACCAAGGTGCTTCCTTTCATGGCCAGAAATACTGGTTTTCCAGTCAAATTATTTCAGCTGCAGTTTTAAACCAGTTATCCTTTAAAGTTGTGTGTGTGTGTCATAGAGGATATACACACAGATCAGCATCAACACAAAACAGCTGAGGCCATGTGTATATACACTTTTGCCAGAAGCATGACTGCATACAGATGGAGCACGTCTGTACACCCACGCAGCTCTGGCCTCCCTAGTCATCCCTCCTTATTTCCTCAAACCTTCTCGTTCTATCTGAACCCCCCCCCCCCCTCCCCCCCCTCCCACACACACACACCTCCCATCTGACCCTTGTGTCTGGGTTATGCCCCTCAGCCTGAAACACAAACTTCAGCTTCATCTGAGAGCCGGTGCAACATCAAAGCTGAGCCTCCTGTTAACACTGAAACTAGATAGCGTTTCTGGCTAGCCTGCTGACCCGGCATGCTAAGGCTACACACTGAGAACAGCAGGATGTAGACACACACACACACACACACAAACTCTCCCACGCATGTTCACACACATGCACTTATAAACGTTAGCTCTGAAACATGGCGCCATTTTCTCCATCACCTGGCTGGTCAGCTCAAATTGTGGTCAGGTGTGTACGAACTCTTACCTGTCCAACATGAAAGGCAAAGGCTTTCCTTCCCAGGTGGCAACATCACACATGCTACACTGGCCCCATATGTCCAATGTGTCCTTTACCCCGAAGCCACTGTGATTGGTTTCACGTTTAAGAAACTGAAATCAGGCCTTCAAGCAGACCCCCTCATGCGGTGCAGAGGGTTAAGGTTAACCACTGATCTAGAGTCAGATTACGCTCATAAAGCCTCCAAAATGGGGGGGGGGGGGGGGGGGGAGGGGGGGGGTTACGTTTTCTGATGCATCTGTGGTTACAAGCTCCACTGGCTACTTCTTATCACAGTAACACATCTATCCATTAGTGCCCCCTTTCATCCGCTGAAGGATGTAGGGTTGGGGTGGTCTGTGCACCAGAGTTTGAAAGTGCTTGTTTTGGGTGGCGAGACTGGTGATTCTACCATTAAATAGATAGGTTAATGACTTTCAGCACTAATACAAGTTATTTTTCTGTGGCTTAAACAAGAGTGTGTGATTGGAGAACTAAGTAGACACAGACACTAGTGTTTGCCGTCTCACACTTAACACTCCAAAACAACATGATCTGTAACAGCCACAACTAAGCACCAGGTTTAAAGGATGAGAAGAAAAAGGGAGTCTTGCGTAGGCTTGAGGATTATGCCATAAGGCTCTCACCAGGCTCCTTATAATGTTTGATGATGTGGCCCACACATATTTGGTGGTTTTGGGTTTCCACCAAAGATTTTATGCAGCTTTCGATAGAGGGTGAGCCACAGAGATTAAGAGGCCCATTGTAGGAGAGCAATCTGTATCATTACCAGGCACCCACATCGTAATCACTAGCAGGTTTGCACTGCTCTCCTCTACCACCTGAGTCTGTCATGCATTTACAGACACTACACACAGTAGTACAGACACTACACACAGAGAAGCATGTAGGCAACTCAGAAGATGTCTAGAAAGAAAAAAAGAAAGTCGCAGACGTTCCAAAGTATACAGTGTAACAGGATGCTAAATCATTTAATCCTGCACACATAAACCAGGCTGATATACACCCAACATTAAAAACGTCTGACGACTTGGAAGAAACAGCCAGGATAGTAAAAAGAGGAGTGTATATTTGCTGTTCGGTTCTCTTTGATGCTAACGAGGAGCCCACCTTTGCTCACTCACGCTGTGTCTGTTCATTATTAAATGTATAGGAGCCAGCTGGCTCTGACTGCATACACGTGTGTGTGTGTGTGTGTGTGTGTTTTTAGATAAGATATTTGGTTGATTTCATCACAAAATCTTTTACAGATGTATGATGATCTCACAGATGTCATGCCCTCGTCATAACCCAACGATCACAAAGGCATGAATTTCTAGAGGTTAAAACATTAATTGTGGAAGAAATGTCAAACAATTTACCAAAGCAAACTGAACCACACACTTAAGTGGGAGCTGCATCCTATTTGTATGCTTGAGTGGCAGGACTTTTAGACAGGCCTCCCTGTATCCGTTTAAAAATGTAATTAACCTTTACACAGAAGAGCACTTTCCACTGACATTTTTAACATATGGTGACTCTGGAACACATACATGCATGTGTTTCCTGGGAGAACAGGGCCCAGATGTGTGGGCAGACTGCAAGTACTTTTCTCTCACACACAAGTTAAACTAATAATCTCACCGTAACTGACTTATCTCTGACATGTATTTGACCTGCCGCTGAATATCACCATTACTAGTGATAACATGTTGTTATGCAGCCAAATATTTCATCAGTTAATTGACATGAGACATGACTCATGGCTTTCTGTGGAAACCCAATAACTTGAATCTTACATTTCTTTGAACGTACTTTAAGACAAGAATCAGCCAAGAAAAATGTATGTAAATGGTATACTGCTTCCACCAAAATATTGGAATGAAACATAAATGTGATACTACTCTGCATGCAGGCTGTTAAAATATTGTCAAACAGTTGTCTCAGGACTGAAAAAAGACCAGCATGACCATAATTGTTCTCCAAAGGCAACACAAAGGAGATCTGAGGAGACCCTAACAGAATTACAGACCATTAGCACCTCTTGAAATCCCTTAAATCACCAGTCTTCAGCCTAATTTACACTCTAAAGGAGCAATGAACCCTTAACACCTGGAGTCTCTTGCTCACCTTTAATTTACTAACAGTTCAATGAGCAGAGGAAATGTAATCAGGAATGGCTCAGAAAGAAAGGGGGCCTGTGAAAAAGCTGTTCAAATGATTAGAACCTGTTTGTTAATTTCTGTCTGGATGTTCGTGTATTTGAGTTTGACTATTTACAAATTGTAGAGTGCTACCATTAATCACATTTCTGTTAATCTAATAAAGCAAATACAATCCTGTCTAATTTCAGATGTGATCAGGAAATCCAAACATAAAATGCATGAAAGGAAAATCCAAAATACTATCAAACCCTATTTTCTGAGGGTGTATCCAAAAGCCGAAAGGGACCAAAATAAATAACTGCCTAAGATTAGATCGGTCATTTCACTGCCTGTGATAAACTTTGGAAAGCATCTAAACCGCTCTTGTCCGGACATGCATGACTCCCACCTCTCCTTGCTGAGGGCCATGCGTGGGGGATCTAAGTTGGGATTCTCCATGGACTCCATTTGTGGGCAGCGCAGGAAGTAGTAAAGGGTGTGGAGGGCGTCGGGCGACCAGGACACGGGCTGCTGGGGACGGGCGTGGCGTGCTGGACTCATTCCTGGGCGCACTGAGCTCAGGCGCTGCATGTGGTGCATTGCACGTGACACCAAGTCACCTGGAACAAAGCACATAAGAGAAACATGGGAGTTTAATGGTTTAGCAGATATTCGTTCCAATAAATACATACGACGCTTGTTCATTTCATTTACTCAGTTCTTTTTAATACAGTATCAAATAACACTGGAATGTGGGCCAAATGGCACATAAAAACCTCAAATTATAACACGTTCTTAGCGCTCAGCATAAACCCTGTGGGCTCCTAATCCAACTGGACTTCCCCTTAAACCACTTACATTCAACCCTCCTTTACTGTCATTACTCTCGCTCCATGTCTCTGGTGGTATTTGCTATTAGCAGCATTATTATCAGTTAGCGACCGCCAGCCTAAACAGTCAACTTTAATCATTGAAGGAGTTAATGGGCTAACAGACAGTTGACCACAGGCTCTAATGAACCATTCAACTGTTTCTCTATTGACGTATTTCAATCACTGCACTCAGCCTGGAAAGGTGGGAGTCGGTCACATGATAAAAACAAGATCTGTGCTGACGTCTTGCATTTGTCCACCACTTGTGTGGAAACACTGCTGTGCCAAGATAAAGACATAATAAATATGCAGCTTATCAGAGGATTCATCCACCCACACAGTGAGCTGAGTGAACAACCACGTGCACTTTGATGAAGGCCAACTCAGATTACTGGATGTGCAGTGTAATATAAAGAGGAAGTTATCAACCTAAGAAATTAATCGATGCACGAAAAAAAAAGAGTGCGTAGGGCTGCAAGGAGTCGAGCTCGTAGATAACATCGGTTATCATAACAGGAGCAAGGTGGAGAGACAAAATATCAGTTGACACAGGGAGGGGATGTGGAGGGGGTGGGGGCCAGGTTGAACTTGAGATCATGTAACACTCATTTAACATAATTGCCCCTGGGTTAATTACTAACCAGATTACCGTGAGTGAGAGGCTGCCAGGGGGCCAAGCAGTGTGAGTGTGTATTGATATTAAAGAGTTTGGGGTACTTCAAGGGGGGTTGGTTTGGAGCGGCTTTCCCAAAACAGACCCCACTTCAAGTTGAAGGACCTCCTTTGTGTTAACCACCACCAGCAGTCCCTCCAGGAGGTCTCCTAGGAATTATTGCCCAAGATGGAGAGCCTCTCTCTGGCTTTCCAGTCCATATTGTGCCCCCAGGTTAAACTAAGCTCCAGGAGTCAGAAGGATATGAAATCCTTCATTCTTAGATTACATTTTATATGGGAGTCTGGAAGTATAACAGAAACTGTGACTGTGACAAAAACAGTGTTTTTTTAGATACATAATGACTAAATAAGCCTCTTAGGTAAAAGTAGCAAGACAATTTAATGTTTTAAATAATACGATAAGAAGATGTTGACTGTCAATTCAGTATAAATCCACAAATCCCCCATATCTTTCTGGACTCTGTGTGACCCGATTGCACTAATTTACAATTGCACAAAGCTCATACAATTTGGGTTAGCCCAATTCTGGTCTTTAATATTTCCCTTACTTAACCGGATGGTCATGTACTCATAGTTTCCCATATATGGTGAACACACCACAGAGCTGAAAAATAAACAATCTTGTACGAACACAACTTTCAGAGCCAGTCTATTGCTTGCACTACATTTCCAACAATGTTGGACATGAAGCTAAAATGTCCAGTACCCTGCCATCCATTATCCATCATGCTTATGTATGCTGTGTGTTCCTGTGTTTGGCCAAGTCCAGTCTAGAGATCCAACTGGACTGAGTAGCTTAGCACAGATGCTCCTGTGTCTGCCTGGTCTCTTGGGCTTAGATCAGAGTGCCAAACCCTCTGTGTTTTTGTTGTGTGTATGGGTATCGGTGAACACATACCTGTGTGTGTGTGTGTGTGTGTGTGTGTGTGTGTGTGTGTGTTTGTAGGTGTGGATGAAGGATGCCAGCCCTGCCCAGACCAGCCCAGCTTTACACCACCAGAGCGATGTGGCACAAAGAGACCACTGAGCAAGTGAGAGAAAGAGTGTGCCTGTGTTTGAGAGTGTGTGTGCACTTTCCTAAAGCCTCACTAACGACGGCCGTGCATGAACGTGGCCTTGTACCGGAGGAACAAATGGCAGAGTGTTAGCTCATTCGGAGAAGGAAACTTATCCTCGCTCCCACCAACACTAATCTCTATCCCTCCTCCTCTCGCCCTGCACTGACAACCTAACTCTTCACCACTCTACCTTTCCATCATTTCCCTTGCCCCCCCCCCCTCCTCCACACAACCCTGCTTTCACAAATACACTCCATCCTTAAACTTAATGCCCCAGCTCCGACCTTTCTTACCTCCTTCTCTCCACTCTCTTTTTAATGATCTGACCAGCTCTCTATCCAGTAGAGTACAGTATGACTGTGTGCATGTGTGTCTGCATGCTGCTCTGTTTACCAACCATGTGTATGAAACATGGTCTTTCAGAACTGGCAATAGTTTTCCATCCATTCAAACTGCAATGGTTGGAGGAAAAGGGTCCAAGGGACGTCCCGCACCTCTCAACCGATTTACACGAGACCCAGTTTATGTATAGGACTGAAAACTTGGTTCAGAGATGTGATTAAAAGGGCGAATTTGCCCCCAGATTAAAGGCATTTGCCCTATAAAACACAATTAAGGGGGATCGTATGTAAATGCCTGTTAATGTACCAAATAAAATTCCAACCAAAGTTTTTAAAATTAAATATTTCTTAGTAAAAAAGAATGGAGAAAGTCTTTTCCCATGTTGACTAACTTGACTGGTTTCAGATTCAGTTTGTGATGCACACTGCCTAGCAAAACAGACCAGGGACAGACTAAAAGCATCAGAGGCATTAGCACTTTTATTATTTATTGGCACACCTTTCACAATAAGGCACACGCTGGGGCTTATCACAAGCCATACCATAATTTTTAAATTTAAAAAACGGCCTTGCTTGGCGCTTGGCTGTCTGAAATAATAGCCCTTTTGGCAGAAGAAAGTGTTCCTGCTTTCCAGAGCCGGTGTGAGAATAACAAGGTATGTTGAGAAAGTCTTCAGACTGGGGTCAAGTCTTTTCTTTTTTTATATGACAATTAGTTTATTATTTCTGGGAAGATTCACTTGTCTGTAATAACAATCGTGTTTTATAGCTTCACTGTTTATGATTGTTAAAAGAGCTCAGAGGAATTTAACAAATTAAACATGAAATTTGAAAAAGAATGCTAATACTAAGTATATCCAGGACCACACACTGTTCTGAGCTCCGTGCACTCACTGAGTTCAGAAATGCTGCCCACACAGGTAGCCAGCAGGGACTGCTCCAGCGTCCTCAGCTCCAGCTGGGCATAGGCATCTTCCCTGCTGTCCACCGACGTCTGCTGGTTCTCTGTGTAGGGACTGAAATGAGCCGGGAGAGACAAAACCCCTACGGAGACAACAACAGAGAGGGTGGCGTTCATGATTAATATGATAAGTGTGTGAGCTTCAGCAACATCCGTCCACACTGCTTCTGCAGAAGTCCCAAAACAATTGTTCGTTGGTATCGACAGTGTATTTGTAATCCTGGTAACGTGTAACCCACACCGCTGAGGGCAAATAAACACACAAGGGAACACGAGCTTTGCTCTGAAAACGTTGGGTAAAATAAACAGAGAGCACAGAGACATCGGGCTAATACAAACACAACTAATGCACAATGCATCAGAAGCAGGCCTAGGCCTCACAGTGAGGAATACCAAGACAGACTAAGATCACGTTAAACAGGATGTGTTACTGCAGAGAAGCACAATACAACATATACAACACATACTCTACTTGATTGATGCATAGTTGCATTGTTACAGCTATTCAAAACTCTGAAGAAATATTTAATATGAGGATGGTTACAGACTAGCAGGTACATGATAGTGCAAGCTGAACACTTGTGTATGGGTTCATATTAGTATCTCTTCGATGGCTGTTAGCTCCCACACCCTCATCATTAGCTTTGTCTGGAGCAACATGTGGTTGAGTAAGAACCAGAGTGTGCCGTTAGCTACTGTGCAGCTTGTCAATATGGGTGAGCACGGTTAGCCGCCCAAAGGTTAACCTTTATTTTGGCTTCAGTAGCAAAAGAAAGCTCTCTGCCAAGCCAGAGGAAATGAGTGGGTGATGGCTGTGGATAGAAAAGAGAAATGCAAAAGAAGAAAAATGATCTGGGCAGGTTTGTGATTTACTTTCAAAGCCTGACTCTCGCTACTCTCCCAAAGGAGGAAAGATGGGCTGCCATCCCTAAAATGACATTCCCATGTGCTTCCGGCATGCTGGGTCCTCTTTTAAAATCAGAGGGTTGTTGAAAGAAAAAAAAAGAAAACTCCCATAACTTCACTCTTAAGTCTCTTCTCAGCATCCCATGACACAAGAGGATACTAAACTGAGAAAGAAAGAGCAAACTGAATCTAGGCAAAGGAAATAATATGATAAAAACAGTGGTTCCCCAATAACCCTTTTCACAGAATACACTTGTCTAGCCTATACATCTTTCTGCACTGGTAATTGTGGGAGATATAGCTAAATGTGCTGACAGTAAACATGCACTGTGCCCAAAGCCAGAACAAGGTTGAAAAGAAATATGCAGAGTCTCCCAGGAATGCATCAAAGGTATGCCTTGACTACCTTTACATTCAGCTGGCAAGTAGCAGAGGAGATATTTGAGTGACGATAAATTGGATACTAAATGTTTTGTTGCAATACGTCTGTGAGAGGACGGGAGGTGTCGGAGACGAGAGGAAGATCCAACTCCTACAGTGTGCACAGTATGTTTCAGTGAGTGAATGTGTTATGAGTGAGGGTGGTATCACCTGAGTTATCTGTGCGAACTAGTAAGCAGCACAGCCTAAGTTACAACGTGGTGTCAACTAGGTATGGACACAAGCACTCATCGTATTTCACATAAAAGGAGAAGTAGTGTATGAGACAGGAACAGTATTAATAGTATAAATGTGCTGGATATGACATATTCAGTCTGTGTCTGAAATCAAATCTCTATATAGGACAATAAGAGGGAATAATTGTGTGTTGGAGTTGTGTGTTGCATGTTAGTGTTAGTGTCCCCGGCCAAAAGAAAGTCCTAGTCGACGACTACTTGCACCAGTTTGTGATTAATGGGTTAGTTGATTTAATCACAAAAACACCACTTTAAATCTTGTGTTCACCAGAGTTGTGCTCATAAAGATCGTGGAAATAAGTCAATCAGAATGAAAAAAAAAAGGACAGACTAAAGTCTTAGCTGACCAAGAGCAATATTTAGTTAGTTGACTAATCGACTAAGTAAATAATGATAAATACATAAAGGACAAACATATTGACATAACTAAAGTGTCATCTATCCACCCCCCACCTCTCTCTGGTACTTTCTATGCACCATCTGACTTGTATGATATGTGCTGACTCCCCGTTCCGACACAATGGAAACGGCTGAGTCCGGCGGACTAGCACTGCTACAAAGAACGTGCGTGTCAGACAACCTCCAGTACACAAGCTTCAACACACCCCACACACATAATTAACCATAGACGCACCCATAGACACACGTATGTGCTTATAAAGTATGTCTGAACCTCACTTCAGGTATTTTGTTAATTATGATGAAGGCTTTGCCTTTGCAGCTTGTTCATCATTCCCAAAAGTGACATTGCGCACATTTAGATGTGGGCGAAGCATTTGGAGCTCTGACATTTTTACAATACTTTGTGTGAACCTCTCTCTCTCTCTCTCTGCCCCTCATAATCTCTCAAGGCCTTGGAAGGCTGGACGTGTTTCATAGTGATGGCTGCATGTTCGAGAGACCGAACATTATTGTTAACTTTTCCATGTTCTACTCCCCTGGACTGACTCACTGAGTGTACATCACCATGTTTTACGACCACTAAAACTGGCCCCCATGACAGAGTTGGTACTGTATGGTACGTGTAATGTGAATACCTCATTCAGAAATGGCTTGATTCCAACTCATGTCAGAGACTCATGCCTCCGGAGGTGTAAGAGCCATTCTGAGAGATACTGTCTCATTGGTGTGGATGAGGTTGTGGGGAAAGAACTGCTGTGCTGGCAGGTGTGCACGAGGCTGCGTGTCTATGGGAGTGAGCAATGGCGTGCAAAAGAACACAGTTACTCTGACTCCCTGGAGTGCATGTGATTCACCAAGAACGTCACACTGACATTACTCCAGTCTTCAAACTCTACCTATTTGTATAAATATATCAAATGGTTCAAAATAGAAACCTAACAATACCTGGAGGACAGATTAAAGCAGTATAAATTATGAACCGTTAAAGACTTAAGAAGGCATTCAGTCCTTTTCCTCCTGGTAATGTAATTAATTAAAAATGACATTTCAAAACATCACACTTTAAATTCTCTACAAAACCAAACAGGCGCTGATATGAATGGATTGGGAAGTTTCATGTACTTTTACAGATTCACCTTTAGCCTATATTTAGCATGCTTAAAGTAGACATGCCTTGAACAAAAGCAAAATGTTTTGAAATGTTATTGTAGTTTGAATTGATTCTGCCATATTTGTTCAAAGCTGTGGCAAATATTCACACACCACCACACGCTCAGCAGTTCCCACAGTCCCGCACCGTTGCTTGCTTCACCGCTGAACCCCAGCCTGCGTCATTGGACCTGATGTAGGTCCGCAAGCCAACCAGGGCCGGTCCTCACCACCACCACAAATATCACGAGCACCAGCAGCAGCTCCAGCACTACATGCATAAGTTGTTTTTTTTTGCCACTGCGAGAGGCTTAGTATAAGACAGAGAGGAGGGGATGAGCGTAGAAGCCGAGAAGGAGGAGAGGGACTGAGGGTTGTAGAGCTTTGGTGGAAGATGAATGAATCATGCAGAGGAGGGCTATAACTGAGGAGGGACAGCAATATCTGAGACTGTGAAAAGGGTGAGGAGGAAGAAGACAAGTGGCACAAGGGATTCTTTCTTTTGCGGCCGTTACGGTTCCATTTCTGAGGTTGACCCTGCAAATGTCATGTGGGAATCACAGCTACAAATCACAGCTGAAACTTAACGCAAAGCCTGCGGCAGTCCCCGGCCCATCCAAACTATCTCTCAAAACCATTACGGCTCCTCCTAGCACAGCCACGTTATCCCTCACGCTGATGTTGGACAGACTGCCATAACAAGGTCAGAAGAAAACTCTTTTCTATTATGCTGAAAGGTTTTGAAACTTTGCCCAGCGGGGCCGTCACTCTCACTTAGGCGCTTTAATAAATCATATCACGTTCATAATATTGACGACAAATCAAATTTCAATCTGTTGTCAGGAAATAATAACAACTTTAAATAGCGAACACTTTGAACTGAACACACCGCTGCTTTTCCCACAAGCCCTGACTCGCATTCTTTGTTGCTCTTGTGATGTGTTATCTCCCAATGTCACCATTCTTTCTACTTTACTCTAATTTTGTGTGTTCTTTTGCACACATGCTAGGTAGCTGCATTAGGGTAGACAATCTCTAGGCCTTGGAGGACTGATTCACATTCCTACTTCACATTTCTCAGCAAATATCTGGAAGATATTTGGGTTTTACCTTCAATAACCAGCCAGAAAGAAAAACTGCTCTAAATTCTCAGAGCATGTTGAACAAATGTTGAATCTGCTTATAGTAATATTTCACTCAAAAGGTCACCTCATGTTTGCCTTTATCAGTAGAAAATGACATGTATTGAAGGTTAAAGAAAAACTGAACAATTGTGTGACTATGATGCAACTAGCATATAACAATATAACAACTTTCATTTCTGCTTCCACCAGCTCAGCCCCGATTAAACTGCATTCTTGGACCATAATTGGTCTCTGTGTGCGGATTTGTTTTGTCTACCGTAGAGAGTGTGTGGAAGACATGATCAGCTTTGCTCCTGCTGTATGATCTCAGTGAGCTGAGAGAAAAACTCAGTCGCACACACACACACACACACACACACACACACACACACACACACACACACACACACACACACACAGGCAGTGAGCACCTGCTTTGTCTCCATTAACAGCCTCTTCATTCATTACAGGGTGGATGGATCAGCAAGGGGGCTTCAAAGACACTTCCCCTGCCCAGTAGGAAGCTCTGATTCTGGGCCAGGAGGCTACACGCTCGTCCCTGTGCGGAGGCTGGAGGGTGGACAGTCACACAATAGAACAGTGTTTGGCAGAGCGGTTATTGGGTGTGTATCACCCCACAGTATCCTGCTCTCCTCTGTCTTTCAGAGAGTGTGTCTTTCACACAACAAAAGACCCACGCATGCTTGTGCTATTTTCATGTCAGTGGAAACTAAAGGCCAGATGTAATCCTTCACTCATGAGCCTGACCTTTTGTTTTCCACACTTAAAACCACCAAAACACCTGTTTTTCACACATCTAACCTCTGGCACACGCACACGCACACACACACACACCACATTCCTCTCACTGTTTCCTAAAGATTCTGTGCAACACACAAGTCTTCTGTTGGAAGCACTGAGCGTGATTTTCAGAGAAAATAACAGTGAGATTGATGAATGAACTTTATTGTATGTCTCTCTGAGTTTCAGCACACAGGGTTAAAAATATCCATGTAGTTGCTTGCTCTGGTGGACCCTAATCCTGTTCCTTATCTTAACATAATTCAAGAGGGACAGAGGGGCATTCAGAAACTTAAAGTAGTCTATTAGTATTGAGGCTAAAAATAATCATTAGTTTGACATGTTAGCATATAACCATGTCTTTCAAAATACAAACTACCGATGTGGAGACAGAAAAGCATTCAAAGCTGAAGCTGCAGTACCCTCAAGCTTTCACTTGAATATTTTCGTGTAAGCGATTCGAGATGTTTCTGAATAAAAAAAAGGCATCACAATTACCGATCTCACTCACACAATCACATACTCGCACACGCCAGCTCGAGCCTGATAAAATACCAGACCGAGATAGACAAGAGATGTGAGGTCTGGTCGTTGTCCCCTGACACCTCTGGTGACGCCCGGCTGCAAGGGGTCACGGGTCAGAGGTGGCGCTCAGCTGGGGCTAAAAGGGGAAATAACCTTATCAGCTGTGTAAAATGGGGCTTCCCTAAGTCACTGAGTGAGAACACCCACACACATTAATCACTGCAAGACCCAAGCTAAGATGGAAAGATTGGAAAGCTCCTATCTTTGGGGACTGTGAAGCACACATACGTAGAGTTAAAAAGGATTTCTTGTCTCAGACATTTGCTGTGATCCAGCTTGAAGCTTTTGGCTTGTAAAGATGTTTTCTAGGAAGTAAAACCCCCAAAAAAGGTTAAAACTAAGATTGAAAGAAAAAGGATTTGAATGTGTGAAATGTGAAAGCCGTATAAGCTTTTAGTAATAATTTATATACCACACCCACACCGTTGCATGAAGCCTCAAGCTTTTGATAACTTTCCATCTTGAAGGTCTTTACAGTCTTGGAATGTGAAGATGATCTAATTAAAACCTAAAAGTTCAGCGCCTTTAAATGGTCAAAGAACAAATGTTATTTTTAGTTATTTAAATATATATTTATATTATTTACTGATGAATCCAGATAGATTTTAAACTATAATTGGATTTAGAACCTATTTTTAACACAATTTAAATAAATGATTTATGGCATCTTTTAACTTCTTCTTAGGTAATTGCATAATCACACATTAACTCTTCCTCCTGGCTAAGTTAATTGACATGGTGCCCCCATATAACGTAGCTTTTAATAGGGTTCGATTCCCTGCAGTGTCGAGATTCCCTGCAGAGACGAGTTCAGCTGGGAGAAGCATTGAAGAACTAGAACGGGCACTCGGTAGAGCGCATACCTTCGCCGAACATTTTGGCATTAGTTGCATGCCAATCGGATAAAAATGTACCGCGTTATGATAAAAATACGATTTTGACCTTTTTATGACATTGATCTTGACCTTGACCTTTAACCCGATCGCTCCCAAAATCGAATCAAATGGTCCCCGGATAACAGCCAATCATCCCACGAAATTTCATGCGATTCGGTTTAATACTTTTTGAGTTATGCGAATAACAAACAGACATATTTACAAATAAATACACAGCGATCAAAACATAACCTCTGCAAAAGTATTTTGCAAAGGTAATAAATAACTTCTAACAGTCCACTCTAATTCTCAACACTGGGTAAGCTGACTCTCCAAAAGAAGCAGGTACCGGTCCGTGGATCAATTGGTACCGGGCCGCACAAGAAATAATTAATAATTTCCGTTTTATTTATTATCAGAGTATGAACGATCTTTTATTTTGAAAAACCTTGTATTTTGAAAAATGACCGGATTCGCTCGTTTGCATCCCGGGGTTTGTGCGCCCAATTTTAACCCACAAGCTAGCAAAATGAGTAAGAAACAGACGTCTTTGGATATTTTTTTTGCGAAAGGGAAAAGGTCTAGTGAAGAGACAGAAGAAGAGCCTACGAGTTCAAAGAAAAAGAAAACTTTTACCAGACAATACCAGGAGACCTACTTAAAATATGGGTTTATCGCGGCAGGTGATTCCCATATTCCAAGCCCGCTCTGCATAATATGCGGCGACCGGCTTGCTAATGAGGCAATGAAGCCTTCAAAACTGCTTCGCCACTTGCAGGGCTCCCATTGATTTGGCATTATGGTGAGTAAAAATTTCCATACACTTTATATTAGTTTTTGTGGTGTATCTGTATCTGTGCAGGCATGTAAAACGTACGCACGTAACTCTCAAAGGGTCGGTGCACTAACGCGCCGCACCAACACCCCCCCGGGCCGCGGTAAAATTTGCCAAGCGTTGACCGGTCCGCGGTGATAAAAAGGTTGGGGACCACTGCTTTATCAGAAATGCTCCTTTTCTCTCAAGCCAGTTGTTGGATTGACAGCAGCTGGCTGGTGGTAGTGGTAATAGAGAAATGACCACGCCAGCATCTTACCAGACCAAAGTGACACGTGCACGTACATTTACATGCATGTTTGATGTGCAGCAGCTGAGCAGCTTATTAACTGTCCAGCCTGCAAAATGACGTTAGCAACGCACTTCAGCCAGGTGAATGTTTGTTTGTTTGTTTGTTTATGTGGTTGCTCGTGCAACAACTTAAAAGGTGCAGGACAAGACGTGTGCTCATGTTTGTAAGTTCTGTAAGAAGGACATTTTAGCGGGAAAACTAATGAGGTCACTCTTCGACTGGGCCAGACAAATGAAATGCTATTTAAATTCACTTGGACTCAAAGTAGTTCCAACAGTGTAACTGTTGAGCTGTAAATGTGGTCTGCAAAAACATACCACCACCTCGGAAAAAAGACACACGCGCACACACACACACACACACACACACACACACACACACATTAGGAGTGGAAGGATTCAAGATGGCTTTGGTTCCCCACAGCCCTGAAAAAAATCGCCATAAGCGCCTCAATACAACTAACCCTAATCCTAAACATGACTTCAGCGTTCTCCCCCTTATCCTCACCCCTCCTTAACTCTCCCTCTTTCTCTTTCTAATCATGTTTTATACTTTACATTCCGGGCCAACTCTAGTGCCTGTGGCTATCTAGTCTCGTTCAACATTCCCCCGTTTCCATATGTGACTTCACACAATGTGCAGCAAAGGGACAGTATAGCTCTATTATTGGACGACGAGGGTTTATTGCTTTCGCTGGCTTATTGTGCACTGCTGGGGCTGGAAATACAATCCACTGTATATGGAGGCTGGTTTTGTTTCCTTTATGACACAGGGAGACGGATATTACACAGACCCAACACGTCCACATAAACATAACTTCAAATACACCCTTTCATAATCAATCTATTGCTTTTTGAGATGAGGTCACCATCGAAAACACTGTGATGAAGTGAAAAAAAAAAAAAAAAAGGCAAGATATAATGGTGGCAGTATATGCACTTTGGTTTGGAGAACAATTCTCATTGTACCATTTTTTTTAACTGGTCGCTGTGGCCACAGTAAAGACGGGACCTTATTGGCACATCAAGGGCTGGCTGTTTTATTTGCCCATTTTAAAAAGAAACAGTTAACCTCCCTTTTAAGAACAAGCTGCCTTCTATTCAGTTTTCCAACAAGTAACACTATGGGCAGCAGGCTGGGCAAAGAGGCACAAAGTGTGTGTGTGTTTGCACTAATTGCTCCCATTCTGTCTGTGTGATCAGCTCATTTTCTCTCAATTGGACCCTCAAGAGAGCGAGAACAGAGAGCCAGTCAGTTTGGATGGCAGACAACATGCTCATTGAGGAAAGGCCTGAACCTGAACTCTAGATCGCTGCGGACGCACGCACGCACGCACGCATGCACGCACGCACGCACCCACACACCCACACACCCACACACCCACACACACACACACACACACACACACACACACACACACACACACACACACACACACACACACACAATCAGTGAATCACAGTACTCAAGACTTAGTTGGAGGTTCATATTATTTTCAGAAGAGGAAACTACAGTCAAAATGTCACTGGCCAGTTGGCGGTGTGAATCTCACAGATACCTAAAAATGCTTAAAACCTTTATTGTGATGGATGTTTGAAACCACTCACCATGAAATAAATATGAACTCTGGCTACATTTGGTTTTCGCCAGATGTGAAGTCTTTCCATTCTGGAATTAAATCGTTTGAGCCTTGAACTTATAATTAATACCAAAAAAACGGAGTAACCTCTGAACATATGTGTCCCCTGGCCAGTCTGCAAGTAAAGTTTTGAAAGTGGGCAGATATTGAACAATAATTGTGTGAAAATGCAGAATTGTAAGGCTCACGCATGTTTTGAGCCGGCAGGACCAATTAACACTGGAGCTTCATCTTCTCACCATTTTTTCTTTTTCTGTCGCACACTCGGTCGCTGAAAATGCATTGTTTTAGTGACATCATGCAATTTCCCGGCTTATCAGCTTTATTCATTTTTTTGTGAAAGACCGAACTTGTTTCATGTTTGCTCATTAGTTTCGTCATTGTTTTAAACTTTCACCTTTAAAAAATAAACGCTAAGACAGAGACTGAAATAACCTCAGCATAAGACACGTCTGTGTCTGTGTCACACAGACGCATGTGGCGCTGATTCATTATCACTTCAAGGATAACATGAGGCTCATTTCTGTGACTCACTGATTACTTATTAGATTGATTAATTCTCTCCTCCCTAATTATTCTCTTGAACACTAAATTAAAAATTCACACGTGAGCTCAGACGTCAGGCACTGTTCAGTTTAAAAACTGTTGTTGCTGCAGCGTGGTTCTCACAATCCAACGGGAGGTTTTGATAGAGGGTCTTATGAGTTTGACGTTTCAAAGAACTGGATCCAAATTCCCCCTATAAATCTAAAAGCTCTCTGCTGATTAACATTCCATGTTGGGCTTGGTAGAGAGCAAAACCATGACGCAGAACCGGGTGAGTCAAATGAGAGGAAAGAAAAGCGTGGGTCAGGGGGATGGTGGAAGTGTTACGATTAGGACTGGAGGTTCACTCACTCTTTCAGTCACTCCTTTCCTTCTTTCTCCTACTCTCTCTTACAAACTTAATCTTTGGATTGGGTTTCACAGCAGAGTGGAAAAGGCTCCGGAAAGGAACGGCAAACCACTTTCTGGGCAGCCACACAGACAAGTGTGCTGTACAGTATATGTGTGTGTCTCTGTGCGTGCTACAAGGTGCAGCTTATACTTGCATCGACTACAGACAGTGAATACGTATCCAGGTCCTCTCTTATGTTAATAGTTTGACATAAAAAACTTAAAAATACTCCATTTATGCGCAAAAGTCAAACATACAAAACTATACTTTCATAGATGTACTAAGCTAGACTAAATAGACGGTCAGTGCTGTATTCTGGTATATTATACTATTGGATTATTACTAATATTATTATTATTGTAGCATTTTAGTGTTGAAGTTGATCAAGTAATCACTGCTTGATACACTGTTGGATGGTTCTATAACATATTATATGTGTTCTATGTATCTCAATTACATGAGTACATGCACTATGTTGCTTTCCATTAGTGGCTACGGAAAAACCTGCACAGTCAGCACAATAAACAAGAGAGGCTAGATGTACTTCTATAGAGAGACAACTACTTGTATAGAGCACTGTTGCATTAACCCTCTTCCTACTATCATGCTCCAATAAAGACTGCATTATCAAAGAACAACCACACACACACTGCATCCCATTATAACCTGCCATGGATAAGATAAATAGAGAGGATGAGTATGCATTATTTCATGGGCATCTCAGCATTATTTTACAGCAGCGGGGAGTGCACAGAGAAGAGCTTTGTTCAAAAGGCCTGCAGCTCTTTTGTCTGCAGTAATGAGTCGGGTTGGTCCATTTACAGCTGCCTGACTCTACTATTGTCCGTGCCATTGTTGACAACAACTGTCCTCACTGTGAAAGACTGAAGCGAGGGGAGAGTTTGATGCTGGGACGGGATGCACATCGGTCGTAACATCGGCCGGTTAGAGTGGGCGGGGTACCTCATGCAATTCGTCAGGTAATCAATGCCACTGTCAGAACATGTGTAAGAGCGACACACTGACAGTAAATCAATGGACCACCCAACCTCAGACACACATGATGACATTCTGATTAATGCAAACACATTCATATCAGCCCAGGATTAAATAATGGTATGCACCAGGCATCAAAATCCCAAATCACGTGGCCATGTGTCAGTCTTGCAGATGACAACCGAGCACAGATAGCAGCTCTGCATATTCTGTGTGTGTGCGTCTGTGTGACCTGGGTGTGTTAGGGACCTGCAGGGCGTGTCGGGATGTCCACCTCTTTAGCAGGAGGCAGTAAACTACCTTTAGCCAGACCAGTCACTTCATTCAACTGGCTGTATGACCCATCTGACACCCAACAGGGTTTAAAGCTTCCCCCTGACCCTGCACACACGCACGCGCGCACACACACACACACGCACAGGGAGTGTCCACACCTCAAAAGGAGCCTGCTGAAAAGGTCCATCCTCTCAGCTATGTCACCTTTTGACCCACAAAGCAACACTTACTCACACAAAGTCAGACCCTCACGTTTATGACGGCCTCCTCAATGTCCACGAGCTGACAAGTGCCCACATGGGGGTCAGCGCTATGGGGCTCACTTAAAGTTAAACAAAGCCTCATTGTGTCCATGTCATCGTTACACAAGTGAACACGCATACTTAGACACCTGCAGTGCAAGTGACCTGGACTCGGGGGTCGGGACCTCCACAATGCAAGATGGATATAAAGGGGTAATAAGACCTTACATAATAAAGGGGTAGCAGGATAATGACAACAAATTAGAAACACTTGTTTCTTTTTACGAAATACATTTACCTCTTCTCTCTTTTCCTTGTCTCATAAATAATGCTAACATTCTTTAACATTCTCTATTCACTCCGTTTAACTGTTCAAAACTCATCAAGTGGACATTGCCTTATTTTAACCACTGCGGATATATGCTACACAGACAGACAGTAAAGGATGTTTGGCTGAGGGTTCCGGAGACATCTATGTTGTCTTTCAGTCCTCGGACTGATACAAGTATCACTCTTTCCTCTTCCTATGGAAACTAGGATTGTTCTTGTGTGACCGTCTCTGAACTCTTTTGCACACTTTGTGCAAGAGAGGAGCCAACTAGCAATAAAAAGAATGGATTTTCTTAAAAACTCAAGGAGTAAAAGAAATGATGAACAAAGGGAAGAATTACCACTTGAAACAACTAAAGCATCACTACTGTCATCTTGTCTTTCAAACGCAAAGCAAACGGTGTTGCGACTCCAATACAAACAACTCGCAACGCGTCTGCTGCTTCTTCTCTGCAGGGGGGCACCTGCTCACACATTCCTCTGCCCATGCCTGGCAGCAACACAAATAAATTAGTGGGAGGTGAACACACGTGCGTGTGCATATGTGCACGAGGTGGCGTTTGTTGCCGTGTGTTTTCCCAGCTGTTCGCTGTGCAGGTGCTACAGGCGAGCTTGACTCAGTGTTAGTCATCGAAATACTTTATACGGTCATCTCAACAACTTCAGACAGGTTCAATCTCTGCAGTCGGTTTTAATGTGTCTGTGCCTCTCATTTTGTGTGTTTACGTATGAGTGTGTGTGTGTGTGTGTGTGTGTGTGTGTGTGTGTGGTGGTGGTGGTTGGGGGGGGGGGGGGGGGGGGGGGGTAGGTAGGTGTGTAGGTCACAAGAGGGTACTGATCCAGGGGTCTCTATGGACCACCCACTGAAGGCCTCCTCTCGCAGCAGCAGATGGAGGAGACGAGGAAAGGTATCACCGAGAGAGAGAGAGAGAGAGAGAGAGAGAGAGAGAGAGAGAGAGAGAGACTGTCTTTTTCAATCACCTCCATATTTCTTCTAACTATTAAAGCAGAGCGACAACAAACAGTGAACTTTAAGCAGTAGGACCAATATCAAAGTCAAAGGCCATTTGAAGCTGGGCAGTTCTCACGAGTGTGCATGTGTGTGAGTTAATGCATTTCTTCCTGAGTATCGCAAAAGACCCGGTCAATTCAGTCCAACTGACGTTCCCACAACCCTTCCCAAGCCACAATGACTACATAATAGCAGACAGACTTTAAGCTTTTCCTAACGCACAAACACACAGAAACTCACACCCTGGACAACTCAGGCATGAAATTTACACTGGCCACATTGTATATTACCAACTACGCCCTTCACAGAAATTAATAAAAACCTAGGTTGGCAGGAAGCAATCGATAAATCATTAGACACACACACACTTTTTGAGTGAAACTGTGCTACAATGGGAACAAAGTCAGGGAATGGGAGAAAGTTGCCAGATTGTTGTACAGTCGACGCACTGAGACTTGTAATATGTGTCACAGTCTAACCACCATGCGTATTGTTAGTAAATCATGACGAGTGAGAGGAGCTAGCCACATCCTGACCACACACAAAAACACACAAACCCCTCTACCTTTCCCAGACAGACCAGACTGCCCAGCAGAGACCCTTTAAAAGGAGTGGTGTGGGTGTGTGAATGTTTTAGAGGAATGTTTGTGTGTACAAGTTGGGGAGAGGACTATTCTTGCACATGCTCACATAGCTCCTGTGCAAACAGCAGACTGAGTGACAAATCTGTTTTCATTCTCCTTTTCCCAATGTCGAAATGGGACGATGGCGGCTGAGCATGTGTGCATCTCCATCGACTTCCCCCTCCTTCATTTGTTCCATGTCTGTCAGGTTTTCACTCGTCACAATCTCTCTTTTCTGCCCAATCCAACATCTTTTTTTAATTCTTGTCCTGAATTTTAGTTATTGTACTTACTTACTCATTCCAAGATAAACAACAGCCCCTGCTTTACCCACTTGGGAAACCCCATGACCACAAATGGCTAGACAGACAGAAGGCGAGGCAAGGGATATTTCATTCAACCGCTTGCCAAGTGTTCAGAGTTGGGGTTTGATCACACACACACACACACACACACACACACACACACACACACACACAAACACACACACACACACACACACACTACCCTGGGACAACTCCCATTCTCCAATTTCAGCCTGTGAAGTCTCAGAAGGGCTTGCAAAAAACTGCAGGGTGATAATTAGCTCCATTTACCTTTTGCCTCTTGAGAGAAACATGGGAAGAAAATAACACACACCATAATGAAGATGAGAAGGAGCTGGGGAGAACTTGTGTTAGGGAGCAATATACTGCATTAAGACCGTGGTGCTATTTAAAGAATGGTAAGAAAGGAGAAGATCCTCCCAACAATGTGAAACCCAGGGATTACTGTGCAAGTTTAACAGCTATATATATATGTGTGTGTGTGTGTGTGTGTGTGTGTGTGTGTGTGTGTGTGTGTGTGTGTGTGTGTGTGTGTGTGTGTTTGTGTGTGTAATGATGCCTTCCCCAGCCGTTGTCTGAACTACAGGTTCCCAGAAGCTCTGTGCAGGAAGTCTCTGGCTAACCTTTGGCCAGAGGAGAACTGGCAGGGTGCACGGAGAGAAGGTGAAAAACAGGAGGAGAAGCGGAATATGGAAAGACAAAGTTCGGAGGACAGAAGACGCCAGTTTTTCTCTGATTTTTCGACTGCGGCGACACACAAACCGGCTTGCGGGCGTGCGCGCACACATAAGTGTGACAAAGAAAGCCCAAACAGAACGCCAGAGAGTGTTAGATGCAGAGCTGCATGCAGAAATGCACAAGCCAGGGCATGAATAGTAGTTGACCTCACAATGCAGGCCAAGCTGAGCGCTAACCTCACCACCCTCTAGCTCCCGACACCAGTCGGTCACAGGCTAATTGCAGCCTTCAGAGCAGAAGTGCACTAGAGCCAAGAACCACATGGCAGGTTCATCTCCTGCTCTGTTTTTTTATGTTTTTCGTCTCTGTGCATGTCACTGTCCCTGCCTTTTTTTACGCTTTGCTCTCCTCTCTGTCTCTAGCCAAGTAGATACACCAGACTCAC
This sequence comes from Cyclopterus lumpus, assembly GCF_009769545.1. Lineage (NCBI taxonomy): Eukaryota > Metazoa > Chordata > Actinopteri > Perciformes > Cyclopteridae > Cyclopterus > Cyclopterus lumpus. The sequence continues at coordinate 17,169,711 of NC_046971.1, forward strand.
TTTCCCACAAGAGTCTCAATCTCCACATGTTCAACCAATTTAAAAACACATTATGTACACTTCTCCCCTCTCTTCCGCTGCTAAAGTTGTTCACTTAAGTGTCCCACACCGTGTAAAATGTAAAAGTAAAATGGTTTTGAAATCTCTTCAGTCACTGTCTCACATACACAAAAGAGAGATGGAGCTCCTGGGAGGTTTCCACGGGGTCGAGACAAGACTAAAGTTTGTGTCTCCCTGCATGGGGCTGGAAATGATAGCTATCCAGCCAGACATGATGGATGTCAGGGATCTCAGCAGCAGATATCACACAGACATCCTAATGAGGTTAAGAAGCACGAGTTGTCACACCTGCATACAGAGGAAAAGCCAACCACATGCTGATAGTGTGAATCCTTTCCATCTCTGTCTGCCTGTTTGCTACTTATCAGTCTGCGTCCTTATCTCGAGTGATTTTAGATTTTCTTTGAGAGTGTCTGCGTGCGAATGCTGTTCTGTGTTATCTTTGTCTATTCAGACACCGGGATAGAGCCACAATGTTATCAGAGACACAGAGAAACAGCAAGGCATCTCTTCCCCGTGCTTTCACATGTGGGATTGCCTCTCTGGTAACTGTCATGAAGTGTCCCATTGTTCTCCTAAGGATCCTGTCTGCAGACCTAGTGTCAAAACAATGACATAAAACAACTTTATCTATATATTTGTATGAAACCACCTCTATGAGTAAAATATCCTTGCATTCCAGCTGGGGCTCAGCTGACCGGCTGGGTTGGTGTTACAGTATTTATGACTTGCTGACCCTCAGGCCGACTCCCCCCCGTTGCCCACTTTAAACCACTGACACATCTGCCCCCTTCAACCCCATCATGCAGACACACACGCCCCTTCTTAGCACCTGACTGGACTGCTGAAAGACTCCTCCTGGAGCTTTGGAGATATTCCCTACCAGAAGCAGACTTTTAACTAAAGACAAAGCATAGAATTGTCAACGGTCTGCTTATTGGCAGAAAGGTGTGTTGACCTCTCCAGCTACACAACTTTCTTCTTCTTGACCTCTACAAGAGCGAATACTCGGCTGGGTCTTTGATTATATTTTTAACTACAGTCAGGCTGCCTTTGAGTGTGTCTTTACATCCCCTTTTAACAGAAGCACCATAAGGCCAGGGCACACACACACACACACAATAATGATAATACTTGTTTAATAGAGACGAAATTAGTCACACTTGTATCTACGGGCCACGCGGGTGGAACAAATGTCTAATCCTAACATGTTTAATATTCCCATTGGGTTTGTAAAGAGTTCAACAGAATCGGGTTTGATGAGTTGATGATCATGTTGGCATTTTAGAGGCTGTATTTTGCTCTTTGAGGTGGAGAAGAAGAGGAAGCATTGACGGGTGTTCTGAGCCTGGCTTACGCCATGGCCTGTTTAACTGCTGTCTGACTGACTTCCTCTGCAACTGCCGCTCCACTGCATAGACGGAGACACACCACCGGCACAAAGCCAGACAAGATACTAATAGTCTAATTCATATTCACACATTATGCACCGAGACACAAGGCAAAGGGCAGAATTAGGTTCAACCACTGAAAAAAGGGAAAACAGTGGGCACCCATCTTATGAAGATGAGCATCATTAGCTGTTAGACACAAGTTGAACCGAAGAAAATTCCACCCGCAAACAAGGCATCCTTTCATCAGTGTGGAATTCCACAACACGCCGCCCTATTCCCACTTCCATCTTCTCCCTCCATCTCTCCAATGCTCAATAGGCAGATTATCTCAATGTTGGAGAGTAAACTTGGCCACCGTTGCGAGAGCGTGTCATGTCCTGCGCTGTCTGCGACCCTGCAGCGGAACACAGATGGGCAACACGACACATATAGACAGACAGAAAGACACCGCAGATGTAGCTCAATAGACAATTAATTCACACAAAAATATTCAAATGCAAAGTTCAACAGATCGTTGTAATATATGGGATCGTATTTTTCATATCGCAGCAGCCTCATGTGCGGGCAGTCAAGCCGTAAAAGTTCTCCCTCGCCGCACAAACACAACACAGACTCAAACCCAAAACACACTCCTCAGCATTTGAAAGGAAACCCATAGACATGGTGATTATGTGTAATAAGAAGCCTCTTCCCTCGGCAGCGGGAATACAGAGCAACCTGATGATGAATGTTCCCGCTGTGTCTGTGTCCCCCAAACATTATGTTTGGGGAAACCTTTATGTTTATGCACACTTAACTCTGAAATAATTACCTTCCTAAAATTACACATCTTCTGTTGGTTACCTATAAGATGTGAACTATTTATATTGATTCCAGGAAGAAGTCCACATGTGGTGCATGTGTGTGCAGATCTTATCAACAGAAAAAGGTTTTGGCCAAGTGTGTCCTGTCTTGATAGAGTTTGTTTTCCTGTGCCCACATGTGTTCTCCATATGGCTCTAAATGTGCCCCTTCCTTCCACTAACCACGAGGGAATTCCAGGGAGCCTTACTGTACATACTTTCCGGCGAAATATGCGGTGTGAGCCGCTGTGGCTTTTTTTTTTTTTTTTAAATCACCACGTTTATCAGACTGACCTTGGCCCAACAGGTGATGTTTTTAGGAGATGGCACTGGCAGGAGATGGAAAAGGAAAGACTTTGTAAAAATGTAGTTTTAATGTAGCCTCAGTTTCACTGTAGAGAGCAAGTAGGAAGTAAAAAGAGGCCAGGGTAAGGTACAGGAAGATAGGAGAGATGAACAGACAAGGTTAGGGCCAGTGCCAGAGACTGCAATCAATGTGGATCGAGAAGAACCGCGAACAACAATAACAAGACACAGATAAAAAAAAAAAAAGCAGAGAGTATGTTGGAAAACAGATGACCAGGTTTGATAAAGCATAACAGGAGAAACTCTCAGGCACGAAAACTTCTAGATGTCTTAAAAACCCAATGAGGTTTGGTTATCAACACAGCTTGGGGGAGGAGCGACGCATCTTGTGATGCGGGGAAAAGGGGATTTAAACAGGCCGCCGAGCTTTGATGTTTACGTACGTGTTGTTCCTGACAAAGCTGGGGGCTCGATGCGCAAACAACCACATTCCAGTGTCTGATGGAGAGAGACGAGACAGTTGAGAGAGCGGAGGGTGGTGAGAGAGAGAGAGAATGAGTATCAGCCTCACAGTTGCAATAAAAACGGATGGAGACACACGGCATCTATTCCTGTCGCTGGAAGGTCAGCCGACTTTTCAAGAAAGTAAGAAAGAGCAAACCCTTCTCGTCCTTGTGCTTTCATTCCAAAAGAGAGCTGCATCAAACATAACTCGACACCCGCAGTCTCCAACTCTGTGAATGGATGCCTGTGTTTACGGTCACACAGTCCGTCCTCAATCAACTCTGCTGACTGAAGAGCCAACACACTCCGGCCAACACACACAAATAAATATGCACATGCACACACAGTCCCGTTCAAAGGCACGGATACCGTGAGCGTCAGAGGAGAGAGACCGAGAGAGACCGGCTGAAGGGCAACAGATCTCACACACACACACACACACACCTCAGTTAACCTGTCATGATGGTCACTTTGCCTCCTGAAGCTGGCACACTCACTGACAAGCTTGTCGTAGAAGCTGATGTTGCTTCTCCATTCTCCTTCTTGTTCCTTTTCACTTTCTCTCTCACTCCTTCCAAATTCTCATTCTGGAAAATTGGCTGGCTGTTCGGGGTGTTGGCGAAACTGTTTCCAACATCATACAAGCCGTGAACTTTCGCTCAATTTATAGAAGACGGTCTTGTGAGGCCGGTCTAGATTTCCCAGTGCAGAACGCAGGAAGTACTACAGGTATGCCTACCCGATATGTTTATATTTAAAAGACGTTTTGCTCTAAACCTGAAAGGCACTCAAGAGTAAAGAAGCAGAATTTAAAAATGCTAAACACAGTGTCTTTGTCCACTGAAAGATGTTTGCTTACTCCACCCTCTGCACACTCACAACCTTAGTACACAGTTGTTTACTACCCATGGAGTTTTTTTTGCTTCCCTTTGTCTTGCATGTCAACTATAGTGACAGCAAGATAAATGATCAAAACGCTTTCAAGTCTACTTGTGTGTACACTAGTGTGTATGTAACGGATATCTGTCCGTACATAAGCGTGAAAAAGGTGACCAGAGGAGGAGAGAGTCATGAGTGAAACAGTGCGTCTACAGACCGGCACGCTTGCTTTTCCAGTGCGATATGTCGGCAATTTGCCATTCAGGCTCCACACACTGCTGCTCTGACTCCGCTGGACAAAGAGGTCACTGACAGCATCACAAAAAGCGCCTTCTCTCTCAGCCGTTTACAAAAACAACAGTTTAGGCATGAAAAGGGAAAAGAAAAACATCACTTTCCTAGCGTTGGCTGAAGAACATCCAAAAGAAGTTTCTTCGTGTTCTTTTTATTTTCAGTGACGGTTAATGGAAGTGCGCACAAATGTGCACGTGCACACGCACACATGCACACATACTTCCTCAGCTGCTTGGCTTTGGCCAACCTGGTTATATGGATCATAATCAGGGAGGATATGTGGGGTTGCAGCTCCATCTCTCCATGGCTCCATCCAACAAAGTCAGTGTGTGCCTCCAACAGATTTCACCAGAGAACACAGCAAGGGGTTACAATCCCTGGTCAGATAAATCTGTTTCCACTTAAACCACACACTCCCTGAACCCCCTTCCATGCTCACTCTACTCACTTCCTCCCCCAGTCTGCCCATCTGATCTGCTTGTGTGTAATTAAAGATTACAACCAAATCACCCACACGATGGTGTTGTATCAACAACAGCGACTGGCTTCAATTGTGTTCAATGTTGTTGGAGCACACCGGCATAGAAGCTGATGCATGTCAGCTAATGCCTATTAGCAATTAGAAATGTGATGGTTGGCATTGATTTTCAGGGGAAAAGGGCAGGAAAACTGATGATTTGTGGTTTGACAGAGACTTCACTCTTTGTGAGCTCTGCACAAATGTTTAAAAGCGAGGCGGGACGGATGGGCATGGCCACAGAAACAACCAAATTATAAAACTGAAATGGAGTACTGTGTGTGTCTTTTTCTTCGCAATGGGGCTGCGCTCGACCAAAAGAAACTCATGCGATTTTGACGACTGATCAGTAAGGAGATTTAATAGACAAATATGTAAAAACAAAGAATCACAGGAGGCACCACTTATACAACACATATTGTGTTTACCAGAGATGTGCTCATAAGTTTCTTGGAAATAAGTCATTCAGCATGAAAAATGCATTTATTACAACTAATTGCCAAAAGAAATCTTAGTTGACTAAGATCAAAGCGACTGATGAGATGAATATTGCAAACCATATGCTGCAACACTTAATTAAACTATGTATGTCTTAAACAACTGAGTGAGAGGGGGGTGTGGCTGTAAGATGGATAGTCTTTTAGTAGCAATGACAGATTTCTTACAGTGACTGACTGCACTTGGTTTATGTCTAGGGTGGGTACAATAACTACTCTAACATAGTAGCTTATTATGCACATGGTCTTTTCTGCTTTTCCAGTCATAATTCCGATGTATTTTGCATTGCGCAAATACACTTTGTCTAGTCAAATACCTACAAGGAGTTAAGTTAGACGGCGTTTTCTTTTGCAACTCAACATTAGTCTCATACATTAAACCCAATGTTTTCCTTTTTAGCTTGTGTTGCTATAGCTACTGATTCAGTGGGCAAGCTCGGCAACCAAAGGCAATATGATCCAAGAAGGTATAAGCACTGATTAGCCTGTGCAATTAAAAGCAAAGTTGGCTCTTCGGCCCCTGTCCATGGTTTCAGAGGCGAACAGCATCACCTTCAAGTCATTTGATCACCAAGAAGTGTAAAACCTCACCAGGCCCACGGGGCATGTGTGCATATGTTAGTGTATTTCTCATTTCCATCTTAATACAGTAAACAGCAATTAAATATGTACTATGACCACAACTGACCTTTAACCTCTGACCCTTAACACCGAAAAATCATATATTTCAGTTGTATTACGACTAAGCCAGACTCCCAACACAGGTGCATGTGGCAGTGCTGTCTCTAAGCCAGACTTCACACAGAGATGATGGGATGCAGTGTTTGCTTTCAACAAAACCGCTGCTTGCAATGCACGAAGCGGCCTGGTCCAAGACTCCAGCCATCTTCCAGCCAGTCTTCCTGCTTCCCTCATTAGGTACTCCGGAGGCCCCAAACCAACGTGCAGGACAGATTCCCTCGAGAACCAAAGTCAGAACATTTTCCAATTCAAACAAGGCAAAGAGGCTCAATACCAATCTGAACACCCCTGTTCCTGACTCAAGCACTACTCTCCAAGAATGCGATTATAAAGAATAAGTCTGGGTTTGCAGAGGCACAGACGTTTTAAAGTTTGCGGTCACTATTCCTGTGTCTCTGTTTGTGTCCATTGCCATTTTTCTGTCATCCTCATCATTTTTGCTTCCTCCCTATCAGTACTTCACTGTAAAAGGTTTTAAAAATGCTCATGCTGCTGTAATGGACTAGGAGGAGCTTGGCTTGAGATCAAAATAATGACTGAAGTTTCAGGAAAGAAAGAGGAGCGAGTAAAGACGGGCTACACCCAGGGGAGTAAGCCCTCTGGGTTATTTGACTTTCATTGTTATTCATTTTACAAACTATTTGATCTGCATCAAAAGGATGTGAAATCAATGTGAGGTTCCTGAATCGATGTCATTGGTTTTGCAATAGCGGTGTCATATCTGCGAAAGCATTACTCATGGTTTTCCAAGAATAGTCTATACCCACACAAGTGTATTAAAGCACCACAGATGAGCATATTGAAACACATGTGCACACCAGCAGTCTAATCGGTCAGTGTTTTCACAGCTGGGACCAGACAAGACGCCTGTGCAAACAGTGACATGAACCATCACTGTGTGTGTGTGTGCGTGTGTGTGTGTGTGTGTGTGGTGTGGTGTGTGTGTGTGTGTGTGTGTGTGTGTGTGTGTGTGTGTAGCCGCTCTGGAGGTGGTACCCACACAAAAACACACACAGAAACAGAAATTGTAGGGATGTGTGATGGATTAACCCGTATTATACTAAAGCTGTATAACTTTTGGTTTTAACTCTATACACACTCGGATCTTCAAATGGTGCTCGTATGGTTTACCTAAATTCATCCGTGCAGTTATTCAGGGCAAACACAGGCTTGATGTTAATGTCTGCAAATTTTTGCAGCGCGCCTTTTGGATGAACATGAGTCTCTCACCGTAATATTAATATCTTGATATGTTTTCCAAAACCCTAGTTGATCCTGTTCCAGATTTGTGGAGCAAGGAGTGTATTTTGAGAGTGCTGGTTTCCCCATCTGTGTGACCACAGTGCGGGGCTGCTCTCCCTGCATCTTTCTGCCCACTGTTCCCACGCCTCTTTCTGGGCTAAATACATATTTAGGGGAATACTGAGCAGAAAATCTTGTGTCCTACTCTCTCAGTAAAGCTCTTTTTTTACTACTTTTATAGAGCTGGAGCAGAGAAACTGAACTTTGTACTTATTTAGTGCTGGACCAAATCAAAGTGTATTTATCCAGGTACATTTTGCTGAGCATGAATGCTCTCTTTCACATAGTCAGTGCTTCTGATTCATACTGTAGTACAAATTCACACCACAGACTTTCCAACCAAAATCTTCAACAACGCTGTTGGGAGTTAACTCTGTTGAAGGTCAAGTCATTAGTTTGCATATCTACAGTAATTAAATGAACCCATAAACAGCTAATTTAGGAAATAAAACCGGACACAACCACTCTGAGAACATTGTAAAGTGTCACAAAAACTCAAATTAGGCCGCACTTGGAAAACTCAGCCAGACCAGAGTTTAACAGACACACGTGTGCCAGTCATAAAGACCAATCACTTCATAGCCACTTTCACTGTCCATTAGTAAAGCTACTACTCTGCACTTTGAAATGCCCCACAGCACTATCAATGCAATATAAAACAGGAAGCTTGTGCTATTTCCTTGTGAGGAGAAATGAATGACAAATGGATTGTGTCTATATAACGGCACTGTGTAGTGGGTTCAACCAGAGATGTGGAGCCATTTGAACACATGCAAAGCAGACTAAATGGGTTTTCATGGTGTGCGTGTGTGTGTGTGTGTACACACGGGAATGTGCGAGTGTGTGCATGAGTAATGAATAAGATCCTGGCACATCACAACCGGGTTCCTCTAATGCACTCCCTGTGGACCAGAAGAAATAAACAGATAAAGATGAAGTGGACGTGAATGCAATAGAAAAGAAAAAAAAGAGAGAGAGAGACAAGAGCGAGAGTGAGCAAGAGAGGGCAGGAGGAGAGGAGGGAGGGAGTTTTCAGAACTGTTATTGGAGCCGTAGAAGTCATTTTGATTTAAAGAGTTCCAGATGTGGGCCAGCCCCTGAGAAAGAGAATGAGTCGGAGAGAAATCAAGAAGGAGGAGGATTTATCGGACTGTATCCTTCCACATGATCAGTAGTCTACACACCCATCCTGAGACCATCTGGTTTGAGAGCAGAATAAGCGGACATTGCTATTGTTTACACTGATGGTTGTGTGGGGGGGAAGCAGCGGAAAGTCTGTGGAAAGCAAAGTTTAGGGTGTGGGGTGTCAGGTGGTAAGGTGGTAAGGGAGTATGGGTATGTGGCTTGCACAGCCTGCTCTTGGCCATAAAAAGCTAGTGTGGTCAGAATAAGGGTCTGTTGTTATCTCACACACACACACACACACACACACACACTTTCAAAACCAATGACTGAACTCCCCAGAATAGGACCCAGCTAAAAGACATCCGGTGAAATACAAAAAGCTGCTCTTTAACTTATTTTGCAATGAAATCTCTCAAACTTAAGCACATGTCCATATAATGGGAAAATCCAATGCACTGCACTCTATTGTTTTTAACGCCTGCAGGCTTAAACGGAGGGCACATTGTGAAGAATCCAATGGAAACTGTATATAATGTGAAATGTAAGGGATCAGTGAATGGGTGTGTGCATGCGGGCTACTTTGTTTTAGATGTCGAATTGATCTCAGACCTTTAGAAAGTTGGCAGTGCTACAGCATTAACCCCTTCTTCACATACTGTACATGCCATGCTTGCAGGGAAAGGTGCTGCTGCACGATAACGTCTTAACTTCTATCAATAGTGATCCTGCGTCCCTGTCATAATAGCTATCTTTCTCTCTCTGTGTTATGCATGTTTATGTACATGGATGTGTATGCCCAGCTTCCCCAGCATTTGTTTTCACTCCCTCTGTGTTGGGCTAAGCTGCACGATCTCACAACAAAAGGCCATTGTGCTGCAGTGAAGAGCTCTGCTTCGGGGAGCTGGTAGTGGGCCACAAACAAAGGCTGGTTACAATGTCCCAACACAAACTCATGAATCAACTCAATACCGGGCTGCCAAAAGCAGCCACGGAAAGAGTGCTATGAGTCTACTGGGTTTTGACAAAGAGAGAAGGAAAAAAAGAGTTGATAGAAGATGGATGTGAGGGTGGAGGAAAACAAATGGACAGGGAGCAGGATGCACAGCTGGAGCTGGAGGAGGGAGAGATGGAAGATATGTGGAGATGGTGGTGGGTGAAAGGGATTTTGTCCAACGGGAGGAGAGCGGGATGAGGAAATGGAAGAAGGGGAGGATTTGAAAGAAGTGCAGCCAACACAGCAGGAGGATGAGAGGTGAAGTCAGCCTCCACAGAGAGCTGTGACAACATACAAGCCTCCTGCCTGTGCACTAAACGCTCTCCGCACCCCATATATTACAACCTTAGAACAAGAGTGACATATGAGGACTCAATCTTTTAGCTGGTCAATTGAAGTTGTCCAAATCAAAGTTGGCTGTTCAACAACAACAACAACAACAACAACAACAACGAAATCCAGCAGTTGTTTCTCCTCGTACGACCTTGGTCAGAAGCAAAATACCTTCTTTGTTCGTATGTGCCTCTGTTCTGTGTTTTCCTATTCTGACAGGTCAAATTAGCAACGGGTCTGTCAAATGCTCACGGCACAAGAACTGCTATTGTATCCAGCAGCAGGCCACATTACACCTTTTCCACACTGAGGGAGTGGAAAGTGGTGACCAGTACTCTGGAGGTAGAGTGTGTGAGAGAAAAAAATTAAAGTTTGGGGTGTTTTTTGACATCCATCACCACACAGCAACACACACACACGGAATGCTGTCATTTGAATCAATGAACCCACAGAACAACTGGACATGATGTTGGTTTACGTGTACACTGAAATAAAAATAAAAATAAATTGAAACATATATTTACCATTGGCGTTCTTCCCACAGATCAGGTGCTCATAGAGCTGCAGGACTCCCCACAGTTCCGCGTCATTGTTCACCACCCCCTCGAGGGCCTCCACGCTCATTAAGGCGCCCGCTGACCCCGAATCCGGCCACGAATGACCCCTCTCGGCCATCAGCACGCGGGCTCCTATCTCCTCCACCAGCGCTTCCATGCATGCGGTCAGGCATATAGCCGCATACTCGTGGATGCGCACGGAGATGCGGGTGTCCACCATCCAGCGGAAGAAGCGTCCCACGGAGAAGGAGAGGCCGCAGCGGGCGGACTTGCCCTTCCTCAGCAGCTCCCCGGCGCTCATGCTGTACATGGAGATGGCCTTGACCGTAGCAGAGACGCAGTGGTCGGCCAGAGCCCAGCTGAGCACCAGCCGCATGGCACTCTGCACCTCGAAGCGCGTGCAGCGGCAGTGCATGACGCTGAGCCGCTGAGCCTCTCTGGAGATGCGGATGAGAGCCCTGCGGAGGAGAGCGGACAGTCGCCTCACGGCCTCCGGAGAGAACGCAGGTGCAGGGCCCCCTTTGACGCTCATGCTCCCGGACACTTTGCGAAGTATCTTGGCCACCTCGTCTTCGTTCCAGGGGAACTCTTCCAACTCCGGCAAGCGGGGACACTTGGAGAAGATGTCCTCCGGGTCTTCTGGGAGGACGGTGTTGACCGTGTCCCAGCTGTTGTTCCGGCTGTTCATGGAGCCGGAGTAGTACCACCAGTTTCCCCGGTGAGGGGCCGTCATGAAGGCCTGGGAGTTCGACTTGGAGGAGGACAGGCTGAGGGACTTGCAGGAGTCCCCTGCCCCATAGCCGGAGTCCAGCGTCAGGTCCTCCAGGGTTTTCATGTGGACGTTGCTCAGACCAGCCATTATTGTGAAGCTATTTCGATTGGAAGACGCGGAAAACTTTGTCAACGGTGTACCTGAAGTCAACCAAGCAGCAGTCGAAACTCCCCCGCGGAGCTGGACAAACTGGTTACACAGCGGCACACTTGCCAGACATGCTGCCAAACAGAGCTCAGTTCAGGGTAACCAAACAACACAATTGCACGCGCAGATAAAAAAACCCTCGAGCAAATGTTCGTTGTCAAAACCACCCGATATTGAGGTGAACACACAAGACTAACGAGGGAGTTGAAGTCGCACCCGGCTCACCTTTCCCCGGACAGCGCACGGGATTTAAACTTTCCTCCGGGATCCACAGTCTTGTAAAACACGCATGAAATGTCAGACCCGAGCTCACGTGTTACAACATGTCCCGTTTAGCCGCTCGAGGGACCGAAAACTGTTCCGTTTCTGTAGACAAGCGTGGAAAAGTCCGAGACTACCTCATCGCTCTCCCGTCCCGGCGCTTGGTCAGGAACGCTCAGCCGCGGATGTGTGTGGGGAGGGACCGCTGCTGAATGACAACACGGAAGCAGCTCGAGCACCAATCAGGAGAGGGGCCGGCTTTTGCGGGCAGCCAATCAAGACCCGGATCCAAATGTTTTCTGAATTAGTTTTTCCTCAGAGAAGCATCAAATACATTCCCTTAACACGTGTGACCCAGATATGTCTGAAGGCTATTTGCTTTCTTGCGCGAGTAAAGTATTTTACACATTCACTCAAATCCATATGATAGCTTTGAATACTTCAAATGTTTTACACGTGGGTCCACAGTCTTTATTATTGGTATTACAATGTTAATGAAACGTTTACTACAAATGAAAAGAATAATGTATAATATAATTACCAGCTTTGGGCTATATAATAACTAATGGGTCAAGCAGACTTAGTTATCTTGTTGACTGAGGGACTTGGCTTGCTGCTTGCACATGAGCTAATCTCTCAGTCTGAAACAGAAATCCAATCTGTAAGTCCTTGGTAATAATTTCACTGAAAATGCACTTTAAAAAAAGCTTATTTGGGATTGTAAAGAAGAACATATGTGTTGTAATAGTTTACATAAGTGCATTTAATTTAGCTTGTTGAAAGAGTTTCAACAAAAAAACATGGTGTTGTGGCTCATATGGTTGTACCCAGTCCACTATTTTGTGCTCATTCAGTACCAATTTAGCAGAGGTAATGACAAAAAAGTGTCAGCTCTCGCTTTTTAAAAACAAACTTTGTAGGAAATCCTCCTGCGAAACTTCAGTTTTGGAGAGTGCGTGCAGGCCCTGATTATTGTTTCTGGTATGGTACTGTGACATGTTTCAAATAAAATAAAGCAAACATGTGAAGAGGGCTGTGACTACCTGCTTCTCATCACTCCACATTCTCATCACTCCACATTCAGGTAGGGTGTGCCTGCACTGGGACAGAGTTCAATATTATTACATAATCGGTTTAGGGCCCAACACTCAACCTGCAAGCATGTGAGACAGACATTATGAAAGTGGCTGTAATTAATGTTTTCTTACACATATACAGACCTGGATGTTATAGGAGTCAAAGTGGAAAAAGTGACTCTCAAACACACACACACACACACCCAACCACCCACCCACCCACCCACCCACACACACACACACACACACACACACACACACACACACACACACACACACACACACACACACACACACACACACACACACACACACACACACACACCACACACACACACACACACACACACACACACACGCACACACTAACGCACGTATATCATAGTCTATGAATCACTCAGTCAGGGGAACTGAGTGGGGAGTCACCTTGAATGAAATCAGAAGACACACAAGGCGTAGAAGAGATCATAGGAGGTTAGCACTTGCCTCATGCAGACCTCATTTAGCTGTGGTATGGACAGCGTTTACCTCATGACCCCTCAGGGTCCGCGCATGCTCAGGGCAGAGACCACCACCCAGAGCTATAAGTGGCAAACAAAACAAACATTCTCCAAATAATTTAATGTGATCAAAAATTAAAGCTCCGCTGGAATTCACAATATTAACTTTTCTCCCTGCAGTGGTCATGAAACAAGATCAATGTGATATTACATCAATATAACTCAGAATGGGTAACTGGATGACGTCAGCCTCAGAGAGTGAAAACACAGCGAGGGTTGCAGAGGGTTATTGACAGTGTCATGTTTACATTGCACTTCTAGCTAGCCATAAAAAAAAATCAGGGCCTGTGGAAATCTCTACTAAATGTACTTTAAGGAATCAATTTGAACGTCTCTTAATCTAGCATAATATATGTTATTTATCATTTTCTTTAAAGCTCAAATAATAGGAATAGGTTTGACAAGTCAATCAGAGTTATTGAGCCACATCCACTTCCTTTGAGCTGTGTAGGGAATTATATTGATTTATTACAAACCCATTGAGTTTTGAACACTTTGCCAGGGACAAATAAAGCCCCATCAGGTCACTTAACTTGCATTATTAAAATGAGCTTCTCATATTTGATTGCATGAAGGAAATGATCAGAGACAGTGTTTGTTTGTGAGTGTGTAGGAACGCTAGCAATGTTTATCTTATCTGTCTACAGTCATATTGTGTCTTTTCCCCGACACTGAACATATGTATATCCTTTATTTATGTCCATGTGTATGAAGTCATGCAACCACTGTAAGTCTACATGTATGTATGCATGTATGGGTTGAGCACCACCGTGTGGTCAGATAAGGAATAGAGTTGTTGCAGCTGATATGTGTAACAATACAACAAAGAACAAAACATCAACAAAATTACCTGGACGTAAGCATTTTATTTGCAAAAAAACCCAACAAATTAAATAAAAGTACAATACATTCTTAAACCTTTCTCTACTAAAACAATTTCACAGAAATTACCTTGGAATGTATATTCCTATTTTTAATTTTAATGTTTTTATATATATATATATATACACATACATATATATATATATATATATATATATATATATATATATATATATACATATACACATACATATATATATATATATATATATATATATATATATATATATATATATATACATATACATATACACATACATATATATATACATATATATATATATATACACACACACACGCGTATATATATATATATATATATATATATATATATATATATATATATGATTAGATTTAATGTGATTCCTTTGTTAAATAGTCCCATGTCAGTGTTAAATGACGTACAGTAGACCCTCTTCCTGCAGAGGCAAAGAAAGGGTCTTGGAGGGCATTTTGACAATCATATAGTCAACAACAGATCATTAACTGTCTTCCACATGTGTGTCCAGCCTTGAGCCCTAAAGCCACTCTCCATCAATAAAAGTACCATGTTGCATAAACAGAGGCATTAGGAGCCCGGCCTCCAGCCAAAACGAATGGGAGCAGGTGGGGTCCTGCTGGACTCCAGCTGCTAGTGAGTCTCCATCACAACTCCTGATTGTACTCAGTAGTCATTAGTACCATCTCTGTGTATCTCACCAACAGGGCAACTGGCTTGCAAAGACCACTCCTTCCTGCTTCTAAGGTAATACAACAAACACACTGACTCTGTAATCCAGTGAAGAGAACCATGTTCCCTTCTTTTACAGTTCATCTGAATTTACAATGACATTACAGCCTGCTGATAAATAACCGTGTATTTCTGTCTGTCCCTGCCCTCTTCTGTCGTTAGAGTAGTTTAAAAACTGCCTGCAGCCAAACCCTGATAAAGGCACACATTTGTGAAACAGCCATGCCTTGCCACATTGTGTCCAACACATGAACTGGTCTCCCTTCTGTTGGAGCTTTATACAAGCTTAAAAGAGGAGTGTCGATGTCAGCTAAGCGCCCCCCCCGTCTCTGTGGTATTTTAATATGCGAGACAGAGTATAATCCCTCAAATACAATATTTAAAATGCAACTTTCAGCTAAGAAAATGCTTCATACAATGGTGTGACAGTGTGAAATCATATGTCACAAAGCTGCTACTGCTGTCCTCTGCTTCCCTCCTATTAAAGTTGTATGTTCCAGTTGACAATGAGGTTAGAGGTGTGGAGGGAATGGAGGATACAATCAGTATAATTAATATGTGTAAACTGTTCATAAATTCAGTGTTTTAGAACAGAAAATAGCACCCCAAATGTTTGTGCATCCATACTCAGTCAGGACAAATACAAATAAAAAAATAACAGCAGAACAAGTTAATGAAACAAAATGAAATAAGTCCTAACCAATAGCTAGCATGAATATGGGTGTACTACATAAAACTTAAATTTCCAGAGAAAAAAACATACACAAATGTGCATAATGTTGAAACAGAAAGAGGCAGCAATGAGTTGAAGAATAAGGAGATACAGAGGGAGAGAGAGGGAGAGAGAGGGACAGAGAGAGACATAAAGAGGACGAAGAATTTCCCCACTGTGGGCTCAATAAAAGTGTACATTATTATTATTATTATTATTATTATTATTATTATTAATAATAATAAATCTGTCTTTATCTGTTTGGAAAAGGGCTATTCTGATTCACAATCTTACTTTGTTTTTCATAATATCTGGTATCAGGAGAATGTCAGCACCTCGGTCATAATAATATCCAACAGGTAGAAGTTGATGTATTTAGAAACTATTTTACCAAAGACAAAGTTCCTCTACTACTCGATCTACTCCACCATGTCTGAATCTATCGGAATAACATGTCGACACACATTCTATTGGGCTCTCACGTGAGAGCATGTTAGAAAAAAAGATCTTAGGTTGTCTTCACATCTCCTTGTTAGAAAAAAAGTGCTCTCTGTCATCATAAGCACACACAAGCGGCAACACGCTCACATACACCTATATATATATACACCCACCCACCCACGCATACACGCATACACACATGCACACACACACACACACGCACACACACGCACACAAAAACAGCTGCTTTCCAGTCTGTCTGAAAACATTGCACCAAAAAAAAGGACAGAGAGAAGGAGAACAAAAATGCCTCTCTTCTCTCTGTACAGTAGATCTGTCAGTGAGGCAAAGTGATGACTCGGGTGTATCTGCGTAAACGGCTCGCTTGTAAAGTTCAGATTCAGACTCTGTTTCCTCGTACAGATGAGTATACCAGAGGGGCTGATGGAGAAGCAGAGGCATCCCTGAAAGGAAACGTTTCAAATAAAGGCAGAGTTCAGGCAGTGAGCGAGCTCCCACGGGTCTCTCTCTCACACACACAAGTGGATCAGCAGATAGATTCAGAATCCTCAGACCAGGAGGGGGCGCTACCCCTTTAGAGTTTTCTTGTTCTGGGTATTCCACATGCCTCGTTTGGAGTGGTAGTAGTGAAAGAAGTTCCTCAAACGCAGTCTCTCTACCTCCAAACCATTCTGCAGTACCCTAGAGGGGGTGGGAGGGAGGAACAGCGGGTTAACACTGGGTTCACAGTCATAGCATGTGTTCATGGCTAACTGGCCTGTAGTCTGATAAAACTCATTTATTAAACTGTCAATTTACCCAACTTATATCTGGGTAGTATCTAAACATGCAGATCTTTTTACTTTTATTTGCACAGTTATCCATCTGGCCGCTTCGAGACGCAAATTCAGCTCATAATTGCAACACATTTTGATAGCAGCAGCCTTTCGTAAGTGAAAAAAAAGACATTTCACACACTGAATATTCAAAGACCTTGCTGGCCTACACACTGAGAGCGTGCAATATTTATTGCGCAGACTGTCTCCGTTTCTCCTGCTGTTTTGGTCCTGCACCTGCATCCTATTGGCATTGTGCACACTATCCACCTTCAGTGCTTTAAAAGAGGACATTTACCATCTACACCTGAGGTACAGCAGAGACAATCAAAGACAAAAATCTAAATATTGTATCGTAACAGTAATGACTTATAATATACAGGAGGTGGCAACAATTGCATAAGCTTCTGTACAACATGAAGCAATATGGTACAACAACATAACTACCATTAAAAAGCATATATTGAATATAATGAAACATTTTTAAAATGTTAAAATCGCCTCAACACAGCTTCTCTTTTGTAATAGTATTCAGTGCAGGGCCACTGTGTTGTCTGGTTGCTGGGTTACCTGTCCAGCAGCTCCCAGTCCTCTCCACCCCAGCGGTCTTTGAATTCCTCTGTGTTCATCCCTCCAATCTTATCAAAATCAGACTTATAAATTCCAAACAGGCCAAAGCCGTTCACCTCCCAGTAACCTGTGGAAAGAACAAAAAGTTAAAAGGAAATATTGGTCCCATTGCACGCCATTGCATTACAAGTATGTGCCTCTGATGCAAGAGCCTATATTATGCATGTAAATTGAAAACCAGTATTATGAATGTAAAGTAGCTGTCTGGAACTGGGGAATGAGTTTGAGTGACGTATGAAACTACAAACACTTGAAAACTATTTTGATATGGTATGATTATTCCTGTATGAGTGCAGACGTGTGTGTGCATGCATGTAATGTGTGTGTGTGTGCGTTACCATCAGGCGCCTGTGGCGAACTGCCGCAGCTGAGTCTCATGACAATTGGAGCAAAAGCCAGGCGTCCCTCCACACAGTGCTTCCTGATGCTTTCCAGGATGTTGAGAGGGAAGTGGATGTGCAGATCACACAGGAACACAATGCTGTGACTATCCTGCGAGAGGAAACACAAACAAGCACACATGCACACACTCATTACACCTAAATAATCTCTCGATCTTATGTTGAAGAAGCAAAAAGAAGAAAAGTGTGCGCGTGTGAATCTATGCTGGAGCTGCATGTGTTCCCATTCGCCTAATGTGGGATTTTAGGATTAAAGAAAGTGGAGAAGTCTGGGCTCAGCATCAGCGGCTTGTCTTCACTTACAGAGCCTGCAGGTCACTCAGACATGAGTGACAGCCCTGTCATCCCTCCGTGACGGCCCTGACACTCAACTGACGGATCAATGCCTGTCCATATTGCCAGCCGCTCCACACCCATGTGTGAGTGAGTGTGCATGGGTGTGTGACAGAGAGACAGCCAGAAAGCGGCGTGAGGGTCACATGCACACAAACAACCTGTGAAAGGGAATGGATGTGACAGCGACGGCATCCACATGACAGAGGAAATGCAGCTAACTGTCAGCCACAGTTGGGCTCGTGGGAGAAGGCAAAGGGAGGAGGCTCGGAGGTGAGGGCGAGATCCACAGCCCATGACAGACTGGCCAAGCAGTTATGTATTCATTATGCAAGAGCGTTCTTTCTGTCTATCCATCAGTAAAGGTCACGCGGTCAGTGTGAGTGGCTGACCTTCAGTGAGTGTCTTTTTCCTGTCAGCTCACATATTGTTGTCTTGCCTCTGTGTGTGTTTCTCTAACCTCAATCGTGTCCACTCCGATCTGCAGTCCCGCTGAGCGCTCAAAGTTCCCTTCTCTCCTTAGATACTCATATCTGTCAAAACAAAAAGTATACACACACTTGGAAATGTTCTAAAATAATAAAAAATGCAGTTAAACACTGGGCTGATTGTGTCACACGCACACGCACACGCACACGCACACGCACACGCACACACACACACACACACACCTTGGTACTGTGCTCTCTCTTAGTGCCTGCTCCACGTCCATATCTTCACTCTCAAAGTCGACAATTATGATGTTGAAATTGTCATCCTTTGTCTGGAGATGAAGATTCTCCATGTCAGAGATAAACTGCTGTACCCAGCGAGCCTGGTTTTTCACTAAAGGACAAAGGGAAAAGTAGATTGATCACATAAAATATTAACATTTTCTCTCAGCAATCTTTTATTTTAGTTTCATTTCTGTTTATTCAGTTTTGAAAGTTAACCAAAGTGCCCCTTTTGACTTACCTGGCACCACAAAGTGCACCATGACATCTTTCCTCCACTGCAGCATGACCGGCTGGCAGAGCAGCGGCTTAGCATAGGCGGTGCTCCAGGGGGTCGCTCCGGGCCGAACGGGGGGCCTGGTGGAGGGAGGGGGAGGTGGGCTGTCGAGCCTGGACGTGGCAGCTGACGGGCCCGAAGCCGGCGCCGAGGCCGGAGCAAAGTCAGTGTTCTCGAGACTTTCCTCACCCTGCCTGCTGCGATGAAGCAGCAGGTAGATGTATTCTGACAGACGCACCACGCTGCGGCCTCTCTCCATTAGCTCCAGCTCCACGAGGTAACGGTTCCCTCTCGCCGAGTCGCGACGCTTCTCAACGTTGACAATTCGCAGCAGGGTGTAGATCCTGCGGCGAAGGCAACAACAACAAAAAACCTTCAGAAGGCACAGATGACGTGAAAGAAAGAGAGCGGATGCAAATACAAAACACAGTTTCTTATTTTATTCTCCCAATTAAATATTGTTTGACTGTAGGCAGGCCACCTAAAAAGAAAAGTGTCTCCTCATTATCTCCGGAGAGGGAAGTCTGCATGGTGGGATTTTGGGAAGAAAATGAAAACAGAGTGGCCAAGCTACTTACCACAAAATTACATCGATGTTTGTAAGCACTGCTGAAGAAAATGGTAATCGGCACACGAAGGAGTGCTAACATGAAGTCAAAGCACCGGGGCATGACCAATATGTTCTCAGTGAAATTACTTCTTGCTTTAGATAAGGCTGCGCATTAGAAACCACATTTTGCAGGGAAACATAAGCAGCCTCCAAGTCTCACATTATTCACATTCCCTGCCCTTCATCCTCACCCTCCATTGCGTTCGTTGAGCTTCTCCATGTACTGCGCCAGCACGTCCACTACCTCACTCTCTGCCAGCTGGAGGTTGCCAGACACATTGCAGCGCAGGTCATTCCAGTCAGAGCGCAGCAGCTCAAAGTCCATCGGATTGACTGAGAAGGTCCTCTGCCAGTTGATGCTCTCCTCTGCCCAACCGGGCCGAGCCTCGACCTCCTCGTAGCTGTAGTCCGACATCTCGCCCTCCTCTGGTTCTGGCTCGGGGTCGTTGTCAGGATTAGAGCGACTTGTTTCCCTGCCGAGTTCTGGCGGGTTGGGGTCCGGGTCTGGCTGCTGATGGGACTCGGTGATCTCGGAGGTCCTGAGGTAAGAGGTGACCCGCGTTTGACCTTGGAGTGTGTTTTCTGTGGAGTTTACCCGTTGCTGGGTAACTGGAGGGGGATCTTGATGATGGGACAGCGGGGTTAGCAGGTCACCTTTGCTGGGTACATCAGCTGTGACAGGAGTCTTTAGATCACCATGCTCCCCTTTCCTCTTGCTTTTCTCGGGTTGTTTTGCTGCCCTGCTGTCAGACGTCTGTACACTTTCCCCCTGTATGCTGATGCTTCCGTTGTGGGGAAATGTCTTACCCTCTTTTGTTGGGGGGTTGGGCCAGAGCTGGGCGGCACTAACAAGACTTCTACTTCTTGTTATGCCTCCTCCTTTGGCACCCAGGTTCACCAGCCTTGTAGTCTTCCTAGTTTGGTACAAAAAGACCCCCGGGAACACCTCTCTCGGGTGGCGAGATGCCCTCTCCTCCCTCCTCTCACGACGCTGCTCCCTCTCCCTCTCCCTGTCCCTCTCCCGCTCCTTGGCCGGTCGAGGCCTGGTGATGTAGATCTTGTTCTCCTCCCTCTTCTCCTTCTTGTTTCCAGCGAGCTTGCTTTTTTCATCATGGAGGTTGTTGCTATGGGCAGAGTTGCTGAGGATCTGCTTGGCACGGCTAGCAAGGGCAGAGAGGGAGGACTTTTGGGGGAAAAGGAGTGAAGACCTTCTCAGTTTAGGCAGTGTTTCAGCTCCTTTCTCTCCTCCTGCGCCACCTGTTCCTCCTTCTTTCCTGCCAGGGCTCAACTCTGCAGGACCAGTGCGGATCCAAGTCAGGGAGCGACCGCGGACTACACTGTCCATGTCAGGCTGAAGCACCCTGGTATGCAGCTCCTCAAGTCCCTTCCTGGCCTCCTGTCTGTTTGTGTGATCTCTTTCCCAGTCTTTGTTCAGATCCCTTCCCAGCTGTCCATCTCTGTGAGGAAAATGTCTCCTTTCTCTTCGGTGTACGATACTGTTGACAGCTCCCTCCTCCTCTTCATCATGGTCCGCCTCTTCTTCTCCTCCCTCTCTGCCAGCTGGTGTTGGCGCAGACTTAGAGTGCGGATGGGAGGGGTCGGAGGTGTGGCTGGTCTGGCTGGGATGAGAGGGCTTCTTGGGCGACTGTGTACCGACGATCTCTACCTCGTCCTCTACATCTACCACCTCCTCTTCATCTAAGAAATCTGGAGACATTAACACAACGATGAAAGAGAGTGTGTCTACAGTACGTGTGTGTATGTATATGTTGGTTATTATTAGTTTACCATCTGGGTTAGGGAAGAAGAACGGTCTGTCATCTTCCTCCTCATCCATCTTCATATATTTGTAGAAACCAAACCTGGCAGACACAAGAGGAGGCAGTGCACACCCATGAACACACACTTCAACACACACAACCCCGCGCATTAAAAGAAGGTTGACGTTTCAATGTGCCTTGCAGGATAATAAACTTAATCTCTTGGTTGCATGAATCACTGCCGTCAAATTCACAGACACTTCAACAGTTATTCCGCATAATCAGTGTACTCGGTCATATATTCAGAGACAAATGTTCCCTTTGCTTCCCAAGAGATACAAAACAAAAATGTCCTTACTTTTCCAAATAGATAGGGGACTCTCGGTAGAAACACTTGTTCTCTCGCTCCATGTGGGTGAGACGTGTGAAGTCATTTGGGTAAACGAAGGACAGATAGACCTGCAGAAAAATGATATGTCAATCAAATATTAAATAACTTCAGAAAACACGTAGAAAGGGGTTACTTATTTGTAATCTAATACCAGCATTAAACCAGAACCAGCTTCTTGCTCTCCATCACCCTGTATGTATGCTGCAGTGATTCCTGTTAAATCTAAAATGTATTTGCTGTGTTATGTGGCTCTAATTTCCACCTAATCTCTGCAGCCACTGCAGTAACTCCTGTTGTCCTACAGGGGGCAGCAGCACTCAGCAACCTGCTTCCTCAATGGGTTCTGATCCAACAGGAGAGATGCAGTTGTAATGACCAAACCAGCAGAGACCTGGCTTCTCTGCCCGTTGATCTGAATATTATGCTGACTCTACAAGGGGATACTTTTAAGCAAGTTAAAATACTACTGTCATGACATTCATAGTAATTCAGATGAGCCCATAGGTCTAATTTTTGTAGACCTCTATCACACATACTGACCCACTAAGCAATAACACGTTTGAATAGATGAATTATTAAATTAGGTTATTCAAGGTTGAAAAATGAAAGTTTAGTAGAAGCAAGTCTTAGCCATCGTCATGATATAAGCAAACAGAATCTGTGTATTTGACAAAAAATAATTGGCACAGTTTATGCTGTAAACGTGGTAGTGTGCAGTGCTTAAGTTAAATATGTACAGGTTTTTGTGCATTTTTAAATCATGTAATGGTGTTCTTAAAATATGGTCTAAAATCAGTCTCTACCGGAGAGCAAAGAGGCAATGGTGAAATGACCGCAGGTCATTTTCTGATCCAGAGGGAAGGTGACTTACAAATTGCAGTCCCTGGTATCTGGCGATGGGAAAATCTTTGACAACATATGTTGGAGAGTAGAGACATGCTGGTAGAACATTTTCCAATCGGGAGGGGTCGATCATAGGAGCTGAGGAGAGAGAAGAAAGAGAGAAGGGGAGGTAAATATGTGAGATCAGGTACAAACAAATGTGTATATGGTTTTCTGCTTTGTACAAACTTAAGAGTCAGAAAACTGGGAGATGATCAGGGCAACGACAAAACGAAGAGGAAAAACCAGAAAGAAAGGGGACACCGCCAGCCAGACAAAATACCAAAAGTCTGATTGCAGCTAAACTGACAGCCAGAGAGACTGTGAGCCAGGCAGTCCATTAGTCAGATAGAGAAAATGACACAGGCCAGAAAATCAGGATGAGGAAAGAAAAAAGGTGACAGCCTGAAACGATAACTGTTAGATTTACTGCTGTAGAAGGTGTCCCTGGGGTCCGGCTTCAGCATATCCGCTCCGTGCTGCGGGATGCTCCTTCCCCGGCCCTCCTCTGGGAGACGGATGTGACTGGCCAAGGTCTGGGGGATGTGGTCCACACTGTTCATCTTCAGATTGGACTCGTCTGAAGAAATACAGAGACAGAGAGGATGTATAGGGAAAGGGGAAGGTCTTTATGTCACACTGTTTTTATGTTTTATTATACGTTAACTGTTGGAAGGATAATATCGCAATCATCATAAATCTTTACCGTCTGTGAAAAAGTGAATAATAACAGGGGGAGAAAAAAAAAGGCAAAAGGTGAAGCGGAGAGGAAGGGAACAAAGGGAAAAGAGGAAGAGAGCAGAAACAGAAGCTGAAGTGAGAGGATCAGAACAAAAGTTGGAAGAAAAACAAATAGTAGATTCATAATTATACCAATCAATAGCAGAGAAGGAGGGGAGAGCATCTGTGATTAATGGCATGTCAGGAGCAAGGCCTGGTGGGAGAAATGCTTTGTAATTAACGTGGTGGTCAGCATCACTTTTAGGGTGGAGTGTGCGCATTCAGTTTGTGTGTCTCTCTGTGCACACGCTACACCGAGAAAGCCTCTTTTTGTTTCCTTCTAACAATAAGACATCTGCTGATCACATACCTGGTTTACAGTTTACACGCAAGCCTTGCCAAGAATAACTAATTATCTACGTTACTGAAATCCTCACAAGAAGCAAACAACAGAACAGAACAACAGAACTCTTCTTCTCTTTCGTTTCATTCATTGCTATCATGTTGCACAGATGTAGTTGAGCTGTAATAAGGCAAAATACACCATTATTTCTGTATGGCATAGATATTGAGGCCTCATCCATGTGGTAATACAAAGCAAATATGGAAAACATTTAGAGCTTTGTGCATATTTTAATTTCCTGGTCTCTATAGTAAATCCGTATGTGTGTGTGTGATGGTGTAAATGAACTAATGTGGAGTATTTTGAGTTGCAATGAACTGCCCTGCAAATATACCATGGGCAATTATATAATGACATACAGGATGATTATACTAAAATTCAATAACACACACTTAAACTGTTTTAGTTTTTTCGACAATGAAGACAGATGTTGAGAAAATCATTCAAATGAGATACTACATTCAGGAAATATTCAACTAAAAGATAAGTGCTTAGGTGGGTAGTAGAACAATTGCACTCTTTAGTGCCAGTTTGGCAAAACTATTGCTGGTTTTCCAGAGACATGAGCAGAACAAATGTGTGTGGATGTACAGCATTTGAACAATCTGACACTGGTTGCTGAACGTCTGTGGGGTTTTTACCATAAAGATAAAGCCCCGCTAGTTCAATTATCAGACCCACACTCCAATGACCACAGATGACAGACTCGAGCTCTTGGTTTTACTTGCTGCAAAAGGAGAATGTTGAGCTGTGCCTCTGCACGTCTGCAAAACACTCTGGCTCGCCATTCTCCAGACAGTCCTTTTTATTGAAGCAAGTGGTTATCCCACACAGAATGAGGAAACAGTTTGTCTAATCCCTTATCAGTCTGAGATGACCCTGAGCCATGTGTGGTGCGCGGGTGTGTGAGGTATGTGGGGAGACACGAAACAAACCTAGTTTTGTGCCTGCACATTAAACCTGTTGACCTCTTGTCCTCAGGGTGAACGGTATAGAATAAGTAAAACAACAACGTATTACTCTTCTTCTGTTAGCTACAGTAATTACATTCATAGGGTGTACATTCTTTAATGCAAATTGAAAACACATGCTCTAAACTCTAACAACGTCCCATCTTTTAGCATCTGGCGACTACAAGAATGACACACTGTTTACCTGATGAGAATGAAGCTCACCGTTTGGGCATGAATTGGAAAATGATACGTTCTTAATAAAGCTAGAGTATATATATATATATATATATATATATCAATGAATCAATCTCTTTGTCTGTCTACCTACACTGTAAAAAGCGAACAGTTGGACCAACTTAATTGAATTACTTCAATTGGTAACACACAAATGAATTAAGTTTTCTCAAATTAAGTTAACAAGTTAGATTAACACAATTGCTTTAAGTCAAATGTATGTAATAATTTGATTGTTTTCAAATCAATGGTTTGCATTACTCCAACTTAAAATGAAGGCAACTCAACTTAAAGTCTCCAGTTTTTCCAACTCAATTATTTGCTTGATACTAAAGTAAAATACTGCTCCTTTACAACCTAATAATATAGTTTCAGGAAAGGTAATTTTTATAGTAACCATAGTGTGGAATTTTAGTTTGTTCAATCTAATTAAAATACCTTTCCCGAAGTTACAATTTTAAGTTGGCTGAAAGAAAATGTATACACTCAATTCTGATGTCTTTAAAACTTTATTATATAAATGTAAAAAAAACACTATATGTTGTTTTCAAGAAAAACAAATATACACAACATGTGTAAAAGGGCATAACAAACAATACAGCGAGTATCAATGTGAAACCACAAATGTTATTGCTTGAATATCAATTAAACAATTTGTTCTACAAAGTGCAGAGTAATGCAACAAAATGATATGAAACCAGTATTAAGTACACAAAAAATTATGAAAATATCTTATCTTAAGATTTTTAAATCAACTAAAACAAAAAGAGACAACCATATTTTTTGAAAATGAAACCATCTGCCTCAAATGGAAAGAACAATAAACAAACTCCTGCACCTCCTTACAAAATAAGTGTAAAAAGCATTCAACAATGTGGTTTGCTACCACAATATGGCACTAGGCTAGACAGTCTTCAGGTCCATTGTAGTGTTATTAGTTTTGAAGTCTGCCATAGAGATTTTGGACTTTGGGGGACATCTTTTGCTGCTCAAGATGCATGATAATTTTCTGGAGCACTTCAAAGGTGAAATGAAGGGGTTTGGGATTTGACAGGTTGAGTGCATATATCAGACCCAGAAGCAAGGCACAAGCTGAGGCGACGGAAGTCAGTCCATGCAACACCTGCACGCCCTCAATGACAATGTCTTCAGGTAGCTCCTGCAGTCCTTCCCCCTCCTTCCGAATGACAAACACAGCCAAAGTGAGCTGCTCCAGGTCCCTCTGAGCATCATTGGCGCCAGAGTCCTACAGAGGGCATGACAAACACAAACCATCACTGGCATCAATTGGCACTGTTATTCTATGCACTAGGTATGGGACAATAATACCACTGGCTTCAGTCCTGCACTGTGATAACTTGATTATGCTAATTATCCATCTTAATCAGAACACAACATTTATATTCACCATTGCTGTTAATGAAAGATGTTTGCTGAATAATGCCAAAAGGGATTACACTATATGGATTTGGTACAGGTTCAGGCTCACATCTCATGATTGGCCATGTCTAGTATTAAGACAACCCTGTGTTGTAAAACAACAAATAAATGCATCCTGAAACTTGACAATGTGCAACTTTTTGGTTGATGTGCCAATGTCTGGTATGTGCTGGACTATTTCTTGGCTGGGTGTCGCCACACCTCAACCAGCAGAGAGAGGTGTATCAATTCGATCCAATATGTTGTGTATTGTTAAAATGGCATTGCTTTCCCCATCTGAAATATCACTGGTAATATTATTGGCATTATTGGATTCAACAGAATTTATCGCAGGTTTGAAGATATTAGCTGCACCAGAGTGTTTTCTGTATTTATGGCTTTTGAAGTTTGCAATAGTCTGCAAACTTTAATTATAGTTTGTCTTATAGTCACAGTTTTGGAAGACACATGTTACAGTCTCTTTGTTTTAAGATGCTGGAAAATGTGTTGGAAATATTCCCTTTCTGTGGAGAGTTGAGTATGACTACAAATATGGCAGGTGAAGGTTGATATGGCTTTGTTGACTACTTGTTGGGCAGGATGATTTTGTGATAAATGGCTCAGTAGGGCATTCCAAGTCTTGAATCTACAAGGACAATTTGAGTAAGTGTATGGATATGAATGGCCCCGTCCGTAATGCCTATGAGTAAGCTTGTAGTGCTTGAGCAGTTCAGATCTTCTTGTTAATGCCTTTCCACAGTCCTTGCATCTCCATATGAAGCGCAACACTGGGGAAAACAGAGATGGCCTTTACTGGGCATGTGGAGACAATCATTTAAACAGAAGTCCATTTCATGTAGCAAGCCCTCTCTGAATACTTAAATATTAATTTTATTTATTTATTTATATATATATATATATATATATATATATATATATATATATATATATATATATATATATATAAAAATCTGATGTTAAAACAAGACTTCAGCAAAGTTCAATGATTTTGTTCCGACTTAAAAGGCAGTTCAAGAGAGCGTGGGTTACAAATCGGTGTTTTAAGATACATTTTTTCCAAAACCATTAGTACTCATACAAAAGTAGTGTTGAAGCAGAGGTAAAAACAGTCCCTCTAACAATCATTTACTGTAACCGTTCAAATTAAATAAAGCCACATTACTGCCTTGTCAATAGCACTTTATTCAAAGAGTAAACCTTACCTTAGATAGTGTTCAAGTCTGAAGTCACCCACCAGTCATGGAAAAAAATCTGAAGAAAAATTCAAAACAATATTTAGTGTTACTCATTACCCCACCCGGTACTACTTTATGTTAGGACCAAGTGAGAAGACTTCACATCAGCTAAAAAACAATACAGCAGCTTATTAGCACACTGGCAAAGCAATACTGAGCTGGGTATCGCGTAGCTTAACGTTAACCACCGCAACATGTCGCTGTGGCGCTTAACGTTAACCACCGCAACATGTCACTGTGGCGCTTAACGTTAACCACCGCAACATGTCACTGTGGCGCTTAACGTTAACCACCGCAACATGTCACTGTGGCGCTTAACGTTAACCACCGCAACATGTCACTGTGGCGCTTAACGTTAACCAACGTTAACCGCCGCAACATGTCACTGTGGCGCTTTCACACAGCGAGTATTTATCACCGCGGCCTACCTCATTTCCAACTTAAACCGAAGGCAGCCCTGTCACCGAGGGCAGCCAGCACACCACGTTGTTATCATTGCATCGCCCACAGCCAAGTTTGGTGTTTTTTTGGTCAGCAACAAGAAACTCCTCCACGCGTGCACGAAAGAGTCACGTTACTTAACTACATAGGAAACAACGCAGGTAGCGGCGGTAAAGACAGGTTTTCTGAAGCAGCTAAGTTAAGACACTATTCCAGCTTCCGCATCAAAGTGAGGTTCTGTTGTAGCCCAAAATGTGTGACCGCGCGCGCACCAACGCGTCAACTCCACGCGCCAAAGTAGTCTGAACAGAACCGCGGGCGCAGACCCTTTAAATCGCTTGGCGGAAAGCTAATGTAAGCCTTACCAGCTCATTATTGCTGCGCTAATGTGCCAATAAGCAGCTAACCTTACACCAGTACACAACACGAATAAGCAACTTGAACCACGCGAGTCATGGCCACATAAACCTAACCCTACGTCTGCTAGCGAGCTACCACCTGCTTTGATATGTAGCTAACCGCTAGCTTGTTTATGCTACAGGCTCGCTAGCAATATGCTAACTGACATTGCAGCAGGGTAGTTAATTACATAATAGCAATTGTAATAGCTACGCGCTGGTGATTATATCGAGGCTATTAATGTTACGAAAGGTTAAACATGGTTCACGAAACGAGTAAAATGCTTTATAAATGTTAATATAAAACATGCTAACATTAGCATGACAAGCTGGTTTGGTTTGTCAGTTTACTAACTAACTTAGTTAACGTTAAATACTTACTAACTTAATACTTAGCACAATGTAACTAATTCAGGTGGACCAATTTTATATATGACATATTACATTATTTGTACATACAAAACTAAATTTAGCACTAGACTTACCTTTTATCCAAGTCACCTTCACTCGAAAAAATGGCGGCTCGACTCCTGAGGAAAAATCTGGAAATGATGTGGACGTCATGACGTCAGACGCACAACACGGAGAGAAACCTAATTGATGTGCTTTTACTTAAATGAGAATAGTAGGTTAAGGGAACAAAGTGTAAATTCAAATTGATATAATCCACAAAAGTAGATTGACTTCACTAAAGCAGAAATCTGATTGAGACTCATTTAAAAATGTACGTTACTTCAACTACTACTGAAATACTATTTTTAGAGTGTACACGTGCACATGTACCGGAGTCACATGTGCTGCTTGATGGCTGTGTGTCCTAACAATCGCCATGTTCGTTGTTTGTTTTTCATAATCATTTTGGGTGAGTGGCTTTGGTCTGAAGGGACGGCGGTGTTGCAGACTTGGCAACTTTCTCACTAGATTTAGCGACTTTTGGCGCTCCTTGCATGGAAAAAGAATTGGCTGGTTGGATAATTGAAAAAATCTACTGTTAGTTTCTACAGATTACCAACCCAAGCTTTGAGTGCTACAATTACTCAACTCACAACGATGTTAATTGAAAGCCAATCAGAGACCAAATTAAACTGGGAAAGCCTACACGAGGTTCCCCTGTGTCTAACGGGAATGGATATTAAACACATTCTACAGCTTGAAAATAGAGAAACCCAGTGAGATGGTGAGCATGACATAAAGAGAGGAGTCGGGATGGATGGGTGGAGGGAGGCAGATGAGGACACGGCCGTGTTTAAATCCAGCAGGTGACCTCATAAACTGTACATGGCCTCTTTCTTCTCTGTCATAGCCGGTCATACACAAGAAGGTATACATCCCCAGCAACCTGCAGCGTTGCCCAAAATGACAACTCCACACATCATTCTCTGTGCAGCTGGCATTTCCCCTTGTTAACAATGCTGCATCCCTTAGACACACACTGCTATTCTTGGAGCTAGAGAGGTTAGACTAGAGATCTCTACCTGGGAGCTTGTGTTCTCATCTCAGCTACGAATGACAAAAATAGGGCATCTTTTGCATTCTTTATCTTCTCTTTGGCTCCACATAGAGAAGACATGTCATACTCCCACAGGGACAACCTGCGGCTTCTCCTTTACGAGAAGGAACTAAATATGATATAATATCATATCATCGTCTTCGAGACTTAAATATGAGTTGAAGCAGATCTTGATTCAAAGAAGGTGAATGATCGATACCAGACGAGACTAATGAAGTTAATGTGTTTGTGGCATCATTTCCTGTTTCTATTTGGCCAGCTCTGAGCACAAAAAAAAAAAAAAAAAACTAGAAATAGAAAAGACCATTAAAGAGTCCCATGTGTATCTTAGCTGCAAACAACAAAACACTTTAAAGTCAATTAAAAACATTCATCACGGAATGTATTTTATCTCCAACACAAGAAGCCTTTCATGCATCAGAATGGCAGAATAGCTCTTACCTGTGTACAGGGAGATGTAGGCCGAGTCTATCACTTCATATTTCAGACCGGGGAGGAACGGACGCCACTGTGTGTGAAAGCAGAGGGGGAGAGGATTAAGTGAGAGTAGAAAACTAACTGTCAACATGTGGAAAGTATAAGGTGAGCAGAATTCATCCATCATGGTTTGCTGGCTAAACTGTGACACTCTGTGTGTTATTGATCCCGGCAGCATCACAGGATTGATCTGATGCTGGCTTTCTGTATAAACACACTTAGCCAGAGAGGGAAGAGGAAGCAGGAAGAAAAGTGCGGCACATGAGCAGAGGACAAGACACGTGAGGCCACCGACGGAGCAGGAAAAAAAAGCAAAAACCTGAGAAAACAGACAGTGAGCAGAGCGGGAACAGAGCCGTGACAAGTAGGTAAATCTGTTAATGACCGGAACGCGGAGAGAGACAACGAGAGAGAGAGAGCTACAATTCTTTTAAATAGATTTCACAATTACCACGTCACTTCTGGTTACCGAGGATATAATGACAGGAGACAGGTCATTTTCCAGCCCTCGGGTTGAGAATACAAATATAAACACCCTCCTTAGGCTCATGCAAATACCTCCGCATATGCACACACACACACAAACACACACACACACACCGTTTTAGATTTTCTTTTTTTTTCTTGTTTTGTAAGAGTACTCCTGGATATTGTATGCAACTCCTCCACACCTCACACATGAACACAAAGGCGCACACACCGGCACCTATAAAAGAACACAAGGACACCGTGCAACATCATGCTGAGCAGCAGCAGGGAGCAGCTCAACAGGCCACCCGAAGGCTTCAGCATCCTGTCATTATTTCAGGTCGATTGTCCTCAAGGTCGAGGCAGGCGGATGAGACCACGTGGGAGTTGTAACTTGGCTTTAGTTTCACTTGCAGCCGAATCACACGACATACTGCGAGTCAATGGTCAACTATCACAAATGTGGCTTGAATATATATTAAAAAAGCTGTTTTGTGAGAAAGTCCATTCTTGAAATTCTGAAATCACGGTCTTCCTAGCTACTTTTGGTGTCACGTGTGACGGTCTTCCTCTTGTGCTTTGTATTACAACAATATGGGCTGTGATTGGCTGCTTCCCTGCAAAAATAAATAAATGAAAATATAGGACATGGTTCTATGTTCTGCAACACAATGCAACTTAAAACAAAGCATGTTGTTTTGTGTTAAATTGTCAACGAGTCAATAACAGTTGATGCTTTGACTGTTGGTATGGGGTGTTTCAGCTGCATGTAGAGTCAATGGCAGTCCACACTTTTCTCAATGAAGCCTGACAGTCTCGTGATGTCACGTCAGCCTTAAGAGCACTTGAAATGCTGCATTGTTGGCCTATTTTAAAGTTTTGTGTGATTTTCTTCCTGTTCATTGTCGGGCCCCATATATTCTTCTACGGGAGGTATTGACCTAGTGTGCATGCCATCTTATGTGTACACAGACACAAAGCAGTTGTCTGTGTGTAGTAAGTAAGTAAGAACATGTTGGCTAATCCTCACTGTGGGACAGACCTTCAACAGCCTGCTTTAGGGTTCTAAGGTTCGATAATTGTCCCCACAAAGGTAGAAGTACAAGGTTGTGTGTGTGTGCGGGTGTGTCCTCCGTGAAATAGTGTTGACAGGGAGCAGCAGGAAGAAGAGGAGACCTGCTTGCTGGTCCCATAAGTTCAACAGAGAGGAAAGAAAATCAATATCCAAGGGGAAATGATAAAAAGTACCAATCGCAGAGCAAAATCGCAATGGGCCGCCAGCAGTGTTGTTTCATCACGTTTCGTCATTCCCGGACATATGGGTGACATATGAGGTGACATATGAACTATGTTGTCTAGAAAAGCGCCAAATAAATTTGAAGTATTATTATTATTATTATTATTATTATTATTATTATTATTATTATTATTATTATTATTATTATATGAGATTTGGATATTGTTTTCATTCAGCTGGCCAATGAGGTGGTTGCTCCAACTCACACAAAAGAGTGTGTGGTTTGTTGTTTGAGTGGACATGCATGCGCACACACACTGACAAGTTGTTTCCTTCAATTCAATCGGCTACTCCAAAGCCTCAGGCGCCATGAATAGGGAATAACATAATTAAACTATCTTACCTTTTGCATTATGCGTACAAATTTCCAATAAGATCAGAAGAAAGTAAACACTTCAAGCTAGCAGTCTCCCAGTCAAGGTGAATCGAATCATCGGCTCAACTAGACAACGGCTGTCCATTTGTTTAGTCGAGGACAGAGAGGTTGACTGTGTGCGTTCTATCTCTTTCTCTCTTTCTCTGTGTCTCAATCACAGACACTTGGCTTAAGGCCCAAATTAGTAGAGAGGTAAACAGAGAAAGGATTGTGGCAGTGTGGACAGCGAACAAGACAGATGTTAACAAGCCTGACGACACCTGCCTGAGGGAAAAGGTAGGAGAGACAGGCACTACACTGTTGTTATTTATTTATTTATTTATGTATACATCCAAGGTGGGCTGGTAAGCCTGAATGGTCAATAAGAACAGGGCCCTCTTTACAATTACATTGATTGTTCGAGGGCAAGACCGCCTGGAAATTGTAGTTATTAAGGCTGCTGCATCACATGAGCCCCTTTCCAAATGTTGGAGACTAAGATTGAACGATAAGACATACAAGGTGGTTTAACATGATTCACTAGCACAGCAAATGTGTATTATTCCAAGGCTGAAAATAGTTCTCAACAAATGCAGTGTTTACTTCTCTAACGTTTGATAAAAGCCACGGTGCCCAGCTGTTCACTAAACCATAGTGCAAAATGAAACTATATATTTGTGACCAAATGTACATCTTCAATAGAACTGAATGGGACAGAGTCATAGTCAGGGAAGCTGGAAAGTATTTAGAGACAAAATAATGTATTGTTGTTTTTATCCTTTTCATGAGATTTATTGTCAATAACAACAACAAGCCTTATAATTCAAACATATATATTTGATCTATAAAGATAGTTGCTGATATACATTAGATAAAATGTATCCAAGCTGTCGAAGTTGAGGATCTTGAGATGTAGGCCAAGGCAAGATCAGGGATGGATGAGGCAAATATTGCTTCAGGAAGGCTTGTTTGTTCTCAGAGTTGTGGTTTAGACATGGGAAATGGATGGAGAAAGGAAGAAGACACATAAGAGAGTGAGAGAAAAAGATGGAGGTCCGAGTGGACCCCGATGTACCCCAATGTACCATTGAGATAAAATGTCCTAAATACCAATCTCAATTGAGTCTGGCATGTTTCTAAAACACCATGATTATTTGGTGTAGTTGTGGTGCAAAAAAGGCAAAGTGACAGCTCACGAGCTCATGGACGCTCATATCAACAACCTTTGAGTGTGTGTCTCTTTGTCTCCTTTGGTTGCGTTGAGGGGAATGTGGCACCATGTATAATTCCATTCGAGTCCACAGAACCATACTGTACATAGCAACGGTTTGTGTGATGAGCAACCAGTAGCTGTCAGACATTTGTGAAATATGTTCTGTGCAATCTGACTCAGAGCTCTCATATCTGCTGTCATGGTAACACACACACATTAATTTAAGGAACACTTCCACATTATTGAAAATATGCGTGTTGACTTTCTAACCGAGAGTTAGATAAAGAGATACTCCACTCTCATGCTGGTACGGTAAATATGAAGCAACGTCCAGCAGCCAGTTAGCTTAGTTTAGCATTAGGAGGTATAATAGCTATGGTGGTAATACAATCTGCCATCCACCACTACAGCTCACTAATTAACATGTTATACAACTACAACAAAAATGTTTTTATTGTTTTTGCATTGGTGTTCGTGAGGGTTACCAGGCAAGTGACTACGGTAACTCATGCTTAATGAATGTAATGTGTAATTTGATGTATGTGTGTTTTAATATTGCATTATAAATCTGAAACTCTTTGTTTTCTACTCAAAAGAGCTGTAACTTTGAATAGAGCAATCGCACATCGTGCTCTGAGGAAAATGAATGCAGTCCTTTTGGGACATGTTGACTTGTTCTAGCCAAACAATGTGGGAAAGTAAATATATTACAAGACGTGTTTTTTTTGGATAAAACTGGCACTTCAACTCATTGTTTGTGACCCATAATGGTAAGTTCGTTTCTCAAGAATAGGGCTACAACATGTGGGATGACAAGCAAGCAATGACAAGAAAAAGCTCCATTTACTGATGAGATGCAAGAAAAGCTGGGACAGCTTTGGTGGGGAGAGAAACACATTTTTAATTTTAACGTTGGCAGTAATGGGAAGTGTGCAGCGGGGAGCTGTGGTGCTGCCCAGTGACAGGAGCCTAAGAGAGTAACAAGGAGAAACTCCTGGCAGGCTCTCCACAGATACCTCCTCTACAGAGCACAGAAGACACAAAAGACTGCAGGTGCTTGATGCTCTGCTGATACGGATGAAGAACCTTAATACAATGAAAGTTGACAAGGATGCAGACAGTGAAGAAGAGCTGAAAAAGCCCCTCACCAAAAGCTACAGCATGGAAACAAGGACATAAAGCTCATGACTGATTATGCTCTTATTCCAATCGACAGCTAAACAGAGCTAAACACTTCCATGCCTCTTCTATTCCCTGTCACACTGACATGAAAACAGTGGCTCGTTTTCACATGTCATATCATGCCTTGCCTGGAGATGAAGGACCAATATTCAAAGAGAGATGAGGAGGTGGATACGGTGACGGGGTGTTTTATTTTCTATGTTGAATTATACATTAGCCATAGTCTCTCAGACCAGACGTTTCAGAAAGACAAATGAGCCCCATATCCATAGCAATTACTGGCGCGCCGTAGTGTGTTGCGTGCGTTTACAGCGATGCCCCGTGCGCTCTGAGGGGGAACAGGTTAGTCACACTAACACTCTCACTAGATTCAAATCAAAGTCAAACTTCCATGACATGAAGAATGTCCTTGCACACCTCTCAAAATCCCCACATGCTTGCTCTGCAGCCACAGACTTTGTGCACAGACATATTGCTTACTGGAAGCAAGACATGATGCCACTAACGCAGCAAATGGCCCATTCAAAAACATCCAGTGATAAAATAAAACCACTGAATGTAAGCTAGCACATTCAACATGACCTGCTAACACCACGGTGTCTTTGAATACATGTGGCTTCATAACACACACACACACACACATGAAAACTGTACTCTAGAGCCACCAAATAGGGGGAAAAAAGGATGTTGGGGGTCATTTCTCACCTGAAACGCTACAAAGGCTATTATCATTTAAGTCAAAATGTCCAAATATTACACTTTCTCATTGATAACATGCAGGGTGAAAGATTCAGTGGCACAGAGAAGCAGCTGGTAAGACAATGTAGGCATATGAAAGCTAATATGAAAAAAACACAATGAGCCAGGGTGGCAGGACACTATGTAGCGTCCTTTAAAAATGATATGCCGTGTGTTGGACGGTGCTCTTTGAAAAGTCCCTGATCAAATCTGCATGATGACAAGACAAAGTGTTGGAATGAAAGACAGGAAGAGAGATATGAGCCTACACTCTAATAATGGCTATAAATCCACGTAATGTTCGGGCGGTGGTTTTTACAAATGGATATAACATGAATGATAATAATTTATTTATATGATGAGCTCTTCCGATTGAGAAATGATGTCCATGTCTTCCCTTTTTCATTATCTTCATAATAATGAGAGAGTCTGGGTGATCATCATGCAATCATTACAGTCACATTGATTGGCATTGATGTTGCCCTTTACAGGATATGAAGACAATGAACATTGCAGTAGGAGCATCCCATGCCATTAAGGAACGATTGTTTTTGCCATATCCTCTCATATATACATGACTTCTTGGAATGGAGGGACAAGAAAGACAAGAGCAAAAACAAATCTCCAAATTGACACATCCCTTCAGGCATAAGCCTGCCGGCTGGTCCTCTTCAGGCAGGGGAAACCGTTGGCGGGGAAAAAACTCCTTGTTCGTCCTCCTTCATGAAGGGGAGCCAGCGGCAGGCATAAGTCTGCAGTTCTGGTCCACATGAAGGGGCGTCAGCTGCAGGTTTTTTGCCTTGCTGTCTGTCCTCTTAACAGACCTGGATGACGGACTGCTAAACTATGTTCTACCGAGAGCACTATCAACGCCCCTGCACGACGCCGAAACCACTGCAGACACCATCCGGACGACTGTGCTGGCCCCGCCCAGGCAGTCAATCCTGGCCGAAGAGGGGACCGTCTTCAATCAAGTTGTTCGCTTAGCGGACTCCGTTACTGAGATGTTGTGTTACGGGATCTCTGAGATCCAGGGAGCTATGTTGTCTGGGGCGGCGGCATCCGCCCCTGGTAGGGTCTCCCATGGCAAACAGGTCTCTCTCTCTATATATATATATATATATATATATATATATATATATATATGGCCGGTTAGCTCAGATGTTTAGAGCGTGGTGCTAATAACACCAAGGTCATGGGTTCAATCCCCATACTGGCCAGCAATAGTTGTATAACAAATCAATGTGTTTATAGCTGGAGTTGAAGTTTACATTTAGGTGTAGGTCAGTGGTTAGCAGGTCCGTCTTTCAAACAGGGGGTTGGTGGTTCAATCCCCGCCCTAGTAGATCTGTCCTTGAGCATGACACTTAACCCTGAATTGTTCCCTGTAGCTGTGTCTACAGTGTATGTAACATGATTGTAAGTCGCTTTGGATAAAAGTGTCAGCTAAATGACATGTAATATATACATATACATGTATGTGTATATATATATATATATAAATAAATACTTAATGTCGCCTGAAAGGTGTTGAAGCGGTAGAGAAACTGAGATAAAGCAGAATTATTTCCAAAGTAAAACGACACACACAATATACTTTACCAGCTGCTTCCAGGTCACGCGGGGCCACTACTGATTTATATTGGCAGATGCTGAGAGGCCTGTGTGAGTATGGTCGTGCCTAAGTGAATGCAGCCATGCGTCTGCGGAGGCCGGGGTAGATGAGTGCATACGTGGATGTGTGTGTTTGAGACTTGGCCTGGCAGAAGTGATAAAAGCGTGCCCATTAAAATCCCGCATTTAAATCCAACACCCATGCCTCTCCATAAAGTTGCCATTACTAATTACCGCGTGACTTTCTTCTCTTCTTTCTTTCTCCTACTCCCTCCACCTCTCAATCACACCGTTTATTGGCCAACACTTTCCTTCATTCTGTCACAAGACTAAAAGCAAGAGACGTTTTCCATTAGGCGAGTGGAAAGGTCCTGTGTGTCACTGACAATGATCCAGATGACATTTAAGAATCTCACCAAGTCTTCTTTCTACTCATGTAATCCATGTAAAAAAACGGTCACCCTCCAAAGAGTGTGTTTGAAATTAATTGAAGAGTGTTGAGCGCAGTAGTGGAAATGTTCATTCAGATTACAGATTTATTAATGGGCCTACTCATTCCAACTCAACAATCTCCTCATTTGTTGGCCTGCTGTTCATACATACACATGCAGTTGTTTCCATCCCCTTGAGAAAGGCACAACCTGTCTCTTCCTGTCTCTGATGTTGTTCATGTTCCGCCTTCCTGCAGCCATTCCCTCTAATTCCGTCACACGATAGTAAAGAAAGGGACCAACACAGAGAGAACAAGTGTTCTCTTTCCCATTTTCTTGCCAAAAGGTAACTTCCAGACTGCGCTTGTGTGTTATCTGATATATACACACTCTTGTTTCGTTATAACAAGCGCTGCTGAACAAACACTTTCCCAGAGGAACAGCCCACCTTTGACCATGCAATCACAGCTTGGTACAGAACACAGGAGAAAGAGCTGGGAATCCACGCTATCTGCTCTTTAACAAATGAGTGCCCGGGTTCCTGTGGATTTATGTGAGCCCTGGGCTTATGCTGTTGTGGGCTGGTCACAGTAAATCTGCTATTTTTGCCAAGGTGTGAAATGTATTCCGCTGCTAAATCACACACGGGGGACTTGCTAAGACAGCGCTGCGTACACACATGCACACATTCCCGCACACTATGTTGATTTGCTGCATGACTTTTATACGCTTCATTAAATCGTTTCTACTAGTACAAACCCACTTTGATGGCCTTGTGAGTAGTTGGCTAGGGGGGGGGGGGAGGCAGAGATGACCACATGACCTTGATTCACTGGTTGACATAATCACATGAACACTTTCTGGATAATTTGAATTAGAAATACCACGAGGTACGGAGAACAGTAATACTTCATATAAAGGCCTCCAGTGAACACCCTGTGTATATCTCTCTGCAGACTCCTGTCCCATTTCTTATTCCCCCCTTATTCTGTCTACTCTCCCTTTTTCTGACATCTGTGTCCATTCAGTCTCTGTCCTTAGATCAAGCCATCGATCTGTGATTAAGAAACCTTCAGTTTTAACGCCATGAATGTTTTTTTATTGCCAGTGCAGTGTTTGTCTTCTATGTTGGAATTGCCATGTGCTGGTCAACACTGTCCACCTGGGGAAGATGTGTACAGCTATGTGTCTCCTCTAATACATATGGAGTCAGAACAGGAAAAGGCACGCATTATAACAATGCATCCAGGATGATCCAGGATTTCAGGTTTGAATATCGAATCAATTGTGTATCTAATTTAAAACTGCTCTCATCAACATTTTTACATTGACGGTGGAAACACAGACTACATGCTATGTGATCGGGGTCAACTGGAGCGACCAACCCACTGAGAATTGTTGCCAACTCTACAGTTCCCCTCAGAATTACACCTTTCACTTTACAATGAGCGGTGAAATGCTTCTAAAGGAACATGTCTGCTCGCATTTGACAGATGACATGATATGTTGATGCAAAGGTTGAGCCAGCTTTAATGAGTTTGCCAGTGGGCCCGTGTGTGCTAGCTCGTACATGTGTACGGTCTCTTTTCAAAATGAACTTGCCATGTAGGTTCGCTTAGTTTTTAGGTTCAGTCAAAGTACTTGGTTAGGGTTAGATCCTAAAAGATCCTGATTGGGGTTCAAATAAGTACATCTTTGTTACATGAAATAACTATGCTAGTTATAAATCTGCCGTTAGAAAAGTACGCAATTTACCATGACTTCACGCAGAACATGAACTGTGGTATTTGTATTTGTTTGGCCCTTCCAACCTCCCCTCCCGCCTGCCCTGAGTGGATCGCCCTACCATCTGATACTGACCACTGACCAAGCAGCAGTATTTGACAGGTTGGGGGTGAGACCGGGTTGGCCTAACACCTGCAGAGGGTCACACCATCTAGCCCCAGGATCCCCTCCTCCCCACTGGCACCAGAGTAACCAGTAGAATCCACCAGTCTGGCAACAAGGACACAATACCAGCAATAACAGTGACAATAAATATGTTATTGGATTGTAGCTTATCTCGCCAACTCAGTCTGTTTGCCCTATGCATGAGGCTCTCCAAGTTTAATTTGTTTGCCACTGGGATGTGGCTGTCACAGGCTGTAATTTATTAGTCACACTTGCACATAATCAGCTGAATATTCATAACACATCCACACCAACGACTCACAGCGTCCCACAGCAACTGAATAATACTTGTGCCACCAACAGCACATTTCATACTGCCTGCGTGAAAACCTTGACATATGTATAGTTCTTAGCTGACTAGGCCGGATTTCACCATTACCGAGCAAGAGAAACACAGAAAAGAGACTGTGGCCAAGGCTAAGGAGCGGCTAGTGGAAACACGGTGGGAACAAAGAAAACAGAAATATGACTGGACAATAGGACAGTTTATAATATAAAAAACCCAGGAAGAAACTAACAAGAGCTAATAGGAAGACTGAATATGGTAGAGGAGAGTAGCAGAGTTCGCCGGGGATAAAGATAGAGTGAGAAAAAAGTAAAAAAAATCATTAACCATCAGGGTGCAAAAATGAAACTGAAGTTGTGTGAAAGAAGAGAGCAGCTCCAGCTCTGCTGATGATGATGATGATGGTCACTATGATGGCAATAACCCGAGGCTTCTTCAGAGATTCATTCCACACACACACACACACACACTAGTGATCTCTTTTTTCCATCTACCCTCCCACTCAAAGTACACGCTCACACAAGGCGTGTGGGCTCTCGTTTGAAACTTCATCTCAGAATTAAACCCCACTCATCTCTGAGCGTTGCCTGAGGTACAGAACACCACTACTGAGAGAGGAATGGTGCAGCGGAGAGTCCAAGCGAACGGGAGGGAAAGCGGAAAGTTAGAGCGGAAGAACAAAATGTACAGAACAAAGAAACAGACAGAGGAAAAAACAATGAGAAGTGAGACGGAGGAGGAATAGAAAAATAGTTGGAAGGAGGTAGTTCATCTCATCAGATGAGACCATGGGCAAAGGAGCAAAATGCTAAGTAATACAGCAAAGGAGGGAGAGGAGATCTTTCCACTTGATACGCTCCATTTCATTTGTCACCAGCCACCACTCTGACTCGGTTAATTAAACACAGGTTACAAGTGAAAACGGAATAAAAATTGTCCTTCGAAAACTTAGGGAAAACAGGTTGAAGCGTTTTCACGTTAAGAGTAAGCTAGAGTGAAATGACTGTGATGGGAAAAGACGTGTAGACAGAGACGTTGTGTAGAGGAAGTGAGCTCATGTGATTAGATTGGTTCACTTACCCCAACCTCCACGTGATCCGAGCCCTTGTCATCCTGCTTGTGCAGGATCTCAAAGTAGTATCGTCTGGACGAGATCAGGCTGAGGGGAGAGAGAGCTATTGTTAGATTTTTGACGCTGATGGGAAGAAAAAAAAAAGAAGAAGAAGAAATAATCTATCTTCTATAATAAGCCACTGCAGCTCCTTGCACCTTTGGATCTGTTATGTGTAGAGAACGATCAGAAATACAACTGCGAGCGACTTTTTGTCACCCAAAACTAAAGCTATTACAGGGTTTAATGAGACTGCAGTGAACAGTTTGACTTTAACAGCACAGAATAGTCATAAAAACATACTGCAAGTGGACATGAGAATAGACAGCTTAATCAGCCAAGAGTATAAATCTGTGCTCCAGGCAAGATGGCCAAAGAGACGTCTGTGAGTCGGGATATTATCAGCCTTGGGTCCTGAATAAAACACTCCTTCTGAGACCGTGAGGAAGAAAATCGATGCTCCACATAAATCAACATTTTACACTTACACAGGCTCCAGTATTTTTCTGGATCCCCTGCTTAGACCGAGTAAAGATTTGAACTAAAGTTTTACTGCACGTTATTCCCTGTACTGATGAAACAAACACACACACACACACACGCACAGAGTTGGGCAGTGCGTGAAATCAAGTTTTTGCATGTTTTTTTTTATAGAAATGCGCCCTTAAATGCATCGAAAAGCTAATATTTAATGGATAAAATGTCATTGCATCTTGGGGAATCTAAAAAACAAGCTCATGTTGATTCTGTTTGTCTATTTCAATACGATATGTGATGGCTTGCTCTGTTTTGCTGCTCATTTTCTGTCTTTGTTTCTGTTTCCTTTTCTCTCTCTGTGATGGCCTGGTTTCTCTCTCCTGTCTCCTGTTTGTCTCCTGAAACAAACACAAGCTCATCTTCTTTGATGAAGCCTTTGTTTTGAGTAGAAAATAGCCCCACAAAAACAGGAGATAACATGAAACAATGACAAATAGAGAAACATTTGCCGCATGAGGTTGTCCTTGTTCTCGAGTAATGTGCATGTTCACAAGTTAAATAGATGAACTATTGGAGTCTATAAAATGAAGTGACAAAGGTTCCCAGAGCCCAAGGTGACATTTTAAGGTTGCTTGTTTTGCCCAACCAGCAGTTCAAAACTCAAGAGACAAGCAGAAAAATGGTCACATTGAGAAGTCAGAGCCAGCGATGTTTTTTTGGGTATTTCCGCTTGATAAATGACCGACTGATTGTTTCAGCACTATCAGACATAAACGCCTGGTCTTTCACAATGAAGATTGGCAAAACGCAGTTACAGTGTAGACTTATTGGCAGTGTGTGTGTGTGTTTGTTTGTTCCTGATGTGGTTGACCGAGTTGAAAGGGAAGGACAAAGGCTCAAGGGGGGGGGGAGACGGTCGCGTGTTGCTCCGAGCACAAACGCCGCCGTATCATCCGGCTGCCCAGCGTTCTGTAACCAATAAATCATTGCAAGTGCAGGAGTGCAGTGACAGTGTGCTAAGGTCACTCTCATGAATAGGCAACGTCCCTCTGTGCAGCTGCTGAAACGGCACTCAGCGAAACCTAAGTGCCTCTTTCAGCTCCTGGCACCCAACATGCCCTTTCCCATATGATTCAAACACAACGCCACGCCACGACTTTAAGAGAAGCCACACATAGAAAATATCGTGTTACTTTGCATTTGCCTCATTAGATTAGATTAGATCAGATGAAACTTTAATGACGACAACATTGAGTAATCATACCAGAGAAACCAGAGTTGCATTTATTAGAGGATTACATCTCGCTGTCTCTGATCTAGCAAATTCAATTTAAAGTTGGCGTGTCTTTTTACATCCTGAATTCAAAATGATATTTCTTGGAGGCCTTTGTTTATTGAGTTCCGGCCCGTGAGCAGACGACTGTAGATGGGGTTTATTTCCTGACCCCTTCATTAGTCTATTTCAGGCCATAATCTGACTCCATCGGGGGGACAATCAGAGCTGAGAGGAGGCAGACTGCCGCCACAGTGTCAGGCTGATACACAACCACAGACAAGG
Organism: Cyclopterus lumpus; assembly: GCF_009769545.1. Classification (NCBI taxonomy): domain Eukaryota; kingdom Metazoa; phylum Chordata; class Actinopteri; order Perciformes; family Cyclopteridae; genus Cyclopterus; species Cyclopterus lumpus. The sequence continues at coordinate 17,212,961 of NC_046971.1, forward strand.
AGGACACTTAACATGAATAACAATTGTAGAATAGGATACACAGAAAAATGCATCCTCAATATTGTATTTCAGAAACTCAAAAATACACACAACACACCCAAAGCCCCTGAACGTCAGCAGTGACAGCAGCAGCATCGGCCAGTAGAAACCCGTTCACCTGCTCCAAGATTCCAGATGGGACAACGTGCCCATTCACACACACGCCCCTCTCAACAGTAGCGGAGCAAGATGGAGACAAACAAAAGGATCATAAGTCATAACATAGCAGCGATGCCGCCCCCCACCTCATTCCGTGTTCACACCTTTTACTTAGAACGACGAGGTGGAATAAAGGCGCTACATTCCCACCTTGAACAGGCTGTGTGAAGCTACTGAGAAACAGAGACTGAAAAACAGATGCAGACAGCACAGCATTACATAGTCACACAGGTGCAGCTACATCCTTTATATGTTCTCTTTGTGATTTTAAGCAATTTGTATGCCAATTCAGAAGCAATTTCATTTAGCAATTTAGTCTCTCTGTGGAGACGTTTGTTAATTTCTTGTCTGCAGTTGTCTACTTTAAGATCCCCTTTGCGTGATTTCTTAGTGTCTGTGTCTTTTTTTAAATTGAGTGTGAATAAGACGATAATTCATCTTCAAGGTCTAAACCAAGATATGGTCAGAGACAAATGAGAAAGATGTGAATGCTTATGTTATTTGAAAGAAAAACAACGGTGGATTTGACAACAACAAAAGAAAAATCTCTATCGAAAAGTATTCCACTAAAGTGAAAGACCGTACAGAGGTGTTGCTTGAATCGATGTGTATGTGGGTGCACTGGTCACACCTGTCTTCCTGTGATGGATGACGAGGCGAGCCACGGTTGAAAGAGAAAAATAGGAAGGAGAAGCGATAACTAGCAATGAACAACAGAAACAGCAGAAACAGAGAGGAATATATAAATGCTTTCTGTATCTTAAAAATAAAAAATATATTACAACGACTGTGCCTGAGATGGAATTTCATACAGAACGCCACGCCAGAAGAGGGACAAAACCCCAACATAAAAGAGCGCGTGAAGGGCAAAGGAGAGATGGAAAAGGGAAGAATAGCTATTAGCGTTTTGACTCAGAGGATGAGTAGAGGACACAAAACAAGAGTCTAATTGCCCGACTAATTGGAGTCTTCGTTTCCACTCTTCCTTCATTGGGCTGAACGGATAGAGTCAGACAAAGGAGCTCGGCTGGGCTGGTTAACACAAGACGGGACTGGTGGAGCGACATAATATCAGAGAGAATCATCCAAAGTATGAAATATTTATTTGGCAAGAACATATAGAGTGGGAGAGACAAACTCCTTTCACATCTCAAAGGAAACGGTTGTACTGTGGGTTCGTCTAAAGAAATATACAAAAGCCCGGGTGCATAACATCCAGAGGACCATCAGACACATTCACACACACACACAAAGCCTCTGCATAACTAACCTGTTTTGTAGTGAGCAGAGCTGAAGTGGAAATGGAAACAGTATACTTTCTGCCCTTGGTAAATAGCAGTCTTCTTTCTCGTACTTCCCCTTCATCTCATCTATCTGCCTGCCGGCTACAGCAATTTCCTGATTCTACTTTTCCAGTATCTCCTCTCTTCTTCCAACTCAATTTCTCATTCATGCTATCTGACTGTCCCCGGGTCTCTCTCTCTCTCTCTCTCTCGCCAGATGTCTCCCTCTCCAATACCCACAGGTGGCCCTTTAAATAAAAGACTGTGCTCGGCGAGTGCTCTCCTCTCAACTACATTAATGATACCAGTGTTTAGAGCTGCCCCAAGGAGACGCACAAACTTCACTTTTCTCCCCTCGCGCTCACTCCCGTCTTCATTCCTTTAATCCATCAGAGAGCTATCACGCTGCTCTTCCCTGCAGCCTCAATAAATCCTCTTTCTTCCATCACACTCCCTTCGCTCCGTCCCCCCTCTGCTCTCCTTCATCCTCTGCTCTTTCCCCCCCGACCCCTCCTCTCCTGTATCTTGTCCGTTGCTTCTACCCAACGCTTCTCTTCTCCGCTATCTAACGCTTCGAATTCTCCCATATGTAATTATCTAATATAGCGTTACAGCATTATCTTCTTCACTGCTTTTTTCTTCTCTACGCCTCCACTTCCCCACTTTCTCACTTTGATTTTGTATTAACACTCCTTCTCCTCTGCTACTGGCCTGAATGCGTGGATATGTGAAGAAATGACACAAAATGCCTTGCTCTCCTGGGGTTTGTTTATTTGTGCCACACTGAGAAGCATATGCTCCTTTCATCACAGCAAAGTGCAATTACAAGTATTACATTTCATCAAGGTCAAACAATTCATGTACAGGAGAAATGCAAGATATGAGGGGCCGTTTAGGCCATAACTATTGAGACACTCACACGTACTATTGAGACACTCTCACACGCACTACTGAAACACGCACACACATACTAATGAAACACTCGTACATTCACTAGTGAAACGCTTGCACACTCACTACTGAAACACGTACACACATACTAATACACATTCTCATGTAAGAGCATACATACATATAACTGAAAACAGATAGATACGTATACATGTTTCACTTGTATGCATGTAAGCATTTCATATGTATGTGTATATGACACAGAAGTATATATGTATGCGTGTGTGTTTCTCATATGTATGCGTAAGAGTATTTACAGAGTATGTATGTATGTGTAAGTGTTTCAGTAGTGAGTGTACAAGTGTTTCAATAGTGAATGTACGAGTGTTTCATTAGTATGTGTGTAAGTGTTTCAGTAGTGCGTGTGAGAGTGTCTCAATAGTTATGGCCTAAACGGCCCCTCATAGCAAGAGGTACACAATTATACAGCCTAGTGGCAAGTTGGAAGGATTTGCAAAGGCCAGCAACATTGTTCTAATGTTAACAAATTGCATTATATGACCAAAACCAAACTAAATAAGCCACACTGCTGCAATGGCTGCAATGTTCCATTATTACGATAAACACGGGAACTCTCGTTTATTTCAGGCCAATCCAGCACACAGCGGTGCTATAAACAAAGTGGGAATAAGTGGAAATAAACTATATATTTTTATTTGAGTATGCTCAAAAACACAGATCCCAATTGTTTAAAGCAATAACCGGGCATGCGACCAACTTTTCTTTAAGATTCATGTCTTCGGTCGTGATGGGTGTGTGTAGCCCCAAGCCCATTCATTACTTTGTTGGAAGACAAGAATGTTTACAGCTGTTTTGAACCACTACTCCAAGGCAGGGTGAGAAGACGAGATAATTGCTTAAATATGGCATTAATGTTGCACTCTTTCCTGGAAGGCATTTATAGCGTTACCCTTGGTTGCACACACTGACACTGACATAATTAGATGAAAAATAAGAGCTTTAGAGAGAACTGCTACTTCCTCATCTCCGCACACCTGGCAAAACATAAAGTGGGCCTGAATGTTTTGCATTGTTGGTTTTGGAAAGAACTTGACGGATGCAGCAGCAGCCCCCCCCCCCCCCCCCCCCCCCAACTCTGATGATGAAAGGATTCAGGGTTTCAGACTCGGCAAGCAGATGGGGTGGAGCTTCCTGACACATGTAAGCCTCCATGGTTTTGATCTTTTCATGGGGTTTGTTGTAAATGAGAAAAATATAGAATAATGCTCACCTTATCTGTTCAACTCCTGTCTAGGTAGGTGTGTGTGTGTGTGTGTGTGTGTGTGTGTGTGTGTGTGTGTGTGTGTGTGTGTGTGTGCAAACACGTGTCCATGGCGTGTCTGCCTTTGTGCCTAACAACTGATCTCGACATCTCCATACTTGATATTCACCAAGTCTCTTTCCAAACAGCTTAAGTATCCGTTCCGCAGCTGCTCAGAATCTAATTCCTGAGTTTCCTCAGGCTGAGCTGACCCTCCGTCATCATTACTGTCTCTAATCACGTTTGGCCAGAAGCATCCCCGTGTTACCGCTCGGTGGTACTCGTGCATGACTGCCAATCCGATGTCCGCCACAACAGTCTTTCACATCTCAAGAGATGTGCATCAACCCCTCAAAGACATTCTGATTAAACGTAAGCCACCGCACACATGAACACAGAGCGGTCGCACACACTCAAACATAGATTTGTGCCTCATCACTCATAGAAACAGATGGCAAAGTAAGGGCCCGAGGGAAGAAAGTGGAACAGAGAAGTCTTTGCAGCTTGCTGGCAAACAGCTTTAGTCTAATTCAACTGCAACCAATTACCTTGAGCAGAGAGATGTTGACATTAAGGTTGGTATTCACACTCAAACACAATCATGGATGTGTGCGCACACAAGACAGAAATATACAGAAGTTCACTCGTATGTAAACTAATCTATACATAAATATGAGACTGTGCAGGTGCGATATCAGTATTCCTATGATGCCATGAGCACTAGTGCTATACTTTCCTCTCTCTAAGTGCTTGAGTGTCCACGCCAGCTAATAGCCAGCAGTGCTTAAATGATTCAATTATAGATACTGAGAGATCCCGTAGTGAAATAGCTGGTCATTCGCCTCTCGGTTTCCCTCATTGTTGAAGGAAAAGCAACGGTTAACTCCCGCCTTCCAACTATTATGGGCCTTGAGAGCTTTTCTGTTTTGTCAAGCGTATGGAAAACATATGGGAGCGTTTGCTGCGTGTTAAAAGCACGAGAATGAAAGGGAAAGAAAGACGAGGAAGGATAAAGGGGAGAATGTTAAGAGAAGCAAGAAAAGGCATACAAATTAAGAAGGCACACACACACACACACACACACACACACACACACACACACACACACACACACTTTCACATAGAAAAGGAAGAACACACATCAACGCCCACATGTCTGTGGAGGATCCGGCGTAAATGTCATTTCCGGCAGTTTGTGGACTGAAAGCTGCTCCTTCAAAATGCCAGCTGCTGCATCCCGGATAACCTTGGGATCCCTCTTCTGACTTCACCTCCTCACCACGCCTCTGTCAAAGGTCAGCAGCAGCCATTTTGAATTTCAATCAATCATTACACCTAAAAAGGTGAAAATCTTGACTTGAAACTAATGTTTTGGAAACTCATCCACAGAAGCACACACAGGTGAAAGCAAACACAGAGAAAGTGTTTAATTCACGCTTTTTGTCTTTTCTTACACCTTATTAAGCTCCCATATCATACTGCCAAACACATCCCAGTCTGAGCTGCTGGAAAGGTTCTGAAATACTTGACGCCAGGCACGGTGTCAGATTTAGCTCAGTATGCAACTCAGCACAGTTCAGTTTATGGAATTTTAGCAAATGTCAATCTCCCCGCAGATGTCTATACAGCCCGAGGCTCAGAGAGCGGAGGCGGGTGTTGACAGGGTTATGTGGTTCCTCATCGGACTACTTCACTGTCACTCATCAAGCTGTTGTGACAGCACCTAGCAGGCGCTGCCAAACTATTACTTCGCAGGTATGAGCAGAGGTGGAAACAAACAGTCAGACAAACAAAAAGAGACACTTTTAACTTGACACGGGTATTATTTTAAACATCAGGTTGTGGGTGCCATTAGAAAGAAGAAGCATGTTGTTACTTCTTACTTAAATTCAGTCTGGTTTGAGTATTGGTTTCACCTTGTGAGTGTGTGTGTGTGTGTCATCTTAGCGAAATGTGGTCCTGGAGACCTGGCATCACATGCCCAACTACCCACCCACACACACACACACACTCTCTAAGTGTGAGTCTTTGTCTCCAGGTGGTCGTAACCAGGTGGAGGCAATTAACAGGTGTACTGATCCTACTTTCCTCTCCATCCCATCTATTTAAATTGCCACCATAGGCCAAACGTTCACACACATCACGGTTACAGCAGGGCCACAGCCCACTGCTGGAGCTCCTTTTCTGAGTTCAGTTTTTGAAGAGCGTGGGTCTCCTGCCGCGTGCTGTATGCACAACAGCATATGCCCACTTCTGAAAGCCCTCACCCTTTTCTACCTCATCTCCTTTTATAGCTTCAAATTCCCTCCCCAAATGTAAATGCCATTCTGACGTTAGAGAGAGAAGGCCATAAAAAGTGAGTGAGTGAGAGACAGAGATAGAATAAGGGTTCTGATGGGGAAAACGTGGTAAAATATACATATATATATACATATGTTTATGTGTGTGTGTGTGTGTGTGTGTGTGTGTGGTTTCAGTAGCAATCGATTGCATTGTGTGAAAGAACTCCAACAGGAGAGAGAAGTGTTTCAAGAGAACCCCTCAACAACAATATGTTTCATTCCCTGACACTATGATTCAACCCTGCAGCAGCCATTAGTCACTGTTCACTCAGCTCTACGACAGGCGGCTGTACAGCTCCAATGAACTGAGACGAATAAGTAACCCCAGTCCAAAGCGAAAAAAGAAAGAAGGTATATAAAAACAACAAACACAAAACAAACAGGGTCTCTACAACCGCGCAGAAGTGTCTGTTGTGGTTCATTCTGCTCTCGGTTCAATTACATTTCGAAGACGTCTGCTCGGCACATTTCAACTCTCTTTTCTGCTCAATTTTTACTTTTCTTTTGTCCCATTTCATCCTGTTCTGGGCTCAATATGATAATAACCAGGAACAGCAGCACATACATTGTGAAAGCTGTTTGAAAGTGCAGCGTTGTGGTAGAATGGAGTCTGTAAATGGACTCAAATGGCCCTGAACTTACTCTTATAATAACAAATTGCACGAGAGGAACACGTTGCCAATGGTTAGAAGTAGCCTCGCACGACGAATCATTTTCACAGTGGCTTCTCATCTGCACAATTGAGAGTAATATTCAAGAAACACCACATTTGTTTGGTTCAATTATTTCCTGATTTTATCAGCTTTAAAAATGTTTTACACTACCAGGTGATAAAATATGTCTAATAACTGATTATTATTGCTGTGCGTATACTTTTTTCTCTTTCTTTTTGAAAATGATATCTTGTTCCGTTCTGCCGTGCTAATTTGCTAATTTCAATTCTGTCCCATCTAATTTGAAGAATTCCTTTTTATGAATGCACGGCGATTAATGCTGCTGCACACACAATTGTTCACACTCAGGAGCCTATCAGCTGTGCTAGAAACAGGTTGAGTGTAATGGCGTGTGAGGGATGGATGTCGCGCAGGGCCGCAGAGGGAACATGCGGATGACAAATAAAAAGCCTTGGCTGCGGGATGTTTCAATAAAGTCACGAGATGCGGAGAGGAATTTCAAATGCCACGGTCTTCCGCAGACAAATGCACAATAATGCACAGACGTATGTATTTGCTTGCACGTTGCAACAAAAAAAAAAAAACATGTTCTCTCACGCACGCCCACACAGAAACATCAAATTAGATTTAGCCTATTCATCTCAACCGAGACGTTTGTGAAATGACGCTGGAATCACGAAGCACTTTACACATCGGGTTAGAAAATATAAAAAATATTTTGAGAGAAGGGAGCTAGCAACAATTGGTGTGTGTGTTTGCGTGTGTGTGCGCGTGTGTGTCTAGGGTGATAATTATCATTGTTTTATCAGATCTCAGTGGGGTAGAGAGCACACATCGGAGGCATGTTCTCTGCAACAGTTATCTCGACAACACACACAACACACACACACACACACACACACACACACGCACACACACACACTCCAGTTTTGGAGGAAATACTCTTACATAAGTAAAAGTAGCAATACCATAGTGTAAACATACCGTATTACAGGTAAACGTTCTGCATAAAGTACATTATTTTATTTAAATATGATTATTAATGCATTCATGACTTTAATGTTGCAGCTGATAAATGCTCATTTAAATTACTATATATGCTGACAGGTAGCTTGTGAATTTCCCCCAGGGGGACAATGAAGTCTTATCTAAAGGTATGACAATACATCATCATCATCATCATCATTGATTTTCTGATTATCATTCATAAAAATCTGCAAATTAACTATTAAAGTTATAGAATAAATGTAATGGAGGAAAAAAAGTACAATATTGGCTTCTGAAGTGTCGTGGAGTAGTGGTATAAAGTAGTGGACATTCTCAAGTACAGTACAAGTACATCAAAATGGAACTTTGGTACACGACTTGAGTGAATGTACTAAGTTACTTTCCACCACTAATTCCTCCACTGAACATTTATTGTATGTTCCTGCCACATTCTGCCTGCACGCTTGGTTGCTTTGTTCTTTTTATTGCCGGAGAACACAAGACGCTTGTCAAACAGGAGGAGAAAACAGAAAATACTTCCAGAATCCTACGCACAGACCAACACAAATACCAGCCAACAGGTCCTGGTCTGCGTTCACTCCCTTCTGGCATTGATTTTCATTAATTACATTATGTGCTATGTGTGTGTGTGTGTGTGTGTGCGTGTGTGCCAATTAGTCATCACAGAAGGGAGGCAGAATGTTCAATATAAGCTGGTTTTATAAACAGTTATGAGGAGACCTTGACACACGAGGAGACATCGGAGCGATGCAGTGAGTCAGACTGAATTAACTGAAACGTCAAATGAATAAAACAAAGAATATATTGTATGCCGTATGACACTCTCACTGAAGGACTTCCATGTCATGCGTTTTTCATAGATTGGACTTGTAGTCTTCCTTGCATGATGTTGGGCACCGCTATATTGACTCTTCTCTAAAACCCCCAAAAAATGTGAGGCAAACATAAGACAAGAGACGGAGTGTGTGTGGAAGATCAGGTTTGATCTGTGTGAGTGTGTTGTATTACATCAGTAAAATATACTCCAACTAGGACCATCTGGGGCTTTAAATCCCTCTATTATTCCACAAATGTAGGTCATGTATAGCACTCATAAGTTCAGTGTGGATTCCAGAGTCATGAGCGCCACTTTGCGTCATGAGGTCCATTAATACTGCTGATATCACTGCTGCTGATATTGCCGCAGCCACCACTGATTCATGAGCAATAAAACTAGTACACCTTTTCACTATTTCTATCACCCATCAGACATATTAATGTATATTTCATCATCTTGTGTGTTATTGAGCGTTGTACTTCTGTCCTGCCGGTATGACATGTCTTTCTGATTGGGTTTGGGCTCAGTAGTATCACTCAATGACTTTAAGCAGAATTGTATCATGATGCTATTATCACATTATGTTAGTTGAAATTCAAACAAAACCAGTTTTGTTGAGGCTGTGTTTTGCACAATGTGACACCAGTGTGGTGTCATATAATGCGGGACAGTATTATATGTAGACAGCGCATTGGCTGCATGTGATAATCTGTTGCTGCTTGGATTTCTCGTCTCCGCCTCTGGGTAACCGGGATGCTTGCATGCTCTGGATGCCAACAAAAAATAAAAAACTTCCTAAACTATAATATCCATTGTGTAATTAAAGGACAACATGAATCGTGAAAAAATGGTGACTAAAAATATGACGATGTTATGGCATTTACAGTTTTGGCTGACTTGGATATTCAGCCGTATTTATTTGAGTCATAGTATACGGAGAAATGTATGCATCAGAGAGAGGCCAAAGCTGCAGCTCAGTTAGCAGGGCAAGATGCAATGCATTGTGGGACACATAGGCACTGGCGTATTTACTACATCTACCATGAATACTGATTGGACAATATCTCTTTAATATTAACATATCAATTAATTAAACCATATCACCAAGCTCTAGTCAACCGTGATAAAAACATCTCACACTACAAGTGACATTTTATCCATTACCCACAGTAAGTAAATACTCCAATATTAACAAAACATAGCTTTCCTTTGTCTTCACTGTGTGCGTTCATCATCCAACTTGTGATCAAATATTCTGAACCTTCACTAAAAATAAAACATTGGCAGTGCGTGTGTGTGTGTGTGTGTGTGTGTGTGTGTGTGTGTGTGTGTGTGTGTGTGTAAATAATTTACTTCTCTACATCTTCATCCAATCAGGCACATGTGGGAACCCAAGGGAACAGGAGCACCATGCTTGAGAAGTACTTCTCTTGCTGCATAATAATACCAACTTAACAATGTAGAGGCAAACTGACTGCAGATCAGTGCTGATATTAAAGGATGCTTTTATGCGTGCAGATCCCAGCAGTTAGGGAGAGATGTGGGGAACCTGAGAGGAGCTGATTGGGTGATACATTTTCATCTCATATTGAGAGAGGGAGGCCGTTCAACTGTTACAATCCTCAACAGTCTGACACCTGATGAGACTACTCCAGATATGTTAATTCATACATACATGGAAGTACACACCTGCACACAGAAGAGACACACGCCACCTGCTTTGTCCAGTGAACACTTGAGCCACTGATGAGCCCTTCATGTGAGCAACAACAGCCCTCTGAAGCAATTATGTTATAAAAGAGGCTGCAGACCAACAGCGGGCATGATCTGTGGTACAAACTGCCTCTCAACAGTTAGAGAGACACTTTCTGAGGTCCTGAGAGGAGCTCCAGTGGTGGTATGTATGTGTCAAGCTTATTGTTAGATGTTAGCAGGGTCTCCTATCCTGGCTTGAGAGTGAATGCACTGAGCCGCTAAAAAAAAACGTGCACAGTTGTCATAGGTACTTACTGCACAGACTTGGAGGACTGGGACCTGAACTTGCTGAACTCGCCTGGAGCGGTCCACTCTGTACCGAGCTGAAACACACAAGAAAGGAGACACAGATCAGAGCGAGTGTGAGGGAGAGAGCAGGGACTAAGAGCAGTATAAGAGATAGCTGAGCACAGTTTGCAACTGCGGAGTATTCGTGCAGGAAAATAATTTAAACAACTATATGATTTTTAGGCACTGATAATAACTATTTGGGAAATGGTCCTGTAGGGAGGATTACGATAGTACAGCAAATATAGAGTATATTGGAAAACTAAATAATATGCCCCGAGGCAACAGGGAGAGTCAATCAGGAGGCTAGTTCTGACAGGAATGTGAGCAAACAGATGAGCGCTAATGGCTATAAACAGACAGAAAATCAGAAAGAGGCATTCCCTGCCAATACTGAGACTAAGAAGCCGGCTCATCGGGATGCTCGGGCTCCGGTTTCAGCCCTGCGGTCGAATCAGTGCCCATTCATTTCCTCAGCAAGCCAACGTGACTAATTAGGGCCCCTGCTGCTGCTGATCCATAATGAAAGAATAAGGCTAAGATCATAGTGGGCATGCCTTTAATTGTTTGTGTTTGGCTTGAAACTGGTCAGAAAGCATTGTGGCGCGTGGTGTTAACACATCACAAGAGCCTTTCAGCTTGTAAATAGCTGCTGATCCTCACTCTGGGTACCACAATGTTTTCACAGAGAGCAGCACACACAATCACACACACACACACACACACACACACACACCTATAAGACAATGACACACACACACACACCTCCGAACGAGTTTGCTGGCATGAGAATAGAGCCACTATGGTAAGAAAACCTAACAAAAAACAGGCAGTAATATGGACCCAAAACCAACCAGGCCCCTGGCTGTGCCAGAGCCTCTGAGAAGCAGTTGGCAGGAGAGGAGGACACAATGTGCGCTACTGTGCCTTCGCTACGGAGCACACAGCATTTCCACAGCAACCGTTTACTCACAAATTCCTCCTCCGGCACACGAAGAATGCTGGAAGTTAAATCACCGCGAGAGAATATTCAAATGAAACCGTGAGTTAGGGAGCAGATTAAGCTCACTGAGCTCATTTACTAAATGTACATTTATACGATGGAAACGCTTTGCTTTCTTCATAAATGAAATGATAACCGACACTCATTTAACTCTTCGACTGCTTTAAGTTTTCATGACGTTATGCTCCGCTTGTCCTGACGCACGACAGGGAAAACTGCAGGAAGTAGTGCAGCAGAATCTCATTGAAGCTAGTCTCTTTCAAAAGAATCGTCATTAAAATAAACTCTGTCACAGCGAAGTGCTGTTGGTTTCTTGAGAGAAGCAGCCGAACTTTAGTGAAAGTTAAAGAACTTTGACAAACCGTAGGAACCTCGGCAGCACTTTAACATCTTTTAAAAGCAGAGAAAAAGAAAGCTGCGACTTAAAACTTTGCACTGAATATAAATGGGAAACTTGCATTATTACAATACTGTTGGAAGTGTCTCTGCAGTTACTGTTTGTAACTTAGCAGAGCTGTTTGTTCAGATGAAAAAGAGAGTGATCGCACAGCAGAGACGACAATGCAAAAATATTAATCTCGGAAAGCCGTGTTTTCTAGTGCCGACTCTAAATATAGTAAATATATTCCATATACATTTTTGAAATAAAGTGCAAACAATCTGTGTTTAGGCAGAAAACATGACAATTGCATTTGTTTCCAAAGCAAATTGAAAATTCAGAAGAGAGATGCAACTACAGAGGCAGAAAAATGAACTGATCTCCCCTCGATTTAAGAAATGACATGAAGGTAAATGTCATGTTGAGGTGGATGAATAAATGATACTTCAGCAAAATGTACGTGGACTGAGACTTTCAACCGATACATTGCCTGACAAGCTATTTTTAGCGTCTTCACTTCTAAAGCCTGACTCCTTCGTTCATAACAGTTCATACGACTGTTTTTTTTGTGGTGATTTATGCAAAACCTTTGTCCAGCACACTATACTGCATATGATGTTTTAGAAGGTTCTGAATTCATAAAGTAGCTCATGCACATGTTTTGTATGCCTATCCATTTCCTTCACGTGAACCTGTCGTCGGTTCAAACAATCCCCTTCAACAGGGTTTTAGATGCTCTCGATTCTTTTGAGAGAAGCTGTGCATTGGGGATTTTAAACCATGTAGCGTCACAGAAAAGAGAGTAAAGCATTAGTGTCATGGAGCAAAAATCACCTTCCAAAATTAGAGATCGTTTGTCTCTTTTCTACCTCGTCGGTTGGTTAGTCAGTTGTACGTGAACAATATGGGGATCAAAGGCCTCGTCACAAGGACGAAATACATGCAGCGCCTCAGCTTTCCCATGAAAGTGGCAGATGTTCCCCAAGGTGCGCGTGCACATGCCGTATAGACATGAGAAATACACACACATACCATTTCTCGCTGAACCATGAATTATTGCTTATCGAGAGCGCCGTCTCCTCACCAGAGTGGGAGGTGTAAATCAGAAGGCAAGCAGCCAGGGAGTCGCGAGGGGCCCCCGTGCACATACACACTTCTTCATACACACCCCCTCACTGACGTGAGGGGGTGTGTATGTTTCTACTTCAGTCTCCTCTGAGAAAATAAAGCAGGGAACTTGGGGACCAGATTTCTTAAACTTAACGCAGCCATGCTCTAACTTAACCTCTCTCTCACAGACACAAACGCACACACACACACACACACTGCGTCTCTGTGTGAAGCTCCCCCACATATGCAGGTGCCTTGAGAAAACTAATTTCAGATAGCCACTGGCCCTGAAACACTGAAGAATGAAAACGCAACACAGGGTCAAGAAATCTAAAGAACCACGAGTGTGTAATGGAGCTGTGGACACATTGCTCCTCTTTCGATCAACTTCTTGTCTACAGCCTCTTTTATTTTCTCTCTGGATGTGAAGGGAGAATTAATAGAGAAACAGCGGAGCTGTGATATAACTTCAGAGTGTTTTCTCTCTCTTATTCCGTCTCCGCCGTCTGTTCTTCAAATTGAACTTTGACTCCAAAGTTGTATGCGAGAGGTGAAGGCCTGCCCACCCCATTCTGGTTGCTTTCATGCATGCGTTCATGACCTGACATTTGGAGAACGGCGCCATTCTTCTTGTTGGACTAATGGCCACACTCCATTTAGCCGTGTCCACGCCACGGCCCTGGCATTGTTCATGGTGGCTCTGTATATGTGTGTGTGAGTGTGTGTGTGTGTGTCTGTCCCCATCATCGCCAACCATCCATTATTTGATCGACTTCACACTTGACGGGTGTTTTGCTGAGGACCCGAGGAAGTGTCTGAAGCAAGTTCTTGAGATCTAGTGGACATATTTATTGGTAGTGTGTTACGTGTAGTTTATTGAGAGTTAAGACTGTTAACTGTCACACGCAAGAACCGATGTAAAGAAGAGAGTTTGCAGATCTACTGTACATATTTATTTTTATTTTTTTCTCGACAACCGCTGCAGAGAAGGGTTCTGAATGTTTTTTTTGTTCCTCCCCTCGAGGTAGACACTGGTTTTTATTCACTTTAGTCTGGCGTAACATCAATCTGCAGATACTTCAAACTGGCTTGAGTCTGATAATCCATCACAATGATCCTTATGTCTGTTTTCATTGTTGACAAAGTTACATTGTCAATGGCTGGTTACACATCTGTTAGAGTAGTTTGAATCAAATGTTCTGCAAACACTAATATAACTGGAAGAAGAATAAAAGGCGGCATGGACATGTGATGTATTGCCTTTCTCAAGCAGGTTTAAAATGTTTATCTCGGGGGCATCCAGTTTGTTTGTTCTTTCTTTCCAAATGATTTACTAGATGCGCAGATTTTGGAAATTTCAACCTGGAACTTCAGTAATGATTGAAATCCATTATGGCTTGTCATGGTTTTCAATCCAAAATGTGCTATGTATTATTTTTAGACAGATGTTGTTACCTGGCAATAAAGAATCTGAAAAACACCAGAGTGGGTTATGTGGGCTGACATTGAGATGTTGTCTCATGTGTAATGTATTGTATTATTCACACCTTTTTCTTTCTGTGACATGTCAAAATGTCTTTGGGAAAGTTTGTTTTATCATGTTCATTTTGAAGCAAAAATATTATGTATTAAGAAAAAGTTAATCTATAAAGAACCTTAATTCCTTTTCAACTGCTACACACAGTTCACCGTTTTAATCTTGGGTAATTAATACGTTAGGCTGTTTAATCGTGCCTGTTACCAGTGACAGTCTTGACTGAGAGGACGAGCAGCTACTGTTGCTGCTGAGTCTCGTATTGATTCCACTTCCCGACCCAGTTGTGGTTCTTTTTGTGTCTGCTTTTAGAATTAGACGAGGTTTCATATCACTTATGACATACATCAGTGCCTGAATGTGTCTGCAAAAACACACACACACACACAAACTCACACTTTGTGCTACTCTCCAATTTCAGATGAGCTTTGGACATTGTGATTAAAGCAAAACCTCGTTACAGATTAGCTCAGGGAAAAAAATATGATGATTTATGCCAAGGCGAGATAATGGGTGATCTTCACTCTCATTGAGTAACTTTGAATGCACACAGATAGTTTTCTTTTAGAAGCAACACTGACCATAAAACAAGGTCAGTTATGTCTTTTATGGGCTGTGTAAAAGGTAACTGCATGACAACCAGAACGAAAGGGAGAACTTTTTTTTGGTCTGCTTATATGTGTGTTTTGTGTGCGTGTGTGAGAAAGACCTTGACCTCTGTAGATGTCATCTTTTTATTAGGATGTCCTGCGAGGAATCAGGAGATATCAATCACATTTAGAAAGCTAGACACGGAATGCTGACAGGGGTCTCCACGGAAACGCCATGGACACTCTTCAGCACTCTGCTTCTCGTCCAATCGCGGCGAAATGTCTCATCGCAGCACATTCCACACATAGCCAGTTCATGATTGAGGAGGACACTGCTGTGACCACCGACACTAAGTCAAAATCATTCACAATATAATGTGTATTTTAAGAGCAGTGAGCCAGGTTATGAATAGAGCAGGAATGGCAGCCGTTAGAATGAGCAAAGATAATTAACTTTAACTAATGAGACACTGACAGGCACACACACCCAGTGAGGTTTTATTATGCTAGGGGTTATAATAATTGCTTATAACTAGTGGTCATCATGAAACCCACGGTTCGGATCGCATCACGTATCGGAGTCACGGATCGGATCAGCACGAAAGACAAAAGGGAGCAAATATTCTTTTACAGATCCCTGATCACGCTTTTTTTCCTCCCGGATCCCCCCTCAGGCCGGACCATGAGGGGGGATCCGTACGGATCATAGATCGACAATGTCCTTTATACCACTACTCATAACATATGCATATACCATCAGCCAAAGCACAAAAAAACTCATGAACCAGTGAGACCAAATAGGCACTGACTTTGAAGTAGCATCCAGTAGCGGTGAACTCAGTATAGCACACACAGAGGAAAGTAATGCTTCAATCTAAAACATTAACACTGATGGATATTCACAAATAAGGTGGTTCATTTTCCCTTTAATTATTATATATTTAATCCAATCATTTAAAACTGGTATGATTGTAATTGAAGTGTAATTATCTCATTCTCATTAACAGCTGTGAGTAATTAGTGGCATTTAAAACAGCATACAAAGTGGGAAGAAAAGTTGTTAGACCTCTTTCGAGCTAAAGGTCTTTAAATCAGGCTCGACAGTCAGCCTCCTCTTCAGATTTGCAAAGCACTGCATTATCTGCTGTTGGCATGAAACCTGTGATGTGCCAAGACATCAGTACAGTTAGGATATGAAACCCTAACTTACACAAGTTGCACAAAATGTAAAAAATATTTCAGGTCTTAATTAAAAAAATAACACCAATTTGTTTTCACACTGGTGCAGACAGACAGATGGGTCACACAAAGAGGAGTTAGGTTTCTATCTGTGAAACATGATGTGTCTCTCTGAAGACAGGCCTGTCAGTCAGCCAGTGGCAGAATGAGTGATCCCTGGCCATAGCATTGCTCCCGTGCCATCACCGAGATGATATTTCCCCACAGCTAAATGTCACATCAATATTGCAGCCAGCTAATTAATCTCGGCTCCCATGAAACCTGGTGACATCTCACATCCCGTTGGAATCGAGCAGCTCCGAAGCCGCACTTTTACTCTTAATACATATTTGCACAGAGCACCCATTTGGTGCGGTTCAAAACACAGTTGGACCCTCGTGCTTCATTTCCTTCTCCCACACAGGTTTCAAAAGAAAACTTTATTAGTGAAGGAAGTAGCAGCACAGCTTGACTTCTATTCCATTGCGGGCAGAGGTATACTTCAAGGGTAGATGGAAAAGGAAACAATTTTTCACAGGATGTTCGACAGGAGGATGCAAGCGTCCAGCGTGCTGGAGGTGAGTGATAGCCTGAGTGTTCGGGTGGTGACATGAGGTGAGCGGGTGATTACTGAAGACAAAAAAGGTCAAGACGCTCAGTGACCCACCCATTGGCTGAGCTACTAAAGGTAACGGTCTCAGCATGGATGTTGGATCAAAGTCAAACTTTTCTAATAGCCTTTGACCCTTACAATGCAATTAATAACTAGAGAATATGTTCTTGTATCCAATATGTTGCTGTGTGCATGATTGTGTATAAAAAGAAGGGAATCCATTAGATGCCATTTAGATCTATAAGGGAACTATTATCCTCAGTAACACATCATATAATAAAGTTACTCTAATGATAAGGGTTTGACTTCCCTGCACATGTTGTGCTTTCCCAGAGGTTTACAATATATAAAGTGTTTTTTGCTATTGCAGCCATGACATTGAGGTGTTGGAAACTATTTAGGCCCCAGGAGATTTAGCTTCCTCCTGCTGTAAAAGCTTGTTGCCAAGCAATATTTGTTAAAGCCAGAGACTGTGCTTGGAAGCGTATACTTCGTGAATTCGGTGAGAATCACAAAGCATAAAATAGTTTGAACCCAGATTTTTCATGGATCGACTCTCTCTGTAGTTCAGATATTATGCAAGAATGCAGCACAGCTTGGTGCTTACCTGTCCTACATAGACCAGCAGTCTGGCGTTGAGAGGACTCTCATCAGAACTCAGCCAGAACTCAGAGTTATCATCAGACGATACCGAGAACTGGAAATCACCTGGAGGGGAAAAACATGATCAAAGTGTGCGTTGGCGGGAGCAGACATGCATGATCCCAGGTAAGTATAATCTGTAATTGGATAGGGCATGGCCCCATGTAATAGGTTCTTAGTGTCGAAAAATGCACCAAACAAAATGGATGCCCAGACTGCAGTTTGGACGCAGTGATATCTAAAGTCTTAGAAATTAATTTCTAATCCGTACGTAGCAACTAGGTGAATGGAAATCGTAGCAACTAGAGTCCAATGGGATTTATTGGGATATATTTACATTTGAGCACTGATATAAATATGCAGTATAGTTATTAATCAAGATCATCTTTCATTACAAAAGCAGATAATCAGGACCCTTGAAGATTATGCACAAAACGTCAATCTTGTCTGGCAAAACCAATAGTAAGAGCTACGTGAAGCCAATTCCAAGTCGCTGCTTTTGACACTTTACTGTATCAGTATGTATATAGTCCAAATCAATATTATATTACAGTGTGAAGGAATTCTTCAAAGAGACTCATGTCTTGTGTCTGACTAAATCAGAAGGATACAAGAGCCACTGCACTAGTGGCCTATGGATTGGGCGCAGGTCATGACAGTGACACTGAGCAGTTTTTATAGTCTGTAATCTGGATAACCGCCAAGCATTTCTATGTGGCTAACTCAGGTTATTTAACACTCAATCAACCTACAATAGCATGTAAATGTTGCATCTGGCAGGGTGAGGTGAAGGGTACTGTTAGTGTGCTTGTCAGAATTATGAAGAGAGAGCCATAACACCAGCAAAGGCCACGTAAGAGACTGAAATGAACATTAATCTAATTAATAAGAGGAAGGACTCGCTAATAAGAAGAGTTACCATCTCTGTAAGGGTGAAGGAAGCCAAATATTCTCAGGCCATAGTTCTTCCACTTGGGAGCAACTGCCAGCTTCCTCAGTGTGGTTCTGGTCTGCAAAGAGAAACAGGCATTCAGATTATAGCTGAAGAAGTTGTTGGATTCATACAATAATTAATAACATTCAATATTCTTTTTTTAATGTGAGTGAACCGTATCCTCTAACTCACCATTCTCTAATCCAGCCCAATCTAATAAATCAAGGAGTTAACTTTAATAAAATAAAATTAGAGCCCAAGGATTTCACAGAGCTTGATGATTACATTTTAATTTTTAAATCAGCTGTAGAACGCAGAATATCATGGAATTTATGAAAAGAAGTATTTTGCCACTGAGCCGAATGAAAAGAAAAAAAACTATGCCGCAATGTTTTGGTTTAATTTAGAAAGAGGCTGGCATAATTCACACTACGCAAATCTGCATGAGCACTTTATTTGATATTAAAAAAAGTAATGGATATTCATTTACATTTTTAATATGTTTCTATGTACTATTGGAATTGTATTGATCCACCACGTGATTAGACACTTTTTCTGAAGATGAGCTTTAATCGTAAAACACAATTCAGAAAATAATTAAATATTGGAAAACTATTTAATGGATTTTCCTACGGTCCTAATAACAGTTGATCAAATCTGTGACATTTCATCAACAAAATCGACACTCACCAGCTGGAAATGAAAAGCCAACTTCTGTCTACCTCTGTTGATGAAGATCGATTGTTTCAAATGCCACTTCGTCGGCTCTTTTCCACTTACGTGAGGGTAGTGAGGGAAGTGCAGGTTCTTCCTGAGTTGGGCTGTAGAGGAGCCACACCAGTCCTCAAACACATGCAGGTTGGCCTGGCCCTTAAACTGCCGACACAGAGTGAGAGAGACACAGGTTAGTGCCGACTGCAACAACAGCATCGCATTAGCTCTTAAATAGGCAGGTTATGCTTCAGTACTTAAGCGGCTGGAAATCCCATCCCGACAGAAAAACTGCCATTTGCAATGGTTCCAGTAGATATATTTTATGTATATTATTTCTGATGCCTCTCCCCCGTGCAGAGAGAAATGAGTACTTGGCGAAACATATGACTGCAGCGTGAAGTTTCCAAGGTTCTCACTGTCCTGAATAAGAGAAGTTGACAGAGAGCTCGTCGGGAAGGTATCTGGGGGTGGAGGGGCACTGGAGAATGTCTGGAGCAGTTTGTCAAGAGCTCATCCCCTGCCCATAGTCTGACATTTGTCTAAATTACACAGGGAAATCACAGGACACAGCAAGGACAGATGGTGAAACCAGTCTGCCCGGGGGTATAGCTTCCTCACAGACGCAGGCATGGTTCTGCTCATACACGAGAAGAGATGACACTTCAATGAGGCACGCTGCTTTGGAAGTGGAGTGTTTTGTTACATATACAATGTAAAGAACATATATATATATATATATATATATATATATATATATATATATATATATATATATATATATATATATATATATATATCTATCAGGCAAATTTGACTGTTTTCAAATCCATAAACACTCACCACCATATACATACAGACACACACCATTAAGCACGGCATGGGGTCTAGAGAAGCGACTGCATGTGCAGATGCACGTTTTCACATGTGCACACATGCAAAAAACGCAACCGACAGTGTGCGTCGAGCCGTGAGGGGGTTGTCTCGGGGATTTAATGCCCTGAAATACTGGACAATCAACCAACTGCACCAACACACATTTGCCTTCTTTAATGCGTGACAGCCGGCCCAGCAGGACGCCGCCATAGATATTTAGAACATCACACAGAGCACTTGAGACGTAAGCCGACTCTCACCAAACGAGACCATGCAGTGGGGGCTGCCTGCTCGGATCAAAGCAAATGCTGGCTGGATAAAGGTAGCCGTTCTGCGTGCGATGCGACTGCTTGCTGTAAAGTCAACAAGTGTGAGCTGTCAAACCAATCAATCAATCAGAAAAGTGAGCGTGACCTTGTGACAAAAAAAGCTAAAAAACACACACACACACACACACACACATAGCCGCAAAGCATGTCGTGCTCCCATGAGAGGGATTAGAGGGGTGAGACGGGGAAGCCTTTAAGGGTAAACAGCTCTACATGTCTGCAGAAAGACATTGATGGAAGGTGTCATGCTCCTTCAGTATCACACAGGCATACTAACAGATGGCCCGGCTCTAAGTGGTCATTTACATTCATCTCCCGCCACTGTACGGTCAACTAAGTGCCCTGCAAACTGACGGCAGCGCGGCAATTACGGCTCATGCATTAACCATGATATATTTTTGTTGAACAAACATGTCAGTTCAAAGCAGTGCGACTCCCGATGTTCTTAGATTTCCGTGCGCATGTTTTTTCCCCGTTCCCTTTGCTCCTGCAGAAAGACCGACGCCTGAGAAAAAACAGGAAGACGGAGAAACGGTGATTTTGCCGGGTCAGCAGATTCGAGAGCGGGAGGGAGTGAAAGAAAAAGATGAGGGAGAATGTCTAATGTTTTCATAAAAAAGGGAAGTGGCCAGAGAGCGGGAATCACGGCGAGGAGAGAGAGAGATGTGGCCCGGTCCCCGTGTAAATATGTGTCACGTAAAGCTTTTAATAGATTTCCTCCGGGTTATAAAAGCAAACCTTTATCGCCCCCCTCCCCCCCTACCTACTGTTGTCACATAGCAATAATGAGGCAACTTTAAAAGTCTCTAATTATTCACATGCATATCCCTGTGTGGCCCGGGAGAGGCCACATGCTGTAAAGTCAGCTTTCTGCTCGAGGCTGCTTGTGTATAATTGATTCTATTTTCTAGGTGACCGCGCAGCGAGAGCTCTCAATGTGGAATGAAGCAAGAAGGAAGTTGGTTTTTTTCTTCATCCTTAACCTCACCCTTTGATTTCTTTGCTTCCCTGACTGCTAAACTTTCCCTCGCTCATGTCATGTCATTGGACATTTTCCCAGTGAGTGCTGCTTCTGTCTCTCAAAAAGCCTTCAGAGCCACTATCCCTACTGTTGTCTCCTATTCCCTCTGACCTCTCTATTTCTGCCTCTCCATCCCTCCATCTCCGTCAGCAGACGCTGTTGATTGCTCGACTCCCTGCCTTTAGTTTCCCTGAGCTCAGCTGTCGGCTGTCAGTTTCCTGCGCTTTCTCTCTCCATCACGTTTTTTTGTTTTGTTTTGGTCTCCTCCTGATTCCTTTAGGAGCGTGGGATAAAGTGTCGCTCACATTAACAGTTTCTATAGAGATGGTGCATTGCGTGCTTGTGTGTGGTTGTTGGTTTTTTTTGGGAGGGGGGATTGTGTAGCGACATTGATTGATTGTGCTGTAGCAGTTTGAGTCTTCTCAAACGACATCTTTCTCACAGCCATGTCAGCTCACACTGACATTCGTTAATTGGCTTAAGAAGAGACGGAGTGACTGCTGCTGCTGCCTTTCTTTCTCTCTTCCTTCAATCTCATTTGAGTTCCTCTGTTCCTTAATCCAAAACCAGTCAGCCTTATGTGCTGTCCTGAAAGCATGGACTAGGAGCGTAATCCACAAACTGGAAGGCTAAGAAAGCATTGTTTCCTGCACTTGAAACCGCTACTACAAATTCAGCACCAGCTAAAGTAGACCGCAGGCACAGGTGCAAGAGAAGAACTCAAAGCAACGCAGCTCTGTTTGTCAATCACAATCATTGTGTCTGAACTTGTTTCCTTTGGCTTTGAGACAGAATCTTATGGGCATAAAGGGGGTATTTGCTGAGTCCTGCTGGCCCGATACTAGCCAATTCTTCACATTATTTTACTGTATATACTGTACTAAATGTATCGCGCTATATTACTGCAACATTATCAGCAATATGCAGTCACTACAGTCATTTCAGATGATCAACACAAACATTTGTAATACGACTGCAGTGCAACTTATATAGTGGATGAATTAATGAACAGTAAACACTCTTATAAGTAACATTTCAAAAATCAGGCACATCTCGTCTCAAAAAGATGCAGAAAAGCTGGTTCACGCGTTTGTTACTTCCAGACTAGATTACTGCAACTCCTTATTATCAGGCTGCTCTAATAAGTCTCTTAAATCCCTCCAGTTGATCCAGAATGCTGCAGCTCGTGTACTCACAAAAACTAAGAAAAGAGATCACATGACTCATTTAAAATTCTTCTCCTCACCTACAAAGCCTTGATTGGTGATGCACCATCATATCTTAAGGAGCTTGTAGTACCATATTGCCCCACTAGAGAGCTGCGCTCACTAAATGCGGGGCTACTTGTGGTTCCTAGAGTCCTAAAAAGTAGGATGGGAGCCAGAGCCTTCAGTTATCAAGCTCCTCTTTTATGGAACCAGCTTCCACTTTCAGTCCGGGAGGCAGACAGAGGCACCTCATTTAAGAGTAGACTTAAGACTTTCCTCTTTAATAGTGCTTATAGTTAGGGCTGAATCAGGTTTGCCCTGGTCCAGCCCCTTGATATGCTGCTATAGGCTTATAGGCTGCTGGGGGATGTTTTAGGATACACTGAGCACCTATCTCCTCTTCTCTCTCTCCTTATGGATGAATTTACATCTCTCCATTGCACCTTATTAACTCTGCTTCCTCCCCGGAGTCGTTGTGACTTCACGTCTCATAGGGTCCATTGGACCTGGAGGTGTCTGATGCCTGGTGAGCCGGCCTCCAGCGTTGGCCCTGCTGATGCGCCCCGCCCCCCCTCCTCTCTACCTCCTTCTGTTTCATGGATTGGAGTTCCATTCATACATTGTCATATTCATGTAATGTGTTTATGTAACTTTGTAAATGCTGTTCATTCTGTACACATGACATCTATTGCTTCTGTCCATCCGGGGAGAGGGATCCTCCTCTGTTGCTCTCCTGAAGGTTTCTTCCCTTTTTCCCTGTGAAAGGTTATTTTTGGGGAGTTTTTCCTGATTCGATGTGAGGTCCTGGGACAGGGATGTCGTATGTGTACAGATTGTAAAGCCCTCTGAGGCAAATTTGTAATTTGTGATATTGGGCTATACAAAATAAACTGAATTGAATTAAACTGAATTGAATTGAATTGAATAAGAGTCTGCAGTCACTCAAGAAGAAGAACAGCACATAATGCAGTTGCAGAAAATAAATGTAGAAAATATGTATTATATTTGATATATATATATATATATATATATATATATATATATATATATATATATATATACTGTATATCTATATATATTATAAAATGACATATATAACACACACACACAGAGAGATCAATACATTATCAAATGCATTGTAGGGATCATACAAAAGGTAACATTAAAAGATATTATTGAAAGAATCCTGCAGCTCACCTGTCCTTGAGCAATACACCGAACTCCAGTATTGTATGACGGCTCTGCCATAAAAAGAGTGAAGCTCAGCAAGTGCCATCTACTGTGTTCGCCTTTTGAGAATACACCTTTTAGCATGTTACTCTATATGTAATGCATCTTTGATGTGAACAAAGTGTACTGTGTATAGTTTAAGACTTTAACCTGTACATCGGTATCATGAGCTGAAGAAGTCTGGAGACGTTCACATTCCTTATTTCATCTTTTTGTCCATTTGTCTGTTGTTGTCAGTCTCTCTTGAGACAGAACCACTGTGTGCTACCTTGTCATTTGTATCTTCCTTATACTCTCATCACACTCCAGAGGCAGTCCCGACAACTGTCCTACATAGTGTATAGTCCTAAGATACCACACTTACAAAGCAACCTCCAGCTCGGGCTGCCATTACCAAGAGGGGAGATGGAAGGAACCAATTGATCTGTCAAATATGAGGAGTGAGGCAAGAAAAGAGGTGAAGGAAGACAGAATGACAAGTGCAGGGGGTAGAAGCCGAGTAAGAGAACAACAAGTGATTGATAAAGACATTAAAAAGTATACAATATGCAGCTCGGCTTAAGAGGCTGCTCTAAAAGGCACTGTTACTGCCTCTTCTCATCAGGCCACACATTTCCTCCACATAACCACATCTCTGTGAGCTCTGAGCATATCTCCATCTCTGCTGCTCGCTAATATCTCCTCTCTCTCTCTCTCTCTCTCTCACCCATCTGCTCGCTCTATCAACCGGACCAACAAATCAGACTCTCTCCCTTCTCTCTCCCTTTCTCAAAGATCTGGTGCAGCCTTCTGCGTTCCTGCTGGCAGCGAGGCACTGACAAATGGCCGCTCGGCGCACCCACTGACGAGCAATCGCACCAACTGACACTGCAAATCCCTTTTGGATAAAAAAAGAAAAGTGAGGCAGGATGTTCCTGGCAAAGACACACTGGGGTATATACAATAGCACTCAGCTCGCTCCCCCAGGGCATATAGGAGAGACAGCAATGAAGATCACTGTTGATGCATCATAACGCATACTATACTGCGGTTTTACTGAGCTATTATGCTGAAATGTACGTGTTGAACGAATGATCACAAGATACACGTTACATGCAAGTTATTCCCTCGGTGGCTTCGACAGGAAAGTCATGGCTTCAGCATATTCCACGAAATCTCTCCATCTGAATTTATCGCGGGCATTTAAATAGTTCAATGCCTATCTCATCTTCCTCACCCCATTAGTAAGTCAGGAAGCAGGAATGAAGAGAAAGTGGGATAAGTAGCTAAGATCGGCGGAAAAAGGCTTTTTTTCTTCTAAAAAAGGTACGGAGGTTTGAAAAAGGAGATTATATGTTGGAGAGATAATGAGAACTCATTTCACACAGAGGAGAGCAACACAAGCAGAGAAGGCAAGGTTCATATGATCTAGATTCCATCCTCATCAACTAGTGTAATGAGGATTTGTATAATCTGCCATCTGTCCTACAATTACATGTCTTCTGTGGTTCCAGGGATATAGCATGAGGGGGGAGGGATGTAGGCTGCAGTGGATACGTTGAACTGAGGAACGCGAGCTGTCGATCAGGTCTCATGACTGTAACAAGAAGCTGGGAATAGACAAGACGGAAGAAAGAGAGATGGACCGAAGGGACAGGGAGAAGAGACACATACCACACTTCTTCTTCTCCTGCGTCCTCCCACAGTCGAGTCAATCTCACGTTACTGTGAGAGGACGGGAGGGTCGGAGACGAGAGGAAGATACAACTCCTACTCCAGTCATGTGACTGCATGCGTTTCTGACTGAGGAGCCAGATGTGACGGCTGCTCCCACCTGAGTGATGATTTTCACACCACATGAGCCAGAAAACCAGACATCGGAGTCAGTCAGTCAACCGGCCATCCTCCATCCAACCTCCCTGTGCACTATGTCACTGTATTTGGGTTGACACCTTATGATTACCCGATTACCATAACTGAGCGTATGTATAAGACATGTGAGATGATGTGCTCTCTTTGGCTTTAATGTGGAACAGTACACATGTAAATAAATCATTAAAAGTCCTCCCTGACATCAAAGCAATCCCTTTTACTATCACTTTCTTTCTGTTCCTGACGAGATACAATTATTCATTATGCTCAAATTCCTCTCTGGATTCATGTCGAATGACTGTTTATCCCTTCATGACTCTTAAAAAGTCGGCCAGCTCTCTCTCTATGTCTCTCTGATCTCTATCCAGTGTCAGTATCCTTGACATGTCAGTGTCCTTGACAGACGGAGGATGTCCACTCTACTACTGCACGCCTACACTAATCCACAATCACCTCTGGATGAGTTCACCGGCTGGGACTAGTCATCAAATCACCAGAAGGGGCTGGAAACCACCTGCTAGGATAAACACAGGAAGGACTCACAGCCCTTCAGTCAACCCTTCACTTTCTATAAATAGACTGTGACCATTCAGTTGCATTGTGGGACTATTTTTGGAGACACTGCGTCTAATATAGATACATTTATAATCTTTTATAACAAATCATGTTAAATCATCATGTGAAACTCCAGGGGGAGCGAGAACTTGGTGACATTTATCAGCAGTGCGCAACTGAAGGTGGTGGACACAGCGGCTGTGACAAGGGGGGGGGAAATAGAGCTACTGGATCAATAAAGGATACATTTGTATTATTATTATAGGATGACATTCTTTTATTTGTCATGGTGGATATAGCTTTGACTCTGTGTCTCTCTTCGGCCACATTGCGTGGCCGAAGAGAGACACCGAGTCATAACAACTTTATTTAAGTGCTTTACAATAAAACATGATAAAACTTCTCTGGTAGTTCCAACAAATACCATCAGTTAACTATAGTCAGTTCAACTACACAATTTATTATTTGGTGTCTCTGCTTACAAAATAATAATAATAATTAACAAATGAACAATTTATTTTGTTTCTTTTAAAGCACTACGTTACTTTGTGACTTTTTCTTTCAAATATTGTAACACATTGCTATTTTGTATCATTTTGTCAATACAAAATAAATGTAAAAAAGCATCAGTAAGACAGTTAAGATGGATAAAAGTATAATCGAAAAGTATAATTGTGTTGCTTTGCATGCCGATTAAGTGTTCGAGCATCGAGTGGTAAAAGTGAGTCTGGAGCCCATCTATCTCTCCAAGGGTGCAGCAGTTAGAAATAAAGTGGGCAATCCTTACATTCCTTTCAATCCTTTTGCTTGTGCACAACAGAGTTTGTGCGCGTCTGTCTTGCACTGTATGAATGCTGGATGACCTCTGCCAGTCTATGACAGCTGGCATATGGCACCACTCTACCTCCACCAGCCCGACTCTACGCCTCTGACGGTGCCAGCTCAGTAGCCCCTTAGACCTCTGACATCTAGGCCGTACACCAGGAAACAAGTTAGAACCGGTAATGAGGGCAGATCGCGAGTGAGCAAAGCAAAGGAAGAGCTGCTGCGCTCCGTGATTTCTGACAGACTCGGCTTAGGTTGGACTTAGCAGAAGTCTGACAGAAAAAAGGAAGAGATGTCTGAGGATACAAGTTTATAGAGACGTATGAAATGTGTTATAGATGTATACTGGATTTCCAGAATATCCACAGAAAATAAATGGCATGTTGCTTTATGAGTGGGCTGGAAATGAGTCAAAGAAATGGCATGTTGACTTTACAAGGGAGCTTTGATGCCAGTCACGCCTAATGTAAAAAGTAGTTTGTGTGGATGTTGCAAAATGTATTTCCCTCTGATGCTGCATGGCTTTTCCAAACTAAACTTTAAATAAGAAATTCTGTTTGGTCACTGAAATCAAAGCGTGTCCTGTTGTATGTGAAACAGTTTTCACATACAAAATGATGAAACACAAAGCTCAGAACAGGATGTTCATAATAAAGAGTCTTGCTGTGATCAGGCCATGAAATCAATTTCCATTTTTGCAATTAATTAGTCCACATGGTCCAGATTCAGATAGCTTGTTTGGCTGCATTCCTAGCTTGGCTGTTTCATATCAATGTGACTTCTCGTTTTCTAAGCAGCACCATTTTAAATTATGCCAAAAGCATTGTCAACAAGTAGATGCAGGGCCCAAACTATTCAGGCAACAGATGTTTCTGGGCCAGATAATTGAGAACAAATATCATCCACATTTGGCCATTTCCAAAGCCAAAATGACGATATTTGTCATGTCTAGCAATTCAATTGCCTTTGCTTGTTGCGTTAAAAACAAAGTAAGAATATTAAAGAATGTGGGTTCATGAATGTGTTTTGGCAACATGACGTGTTGCTGAGACAAGACAACAAGGCAACAAGGCAACAAGGCAGGCTAACTCAAGACCAGCTCAGCCAGTATAGTCTGCGGAAATGATAAGAGTTCTTCCAATACCAATTTTAGTATCGGAAATGCCGATAAATGTTGTGAAACATTAATGAATAAATTAATAAAGTTGTTTAAATGAGATGTTTTCACAGCAATACATAATAGATTTGTTTCTGTTTTTAACGCACTGGTATCGGAGCGGTACCCTCCATCGACGTCGGTAAGGAGAAGATTATGTCAGAATATTTCTATGAAATAAAACAACAGTGTTCTGTGTTGTTCTGTGTTCTGATGTGTGCAGAAGGCAGTAAAAAAATAACGTATGCAACAGTAATTTCCTCTTATCCTGTTGGATTCTCTACAGTTTGCCAAGAACTACACACTGTGGTGTTCAGCTGAGATGGTTCAACTTTACCCCATAGAACGACTAATAAATCATATTTTGCAGATTAGGCTTACAGACACACACAGAAAATCCTTTAATTAAACTCTGCTGAACAGGTTACAAATCGAGAGCCCTGTCTGCTGCTCCCTTTGTCACAGCGGATCTACAAACTACATTAGTAAGTGAGCTGAAGAATTAGGATGAATCAAATCAAGTTGTAATCTTCAGGTCATAGGTGCCTTTAAATATAACTCGCTAATGGTTTTGGATGATATATTATCATCCTGACACAATAATTTATCATAATATCCTCAAGGTACATTTTGTTCTTCCAATGGTCCCAGAAAAGGCCTGGATCTCTCTTTGACCTTAAATATCAACGGCTCTTAAAAGGACAAGTGAAAGAAAAAATGGAGTAAACATATGCTGCGGAATCATAATTTACAAAAAGCAAAACACTCGAGTATCAAGCCAGTGATAAAGTGGCATTAATGAAACCATGTTCATAAAGGTTGATGAAGGTTTGGTGCGTGTGTGTGCGTCACACACAGCAAAACAACTGAAGGGCCTTCTGGAAGATGGAATGAAGGGTTTAAACAAAAAAGAAGATGATTCAGGGATAAGTGCAAGCCTTGGGAAAAAAAAGAGAGAATATCATTTATTTTACCTCTGGTTTCCATGGCAATTTCTTGTGGCGCTGGCTGAGGAACTTCCGGATGCTGGTGTGGTCTCTGCCATCAGCCCCTCCTGCGATTGGCTCATCGTCCTTGAAAGAATACAGGAGAAGCAAAGACACACTTACTCTTCTGTAACGACAATCCATCGATGAAAGGAACAAGACAACTGAATGGTGGTTTTAAATCTCAGTCTAAACTATGCATGAAGGCATGCAGCCATCCATCCATCAATGTGGTAGTAACATGACTCCTCACCATCAGCCACATAATAGATATATGAGATAAAATGGAAGCATTAAGCAGTACATAATGTACAGTACAAACAGCGGAGAATACCACACACACACACACACACACACACACACACACACACACACACACACACACACACACACACACACACACACACACACACACACACACACACACACACACACACACACACACACACACACACACACACACACACACACACACACACACACACACACACACACACACACACACACACACACACACAGGAAACACAGGGTTATTTCCCAAGGCTACTATTAAGATCCTGTTGAATCTCCTCTTCACCATGTACTCCTAATCCAGCCCTTGACTCGCCAAAGCCCTAATCTCCAACATACTCTAACCATCCACCCTGCGGGCCAAAATCTCCTCTCCAGGGAGCCTGAACTCTCCCCGTGATCTTGGATTTAGCCTGGTGCTCCGGCCAGAGCACTGCAGGGTTCTTTCTCTACGGCCTGCTAAGCAGCATGTTAATGTTAATGCTGTGGTGTGGTGTGACGGGCAGGGCAGTGCAGAGGGGAGCGCAAGTTTGTGCTCAGCTATGAGGAGATAAAAGGATGCCTGGCTCCCAGAGAAGCAACCAAGTGGCGGGGCTGTGAAATGAGTCACAAAGCATCCTTCATTTAGCAGGGATGTCAGAGAGGATGCATAACTCCACCGAGACGAGCCGGAGAGGTTTCCAGCACCCCTGAAATGAGGGGCCTTTGTCGAGAAGGCACCCGTGTTTACAAAAGAATCAGAGCAGGAAGAAGATTTTTTTGTTTTTTTAAAGTAAAAAAGAGGAAAAGAGACAGAGCTGTTGGATACCGAGCCTTTGATTACTTATTTTAACTTCCAAGGGAGAGAGATGAAGGAGGACAGGGAAGGTAATGATGAACAGTATGCCCTCCTGTCTGACACCAGAGCAGCATTCCTGATGTGTGTGCGTACACAAAAGACTCAAGAACCTCTCCAGCATGTTATGTCACACACACACACACACACACACACACACACACACACACACACACACACACACACACACACACACACACACACACACACACACACACACACACACACACACACACACACACACACACACACACAAAGATTCACTCACAACATTCATATTGCATCAGCTGAAGTCTGTAAAATTAAAAGCGTAGACATTATTCAACATTTTTACCCAAGTCTGGAATACCGCATGCATGGATATAAAATATAGTTAAACATCTTTCAATTTCTGGTCATCAACACTGCAAAGCTTAGTGTTACTATCACGCATAACATTTGCACCGTGGATTGTCTTCTGTGTCATTGTTTTCCGAAACTGTGAGCAAACCAAGCACTTTTTGATTCTGTCTGTGACAAACAGTTACCATGCCAACTATGAGAACAGGTACGATGACTGTTTGAACGATTATTCGTGTGGATAAAGGACTTTATGATCTGCGGAAACGCTTACTGGTAGAAACAATTTATGAAAAAAATACAATGTCAACCATAAATCACTGCGTGGGTTTGGACAGTGATTCACACGGACAACACTTTACGAAAGCACCGCCTCAGCTCGATCCAACTAATAGTCTGCTTATCGATGCAACACTAAAAGGTACAGTTAGACTCATTGACCTGAGGTTGCACAACATCAATCAGCTGTACCTCTCTTTCCCCTACAGTGTACAACGACGTTACGCTCCAGCAAGATGTTGCCATTACTTATAGCGTACTACAAATACTTGTAACATTGTGCGCGACTCATTTACATACAGTTACAGTCTCTCATTGATAAGCAGATCTTCATTTTCCTGGCAATGGGCCCAGAAGTATGTTATCGCATTTCACTGATAATTCAAGTCGATGCTAAAGGGCCTGTCAGATGGCCGTATGTATTCAACATTGCATCACAGGCAAAACAGGGAACATCAATCACACTGATGAGACTTCCTATTTATCAAGAGTTTACATTGCTGTTTACCTTGTTGACTTTCAGTCAAATAAAAAGACAAATGATCTCTAACCAAGCGTGAGTGTGCTATGGGAGGAAAGCATCAGAGACGGGAAGAGTGAGGGAGAGCATCATTTAATGACAGCTCAACTTAGTTGAACACGTGGCAAAGTTGTAAACCTCAAAAGGGTTTGAATGATAGATCAGCTGTCCAATCAGTGAGCTTCTGTCACTGATATCCATCCGCCCATCAGTCAAAAGTCTAAGCTCACTGTAGAGGGGACTAGCCTCGGTTTTGTCCTCCCAAACCTCCCACATTAATACAGCACTTGCTAATCCTAGCCCAGGGAAACAGCTGGAGCCAGAGTAGAATACCAATGAGCTTAATTAATCTCCCTTATTAAACACAAACAAGCAAATGTCTGCAGGAGGTGTGTGTGTATGTGTGTGTGTGTGTGTGTGTGTGTGTGTGTGTGTGACAAATCTCTTCACCCCCCTCCACCCCATACACCAAGACAACCACTGCAAATGAGCTTGGCTCAGAATGCTATCAAAAAATCAAAAATCCACAAATCATAGCTTCATCTTCAGCGACCTGCAACATGAAAGTTAATAACCAGTGTGAAATAATTACATTCAGAATGTTAACCACCACAGATATATTCAGTATGTTAAATTAGTCCCACCATAATAATAATAATAATAATAATAATAATAATATAGACGCTTCCCATTTTTTCGCCCCTGGTCTCGCAGTGGCTCCTGGTCACTGGATGCTCACTGTTCATATTAATACGCGTAGCGGAAAGCAAAGAAGCCTGGGTGGCAGTTATTGCAGCAATGACTAATGCAAAGGATTTATCCCCAAATATATAAGCTGCAATGAAAGCTGTCCTCATCTGTGATGGTGATGTTTCGAAATCTAATGCAGAAAACATATATTCAGATATCAGATGATCTTGGATAAGTATGTGTGAGTATATCACCATGGACCAGACCTTTCTAATCTATGTGACAACATGGCTGTGAGAGAGATATATTTTCCAAAGAGAGAAATAGCGAGATGAAAGTAAAGAGTGAGACGAAGAGAAAAGACAGAAATGGGAAAAGAGACATAAAGAATGGGCAGACTGGCGAACAAGCAGCAGAACACAAGACGGATGACCAAGAGACATACAGAAGAGAGAAAGAGTGACCAATGGAGCAATACCAAGAAGAAGAACTGAGAAGCTCTTTGATAGGCAGGGCTCAGTGCAGAGTGCCAGTCTGGTTCTCAGAAATCCCTCTGGCACAGCACATGTCTGAAGCGACTGCGTACTGGCAGGATCTCTTTTCCACCTCTCTGTACCGCACAGACCAAACAGAGCGGTTCAGAGCACCACAAAGCCCTGTGAAGTATTACACACTCACTGGGGCTCTCCGTATGTGATGCGACTACAAGTGAAAAAGATTGATTTTCAGCTCACAAATCTTTGCACAATTGAATACAAAGAGCAAAAAACAAGCTCTCTAAGATATGGTTGGTGTTGCATAAATAAAAAAAAGAAGAAAAAAAAAGGTGACTGGCAAGTCACAGAAACAATGCTGCAATGTATTTGAAACACAGCAAGGCTAAATCTACCACTGCAGATCCACGACACAGAGTTTGAGCTGCTCCTGTCTGCCCATCGATTGAGGGTCCCATGGGCCAGATGGAGCATGTATGAGTCTTTCATTCCCTGTGCCATACAGACATTGAACACAACATGACTGCAGGGACAGGGAACACGTTTGTTTTATGAGATGTTCTCTCATTTATTATTTATATATATATAGTGTTAGGTACATTGTACGTACCTTCGGTGGGAAAAAAAGTAAATCCAATCAATTCAAAGAATACACTGGAAACCACAGATGTGCAGTTTCTCTACACCACAGTTACATAGTAAGAAACAGAACAATAGCAACTTGTTTTGTAACAACCACCATGTCTTTCTTTGAAATGTTGTTTTGTTGAAATCAATTATGCTTAGGTTAATTCACATCAACGCTGAAACTGGAACAAAGGCAAGTTCTCATGGTCTTAGCGAGGCTTTCCATGGTTTCTCACAGGTGCACATCAGCCAGTTTACATTATAATGCACCAATAAAAAAAGAAAAGGGAAAAGTAGGTACGTTGTTCATCAATGCTTGGAATTTACAGAATGGTTAAGAAAAACAAAACGTGATTGAAAAGCCCTCCGAGTGTCGTCGCATAGCAAAGAATATATGAAGACCAATGTGCTATGAATAATTTAGGGTTTCACATGCGAGGGTCTTTAAGTAACAAAGAAAACAATGCAGGGAATAGCGAGGAAACCTGTGATTTCCTAATGGCTGTGCAA
This sequence comes from Cyclopterus lumpus, assembly GCF_009769545.1. NCBI lineage: Eukaryota > Metazoa > Chordata > Actinopteri > Perciformes > Cyclopteridae > Cyclopterus > Cyclopterus lumpus. The sequence goes on from NC_046971.1 coordinate 17,246,894, forward strand.
GAAGACTGAGGAGGGAGGGAGAAGATGCGGCTCATTTTTATTTCTCCACTTCATACCTGAGAGGACCAATTATGCCACCTCCTCACAGGGAGCAAGCAACTAACTGCATTACTCTCACAAGACTCTTGTTGGGATTCAAAAGTGTGTTTATGCCAGTCCTTGGACAAATGTCTTCAGTTGGACCCTTGTGCACTTGCTCCTTCACCATCCACGAACACACTCGCCATGGCAACAAGAGGTCTGCCACCACACACCTGTCTGAAATAGTTTACGAGCTAATTGTGTGTTTCTACATACATGAAAAATGCATATGTTTTTCCTCATGCTGTGCTGTCAATTGAATCACCCATCGTGTTGCAACGTAAATGTTCTTTTCAGAAGCAGAAGAGAGGAAGAGCGCCGTGACGAATGAGTCAGTGATCGGCCTGTGAACCACATGTCTCTTTTCAGTAGCTACAGGAAGATGTTATTGACAACACAAGATCAGTGCACACGCTTGCACCATAGCACTTGCTAAGAAACACGGCTGTGTTAACTTGAAATGATCTCTATTGTTTAAAAAGGTAACGCTGCTTGCCCTGGGAACCATCCCAATGATCCTGGATCAGCACTCATGAGCCCCGAGAGGTTGATTGAATCTGCACCCTGATCTCACAATCGGCCGTCATTCGCAGTCTATTTCATATACCTTTACATCCAAATCCCTATTCCTTTTAACAAAGTGGCTGACACTGCTGAACAGAAATCAGCCCGAGCACATTCAGTTAAACTATTGCAGAACAAATCCCAGCCAAAAGAAAAAAAGGAGTGCAACTATTTTTGTCTCCCCGTCTGCATTATTCATGTAAGAAATTGCATGCCGGTCAATGAAACAACAGTAGAAAGGCTGCGTGAAGAAGAGAGGGAGAAAAATGGAAGACAAATAAAGGACGGCTGCTGTCGATAATAGGAGTGATTGAGTGATAGCAGTGGCTTCAATTCATTGGTTGAAAGATTAATGATGCAGAGGTGAGAATGGCAGGGAGACAATAAGAAGCAAAGGAGAAGAAGGAGGTAGCGGAGGGAGGGAGGGAGGGAGGGGGAAGAGATGGACGGATGGTGTGAAAACAGTTGAGGGAGAAACGGGAGAAGATGAACAATTATTAACCTGCATGGGTACTTAGAAAGTGCTGATTTTAATTGAATGATTATGTCCGTGTGTGCATACATGTGTCCTTGAGTATAGCAATAAACATTATATCTGAATATAGGTCTGTATGGATCGTGTGCATGCATCCTTGCGTTCCTACCAGCATGCAGCACATATTAAGGTGTGCAGTGGATGTACTGTACGTCACAGAGTGTGTCATCTATTGATTTAGGTCTGGGACGCGGTGGTAGGACTTCTGTTTTGTCCACATCGATATCTGTGAGGAGCAGTGAAATCCCTCTCTGGGTCAATAGCGGTCAGGAGAACTTTTCCTGTGCTGTCACATTTGGCTTCACGGCCTCGAAAAAAATCAAAGTTGAGATTTTATTGAAACACATTTTACACAAAGAGCAAACTGAATGCTGGATTTGATAAGTAACTCATGGTGTAAACTATTAAAGAGCAACAACAAGTTGATTAATACACATATTGTCACCAGATATGTGGTATTACTTCTTGGAGAAATAACAGTTCTGGCCTAATGCTTCACATGCAAAATAAACCTAAAAGGTGATTGAAAAAAAATAGCACTTCAGTTCAGCGGCCGCTGCATTATGGGTGCAATGAATCAGAATCATATGGAAATATTTGGCTGACTGATCGAGGGCAGGATTTTGCATTATGTTGGATGAGAGAGAGAAAGCAGGCAAAGCATAAACCCCTCTTGTTGGTGGCTTGTACTCTTTGCAGAGTAATTAAAACCGTTTGAGCAGTGATTCAGTACAAGAAATATCCTGTGGAAAGACAGCTAAAGGTGCCTTTAATCATTATAGATTACACTTTAAGTAGAGCTTGAACAAGATACGGGTCAGATGAGTGGAAAAGAAAAATAAATGGTTGGAAGGGGACGGAGAGTAAAGACAGAAAGCATCTGAGCTGGAATCCAGCCGTGTGCCATGCCAGCAGGTTTTACTGTCTGGGCAGCACAATGCATTACTCTGTACTTTCTATCACAGTAAGGGCTGGGTGAAAGAGAGGAATAAAGAAGAGAGGTCTGTCATCCGCGTTAGGTGTACCTTTTTCTGTCCAGGCTGATTATTACTGATTGGGTGTGACATGGGGCAGCTGGCAAACAGAACAGGCAAACAGTCCACTGCCAATCATCCCCGACCTGCCTGGTGCTGAATCTGACCTAATCAACACTGAGCCTGCAGCAGGGAAACCGAGATGGACACAAACAGGCTGCTCTCATGAGACGGTAACGGTGCATTAACTTGGCGAAAACCGAGATGGATGGATTCATTTTATTTGTTCCCTGACTGCCATCCACTTTTCTGAAACATAGAGTTTTATCAGTTCTGACCACGGTGTGCTCGAAGTACAGGCGCACAATAAAAAAGGCACCCGGCTGCTTATTTTGGCAGAACCGAGCACCGCCACAGGCTTTTTTTTTAAAAAGCCAAAGCTTTTTTTCAGAAAAGACCGTGTGAGACGCTTTTTTTGTCAGGAAAATGCTGAACAAAAAGGTTTCTCAGGAGGCGGGTGGTTTGCAACAACAATAAGAAGGAGGGAGAGAGGCAACAAAGTCCCAATCCAAAGATTGTTTTTTACCGTGAGTAAATAAAAAGGTGCTATATTGTGCCTGCAGTGAGCATTTAAACAATTTAAAACATAAGGAGGCAGCGTAGGATCAAATCCTGCAACTTCCACGAACATCTGGTAAGCGTTTGCTTATTTTGCATTCAGCATTTGATCAGATTCTAAACATACTAATTAGCTTAATAACCAGCTGGATCAGTGACACCTGCAGGCAATGGGTTTTAATACAGCAGGTTCTTTTCTGTCTTTCATTCTTATAGCTACTGCTTCTGTGAGTGTTGGAAGTTTCAAGTACATACTTTTATGTCGTTTCTGACGCATTTGAGCAAAAATGTGTCGATGCTGAAGGTTATTTTCTGTTGTCTGTGCTTTCGCTGTGTATCGTCACAATATGTCTGCGAGTGTTGAGAGCTTGCACATCAAACTGTGTGTTTAATCGCACACGCCACCCAAAAACCTCAGCACATCTGGCCGGAGCACATCAAAGCATGAATGCAAGACGCTAAAGTACTCCCTCCTCCCACTCTACACCCAACAGCTCCCTTGACCTAAAACCAGAGATGTAAAATGAGGTAACTCTCGGTCCATGCCACACTCGCATGCACACGGCTCTCCATCACGTATCTACTTCGTGAAAGGAAATGCAATTAAAAGGCTGAATTGAATTATGAATGAAAGAAGGGTCTATGTAAAGTGTAATAATGGGAGATACTAGCAAAATGTTCTGGGTTCTACTGGAAGTTACTTTTTTATAAACACACAACAAGAAATGTATAGGAATTCCCCAACCCACAGCACACACACACAGACACACTACATTCACACATCGATCTAAATAACACATTTCAAACTGCTTACACACAACTGTGACCAACTAAAATGCACAGCAACATTCCCAAGTTATTGTGTGTTGGTGTCTGTGTTCAGTACATACTGCACATGTAGATGCAAACAGTTACACTTCATTATAATAACAAAAACAGCTTGTTGGGATGAAAAATCGAATAGCAAGACACCCGAAGGTGGTCCCGTCTTCATTATGGTCAGTAAAGACAACAGCGATTACCTTCTATACCAACAATCTTCTTATCTTATCCCTGTTGAATAATAGCAACAATCTCATACAGGAGGTCGACAGGTTTATTTCCTGCTCTGAATATGTTGAGAACAAGGAGCAGTCATTGTAACAAAATAAGCCCCAACCGAGAGAAAATAATATGCACCGAGTTCATCAAAAATAATGAATGAATTCATTATTTGTTTAAATAAAGTAACTTAGCTAGTAACAGGAAAAACAAAAAGGCAGCATAAACTCTATGCACTATTTTTACGTGTCATCACGATGGCTCATTTAGACATCTGAGGAAACGGAGCCATTAGTTACACCTGCCAAGTCAAAATGTCTGCTGGGAGGAACGTCTATGGACAAACTGAGTGTCAGTAGAAAAGTGAGCAGCCGTTTCACCTGTTGTCAATTTACAATCAGTGCTCATGGTAACGTGTCTCCCCTGTAGTGAGCAACAAGCCAACAATACGTTTTCTGGGGTGAGAAAAGAAGACAGTCAGAGTCTGTGTTTGCTTTGTGTGTTCTGTAAAGGAAGTCGACCGCTGTAGCCAACACTGGATTGGGAGCTCTTTCCCATTAACCTGTTTCACAATCATAAACTACTTTGGTTATGTTGTGTTTAACTTTGTATCTTATTCCAAACAAAGGCAGCGTGGGTGTCCTGATGGCCTAGCAGCTTGAGTATCTGCATCAGGTTCATAACGTGCCCAAAAACATATAGATTTTTTTTTTTTTTAACAAGTGCAGTTTTGAAGAAGTTTGTGTTTTTTTTTTTTTTTTTTTATAAAACCTTGAGAAATAAGAATGTTACGAAATATAAGAAAAAAGATGCCACTCCACAAGCAGTTACATGTAGAACTTACAGCGAACATGACATATTATATATATATATTATATATTATATATATGTGTTTCAGTGATATGTAGGTGTCCTACCACCTGCCTGAGTTCTGCTCCTGGCAATTCTGCTGACCAGCACTCCCGAGCTCTCGGCTCTGCTTTAGAATTTTTTTTCCCTCCACCCTTCTTCCTCGGGCAGCTCTTTCCTCTGTTGCTTTCTACTGATAAATACTGTTTAGTTCAGTGTGATTGAACTTTTTCTTCAAGTCCAGAGAGAGCAAAATGAAAGCTTATTATAAAACCTGGCCCTCTCTGACGAGATGTATGAAGGACCACTGGTTACGTAAGCGCTTTAAGTGCTCTGTAAAATATTTGCCTAGCGCTCAATATAAAGTGTCCTTAAAGACCTGGTGCAGCCCAAAACTAACCAAGATTAATGGTGGCAGAGTAAGTAACTATCAATCATCCACCCTGGCTGAACACTGATACAAAAAATATTTTAGAGGCAAAAGGAAAACAAAGAGACTAAAATTAAAAGAAACTTTACATTTAGAAAGCAATAAAAAAAAAACACAAGACAATGAGCATAAAGGTTTTTCTGTGGGTGTTTAAATAGAGCTGAGCAGTTTGGGAGGCTGGCCAGTGGGAGACGGGGAGATGAGAGGAACCTGTGGCCACATCTGACTCCATTGTTAGCTGGCTTAAACAAACACAGGGATGTGTCAGCAAAGCTGGTGGCATCAGGGGGATGACTTTTACAGTTTCCTTTATTTTCTTTTTTTTTACCTTTTCATCCTTCCTCCACGCTTTCTATTTGCTTCCTTTTAAATGTTGCCATCACCCCTGGGCCCAGAGAACATGTCAGACTCAGTCTTTCATCTTAAAGAAAGCTTACCTCTGTAGTTCAGCATCCATGCATGGATTATGTGCATATACATATGCGTGTTTCAGATGACCGACATCTTTGACCTTTGTGAAGTTAGCTTTTTAAAAACACCTGCTTTTCTCCTGGAATCACTTCTTTTCTTGGCTCTGTAGGCCTGTCAGTGCAACTCAAACTGACAGACATGAGCAGCTTTGAGGAGGAGGCCTCTGGTTAATAAACTGTGTCAAAACGAATGTCTCTCCAGCTCTCTCCCCCACAGCACACTGCACACCTGTTTGGAGAACTCACATCCACCTGTTTTGGTTTTGATAAAAAAAAGAAATGCCTCTGACTCGCTTCCACTTCCCCCTTCACTCGCCTCTACGTTGCGTCTTTATCGGCAAACATTCTTCATACCCTATCACCAAGACAACAGGACAGACAAAAGAGTAATTAAAATGTCTCTGCTGCTTTGTGTTTAATGTCCCCGTTGGCCAACTATAACCTTGACGGCACTTCACAGCAAACCCCTGATTCGAGGTCACATTTATGCAGTTTTATTCATGGTATCATGCAGCTAACCCGACAGAAAAAACAACTCACGACTCTGATGAAGACACAGATGACGTGAAAACGTGAGTATTTTTAATAAAGTGTGTTTCTTTAAACATGTGTTTGGACCAAATCTCTGAAGGCTACCCCGATACAAGATTGCATTATCCTGTCTGTCCGAGAGTCTGAGAGCATTGGACAGGCCAGTTATTACTCATGGGAGGCTTAGAGCGCATTACGACTCTTTTTTTTTACTGGAGGTAAAGCTAAATTGTTTCATAACAGTCAAATTCATCATTGTGTTTTTTACGCTGGGTACAAAGTGTGGAAACACTTAAATTAAGACAAAATGTCTTCCACGTTTCCGATAAAGGGAGGACATGCTGCAACTTTTCTTATGGTTTATGCGGCACTGTATGTCTAATTATGATAGCTGCTGTCTATTAACTCAACTCCATCGGTGAGGTTTTACGGACAAAAAACGCGTATAATAAATTGAAGAAATGTGTCAGTGTTTGCTGATACAAATGGCATCTTTTATCTCCTGTGCACTATTCTGACATTCGGTTTGCTTTTTCTGCCTCCAACCTCTCCGACATCAGCTCCATTTAAACACCCACGCAACCGACTGACTACCAGTTCGGTGGCATGGGTATTCAATGGTGCCTGTGCATGTTGGTGCAGATGGATGGCGGCAAGAAAATAACAATGAATCTTCATCATAGTCTGTCACCGCCCAAACACACCCACAGTCCCAAGCTGCTCTTTTGTCTTCAGGCTACTGTTTTGTACATCTCAGACCTGATGCTCTCCTCTGCCTCTTTACCCATCCTCACTTGTGTTTTCTATCCATTCATCCATCCATCCACCCGTCTGTCCGATCTCTGGACACCAGGAAGGAGGCGCAATAGGGAATCCATAGCTCATTGCAGGACACCACATCCGTCTCTATTCACAGCACGCCCACATTGTTCTGGAGCCTCCATCAATAGGAACCAGGCGGCGTGGGTTGCAATATCATCTACCTGCAGGCGTCTTGTCAGATCAGAGATGACATATACCTCCACCTGTTACACCGTCTGCAGGAAACCCACACACTGTATGAGACCACTCACTTCTCCAATACTGGGCACAAAAGGTACAAAGCTAATGATCTACTTTGTTGGAGAACGCTATGTGAAGACGTTGGCCTTTTGGTGTGCTATATGGCTCATATTATTATATAGTCTGTGTGAGATTCATGTCCTGTCTTGTTTCAGTCTTCAGCATTCTAACAGATATTCCTAGAAAACTTATATACGGTAGAGCAATAAAATCAATGAACTTTTATTGCATGATTGTAGAAGGTGCTATGCTGGAGCAGGACAATGATTGGGTGTGACACAGTCGTTGCTCAGGGTCAACTCTTTCAATTTCACATCATCTCATCGTCTCTTCTTTTGTTGCTGCACCCATTACATCTACGTCCAATTTTCTCATCTCTCTCTCTCTCTCTCTCTGTCTCTCTCACTCTCTCGCTCTGAGCCTACATACAATTCTGGCGATAGTTTAACGGATCATTTAACATTTTTATACAGTACCTCTTTTATGGCTCTCGGTGTAAAACAAAATCTACTCAAAAACTTCTCCGGCTTTTCCACATGGAAAAGTACTCAGTCTTTTCAGTTTTTTTCATCCTACATTTCACACAACATTCATGTAAAATGATCCAATCAAACCAAACGTCCTTCATGCGCTTGTCTTGTGCAACCAGTGAGTCTCCAGTGAAGCTCGGGACACAAGGGCGAAGAATTTGGACCAGCGACTACTGAATTGTCCCAAGTAATAGTTTGGATAAAAGAGTGAAATATATCCACTGTTGTTGAGGAAGACACCATCTTTATATTTACAGTTTGGTTCACGACAATACAGGACAAATGGTTTGTCATATTGATTCAGTAAGTTTAGGCAATCAGACAAAGTGCTGTGTCTGGCAGACGGTCTGAAGAGGATACTACCATATCAGCAGAGCACAAAGCAATAACGGAACGTAAAGTAACATAAAAATGAAATATTCCTTATCCGAGAACATAACTTGAAGAAAACTGATGATTTTTCAAAAGGTAAATGAGTTGCTGTACGTGTGCCGAGTATGATAACAGGACTTTTATCCATCACTGCTGTAGCTTTTAATATTCGTAGATGTTCTTCAATAGCTGCTTGCCAATGTCCATTAAACCACTTCATCCGCAAATAACACCTCAATCAAGAACTTGTGTTTGGATTAATTACAGCAACATGAAATCCTCTTGACCCAGAGACAGACGTGCGGTAAACAAACAGCTCTAAGCACTTTTCACTGCTGCAGGTATATGTGGGACAGTGAGGTGAGAGAAATTACCAATATTGCAGAACGTCAATATGAGCCCTCGTCCTACTTTATTGACACACTGGCACTTATATTTTGCCAGATGGAGACTAAACCCATGAAATGGAGCAGGTGCACCGTGCAGGCAGAAATACAGATGAATTCTTCACTGCAACTTTTGCAAATGAAAGGAGAAAAAAAAAGAAAGAAAGAGCCGAGCAGATGTGAGATGATGGAGACATATCAAACCTTGCAGGCTGCGTCAGTGACTTTAGCATGGTTTTTAATACTTTTGGGAGAACTTTTTAACAGTTACCAATTCTCAGCCATCTGGCAAAGATTTGTAAATTCTCTTCTGTTTGCATTAAACTGGCTAGACACATTTTAGAGAGCGTTTCATCTCTTTGTCATCTCTCCTCATATCAACACAAACTGGTTTGTCAGTTTCAATATATTAAGCAGCTGCTTGCTGGTAGACTGTTGTGGTTGTTTTTGGGGGTTTGTTTTATCATTGGCCAGATGTTTAAAGAAGTCTCTGTGTGTGTGTGTGTGAGATGCTGGCTAATTAATGTTTGGTTCACGAGTTACTGAGGCCGGAATGATACGAAGTACAGAGAACAAGATCGCTTCTGAGTTTTTTTAGTGTTGATACCGATAGCAATACCTGAGCTTTGGGTCTCTGTCGATACCGAGTACCGATCCGATACCAAGGTTTAATAATATGCCTATTAAACCTTGGTGACTGGGATGTTCTTTTTGTGTGGAAGGCAACATCACTCTTGACTTTAACATTGCTTTCCTAACTTTTGTAAAACCAAAAAAATAAATACATAGACATAAATGTACAGATTTGTTATCTATTAAAATAATGGTATCCAATCCCAGATTGGCCCATTGTTAATGATACCCAATCCAGCTATTTGAGTATAGCTACATCTGTATATATTCAGATGAAACGATAATAATTTAGCACTTGACCATAGAAAATACTTCTCAAAGTGCAAAGTACAAAGAGACAACATTGATTCACTGGTTGCAATTAACACAGTGTTGCTCCTGTCCGGTGAGGCGCAAATTGAAAAAGCCAATAAAAATTGGTTTTCTCCCTCGAGCCGCCATCTCACAAGACTGACATGGCCACTCCAGATCCATCTGCGCCTCCCAGCCAACAGCATCGACTTGTGCGTCGATACATATTTGCTAACTTCTACTGGCATATGAGAGAAAAGTCAAAGCAGTGTGTTGTTTAATGTCAGAATAAATCCACGAGGACGCTTAAAGGAATTGGTATCCTGACAATAACAATAGAGCCAAACACAGTTTGCACTGTCCGCCACTGTAGCCAGAAGAATAATCTGCGTGGTCGGCCTGTTTAGGCCATTACCCCCTGGATGAGATACGTGAAGAATAATCACCTTCTTTTTCTTTATGTCAGCCGTTTCATAGTCACAATCGATGTTTAATCTAAAATCCCTTATTCTTTCTTTCCTTTAAGTGCTGTTATGACATGTAAGTTGTCATAGCAGCACATTGAGTGCAAGATCATATCGGACGTATGTGGCACGATTGGAAAAGCTGGTAAATGAGGTTTGTCTTATTTAATACCTCCTCAAAGTCTTTTAAAGGTCAAACTCAAACTGCGGTTTATACGGTAATCACAGCAGTGTAATCTGTACATATTAAAAGCAGCAGGTTATATTGATGGAACTATAATTATATCATTACACCTGCATCTTAATGGACCGATGTCAATACATTTTTTTTATTTCTTTTGTCGTGTCAATAAGATGAGGTGAGATGAGGAGGAGGAGTAGGATGTAGTGTAGGTTGTGGGTGCAGAGACACTAATGGAGCTGCTATGAGAGCTTAATGAGGAGGAATGAAGAGAAGATGATGAAAAGGAGATGAAATAATGGGTGAGCTCCTTTACATTATTCCTGATAATGTCTCTGCATGCCGAGTAATCCATCACGGTGAACTCAAAGCATATATTTGTAGTTTTGGCCATTTTAATTATAAGAGTAACTATTTTTATTTACTAAGTGCATGCAGCCTGATCTTCCCTTGTGTAAGATTTCACAGCAACTGTATTGCAATACTTATGCTGTATGTCCAAAACCTTCTGCTGAGCAGACACATATTGTGATTATGTTGCACGCTGCTTACTGTCAGACACCCACCGAGAATATCATATATATATATTCCTGCAAAACTCGGGTGCCCGTGTTTCTTTTATTGAAGAACGCAACTTATATTATATTTGTATACATTTATTTTGATTTATCTCAATTGATTACGTTTCTCCTATATAATTGTACTGTATACAAGTATTGATATAATATAGGAGTATTTATTTATGTAGATGACAACTGAGCAAACTCTATCCATTGATGAAGGCTGCGAGATGCGGCTGAAAGCTCCAGAAATAAACCCAGTAGGTGACCCTCAAATCACTATTTACAAAGTCAGGAATGAAACTTCAAGCTCAACATGTCTTCATGAGAGTTGAACATATTTATAAACAGTGTTACCAACACCCCCCCACCCCCCTATGAATGATGTGCATCAACAGTTGATAAATGTTTCATAACACACAGGAAAAAATGAATATCACTACATATATGTGTCAGTGTGTGATCAATCATGAATGATCTGTGTAAATAATCAGGTGTGTATATACTACTTATGAATGCTAAATAGCAGAGTTAAAGTTAAGTGTCACCATGTAAACCACATATGAACATTAGCCCATATCGTTCCGTTTCACTGGGGGTGAAGTGGAGGAGACAGAGGAGTGATGGCAAGCCAAATGAAAGAGTTGAAGGCAGGAGAAGAACAAGGTGGGTGACCATGGGTGACGAGGCAGGCAGAGATCCTGAGGAGATCAATCAACAGGCTCCGAGCGTCTGGCCTCAGCCAGGACAGCGTGGGGACAGTAGAGATCGATGGGGAGTTGGGCCCATGGGCTGGTTCACCACATGAGACAATATATTATAGACTGGAAACACACACCAGCGGAATGAGAGGAGTGGGATTGGAAGCAAAGAAGAGAGATCGAGAGAAGAAGATGACGGGAGAAAAGCAATGACAAATAGTGAAAGAGTAGCACACATAACAACGGAGCGACAACATACAACAAGTCAAACGTATGTGTGAGAACAATTTGAACAGATTGCTGAAGTGGGAGTGAAAGGTTCAGATGAATCAAAAACACTGTTGTAGCTCCATTTTTCTACACTTACACAAACGCTAACCTGTAAAACCGTCGTCAGCGTGTGTAGTTTGTTTTTCAGCAGCAGCACTTATTCCGTAAGGAACATCAACCGGGTAAATCCAACGCATCTCTCCACACAATGTTTAGTCTCTATAGGCAGATTTCCATTCATATGCAGAATTTACAGGCAGTGGGACAATATGTTGGTATCTGAAACCCTCCGTTGTCCGTTTGCAGTCTGTGCAGTATTGACCAATCACATTTGAGCAGGCGTTGGTTGAATGCAGGCAAACAGTCGGTGTGGAGAACAAAATAAGTGAAACGCATTGACTGAAATGAATCCAATTTTGCTTTTTAATGGTTTAAAATGAGCTTGTAAACTGGCTAGTTATGAAAGAACCCGGTCACGCACGTCATCTCTCAACTCCAACGCTACTCTCGCATCTCAAGTTGCTAATCGGACTATAAACAAAGAGCAGCGCACGAGAAGAAAGTCCTGGTCTCCACAGGAAACCCAACAATTGTTTGCCCCTTATCCATCGTCAGACCAATAGCTGATGGGTTCCGAGATTGTGCACTTGTTAATGTTTTCACACCACTCATAGATGAAAGAGTGCACTAAAAGAAAAAAGAAAAAGAGAGACACTTTAAAGCTGGCACCTATAAAAATCTCCCTAGAGAAAAGCTGGAAACTGAAGCCCATCCATCCATCCATCCATTATCACCCGCTTATCCGGGGTCGGGTCGCGGTGGCAGCAGGTTCAGCAGGCCGACCCAGGCTTCCCTCTCACCCGCAACACTTTCCAGCTCATTCTGGGGGATCCCGAGGCGTTCCAAGGCCAGCCGGGAGATATAATCCCTCCAGCATGTCCTCGGTCTTCTCCGGGGCCTCCTACCAGTTGGACGTGCCCGGAAAACCTCTAATGGGAGGCGTCCAGGAGGCATCCTGACTAGATGCCCGAACCACCTCAGCTGACTCCTTTCGACACGAAGGAGCAGCGACTCGACTCCAAGCTCCCCCCTGATGTCTGAGCTCCTTACCCTATCTCTAAGGCTGAGCCCGGCCACCCTACGGAGGAAGCTCATTTCGGCCGCTTGTATCCGAAACTGAAGCGAAACACAAAAAACTAGTCAACGACGTGGCCGACAGGAAACGATCCCACAAGAATGCAAATGAACATTCTCCTCCTCTTCCTTAGACCCAGAGAAACACAGCATGCCCACACCGAGAGTTTTGATTCCAATTTCATAACATACAGTATTACTCCATTATTCCATCCATGGTGCAAACCTGCCAAGCCGTATCTGCCTCTCGTCTAATAAATGCCTCTGCGGTGGGAGATTTGACAAGTAATATAAAGAGAGACTGAGAATGCTTTGCATCTATTGTTCAGTGAGGTTCTTATCCCGGCCTTGTTTCCATTGTTAACTGGAGTCTTTTTTCCCCCCTTTTTCTAAGTGGCAACAGGAGCAGCACCTGCTTGTTCAATGTGGTAGAAAAAGAGCCATCTTCTACCGACAACGCTGCAATGATGACAACCGCTGACGTTTCCTATGATACAGCCTTCTAAAAGCACTTCAAACATTAAACACTTCAACAAGTTTGTCTTGAAGGTGTTGATGCCGTCTCCCATCCGAGGCCTTTGACCATCAGCTCGTTACGTTCTCAAGGATCCCGTTTAACACAACAGATCCTGTCTGTGGGTCCGCGTTGTTACGACGTAAGCACAATTCTAATTTAATATCCGTTTTAGAATTAGCCTTCTGAAATGAGCATTGAGTCACAAAAAGAAAATTGAGTATGAATAGAGGGAACAATCTATTTCCTTATTGCAGAGGGATTATGCAATAATCAGACTGATGTGGCAAATACATTAACCCTCAACACCCACGACCTGGGATTTAAAAAATGTTTTTATGTAAAGGAATTTCCCAGTGACAAAAATTACAACCGTGACAAAATCTGAATACATTTCAAGGGAGCATTCATAAAGATTATATTTGTTCCCCAGTAATTCAAAATGTCTCACAATGTGTACATTTGATGCTTGCTTGAAAAAAACATTCAAACTGATTGGATAAATCGCCCAGCCCGATCGTCAACCCTGACCAAAGTTTGATTTGCAGATACAAGGCTTTTCTTTTCCGATAATCATTTCGACATGATGGACCGGCCCCTGACAAAATTTGAAGTGTCATTTTTCTTTGTGTGATGGTATTTGCAGCCCTTAATTAACTCATTGACTTCCAATTACTGTTTTCTGCGGTCCACTTTGACAACACTCCATCATATCAGTGGAATAGAAAAGACCCAACAGAGAGAGGTGGGTGGAGGTGAGAAAATAAAACAAACATAAGTCTAGTGTCATGTCTTTTGACCTACTGACCTTCCCTCAGCATGGCCCTAGTGTGAAACTGGCCATCAACAGCAAACAGCCAGCTGGCCACAGCTTAGCACTGACTGCAGCTGGAACAGAGCCAGCTGGTAGGAAGCAGAGCGAATAAGGAAAAAGCAGGAATCTTCACTAGTGTGCCGAAAAGGGTTGAGGGTGATCTCACTGTGTAATTATTTACCTCCTATATGTGGGGTGTATAAAACTACATGCTCTCATGAAATCAATTGTTTAGGTCCGCATGTGGAACCAGGTATCCTCCCGTTGTGTGCATGGACAGTGTGCTGCATGTTCACACAGAGCTGTTGTTCTTGAGCAACAGCCTTCCAGTCTGTTTGTTGGCATCTAGTCGTGGCCGGCAGAGTATGAAGACAGTGCAGAGCTCAGTGTTGGAGCCCCGCCTGGGAGTTTATTGCAGGGCGCACAGATTAGATCTCCTTCCTCTGTGAACCAACACCAGGCTGGTAAATGCCTGAGAGGTGATAGTGAGAATGACTGAAAGCACTGAAGCACCAAGAGGAAAAACAATTCTGGACTGAGCCGTCAACACCCCCAAGATTGAAAAATAACAAGAGAGGACTCACTGTGTGTAGGGTTTCAGCTGGTTATCAGAGCCTTGTGGCTAAACCAAGTAAAAATGATGTACATCCGAGGGATTAATGAACTATCAATGGAATATGTAATGCTGCATAAGTACTGTAAAATGTTTGAATATTAAGATGTAAACACCCAACCAATGCTAAAAAATAGCCATAGTGCTTTGATTTATGTTAATAGCTGTGGCCATCGTTTCCATCATATTTGATTACACTTTATTTACCAAAGACAAACTGGAAGAGAGCACAACCCCAATGTCAGAAGTAATCCGTTATGAAAACCGTGTGAGTGCATACGGCACAACCACGGCAGGCTGAAATCCGCCTCCACTCTTATGGGGATTTGGAACGGACACTTTGGTTTTTTGCTAATCTTAATGTTTGTTTAAAACCTTCAGGATCATCAGCTTGCGTCAAAGAGCACAATGTGATAATGACCCATAGGATTGGTCATGGACGGATTATCATGACCACGGGCCCACTGCACCCGCAAATATTCCACAGTGTGCCCTCACACACAGTTAGATTGCACAATAGCAGAAGGCAACCCAAAACCACACGTCATTAGGGCTATAACAGCGACGCAGCAATCAGTTATTTAACAATCATAAAGTCCAAAAGTCAAAATCTATTGGAAAAAACATTTCATCCAACAAAATAATCTGCCTCCGACCATTATAAAAAAATCAAAAAGGGAAACATGCAACGGGGCAGTCTGGCAGTAATAACAGCTTCACAAATTACATTCATACAACCATAGTAACCCATGTTTTAAGGTGATGACATCATAAAATATTAGTATTATGATAGTATTATTAAACTAATTATATTTTAGATTTTGGCATGTCAAATGACTGCCATTTTCGGCCTATTTATCTTTAGGAGTGAAAACACCGCCTAATTGAAATAAAACCGTGAAAGAATACATAAATGAACACCAAAGTAAGAACAGAGCTACGTATAGTCTGTGGTACCGAGCCATATACGACCACACAAACACGAGTGAAAAATCTCTTCTTACCGAACCACCGGCTCACTTCTGGACTTCTTTGAAGAAAAGTCACTGATGAGGTTGTAAGAGTCCAACTCCCGGACGAGATCCGATTCCATTACCACGAGTGACAGCATGTCGGGGCGTCTCTGCGTCATCCTTCTAGTTCATTTTTTATTCTAAATGTCTCCTTTGCAGTTGCTGACAGGAAGCGTCATTATGCCACCCTTCCCCCCATATGGGGGGACGTGGAATCAATATTACATCATTTTGATCAAATATCATAATGCTGCACATCAAATTAAACAACGGGATCTGGGCTACAGGAATAAGTCAGCCACTTCAAACACCAACTAAAATAATTATAAAAATATAATAACCATAATTCAGGAGTGTTTCCAGACCTAGCTGTCTGTGCTAAAACGTAGCTAATGTTGTTCGCTTCACATTGTCAAAGTCAAACATTGCAGAGAGAGCTATATTATTGAGAAGTTTAAACCTTTCAACTGCACCATTTCAAAGAGATAATCATCCTAAATGTTTTTTTGGGGGCGAAACTGAAACCTTTTCATTTTTGTTGTGTGCCATCTTCATTTACTCTTTAACCAGTAACATATAGAGTATATAGGGTAGCCTATGCAATTGTCGAGCAAATAGTCCTACAAATACATTTAATTTTAAAACAACATCACCTTCCACAGCTTTTTGTTGAAATAGAAGGTTGTACCAAAGCAGCTTTTTTTATTATTGCATTTATGCTTTGCCGACCCTCTCGGGCCTCACTCCTACATGTTGACAGCAAGGTTGACCTTTGACCTACGTCACTAGGCATACGACATTATGACATGTGGCATTTAATCGGCTAACTTACAAAACATTCAAACAATTTCATTATCATACAATATTTTCTAAATCACATTTACCAAAAATACTAATAATACATCTTAAGGCCCCCCTATTGACTCAGAGCCATCTATGGGACTGATGGCCCAAACTATGATAATAAGACCTGAATTAAATTAAATGTTATAAGCGCATGATGAAGGTTGCTCAGCATATTGCTTGTGGGGCTATTCACCTGCGTTCTTTCGGGGCCATGTTGCAGAGTAAGAGTTCTTGATTAAGGCTGTTTTTAGTAACACAGATGACAGCACACATGAGAAAAGTGGCAGAAAACAAGCGCAGTGAGAGGCTGCGAGCTCAGGCATCCCGGGGTAGGGCGCTCAGGCTGATGTACCAAATGCCTCATGGGAGATCCATTTCCACTTGGCAGGCTGCCGATCCAATCAGCAGAAGAGAACTCCCTCAACCAAATGTCAGAGAGGACGCAACGGAGTCACCGCCTGGATGCGTCACCCTGACTCGCTTATCGACAATCCTCTTTCAATCAGGGACAACACCGGAAATG
Organism: Cyclopterus lumpus; assembly: GCF_009769545.1. Classification (NCBI taxonomy): domain Eukaryota; kingdom Metazoa; phylum Chordata; class Actinopteri; order Perciformes; family Cyclopteridae; genus Cyclopterus; species Cyclopterus lumpus. The sequence continues at coordinate 17,263,894 of NC_046971.1, forward strand.
CTTACTAAACGTAATGTGTACCTGGAAACATGAGTCATGTGTCAATGATCTCCATGGTCTAATCTAGATGTCAAATTTAGCAATTACACAATGATGCTAATCCCTATGTTTGGGTCCATTTGACAGATTACATGAAGCCTAATACCAGGCTACTGAACACAGCGTTGTATCATCATGTGTACGGCGCAGTCGAGTGTGTTGAGTCTTGCTGATCAACCCTATGTTTATTTACTTGTTCCGTCCGTGCTCTCTGGTCCTCATCATTCTCAGGCAAGTCTCCCAGTGCCAGCACCAGCTCCCGTAAACTATCGGCAAGGCCAGAGCGATGTAAGGCGGCCATATTTACAGCCCTGAAAGCAATTGGAGGTTAACAATGGAGGCCTGGCTGCTGCGGTTTATGAGCTGCTGTAAAGTTGCCACTATGATTAAAATCTCTGTCAGGTGAAAGACAACGGTGCGGCCCTTCCTCTCAAGCGTCCTGTGAAATATCTCCACATACTCGTCCTCCTCTCCTCTTCGTGACCTCGTTTGCAGGCCAACACAGCACACTGAGAGTCCTTTGTCTGCCCTGTGTGTGTGTGTGGTGGGGGGGTCATTAAATATCAATGCATGATATTTATTTATTATTTATTAAAGGCATTTTTCATCTTCTGTTATAATGAACAAAAATGTCCCCTCAGTGTATGTATATTGTATGAAATGTGAATATATAGAATATCATCAAGAATATAATTATTGCATAAAGACATTGCAAGATTGTTAAAATATTTCAAGGCAATGTGGTCTAACACTACATGACATGCATATGATTTGTTCTTCCCCAATTTTTTTTAAAGGTGTGGCTTTCTGGATAACCATCGAGCATCTGTGACTGACACGCAAAATACCTTTCGACACGTGCATGCCTTCATTTATCATTCAATCAATATTAATAATTCAAAGTTTCATCAAATCTGCTCCTCTCTTCGGTCTCTTTTTGTCCTCCAGCCTTTTTGTCGACTGTGAAGCCTCAACCCTCCTCCTTTGCCTACATCATTCTTCCCTCTCATCGGGTACGAGAGATGAAGGGAAATTCATTGCAGGTTTCATCTTGAAAAGCAGGTGGCCAGAGAGATATTCCATGTCTTTTTGAGTCAGTTCCCGTAATCGCCAACCCTGACACACTCTGTCAACTATTTAAGCGGCAATTTAAAAGATTTGCAGGCAAGGAAAGAAAAGGTGCAGAGGCAAACATTTGCTGCTCATTCACAGCTTTTCATAGAGGCAGAGCAGAGTGCAATTTCTTCCTCTGCAGACGATCTGCTCATCTTCTCACCTCTCTTTACTTCTGATTTTCTCTTGTTTCCCTCACATCCTCCCTTAAGTCTGTACACTTAACGCTCTCCGGTTTCTCTACTTCCCACTAATGGGCTCAGATTAACAATCCCACTTCTGCCACCGCTTTCTCATCCCTCTGACAACAAACAACTGAGGCGCAGGACCCATTAACCAGCATCCACCTCTCTACCTTTACTCAAACCATGGATGCCACTTAGCTCCTTCCATCAATAGCAGTTTAAAAAAGGAAGCAGTGCGAGAAGCGGACAGATGACAAGTGAAAAGTGTGTAATTTAGAGACTGAATTTGTGGTGCAGGTCTCACAAAGGTCTTCACTAGATGTATTTAAGCAGTCGGTGGTGGTATGTGTGTGTGTGTGTGTGTGTGTGTGTGTGTGTGTGTGTGTGTGTGAGACAGTCCTAGTATCTCCCTTCTGTAAATCCCCAACGAGTGTTTGTGCTTTCCATTTGCAATAAGGCCATTGCACTTCCTTAGAGTGCACACAGCCTTATGGGCTTTTCCGTTTGTTTTCATCCATGCATTTTTGGTTTCATTGTCTGAACTTTCAGAAATGGCAGCTTTCGTGAGGTATTAGTACAGCTCAAAACAGCTTAACAGAGAAAAAAGAAGGGCCTATGTCCTACTGACCCATATTAAACACACTAAATCATCTCTCTCTCTCTGCGTGAGCATGGAGGTTGTGAGCTGAGAGCGTTGTTTCGTGAGTTAATGGTGGTTTCTGTCTGTTTTTCTTGGTACAAGTGGTAGACAGAGAGCAGTGTATGTGGTGCTGTCACGGGGGTGGTGTTGTGTGGTGTTACTGTATGCACGAGGGGGTTTGGTGGGTTCCTGTGTGCGTGTTGGAGCAGCCGGCCAGCGCGTGCTACACGCCGTGCTACGCGCCGTGCTACGCGCCGTGCTACGCGCCGTGCTACGCGCCGTGCTACGCGCCGTGCTACGCGCCGTGTTACGCGCCGTTCTACGCGCCGTGCTACGCGCCGTGCTACGCGCCGTGCTACACGGCGCTATGGACCCGAGCTGGCTGACCGCAGTCTGGCGGTGGGGCGGGTTGTGGGTCACGGCAGCGTGAAGTCCGCTGCCCGCATGAACGGTCGTGATTTTTCTCGACAGCATGGAGAAGGTGAGCACTGTGGCGGCGAAAGGGATCATCGTGAAGGACACGGTGGTGCCGGTTCTGCCGCTGGTAACACCGACGGTGAGAGTCACGGTGGACAACGTGCCTCCGTTTATTAGGGACGAGGTTCTGCTCAGAGAGCTGGTGAGACACCGGAAGGTGGTGTCGCAGGTGAGGAAGGTCTCCTCGAGGGTGAAGGTCTCCCCTGCTGAAACACGTGGTGTCTCACAGGAGGCAGCTCCTCATGGTCCTGAACAACAAGAGTGAGGAGCTCAACCTCGTGATCAAGACCAGAGTGGAGGACTTTGATGTGTTTGTGTATGTGTTTTTTGTGACCTCTGGAAACGGGAAATGTTGACGAGAGGGACATCAGGCCAGGGAGTGCCAGAAAAAGAGGTCAGCTGAGCGGGACAAGCAACTGCTGAGAGGCAGAACAAGAAGGAGGGGCAGGGAAGACAGGGGGAGACGGGTGGGGCCCAGCAGGGAGACAAGGGGGATCAGGAAGAGACAGGTGGGGTCCAGCAGGTAGATAAGGTCGACAAGGTAGGTCAGGGAGAGGTGGGTGTGGCTCAGCAGGGCGGTCGGGTGGGTGCTGGAGGGAAAGAAAATTGTGGGCAGGAAACGGATGTTGTGTTGACAGACAGTGAGGTTGACATGGAGGAGGGTGAGGAGGAGCTTCAGGCTCACCGTCTGAAGAGGAAGAGCAGGGAGGACGGGGAAAGCTCACAGGCGAAGAAAGGAGCTTCGGGCAAAGGGAACGGGAAGTCTAAGTCCAGTATGGAGGAGGACTCCGATTCTGAAAGTGGATCCTCTGAGGACAGGGATTGCCCAAGAGGGTACAGTCTGGGGAGAATAAAGTGGTTTCTCCATTCATAAGAAGAACCGGAAGGGAGTGACGATACTTTTCTAATATATAGAGAACCTCTCTAGCTCAGCGCCACATGGCCGGTAAAGGCAAGAAAGGCTTTACACCTCAGGAGGGGGCCAGATTCAAAAAGATAGTGCCGGAAATCAATGAAGAGCTAAAGGAGGATGGTGTATGTGAAGCACACGGGGCCGGAGATCCAGAGAAGCGACCCTGAGGAGACTGATGGAGGTAATCGGTACTGGACTGGGAGGCGTGTCACTTTGGCTTCTCTGCCGAGATGCTGCAGGAGAGTGAAGAAGGAGAGGAAGCTCCCGACTCCACAGAGACTTTTCCGGAGCGATACAACTGAATATGGTCTCAGGACCACTATTCAGGGACACAAATAGTGTTGAAGTGCTCAGAAAAGCCAGCGAGCCGACACTGTGAAGGCAAAAGGCTTTAGTTGTTGTCTTTGGTTTTATTTGTTGTTTTATTTGTTTGATGAGAATACAATGTGTCTGTTTGTTCGTATTGTTTTATGTAAAATAAAGTTTTTTTAAATCTCGTCCATCGACTGAAGGTGTCAGTTATGTTGCTTTGGTTTTTCTCGAGATGTTGGAGCTGAATGAGCAGCAAGAGAGATGTGGAACACGGCATGGAGGCACACACTCGGAGGTCCGGCATTGCTGGAACAAAGAGCTGGTAAATGGGCATGTAAATTATAGATGAAGAGTGATGCGGTTATAGAGCTGAACAGGAGAGTCTTAAGGGTGAGCTGTGTTGATACACACACACACACCTTTCAAATTATAGAACAAAGTGCTTGTTACTAATAAAGCCATGTTATAGAAAACCACAAATGGAGTCCGTCTTATACTCTCAAGATTGTAAATCACACTAAGCACCTCCTGCGGAGGGCCAACTCTATCTCCTATGTTGTAATTGTGGTCATCTAGAGCGTGTTTACCGTCCGAGTATGAACACAGCTCATCCAAGTGATCATTATTTGAAGCAAACCAAATCCATCACCCATCGCTTTAGGGAACAAATGACAAAGCGATGCCATTAAAATTCATACAGGGCATGCCATAAACTTTCTGACACATTTTAGAGACTTCGTCAGAATGCTTACAGTGCAGCCGAATATTTGAGCTTCAGTGCACGAGACTGACTCATCCCGAGAGCCGCTTTCCATTTGACTGTTACAGAAGAGGAGCCCTAATGCTATCGGGCAGGTTTAGAGTTTAGAGGAGGGCCGTTCAGAAAGAAACCCTGCCGGCTCCCCTTCATGACTCTTATCTCTTCAAGCACATTTCCTAAAGCCGTCACTTAAATCGATTTTGAAGACGACTGCATTTTATGGAATAAAATATATCGTCTTCTTCTCTCATATGCTCCCCTCGGCTAGTCAACAGAAATACAGCGATATCAACAATTTGGGTTTTAACTTGGGTCTTAAACTCCTGCAGCCGCAGCTTGTTGTGCGTGGCCGAGCACAAACTGCATGTTTTGTCTGATGCATTAGAGCGATGGTTCGCTGCGCATGCACGTCAGAAATCCGGGCGACCCATATGATGCGATACAGTCACATACCTGTATGTCTGACAGATACATACAGTAATGATCAAAATCAACTTTAAAAGCACTTCTTAATTATGTGGTATGTATTGGTAATAAAAACACTTAATTTCTTAGAATAAAATGTGCTAATGCTGGTTATTAACAGTCTAAATAATCTGAATTAAATCCACATACAGCAGCTCCTCAGGGACTTCCCTGTGCACGCCAGTGTAATGATCCAATCGAGCGAGCAGAGAGTCGCTTGTATTAATTAAAAAAAGAAAATACCAATAACTAAATCTGATACATCTCATTAATCTGTATCATCCCTTGCTCTACAATATTTTTGGACTCTTTCACATCAAATATTCCCCACAGCCACGCGGGCGGTGAACATTTAATTACTGTAGGTTGCCTTCACGACCTGATTCTTTGCCACCTCCAGGAGCTTCACAGATACCTGCGCCTCAGGCAAGATACCATTTCAAGGAAGACAGCCTGTCAACGTGAGTGGCAGGAGCTGGCCTAGAAAGCTGGTCGGCTGAGGTTGAGGAAGGAAGGACCAATAATACAACACAGGAATACAGTGTGCTATTTTATTGCGCATTGGTGATCAGAACTAAGATGCTTTCAAAAGTAATCTCTAGAAAATGCGGACTGTTGTGCTTTTTAGAGACGTTTTGTGGTTCATCAGCACGAGTGACGAGTGACTTTTGAATCCTTAATTACGAACCAGTTTGCCGTGTCTCGTTTGTGGATCCGACACCCTACATCTCCGTTCTCCATGTGCCTGCTCACCAAAACGTGGCTCTGCGCTACATAAGAGAAGGCAGCATTATGGATATTATTTAGATTGTGATATTAAAGACAACGTTAAACGGAACATGATGCTGCGATATCGTCGCCCAAAACACAGACGTAAAGGAATCTGCCGTTTTAAATATTTAAAATAAAAAAGGTTCACACTCATTCACAAATGTTTATTCATTAACTGAATTGCTTGCAGAAAGATTAAACGGTTGATTATTTCAAAGCTCCATCGGACTAGAGTACTGTGATGCAACTCCCCACATGCCCTCCTCCCCCCGCCGTCCCTGGCGATCGAATCGTCTATCAGCGATCTCTAGAAACCACGAATGTAATATGAATATGAATGTTAGATTGCATGATGCATTCACAATATATTTAGAGCTGTGGGCTCCCAGCAATGGAAACATGATTCAAATGCAGTGCGGTGGGTGGGGTCACACGGGCATACTGCACATGGGTTTTAATGAGTTGTCAAACAATAACATCTGATTACAGATGTTTCCCCACCTATGTTAGTTTGCATCGTCCCCATATCTGTTTTTGGAGAGAAGGGCCTGTCTTGGGGCCATTAATCAGGCTGACTGGGATTGTTGGAGCCCCAATGAGCTCCTCCCGACACACATGGGCAATAAATCTTATTGCTGCTTCGTCACAAGGATGTGGATGTGTGTGTGTGTGTGTGTGTGTGTGTGTTTAAGGTTGGGTCGCACCGTTAATATTCGTCCCAGAGTGGTGAGACAGAAAAGAAAGACAACAGAAAGAAGACTCACTGCAGCCTCGTCCTCCCTGCTGTCGCTGGTGTCCTCACTCTTGTGGTGGCCCGCTGAGGAGCGAGTGTCCCTCTTACGGCTGGCGTCCGTCCCCTCCGTCTGTCTCTCTCCATCTGGACCGAGGGGAAAACATGGACAGCACTAAGAAAGCCAGCAAGCACCATTACCATCTTCATCGTCCTCATTCTCATCTCCATTTTAATCACCATTGTTAACGGCGTTATTGTCATTCTCATCTCTATGGCATAATTGTAATTATGAATATCTTCATTGCCATCAGCATGGTCAACAATAATGTCAAGCTATCACTTATTTTTGTTCCCCTCTCTAATGTAATCAAACCCAGAGAAAAGTTTCCAGAGAAAAAGGAGATTAAGTGAAAAAAAATGTAATTGAAAAAAAACGAAATAGAGACGAGAAGAATAAAAACTGGTCCGGAGGGTAAATGTGAGGAGGGTATTTGGAGTTACAAGGGGCGAAGGCCCACTCGTGAGGTTTTCCTACGAGGGTTTCTACCTCTACGAGGAGTTCATATAAAAAGGAAATCCATACCCCATTCGCTCCAATCTCTTTTTATTTCTATTGCACGGCACTCACTCCCATATGGCTGACATGGCTCACGAATGCACAACATTGCAGCAGCTCAGATGGGCTGCCATAAAAGGTGGCGTCTGAGCCATTGACTCCCCCATAAAAGGCAAGAGGGAGGGGAGCGGGGAGGGAGGGGGGGGGGGCTTTGTGGTGTCCCAAATGCATTACAGTGAAAGTGGTTCATTACTGTCTGCTGAGCTGGGGTTGGCTGTAGTGTACGCACATGCATACTGCCACACGCACAAAAGGGCATGCGCACTTAACCACACACAGACACACACACACATGGATGGATTGTGATTAAAAGACAGAATGGGGAGAACGAGTGGCTATAAAGCATAATGAGAGCTAATGGTTTTCCAATATGTCCCCTTAACAATGAGTCTGAGTGGGCTGAATTAGATGGGGTGGTGGTGGTGGGTGTGTGGGTGTGTGGGTGTGTGTGTGGGTGTGTGTGTGTGTGTGTGTGTGTGTGTGTGTGGCAGTGATGGGCTGCAGGGAGATTGATGTGGTCAAGGACAAGAGGAAAGACAGATTAGGTGCATGCTCAAACATCATTCACCACAAAGTGATATATAGTAGAGACATGAAAAAACAATCAAAGTCAAAAACACAGAAATAAAAATGAAAAGGCAGCAACAATCAAAGTTTTCCGTATGTACAACTTGCCCTGCATCCCATGATGAAGTAAGTCTCTCGCAAACATAATCTATGATGGGGATTTGTTTTCCTCATTTGTATGGATATCATCTCAACCCATTACGTCTCCCTCTGTTCACTTTGCAATTTCACTGATTCCAAAGCAACTGTAATACAAATCTGCTTTGATCTAAAAGAAAAAAAGAAAAGAAAATCATCTCCTTCTCAACGGAGGAGAAAAAAGCGATGTTCACATCCCTCGAAACTGTATTCCCATCTTTCTCTCTGATTGTGTAAGGGTATGTCGGGTTGTATGTTTCCTGACCCGCACAGCACTGGAAATGTCCTCCTAACTCAAAAAGAACACAAAAAAACATCCCAAAAAACTAAATAAATAAAAGGAAGCGTTCCTTGTCAAACAAGTCCAATTGAGCCACAGGAACCGTGCTGAGCTCATCGTCAGTCCGAAGCCCGACTCGACATGAACAGCTAAGTATGTGCTCCGGGTCGATCAAAGCTCCCCACATCAAAGAGCAAACACCAAAGAGTTGCTGTGCTCAACTTCGTCTCACTTCAAGCCTCACCTTCCTGCCATTGTTGAGCCAAAAATAACAGGACACTTGAACTTCTTTTATGTTTTGATGTTACTATGTAACAATGAACCCATTTTGTAAATTTCAGTAGCTGCATATGTTTCTCAGTAAAAGAGTCTGAATGCTCTTCTATTTAAATAGAATGAATAACGCATTCAAAGACGATACTGTAACAGATTTTCTAAAAACACCCAAATGGAAAATAAATAGCAAATCCAATTATTTGTGCATTGCAATTCATCTTTTGCTTCATTTTGCCGTTTATTCTCGTTCTTCCCCTGAGCCAACACTGCATGAGTCAACTGGCAGCACATTTACCCTCAACCATTTATCTGAAATTATTATGAGCAGGCAATGCTCCGGGGAAGCCAGGTGAGCTTCCCCTTTGCTTCACCTCATTAATGCAAGTGATCCCCTAAAATATGAAATGATGCAGGAGTTTTTAACCTCAAAATAGAGACAAGAAACTGTGAAACCGATAGGAATGTAGTCTGTATTTATGTATGAGAAATATTCAAGCAGGCATTGGCTGGTCAAATCCATCTGATACCCTGAATGAATAGATAACGGAAAGAAATTGACAGATGACACAGAGCAGTCGACCAACATTCGGAGGCAAACTTCAACACGGAATTCACTTTCAAATTATTTCTAAGTCCCTTAAGTGTTGTCTTTTGAAGTGTGAGGAGAATAATGTTTGAGCGGACTTCTTTCCTGAGAAAATAAGACTTCTAAATTAGCACTAAGAGTGAAAATCTTTGCACCCTATAAGCATAAGTGGCCTTATCGAGTGAAATGTAACATGTAAATAACTTTCCGCTGCTATTGATATTTTTACAGTTACATTTAAATCATTAGTGCCCCATTTGCAGAGTCTGTATAAGCATACATGTTTGAAAACCAGAAAGAACAGTCACTGCTAATATATTCTTCTAATAAATTCTTCAACAATCCCAAAAGGGGAAGATAATGAGAACTTGCAGTGTGTCTGTGTGTGTGTGTGGGTGGGTTCCTTGGCAACTCCTTAACAGTCTTAAATATGTGTGTGACTCCAAGAGTGTGCGCCTAGATGCATCATGCTCACAAGCAGTTTGTCAGATAGTGCTGCAATTTGAATGCATCATAAATAATGTCCCCCGCTGGCAGGAAATAGAGTTTTGATAAACCAATCAAATGGTGCCGTGGTGTTGAATTAGCCCAACAAACCACAAGTCTTCACTGGGACTGATGCTCTCCTTGGTAAACAGCACTCATTGCTTTTTACTCACCAACACTAAATTAAAAAGGACTGAAAGAACAGGACTCACTGCGGGCCACACACACACACACACACACACACACACACACACACACACACACACACATTGCAGTGGCCAGTCAAATCTGAGTCCATGGCAGGTCCCAGTGCCCTGGACTGACTCCACGCGGCCTCTAATGAAGTAATGAAAAGCAGACTGGCAGGTTAATGGAAGCCAATCGACTACGAGCACTGGCACCCACGGGAGACCAGGCGGAATGCTAATCATTTAGGAGCCTCCATTCTTATATTCTGCCTAATCTGTTCATGTCCCCCAGCCCCCACCCCCCGCTACTAAAACTATAGCTCTATTTACTGTGCCGATAAGATGGAGGAGAGCAACTTCTATAACCTCCAGAGGACTGAGATAGAGACTGTTTTTTGGAGTGGTAAGTCTGTGACGGAGTATATACAAATCTCAATAAACAGGAGTCTTATCCAAGGTTGCTGTGGGTGTAATCTGTAGATAGAGAGAAGGATTGGAGGGAACTTTCTCCAGCTTCCTCTACTTTTGAGCAATGAGTAATGAATTCACCTTGTCTGGCTGCCCTTTGAAAACTAATGATATTCTAAACTCTACAGCTTTCAGCGAACCGCAGCGGTCGGAGCTCTCTCGTCTGCGCCGTACGACTTTATGCATACGATGTACGCAATATGTGGACGCATGCGGCTTGTATCTCCGCGTCTCGTTTTATCTCTGAACAAGACCGACAACAAGCACCGGGGGTTTCAGCGCGAGCCGGTGCTTCACTGTATGTGAAGTGATGGACAGAATGGTGATACAGCAGGATGCTGATCACACAAGCAAAGGAGTGAGCGCAGCACGGAGCCACAAAACGCCAACGAAGGGCAGCTGGATGGGAAAAGTGGAGAAGACTGAACATTTTAAAAATGGAGAAAATAAAACTGAGACGGTTCACTAGTAGAGTTCAGTCATAACAAATTAGATGATCAAAGTAATCTGTTTGGGAGCCCTCAGGATCTGTTCCTTGTAATAGCCCTCTGGTAAACAGAAGAAATAATAGTCAAATACAGCAGCTCACAGTGGTTACACAATGCCAACAGACATTATCACAATTCGTTTGACAGTGTTATCTCAAGAGTGGTTGATACACGCTCTCCTTTGAAAAGGCATTCGAGCCCACTTATTACACAACGATAATGAAGACACGACACGGCAGGAAAAACTAGAATTATCGCCCATGTGCTTGTACGCCTCCGCCAACCAGTCGAGTTGCAGTTGACATCCATGTCTGTCCACAACGTCATCCCTTCATCATTTTATTATATTAGACATGTGTGTTAAATTCTCTTTGTTACCATATCAATTATTGAGTTATGGCCAAAAATGTGTTTTTAGAGGTCGCAGTGACCTTGATTTTTGACAGTGACCTTGATTTTTGACAGTGACCTTGATTTTTGACCACAAAACTCGAATCCCGTCACTCTTTAGTCGAGGTGGACAATGTGAAGGAAATCCCTAAAGGTGTTTGAGATATATGTACGGACAAAACGTCTTCATGGTTACAGATACAGTAAAATATACAAGGTCACAAATGTATTTGTTTGTTTTTGATCAATATATCAATTAGGTTTTCAATAAATCATTGACGCTTGAGTTTCAAAAGGTTTACACTATTTCAAATGTATAGATGCTCAGAACAAATTCCCAGAGCCCAAAGTGATGTTTTAATCCACCCGATATCCCCAAACTTAAACATATTACATTTTATAAAAAATGTTTTTAAAAAAAGTACGAGATCGTCACATTTTAGCATCTTAAAAGAATTTAGGAATGATGATGAAAAAATTACTGGTGATTATTTTTCTGCCGATTGAGTAAACATAACATAACAAATACATTATTTTTGTTTGATATTTGACAGAAAAAAAACAAGCAACTAAACTAGTGGTCAAATATTTTAGAGGCGCTGGAAACGGCTTAATCTAATCTGTTTACTCATAAGCATCTTGAGCCTGCAACAGATGCATTTAGCAACGACTTCATACCCTATTAGTCAATTACACCACAAAGAGGTTTTATTGGATTGAATCCCAGACGAGTGGAGCCCAATGAGGTCTTTTTGAGATAAGAGGGTAGTTGTGTCATATATCCTTGCTGGAGGTAGCCATGTGAAAAATGATTACTGGTCAGTAACAATGCCTTAGTGGACTCTGGCATTCGAATAAAGCTCAACATTTGGTATCATGGGGCTTAATTTGTGAAACAAAATCCTCCAGCACAGCTACCACGAGCCTGTTCCTCTGACTCGACGCAGGGCCGATGGATGATGACGTTTACTTCAAATAAACACACCTCAGAACGGTTCTTTCTTTGAAGTACTTCTGTCTTTAACGTCCAGGCTTCCCAAGCATGTCCCACCAAGAATCACGATTCATGAGACCAGGTCAAATCTTATGCTCGACCATTACAGTTGCTGATCTGTTTTTCTGTTTTTCTTCTGCTGCTGCTTCAAGGCTCGATGACCTGAATCCACATCTGGAAAGCACTGTTTTACTGAGCTGATGCATACTTGTTATCTGCTGCTGACCTTCCGAGATGGTTCCTCCTGCTTAAGTGCAGCCCACTGCACATTTTCTCTGTCTTCATCACACTAAAATCCCAGGAGGCCAGCTGTGACGCTGGAACAACAACCGCTGGCGCTGCAGCAACCGTACTTCAACCAGAGCTGCTCAGTTTATGCGCCATGCCTGTTTTAATCTGCAGTTTAATGGCAAATTAACCTCTTGACCTTGCTGTGCTGATTAGCTGTTTAGAAGATGTTGGCTGTTTGCATCGCAAAGCAAGTTTATACCTCATTAAGTAGGTGATTGGAAATGACAGCTAGGAGCTGAAAATTCGGAGAAAAAAAACGTGGACACAGGAAAGAAGGTTTGGAAGGGTAAGCGGAGCAAAGGGTTACCGGAAGAGTGGACAAGTGCACAGCAACAGCATGCTCCGTGTGAATTATTGACGGGGTTGATCTCCTTCACTCAATGAGTACACTGCAACTCCAGCTCAGTGGCGTGGGCTGTACTCCTCTCGAGCGAGCACCAGCAACGTGAGAGAATGTTAAATGCACCCGATGCCTCCTCTCCCTCCATCGGGGAACAAGATTAAAACTGCGTAGGGCCCCGAAACAAGAGGCTTTCAGGAACACAAGAGTGGAAGAGAGACTGGGAGAGGGGGACAGGGTGCGAGGGTTTAGAATGCTGCAGGGTGCGGGGGTAGGAGATTAAACTGGAGGTCAAGGGGGGAGCCTGGAACACTGATGGGGACTGGAACAGGAAGCCAAGTGGGATGCACGGACGAGAGCCTGAGAGAGAAGTAAATAAGAGGGCGTAAACACGGGGCGAAAGTCTGCCATTTCCCGGCTGCTCGCATGTTCACTCATTCGAGCACTCATTACCTAGTCAGCCATTAACTGATTGACTTAGTCACTCGCCCCCCACAGCTCTGCAATCCATTTTCAATCCTACTTTATTTTTTTACAAGTGCAGAGCGTATACATTTTTACAAGGCTCATGGCTTTTTGCTCGGCAATGACATCATAAGACATGGTTGACACAAGGCAATGGAGGACTTGACACTGATGGGCCAGTATAGTTTCTTAAGGACACTTTTCGGCACAACATACGCCGGGTGGCGTGGCGGGGGACCGCGCGAGCGTAGCAGGCTTCACTGGGGCTGCGCGGGCCAAACGGAGCTGGCTAATTATAGCAAATAGACTGCACTGATCTGTGCCATTAGTCAGTCAGTAATGAAGCAGAGTGGAGGGCTGCTGTGGAACTGATGAATAGGCTCGGCTCTGAGTACTGCACTCCATGGCCTTTAGCTTGGCTCTGACAACACAGCCTTCTGCGAGAGTGCATTTAAACAAAAATGCATAACAAGGCTTTGGAGATGAGCTAAATGGAGACAAAGGGACTGTGACAGAGAGGGGCAAGGAGAGACAGAAGAGAGATAGTGAGAACAAAGCGCAGCAGGAAGAGAGAAAGAGTGCTTGTTGGCCCTTGGGGTGTGCGGGGCAGAGAGAAAGAGAGATTGCAGAGATGCTTAATGTGCTGTGATATGGGTCAGGGGCAAAGAGGTCCCACTCTCCTCCTCTCTTCCACCATCTCCTTCTAAGCTCTGGTAATGTTTTGAACTCCTCAGCAGCTCACTAAAGCCACCACTTAGGGAAATTCACAGAACAAAAAACACTAAATGCTTTGGATGGAGACAAACACAAAATCAGAGCTCAAAGGCCCGATGCACTCAAAGATTAACAGACAGCTCGAGAGAAAATGGAATTACCTTATTGCTGTGTTAGGCTACGGACACGGACACACACATACACACACAAACACACACACACACGGTCACACCTGCAAAAAGACACGCACACACACCGAAGGGTGTATTGTTCTCAACCAAATCTCATAAACAAAAAAAAGTGTGAGGAGTGCTGCTTTTAGAATTAAAGGGCAGTGTGCTTATGTTCATAACATCTACAGTTGTATGTGTACATATAATAAATGAGCCTCTCTGGCCTTTCCTTCATGCATATCTAGCCCTATTTACCAGAGTGTGGTGATGTGAAGAGTGCCATTAGGAAGTCAATAGATTACATCCACACTCAAAAAGGCTGTGAAAGCCAGGAAGTGCCTCCTGCTTATCTCGAAAACCATCTGGGCTCTGATGAGGTTCATATCCCACTTGCTCTCTACTTGAAACTTAAAACACACTTTATCTGCTCATGAGGTTTTTCACACTCAACTCTCCAGTGGCAGCTGAGCAGGGCCTCGGAGGTGAACGCCTTGAGCTGTGTTAGTCAAATATATGGCGAGCAATGTGCAATGTGCAGTGTTTCTAAAGGAAATCACCAGATGTATTGTGTTGTGCAGCATTGCTCGACTTCTCTGATAGCACATACTGGGTACATCATTGAAAAATATTGATTTCTATTCTAAAAAAAAAGTATAAAAAGTTGATATAACTGTCAATCTCCTGTCTACTTGGCCATAGGCTGTGGAACAAAACAGTCTGATCGCTCTGCAACCTGCCAGCCCACTGGCCCTGCTCCCCTCTAAATGGTCTGCCTCTCCCCATCTCCTCCTGCTGCTTAGTGCCCGAGGCCTCGGTGAACTCCACAGGCCGTCTAGAGGCCTGCACAGTCTGCTTTGGCCCTAAGCTAAGTTGCCATGGAGACAAGAATGCAAAAGAGAAACATTTCAATCATGGTCAGCGGCACAAGATGTCACAAAAAGAGGCAGACAAGAGGAAGATAGAGCAGCCGCTCTCAGCTATAGACAAACAACTGCGGTCAAGGTTGATGGACTTTACTGCTGTGTGTGGTTTAGCAACAAAAGCAAGATGCCTTGAATGAGCATCAGTGCATATTCATGAAGGCCAAACATGTCTCCAGAGTGTTAATTATGCCCCTATGAGAAAGTGTACAGAGATATACATATTGGAGGCACACTCGCATCACTAAGCAATCCCCACAGTGGCCAGTGACACCCAGAGGCAGCTCCTCCAATCAGAGTGGAGGAGATAAGGAGGCTACCCTGAGCTGCTGCAGAGCCACAACTGTCACAGCTGATGTGTCACTGGGGAAGGAATTAGAGGGAGCGTGCATGGGTTGCACACTTCCTGAGCTCCATCCTTCATTAGCATACATTAGTAAACAAAGAAACAAAAGGGCCTTGGTGCTCGCAATGTTAGCAAGAGTCGGGAGCCGAACAGAGCATCTAACCGAGGTGAGAGTGCTGGAGGAGACCTTTCTACAATGATGTATCCATCTCCTGCGATCCTGACGGCTGAGCCGCCGCGTAGAGAGAGAGAGAGAGAGAGAGAGAGAGAGAGAGAGAGAGAGAGAGAGAGAGAGAGAGAGGAGCCTGCACCAAGCCTGCATCCAGAGAAACTCACACGAGATACACTCCAGAGTCGAGGCCCAGTCGTGGAGTCTCGTGGCAGCAAGCTCCCTGAGCCAGAAATAAAATAGAAATGACAGAGCAAAGCAACTCATCTTGCGCGAGCAACAAGAAGAGGAGGCACAGCGGTGTCAGGAAGAGAGAAAAAAAAAGAGAGAGAGAGAGAGAGGAGGCGGCGGCAAGTGGAGAGTTTAGTTACGCCTCACCAAAAGACGGAGACAAATTGTATTTCAGAAAACGCAAAACACTTGAGACAAGACTGACCCCTAAATAACCTTACTCGGTGTACCGTCTCTCTCCCTTCTCGTCTCCCTCACAAGCACCCTCCTCCATTTCCCTTTCTTCTCTCACCATCTCAATCTCTGCTGTCTCACTTGCTCTTCCTACACATCTTTAATCTTTTCTTCCTTTTCTCTCTCTCTCTCCCCTTCTCTCCCTCTACATCTCGATCACTCTCTGAATCCATCTGATGCGGCGGCAGCGATTAATACACAAATATTGTTTCAGCCCCGGCGTGGTTCACTATCCTCTCCCGAGTATCTCATCGCGATCGTCCCGAGGAGTCATTACTTTCCTGATAATATCGCCCGTGTGCTGAGAGAAAGAGGAGGACGTCGATGTGTGTGTGTGTGTGGGGGGGCAAGCCGTGGTAGGGGTGGTGAAGGGCTACAGCATGAGAATACAAGATACAAGCAGACAGAGGGAGGGAAAGGAGCACAGAGGAAGGGAGCACGGGAAACTAAGAAGAAAAGGAAGAAGAGGTTATGTGTTCCACACAAGCGGGGAGGGAGAGGAAGGGAGGTGTGCGAGGAGGAGGAGGACAGACACAATAATAGCTTTGTCTTATCACTGTATATGGATTCCCTTCTCGCCGGGGAGTCGTTGCCCTGGCTGGGGCCAAGCCTGATGACAAACCACCTCAACCCTGCACTGGGGCTCCGGCTATTTATGATCACGCAACTCTTATACGAGCCGGCCGTGGAGCCAGCTGGGCCTCGATTCGTCTTGGGTTGGCGTCGTCACTCCCGGGACCCGCTGACAATCTCAAATGGGGCCACTCTGTCACTGCCATGTCGCCCGTCCTCTGCCCTCCACTCCGTTACTTCAGCACATCATCTGCTGGTTACTGGTGATAAGGACATTGTCTCACCTCTCTACACGGCGGACGTGTGACAGCAGCCCCGCACCATTCAGTGTGAAGCGATAGTAGCAGTTCAATGGATGAATTCCCTTACAGGGTTCTTCACCACAGGATGTTTCAAAGTGCTTTGATGAAATAATAACGCACAACAACCTCATTACGCAAGAAAGTACCTTCATGAAACGGAGGAGGGGAACCGCCTCGTCAGCGTTTCTCTGAACAGTCCAATTACAGCAAGATGCTAATTCAATAGTGCGGCTATGGTGGAGAGTGTGAGACAAAACACCAGTATGTGCTACTATTCAGTTAATTAAAATAAAATTACATAACATGGTGGGTTGGCGGCTGCAATTTTGCAGCCGCCAACCCACCATCGGTTTACTCGCTTATCCACCTACAAAGATCCTCATGGCCTGCTGACCCTGAATCAGTCATGAAAAACACAGAGCTCCAACAAGAAGAACGCGAGACTCGATCGAGCAATTAATTCATGCAAGCTGCTACAATTGTTTGCGTTTTGTTTCTTGTGCCTGTTTTTCCGTTTACATATTCCTGCTCGCCGTAAATTATTCATGGCTGTTTTCTTTTGGTATCCTCCAGCGACAGCGGAGGCCGGTCACAACATGAAGGCAACAGCATCTCTAAAGGTGGTTTGGAAATGAAAAAGGAAGGTGAGAGAGAGTTCAGGGATGAGACACATTAATCGGAAGAAAGGAGGGTCCAGCTCAGCCTTGGAAAAAAAACTAAAAACTCAGCAAACAGAGAGGACAAATTCTGCACACTTGTCATGTGAGCCTAAATAGGTGGACTGGGGCCAGACCCAGAGCAAGACTTAAAACCGATCATTGAGAATTCTAACATTTTATGGGAGCGCTTATATTTTAACCGCCGCAGATTTTCTAGCCTTTACGTCACACGTTCAGCGGTCCAGGAAACACACCGACCAATAAGATGCAAAGTATCGCCCTCGACTGGAGTGAGATAAACACACATGTGAGAGACAAGGGGATAGAGAGAGTCAGAGAAGTTATTTCACATGGCGTTCTCCAGATAGAGAAAAGTGGACCAGAGCCTTTAACCAAGAACAGACAGACTCTTGTTTGTTCATTCTTCCCAAAGGCAGTTCTCCTAAAACCAGTGTCTCATATGTTCAGAGGCTGTGGGGATTTTTAAAAGCGGCGAAGCGAAGCGCCACCACGAGACAAAGCACACATCTTTTGAGCACTTGCATCCGAAATGAAGTCACAGAAAATAAACGATCTAAAAGTCCAATATAATACAGTAATTCACTGTCCAACAGTGATGTCAACAGAGAGGAGATTAGAGCTGAAACATGTGGTTTTAATAACCACCGACAAAGTCCCTGCACACAAATGTATCTTTTTAGAAGATAAGAAGAATATAATATGTTGGCGTTTTCCCACCTGAATGAACTGATTTTAAAGTCAATTCAGTTTAGTTCATTTTTCTGAAAATTAAATACTTTATTTTAAGATGCACATTTGTGCCGTTACATCTTTAAATTTCTTATCCAGTCCTTATTTTACTTGAAATGAGAGAATATTTATGTATTATTAGAGTATGTATTATTTATAATTCATCCAATTTAATTTAAAATCTGACAATCAATTTAACTTTCCATATTTAAAATTACAGTCAGTTGTTGACTCCATAGAGACTTTAATACAACTGCTAAACTGTATTAATATATAGGACTGAATCATATCGCAAGTTAAACATTATTGTGATGTTCCGGACCTTTCCATGAGGAAATACTCTCCAGCTGCACATCGTTGAATGTTAATTTAATTAAACCCCCCCCCGCCCCCCCCCACCCCGCGACTCATTTCCCGATTGTGTGCCTCCTCAATTCCTCGCTCCTCACTCATCTGACCCAGAAAGCATCTTGAAGGACATCCCAATTCCTAAAATGCATCTCGAGGAGCGAGAATCAAGGATGCTTGTCGGTGGAGCTTGAAGCGAGGTAACACGAGTGTATCCTTTGCATATAGATAGACAGCACTGTGTGTATATACTATCACTATCATATACTGCAATAATAATAATAATATCTCAACTACACCATGTTGTGAAGTTATCATGAAAACCGTTCTGCTCATCTAACGTATAACAATATATGGCACGACCGCTGATGCAGTCGTGCCATAGTAATTTAATTGACATTGCTTTAAAATCACGGCTCAGAGATTTGTTAAACGCCCGTTGCCGCCTCCTCTCTTCGCATCTCTACCACGAGAAATCGAGGTGGCACAAAATCGGGAAATGAGGGAGAGCCTGGGTGTGTCTTTGTATGTGAGCAATCTGTGGACAGCGTCAGATCATTAATGATAACACTGGCTTTGCACCAATAGACGATTTACAATAAACACACTGATTGTTTTGGAAAATCTTAACTCAAAGTCCACTTACTAGCTTTTCTGCAGCTTTACATTTGCATCGCATAGTCGATATCAGCAGAATTTAGCTGGTGAGCAAAAGATCTGTGTATTCATTTGTGATGCAGAATATGCAAATGCATATTATTTTTTTTTAACTCTTTCCTGCATACGCCCAAAACCCTATGATACATCAAATGCACCGATCAGTTTCCTGATATAAAACAAAAATAACCCAAAAACCTGTGTATTTATGAACATCAAAGACTGTCGAGTCAAAAAAAGATAGAAGGAAATAAATCAAACTAACGCAGCAAGTTGCATGTGAATAATTGGAAAAGCTGTCTGACAGTGAAGGGGCTCGTCAGGGGAGATGGTGTTACTAGGGGTGAGTCGTGGGTGTAACAAAATCATTTTAATGTGCTTAATTGAACAGAAGTCCAGCTTGCTGAGTGTTTGCGCACAGACGGCCTGAATCGATGCGTTTTCACACTGATTTGCAGAGCCAGATCACAATGACCAAGCATGGTGTCAGAATATCTCAGGCTCCCTGGTCTCGCTGCTTGGCAACGTCCTTAACAAGAAACAACCACACAAGAATAAATTGGCTAGATGCTAACTTACACGAGGCAGAAATGCTAAAATGTCAAATTCGGGGGCTTTTCAGAACAAAAAGAAAAGAAAATAATTATGCAATTTTCTTGGGTTTGGATTGTTTTCAAACTTCACTAAATCCGATTCATGTTAATTATTTGTGCTCGCTATTGAAAATGACACTGACCTATTCACTTACACTACACTAGCCGTTACACAGATCTGAGGGGCATACAAAGCATGTATCCACAATGCAAATTAATTTAGAGAACATAGATAATAAAGCCAGAACACACACACACACACACACAAAGCAGCAACTTTAACTGCCTGCTAATCATCTTCATCATCATTATCAGCATCCCTTGATTGGTCTGAAATGGTAATATGAAACAACATTTTATTTATTTAACACAATAATACTGACCAAAGATAAACGACCTCTTGCACTATCAACCTCCAGACTCTTTCTGACTTTGTTTTTCTTAAAGAATGACAAGATTTTACTCTGCAGCTTGACCTGGAGATATCAAATGTAATAGTGCCATAATATCATTTGGTCACCAAAACCTGGGTGGCCTTGGCTCATGGGTAGAATGTCTTTATGTAATATGATGCATGGAATTAAGTTTAAACTCACGTGAACATTTATTTGGTATATGGCTACATCAAGTGTTGTGTTGTTTCAGGAGACTGACGTAAGATGACTATGAAGGCAGGGCCCTCAAGAAACTAATTTTTAATGCAGTATTTATGTTTCCATAGAGTCTATTTCTACACTAGTATAAATGGGGAAAAGCCTAAATGTACTAAATGTTCTCAAACTTCTAAAAGTGGATTTTGGAGAGCTCCAGGTGTCTAAAGTCGGTTAAGAGTAGTTTTGGAACGCTTGGAATGAATGTACAAATCATCATTGTTCGTTATGAACATTAGCATACTATTTGAATATGCTGCTTTCTTTCAAGCAGTAACCTCGACCTTGTACCTTCTGAAAGAAGACTTTCCTTCATGCTCCAGTGAGGCGATTTTATTCCACCTCATGTACTTTCCTACTACAGTATTTTAAGCCTATGGAATACATTTCTTATTCACAGATCTTGTGTTAATTGCCACATGAGATATTTAAGATCACACACAAAAGGTTTGATACAAATATATCTGTAAAGTGTACCGATTGTGTGTACATACACAAGGCGCACATGACCTCATGCAGGCCAGCTCGGGCCCCTATGTAAAGCACATGCACATGATATTATCACAGCCTCCTTATATTGCCTTACTTCTGAGGAGGAGAGGAGGTGCAGTGTATTCATCTGTGACTGATACCAATGTGTTATGTTATGACCCATATCTGAACTCTCGTCATCATGCTGCCATTCATGACCCACTGAGCAAAGTCATTGCGCATCAGATAGGTAGCGTTGTAAACACGGACATCACTCTCGTTTTCTCCTTCTGGTGAACCTAAGGCAACATTAACGGGCAGGCTGCGATGCACCAAACGCCTCTGTCCTCGTGGTACACCAGCGTCCGTGGACTCTTGCAGTCGTCTCTCTAGGCAACCAGTCATTCGCCCTGTAGGAGGGTTTAATGTTGAAAGCCGCCTCCTTGGGCAACCACGTTGACCGAAGCATGCGCTAGACGTTAGCATATTTAAATCTGTTACTCGTAGCAACACTCCATATACCATATACTAGCGTGCTGTTGGTGTACACGCCTACTGTAGAGCCAGCACAAGACCTCCCCTGAGTCGTGAGCTTGTATTAACCTTACAGAATCTCTCCATCCTCTATCTTTGGATCGCTGTAGTGTTCTCTCTACCTCTCTCTCTCTCTCCGTTTCTGGCGGCACCACTTTTTGAAACTCCTACTTCCCTTGAGCTGTTCACCGTACTGTTTCGACCGTCAATCAATCAGATCAAGTTGTGAGACTAAATTTTGCCAGGAATTTTGTTCATACTGCGATCCTGAGAACTGATGTAGACTGAACATATGATGGATATGATGACCTCTCAGATCATAGTATGAATATAAGGATTTTCTTTTCACAAAATGACATTGTTGAAAAATGTTCTCACAATATTAGTTCTCGGGGTGATATAAAACAAATTGTGAATACCTTGAACTTTGTCGCATTTTATTCATTCTAATTGCAGCTTCTACCGATCAGTGGCTTTAAGTCATCGTGTAACATCGTCCTCAACACTAGTTATCATTCCCCGATTCCACACACTTTAATAGGCGTTAGAGCTCCCCGCTATCCACTTATCCACCGCTTTCCCTTGATTACAAGCAGGCTGCTGAAGAGTGATCAGTGCATGCAAAAAAAAGGAACGTGAAAGAAGTCTGTTCAGTGGTGAGAGTGTCGTAGGAAGATAGCGCTAAAGACAAAAGCCCATTCTGCCGAGTGCGGGCTTAGTGAACGTGCGCTCTCGGAAACCAGTTCTGCAAAGAAAGAAGACAGACAATTGACATGCCAGGCAACACAGCAGTGTGGGAAGCATCAGGGTGCATACAGACAGAGCTGCTGCTGTTGTTGCTCAACTCATGAAAAAAATGCATGAGGAACAGGGGAGCACAGGGGGGCACGGGGCCCCTGTGTGGAGAAGAATGACGGGGACAGAAAGGGATGTTACACACACACACGCGCGCGCGTGCATAGTATGCAGCGGCACTCTGCAAGCACACAGGACACGTCTATATCCAAAATAATATGTGAACATTTAAAATTGACAAACGGGCACTGACGAGAAAGGAGCCGTAAGACCGAGAGACAGACGGTGGGAGGCATGAACTGAGATGAATGGTACCGGACAGAAGAATTAGGAAGAGGCTGAAGGAGCGAGACAAGAAGACAGAAGTGAGGACAGTGGCAAAAGTAACGAGATGAGAAAGAGGGTGACCTTAATCAGCCCCTCACCAGAACGTACGCACACACGCATTCACTCTCTCTCACACACACACACACACACACACACACACACACACACACACACACACACACACGCGCGCACACAAAAATACATACAAACCTGGCAGGTGTGTATTTGGACAGCACTCCTCTCTGTTTCATTACAAGCCCATTTCCCCCACCTAATACCAAGACAGGAGCCGGTGATAAGGAATGTACACACTCTCCTCTGTACACAACATCTCATTTGAGCAGAGGAAATTGGAAAGAAGAGGAGAAAGGAGGAGAGCATGGAAAGGTGAGAAGGATAGCAGATGGGGGGGGTGGGGGTGGGGGGGGGGAGACTGGATGGAAGAGAGGAGGACAGTAACTGCGAATGAATGTTTGCCCGAGCAGAGATAAGCCCGGTCCAACTCGCACAAAGGCAAAGGTGAGGGTTTGAGATGGGGGGGGGGGGGGGGACGAGTGGACGAAGGAGGGATGAAGAGAGGTGTAGATGAGGAGAAAGGGAGAGGAAGAGCAAGTAGGGTGGTAGACAGAGGTAAAAAAAATGAATTTAAAAAAAGGGACCTGCTGAGGAATGCAAAAGAGCAGCAGAGGTAATTTCCCTCTACTTCTTTTTGATATTTCTCAGCAGCACGATAAAAAAATAACCCAGGAGGGACTTCATTGCAAAAAGAGAGAGGGTTTGATGTAGAAGGCAATCACGTCGGGTGACGTAGATGGAAAGTGATGCAACACCCACATCAGAAAAACTACTTATGGCTGAACCGAGGGTCAAAGGAAACAAAAACAAGCAGTAATGACGCACATGGAGCAACAAAGATGCACATAATGCTCATTGCTCAGGACAACAGGCCAGCAGCGCTCACACTTCTGCATGTATTGAGGGCCACAAGAAAACATTGGAGATGGGGGTGACAATATTACTCATAACACGATACCAAATGACTGTGGGCTGTATCAGGGGACATGAGTAACACCAAAAGCCAGCGAGGAGCAGAGCAAAGTCTGTGGAAGAGATCACAGAAAGGGGGAGAAGGGGTACAAATCTTACTCACCACAGCATCTCTAGCCATAAGGAAAGGCCCAATTTGTATTCATCCGTGCAAACGGGGGCAAACAACCGAGAAGGATAGCTAACACACATGCATACACTGCACAGTCCTCGCTCTGGGCATGCAAACACACATCAATGATACAGCGGGAACGATGAAAACAAGCATAAACACGACAGACAACAAAAGACCGTTAAATATCCGAGTCAGATGTGCGTGTCGCTTTGGACAATGGTGTCTTCAAAATGAACAAATGTAAATTAAGATGTGCCTAATGTAATTTATCTGCCGATACGTTTCTCTCAATGCATCGACTACTGTTCCTTGTGATTGGCTGGTTAAGGTTGCAAGCTTAATCCTCTGTCTGCAAATACCCAAACTGTAAAAAAAAATGTATTGTGAGCCACATTTTCTTGTGAAATTTACGCTGCGGATGAATGGATTCCCGCTGTAAATCTAGGATCCATGTCTACGAACAAATCCCGTTTCCATCTTTGGCGGCCTCCAACCCATCTGTTCCCGCTCTGTGAAGCATCCATCACGCCTAATGGTGGACTGATACTGTCAAATGCTTACCACTCTGGATGAATGGAGCACCGACTCTCCACCCCCTGACCATGCTAGCGCTTGACACCATAAACCAGGTCAACTTGTCAGAAGACAGAGAGGGCTGCTGATCATGCTTACAGAGACACGTGCGGACAAAGTGACTCACACACACGCACACGCGGATGTACGGTGCACCTGTGCATTCATTTATAACCCACGGCATGTCAGAGATGGATAGGAGGCATGGGTAATTGCTAAATCTAAAATGAAAACGTCAAGGGAAAGCGATTTCTCCCGGTCATTATCATGTTCATGCACGACTGACCCTCTGGTGAAACTCCCACCCTACTACATTTCCCCCAGTGTAAAAACAATAGAGGGGGAAAAGATAACATCTTACTGAAATGCCCTTTGAGAATCAGGGAGAGGAGATGCTCCATTATTATCAGAGTGCTCCACAACATGATTACTGGCTGAGGCAGCCAATTACATTGAAGCCATGATTGCCAAGATTTGTTGATTCCCTCTGTGCCAGCTGAAAAGACAAACAACTGTCCGGATGCTCTCTGCCAATTGAAATGCTTGATTAGAGAGGCAAAAAAGGAATGAGCGACGCAGTGAAATCCGAGATCGAATCATTTGTCTGTTTCGTCCAGCACTCTCGCGGAGATTGAAGCAGATTTGCTCGTCTCCTGTGCAACTGCAGGGGCCACATGAAGAAACAAGTCCACATCAGCTCAGCTCACTGTTGATGTTGCATTTAGGCACAATTAGACAGCAAGAGAAAAAAAGGCAGCAGTTTGTCGTCGCACAGTAGGCAGACCTCAAAGTGATCACCATGTAACTTATACCAGAGAGACCAGTCTCGATGGAAGGAAAATAATCCCCTAATGTCACATGTGTAAATACACGCTCACAAACACACACATTTTGCTGCTTATTATCAAATGAAGCAAAGATGCAGACAGCATGTAGGACACGGCTGGCTGGCAGGCAGACAGACACTCTCGGGGAACTGTGTTTCTATTCACAAACACAAAAAGGGCTTTGGAGAGAGCCCTTGGAGGTTAGCTCTAATCCTGCTCCAACTCTCACAATGCCACTCAAACCTATTGTTCAGTCATGAAAAGCGAGGGCGATCTCCATAAACTGATGTGGAAGGGCACAAGGGTCGCCGTCGTGCGTTTGTGTCCGTGTGGGCAAAATTGAAGGATGAGTACTCCGCTGTTTATGCGGTGTTATGCCCCGAGTCATTTTTTATTATCTTCATGTTTTCGGTTTTCACATTGGCAGTTCCGTGTTTCATTGAAAAATAGATTAGTAGTTTTTGCGCACCCGCTCATGGACTTTTCTTTTCTTGTTGTTCGAGTCAAAGAAAGCCTCCAGCTTAAAATGCATCTCAAATAATTCATGATTTGGCTTTGTTGAACAATTCTGACTAATGTAACTTGTCACAAGAACAAATTGTTCTTTATAGCTGTGTATTCACCAGACAACAGAAACAAGTTATCAAAATGCAAAAATAGCAGCCATAAAAGACCAAAACAGAAACTTGTTTTTCTGGCACTACAGGGTCTATTGAGAGCCGCTAGAAAACAATCCGAAAACAGTGTAGGCTACAGATGACTTCTAAAACCTAATCATTACGTTTATCCAAATAAGGTTGGATATGGCCTCAGAGGGCTTGGTTTTTAGAAGGTGCTCTGGGGCGCCTCTCTACTCTCTGTGAAGTACAAAGAGCCGTTATCAGCCCTCATGACAATACGTTTGTGAGGAGGTATATGTGATGAAGGTTGTGCGAAAAAAAAGAAAGAGAGAGACAGAATCAAGCCCCCAAGGCCTCAAGTCTAGACTTAGACCCAGCACCTTGGTAATTATGTTATCAGTGCTTCATTGTGTGAGTGGCTGTGTGCTTTGGTCCCAGCGGTTTAGACTGAAGAGTTGTCCCTGAGCCGGTAGCTCCAGCTTGGAGTCGAGGGCGTCTCCAGATCCCACTTTATAGCTGGACCACTGCTTCATTGCTCTCCTTTTACAGACACACTGGGCCTGAGCCCGTCGGATTCTCTGCCATCCTGGGTCAGGTTTAAGTAATTAGCTTGGCACCGACTGCTCACCCGTGCAGAGCCATAAGGCGGACACTTATTAATGGGCAACAGTTTACTTTAATGTCACAGTGATTCTGAGCATCTCAGCATATCTTAAGTTAATGCACTAAAAGGGTAAATGGTGGGTATGCTCAAGAAAAATATATCTTGGAGATCTACCTCTTAAAGATCACACATTTTTCTTCATCGGGCGAATGGGCTGAGCGTGTCTCTGGTGGGCAGGATTTCATTAAACGCCTGGCTCCCATCTGAATTGCTGTACGTGTGAGTTCAAAGCCATCGATTTGCACACCACCTCCGCAGGAAACGGAGAAGAAAAAAAGAAGGCAAAAAAAAAAGTGCCACATGAAGAAACAAGTCCCCATTGATTTCCCGCATGAAAGAAGCCTTGGCACGTAGGATGTGACACCAGGACAGTTAGCGCCGTCCTCTCATGATGGGCGTTACTAATCAACTTGACAAACCAGCAAAGCAGCAGCAGAATAATAATAATAATTTTACAGACTTTACCTCATCATGTCTACACTGCATTAGCAGCTTATGATGTCACTCTTGATGGTGGTCCAGCAGTGCACCAGCAAGGCGATGGATGCATTGAAAGCTGGACTTCCACATGTGTGTTTATGAATATAATCTAAAAAAAGCTATCTGCTTCTGCCATCATAGCCTTTGGTCCCGCTGGATCATTAACCTACATCAGGTTCCATCATTCATCACCAGCTGGTCAATTTATTACCCTGGTTGCCCCCGTTGTGTCCTAGTCAATAAGCCAGCGGGCTAATAAACGCATACTGTGACAGTCATCATGGCAGAAATATTGACTGGTCAGTGTTTGCCTCCAATGCAGCATGATTATAAAACAGGATCATCCAGTCAGAGGGGCGATTACTAACTCATTTCTGAACGAACAGTATTAATTTCAAAAAGGAGAAAAATGATGATCAGCGCTCTTTGCAATATGTGACAGCTACTCTTGCAATGACCTTTTAATTAATGCACTTATTAAAGCCCATGGCAATATTCTGACTTTTCATCAAATCACATTTGGGCTGAAAATGTCACATCGTCGACGAGAAAGAAAAGCACGGCCCGATGAGAGAGCTATGAGAGCACTTTGATTGTCTCATCGCTCTACCCGTGGTCCTCGGTTACATCATCCATGTCTCCTTCCTCTGGCCACGATGCGTCTCTGTGCCACCCAATGTGAGGAGGGAGGGGTGACGGCAAGGGGCCACAGAGGGCAAACCCAGTGGGGAAATCAGAGCGCTCTCTCTTTGTGTGATTCAATATCACGCTTGTGTACCCATGAATGGATGCCAAGACATTGGAGTTCAGAGCCGAGGACCGAGCCACAGACGCTTATGTGAGGACCTGGCGGGTTGGGACGAGCCGTGGAGCACCCACGCACAAACAGAAATAAAAATAAATAGGGGAATTGTGAGGTAAAGTCACAAATTAGAATATATGTTCTGGGACAAAATTCAAGTAATAATCGGCCGGCCTTTAAGAAATAATCAAATGGCTGTAAACAGAAATGTGAATTAATGTGGCTGATGTAACAATAATTGAGGACCGCACTGAAACAGCTTGAAACAGTTTTCTACACCACGACAGTTCAAGATGTGAAAGCAGTCACTTCAAGAAGAGCAGATAAGAGACCCACAGTGGCCGGAAGAGAAAACAGTTTTCAAACCTGCGCTTTGTTCCACATCGAGAGCAGCCTGCTGCACAAACCCTCTAACCCTTCTGCCCATGCTCCACACATCAGTGCACATATCCCTCTGTGCTGCCGCCGCTGCTCTCGGCTTGGCAAGCGGGTAGGAAAAGGGGAATTGTGAATTATTAAATTGGATTATGAGGTCGGCAATTCACTGAGCCCCATATTGTCTGTCAGATGCTCCAGAGAATATTGGGAGCGGAGGATATATGATTTGGGAAAAATGTAATAGGACAGCTTGTGAATTATAATAAGTAGGTGCTTTATGGAGTGAGAAAGAGCGATTTTAAATAAACAAAGAATAGGTCCTTAGCAATAGTTGCTTAGCAGAGCTTACAAAAGACCATTACTGAATGAACAGCAGGTATATTTATATTGAAAGAAGGGTGTCTAGTTTATCCATCTCATGATGTGCCGCTGTCTTTTTTTCCCTTTTCTTTGCTATCAAAAGAGTCCAGCAGTCTCAGGAACGCATTGCATCCCAGCACACGCTGTCAAAAGGAAAACTAGCTTGTGAACATTTGTCAAGAAGATGAGTGTGTCTGGGTAAACAGTTGTGTATATGAACAGCCTGCTTTGCTGATTAATTGGTAGTAAAAAGCAGAAGCGAAGTGTAATGAGAGAATCCCCCGTCTTCGTTGTTTTCGACGCTCGCATTGTTGTCGTCACTGATGTTCATTGTGCCTTTCGAGTGCACCTAGACAGCGAGAGTGTGTAGACAGGCAAGAAATTAGAGGCATTAAAAAAAATACTTCTTTGAACCCCAGGAACAACAACACTCGTACCCACGTGCACAGGCAGCAGTCTAATTACTTGATTCCTTGAGTGGGATACAAACCCGCCCTGACGTCTTAACTCTCAGAGGGCCATAGGAGAACTGTTAATTGCCACAGGATTGCGTGGGTGCCGCACATACAGCATCTGCACAGGGCCGCGGGCGTGATGTGTCCATCTGACCCAGAAGCCCCTCTGACACCCCATCAGCCCAACTTTTAATTAGTGAACGGGAGACCTTTAGAGAGGAACCGTCACAGGGAAGGCGGGGAGAGAGGAAGGGGCATGTTCAGAGAAGGTTTTTCAAACGTTGTAACGTGTTGAACAGCATGTAGCACATTTTTACTATCCTTCTCCAGTACGACAAATAAAAGCTGCTACTATTGAGGGGTTTAGGATTCAGAATTCTCTTTTCAAACTGTCTAAATAAATAACAGCGCCTGTGGGCCCCCGTTTGTTGTTTGAACGTGTTTTTGAATCTCTCGCTCTCTCTCGCTCTCTCTCGCTCTCTCTCTCACAGATAACTGGTTAAACTTTCTAGTGTGACAAAAAAATCATACAGGGAAAAAATTCATCAAAGAGGAGAATATATCATCAATACCATCGCACAGACAGCTGTCTTTGTGATCCATAATGCAATGTAACCGAAGCTTTCTATTCTGCCGATCTGTTCCCTTTTCACTTTTATCCTGAGGAAAATAATACTCATGTGGTTGGTTTTACCAGGATATTAAAGATTGTATAAAAGAGTCTCTGTGGGGAAGGGAAAGCCCGAACGGATAAGGGAAACTTTCACAGGGTCTGAGATTGTCAGAAAACAACGGTTTACATCCAGATTATTGCTCCACGTTTTCTGGAGGTGAAATATGACATCAAGGCTGAGTACTCACTTTCACTCCAAAGCCTTTGTTGTCAACTGTGGGGGACACGGTGAGACTATTCCGACGTCCCAGAGCTGTTCAAGATTCAGCTAGAGTGGCAGGTTAAAAGGCTCCAGCTCTGATTGTTGATCGGTCACGGGCGGGTTCCAGTCCAGGCCTTAATCGGCTATAAAACACTTTGAGTGGAAAAGAGGCTCCCTGTGACACTTAGGCTACCCCTAGCTTTGCTAAAGTGTCCTGTCCCTAATGCCTGCTCAACTCCCGCCCTCATTCTCACTCTCCTGGTACTATGTTCGCTGTCCGACAACCCCTCAAAAGATCCAGTACTCTATTACAGAACGCCCCCTTACTGTCGGGTTGTTGAATGGCAATCAGTACCTGAAGTATCATCATGTGAGGCAGGCTGGAAAGGTCTACTCCACAAAAGGACTTCTAGAATAAAATGGACATCTCAAACTGAGCAGTTTCTTTTAAATTGTATTGTTGGATTAAGTGAGCGTTTCCTCCAAATGATTGACTTCCCGCTCTATATTCTAGTTTGGCCTTGTAGCTCCGGGGCTGAGAGACATATTTGCTCATGTGTCTTTCTGTTCATTCTCTAGGACCGAGCTTGACAGAGAAACTGATGCCACTCGAACGCTGCATTTCCAAAATGATCAAACCAATGAGGCTAGAGTGAACGGCAACTTTTGAGAGGGGAGGAATTGAATCATAAAGTATCTATCTACCAAGATCCTTTGTAGTGTCTCGATGCTGGTGCTTGGCTATGATTTACAGTGTTTAAAGGAAGATTTATTCAAGCGTTTTAGTCATACGCCTCTTGGATAACGTGTTGGCGTACAGGTGGGACAGCTCTGTTCAGCTCTGACCTGAATACAGCGCTAAAGTTGCTGAGAGCTGCAGACTCGTCTGCGCAAACAGGATGAGGTTGCGAGTCCTGCTGATGCTCAGTCACGTACAATAAAACCCCATCGTGTTTGTGGGATGGTGGACAGGAAGCTGAGTGATAACAGCCATTTTTAGCTTGACTTTTAAACTATTGTCCACTTCAGTCATGTTCTGAAGGTGGTGCTACTGCTGCTTTTGTGCATATACGTGCAATTTTCTGTGTGTGTGTGTGTGTGTGTGTGTAGGGATGTGGTGTCAAACATAGCTGACTCATATATGTAGCTGAGTGAGTCAAGCTGCTGACAGGAAAATGTAGTGGTGGGAAGTAGATATAGGCTTCAAGTAGTTTCACTGTCCACACACACACACACTGCAAATGCACACAGACCTAATCTCCACTTGATTTCAGCACACTGCAGCCAACACATCTTTTCTTGTGTGTTCAGCAGGTTTCAGGTTTTCTGCACAGATGTTCGCACATCCCACTACCCGTGACTAACGACATTAACAGTGATGTGAAAAGCAAAACCATTGTGTTCAATCAACCTGTAGGAAGTGGCTTAACAGGTCTGTAGGTGTTCTTAAATATGTACAGTGTACATTTAGCCTTTTTTTTATTTTTTATAAATGGATGATAATATCCTCTATTTGTCATGTCTCCTCCACAGCTCCCGCACCTATTTTCCTCACAGCTGGAACTCAGGGGGCAAATATAAATGCTTCCAGAGTCAGGTTCCCCACAGCTTAAATGGGCATGAAAGCAAATTCAGCGCACAAATGTGTGTGCATGTGTGTGTGTGTGTGTGTGTGTGTGTGTGTGTGTGTGTGTGTGTGTGTGTGTGTGTGTGCGTGCATGAACCCCACAGGTGCGGACTCCCACAACCCCGGAAGGAATAGAATCTAGGCAGCAAAATAGGAATCCCTTGTAGCATATGAATGAGCAAAGAGTGCTTGAGTGAGGGGAATGGATGGAACGGAGGGCATGTGTGTGTGTGTGTGTGTGTGTGTGTGTGTGTGTGTGTGTGTGTGTGTGTGTGTGTGTGTGTGTGTGTGTGTGTGTGTGTGTGTGTGTGTGTGTGTGTGTGTGTGTGTGTGTGTGTGTGTGTGTGTGTGTGTACCAGTAGGGATAAGATCCAACCCAGGGGGACATAAGCCTGCAGCAGTACACAGGTGCTACATTCTACAGACACATCACACACACGGGCATTACTCTCACTGTAGTACAAACAGTGATAGGTAGTGGTGGTGGTAATGGGGGCGGGTAAAAGGGACAGAGAGACAGCTGCCTGTCTTGGCACACTGAAATGATGAACGGACACCACCTGCAGAAAGGCCAAACCACACTCCAACTCCTAACAGCCAAGTGGGAAACACACATTGTGGAAAACAGAAAGAGCAGTGTTGTCGAGCTCACGAGATGACAACTCACAAAAGAAAACACACCTAATGTCCTATTGTAATAACAATAATTAATTGTACAATAGCAGTCATTAATAATTAATATTAATAATCAACTTTGAATAAATGAACAGCGCTCCAGGCAGCAACCGGGGGGGGCGGAGCATCAGGACTCTGTGGACTACAAGTCGAGTATGTTTTCTGCAACGGGCCTTTACAGGCCGCGTGGCTCATTGAGTGTTGGATATAGGAAAGGTTACAAACTCCTGTTCCCTTCCAGGTAGTCAATGAGCAGTTCTAGAGAACGCTGAAAGCAGCACTTCCGCAGGGCCGATCTGAATGGCTACAATCCAAACTGGCACTGTGCAGTGGAAATGCAATGATTAAAGAAAAGTGGCGTGTTGCCACATGATGCACACAGATTAGTTTAGTCTTGCTGTAAGAAAAGTGAACATATTGAGGCAGTTCTGGGAAAACCCAGAAAGTCACGCACAAACACATATTTTCACGTTTCACATTGGACCGTAATGTTCATTAACTGTATGACACAAATTGTGATACAAAACTCAAGACAGTTGAAAGTGGGTCAAATGTATTGCGGCAGAGGATCATTTCAGCTGCCTTGTTGGTCCGTTGTGAAGCCAGTATGACCCGACCCTTGACCCTTGACCCTGGGTGAGGTTTTGTGTTATTGTGACACAGATCTCAGACGATTGATTGTCTTATCAATAAAGTACTCTACACCTACTCTTCAATCTAAGAACAGTTCATTTTAGGATAATACTCTTGACAAATGTTTACTGAAGGTAATGTATGCAGTGCGTAAATGCACTGAGCAGATCTAGCTAGAGCAGAAACGGTGCAGAAGTTGGCGTCTCATCAATCCTGTCGGTTAGATGGCACAGAACAACGCTAAAATGTTTGGAAACATATTCTTGTCACAAGACATGCCTGTCTGACCTCACAAATGAGAAAAGTGATCACCCAGTCTTCGTCCCATCATCCAATCCCAATTACGACAAGTTGTTGCACCGATCAAGGCTGGTCTTAAAAAGCAATTTGAATAATGCAATCCAACATTAGTACAGAATGGTATCGTGAACACAAAAAGTGTGTTCACACTATTTCTGCTCATTGCATTCTATCATAATGCATCATGCTCCCTTCCCACACACACCCACATATACCACATACTGATTTCCTTACCTTCTCATAGATGTACGGTAATCAATACATCCATCACAATAACACACATCACAGCCTCCTTTCTATAGAGGCCGTCTATGCAGTATGATCGCATCTCAACAACGAGACGACCCTTAAAATTGACATTCCATACTGTACTATGCATCCAGGTAAACAAACGTCTGGTAAACATTTAAAGTTCTGTTTTCTTAACCCAGCTGAGTGAGGCCTTCACCTGCACATTGAATGATCGTGTTTCAATCTGATCGCGGCTGTAAACAGAATCCACTTCAGCCTCCATTTGTACAGACTCAGTCTTAACAGCAAGGACTATTTGGTTGATTGGATGATTTTTCTATTCAGAGCACCAGCGAGCTTTAAGGGCACTTAAAGGAAAACAAATTACTCCTATGCGTCCACACCCTGTGTATGCGTGTGCCAGAGTGTGCATTTTCATCCGACAAATGTGTGGGCTGAAAGCAGATTAGTAGGAATTGGCAATATAATCAGCTTTTCTACAATTCTAAGTAAAAATGAGAGTGAGATGGGGAAAAGACAAGGTCTACTCTGCGTTATCACGATGCACTGACCTTGTTTGCAGAAGGGGCCGAACCATACCATCACTTTCCCTATCACTAACTTCAGCTTTTTAAGTAGCTGGCTAGGAAACACTGTAAACAAAAAAGTAATCTTTTTCCTCCTTCATTTACCCTCAAGCACACACACACACACACACACACACACACACACACACACACACACACACACACACACACACACACACACACACACACACACACACACACACACACACACACACACACACACACACACACACACACACACACACACACACACACACACACACACACACACACACACACACACACACACACACACACACACACACACACACACACACACACACACACACACACACACACACACACACACACACACACACACACACACACACACACAGGTCTATAGAGCTGCAAAATGCAACATTTTAAACACGATAGAATCTTCATAGCATGCTGGGATGTCAGTTTAAAAAGACACTTTTAATGCATACGTTACTGATACCGACTTTGTAAGAGATGTTGACATTCTGAACCCACAGGAAAAACGGTACTGTCAGCAGTACGTTTAACCAAGAAAAATGCCTTATGAGTGCATTTGTGACAAGTTTGTATAACAATGAACATTAACTTGGCAGGCAGAATTAACAGTTGATGTAATGGCTGATTAATTTGGCACTTTAAATCCTGAAAAATAAGAGAGTTACACGGGCATGCTTTGTCGCCTCAGTGATTAGGCTTGATTCTATCTAATTGAAAACAACAGAGAGGCTTTGAGATAGCGACAGTGGAGACCTGTTATCGCAAACGGAGCCGCGAAAGTTAATTTCAAAAGAGGAGTGACGGCTAATGTGGAATGCTGCAGTCCACAGTGTGATCTGAGGGAGACGAAAGTAGTTGGCTACACTTTGCTGGCAGGTAAATCAATGATTATGAAGGAAAAACCCATGAAAAGACAAGCACACAATCACAGTTTACATATATTTTTTGTTCAATATGTAACTCCCTAGATGTACAAAGCAGGTGATATTAGAAGTCCTGCTCCATGACTTTTTACTCTAACAGCACAATGGCTGTTAATGGATATGGTGACTGTGGCATGTAAGATGGTCTCCTTAGGTACAGTATCTAATTATAAAACAGTTATTTACACTTTATTCATCTACTTCCTGTTGCGTGTCATCTACAGCAGTAGTTCACAAAGCGCTTGGGAGAAAATGTGATGCAGAACTAATGTTTTGACGGAACAAATGTTTTTTTCACGGCGAAACAGTAAAGACATACTCTCACAATGGCAATGGTGTTCATTTAGTCAGATGGTCTGTAGGTGTTAGTGATGGGTGGGGGTCAACCCAACCCCAGGGTGACAAAGCAGCATTCCAAGTAAGTTATTAATAAGCTACAAACACATTGCACACAATAGTCCACCTTCCCGTCTCTCTCTCTCTCTCTCTATCACACACACTCACTCACACACACACACACACACACACACACACACACACACACACAGGA
Source organism: Cyclopterus lumpus (assembly GCF_009769545.1). Classification (NCBI taxonomy): domain Eukaryota; kingdom Metazoa; phylum Chordata; class Actinopteri; order Perciformes; family Cyclopteridae; genus Cyclopterus; species Cyclopterus lumpus. Next base: position 17,299,061 of record NC_046971.1, read on the forward strand.
TCCATATCTATCTTGGTATCTTGCTATGTATATATATGCACAAGTATATGTATACAGTTGTGGGCAATCTGGCCAAAAAATAATATTTAACGGCAAACCTTTTTTAAATGCCCTGTCGAGTAAAGCCAGACTTGATCTGGCTTATGACTTTCTCCATTTGTACTATTAAAAACACAATATTGCTTGAAAGACAATACACAGGTTTTAAAGTGCTTTGCTCTACAAAGCTTATAGATCATTTTGGCTTGGGAAATATCTGACACTGTAAAGCCAAACCAGCCCCATACAACTGGCGTTGAGTTCTCAGATCTGCTAGTCAGTGAGGTTTTGTGAAGTTTGGCTCAAATTGGCCCAAAAAAGTAGATTGTGGACCCTTCAAGAACTATCACTACACTGTGTGTAATATGTATATATATATATATATATATATATATATATATATATATATATATATATATATATATATATATATATAAAAACAGTTCTATCTTTCTACTTGCTAAACTCACTTTAAATGCAGGACATTAAATATATTACGCTATCCTGCATTGCTCAATATAAACAAGGCATTGGCTGTTTTCTCTCCATTTTCTATAGATGGGCAGATAAAGTGCGATTACAAGGAGGCCCAGCAGCTCAATGCCAGTCCTCCTCCCCAGTAATGTAAAAACACCTCATTTTCACCAGCGGGCGGGTTCCAGCAGCATGTTTGACGGAGAGAAAATAGAGTGGAATTGTCTTGCTTTGCTGCGGAAGGTGAATCCCCATGTCAAATGCAGCCAGATGAAAAGCTCGCTTTTGTCCCACATCTCATTTGGAGATGTAAAAACGTAATGTTGAAAAAACACACAGGGGGTGGGAAAGATATTTCATTTTAAATGGAGGAAAGAGGAGTCTAAGAAGCAAGAATAACACAAAGACAACCAAGCAGGAGGGGAAATGGAAGAGGGTGGAGGAGGTTGAAGAAAGCATGGTGACATTAGACGTATAACGGCCTCTCTGTCAGATGAGATTTTAAGGATGTCCTCTCCGTTCCATCATGCAAATTAAGGCATGTGGCTCTGTGCACTTAGTTGTGAATGTAAAATGCAAGACATCAACAACAGCAACAGGTATTGCACGTACGTGATATTTTTCAGATAATACTCATACCCACACAACTTTTTCATCCTGTCCCCTCCTCAATGGAGGCAGGAGTATCCTTCTATTTTTGTTTGTACTCTTCTATGCTTTTATTGCCGTGGTAGGTGGCGTCAAGCCAATAAAGCAGCGAGACAATCTGAAAAGCAAAAGCTCTGCCGCAACAGAGGGGTTTCTGCTGTGTGGAGAGTCAAGACAGGAATGGGAACTGGTCACGAGCCATATATAGTCGTGATGCTTTGCAGAGATGGTTTGGCGTAACGTTGACCGGATAAAGCAAGAACACAATGAGTAGGCGGTCCAGTTGTGACTTTCTAGATTAGATCTCTAGAGCGTTGTTAAAGGAAGGAATGTTGTTACACGGTACCTTCCTCCAGGAAGGAAGAAGCTATAACAAAGCTACGATCATCATGTTAGATATGGGAATATTGCTGTACACATGAGACTAAGCCAATAGAGGTAAAGCGATCACAAAATCCTTTTTTTGAGGGGGAAAAAACATGTTGTAGTTTTTGTCATTTAAATTCATTCCGGTTTTCTTGCATTTTAGCAATCCATATCATTCAGAATTGAGAAAAAGGCCAGAAAAAACATGAATGGTATGACAAAGAAAATTAATGAAATTAATGAACTAAAACAAAAAAACAGCCACTTGCTTTGTTTACTTGAAAACAGTCTGCGACTGAACGTCCTGTGACAGCATGCTTGACGGCAACATTTACCTAAATAAAATGCCACAAATAAAAAATAACAGGTTGTCAATAAAAGAAGGGGGGGGAAAAAGAGCTCAACATCTGATTATTATTATTATTTTACAGCTGTGGCTGTAAACAAGAACTTGAGTATGATATGGTGAATACTAAAAGAGTGTATTTAATTACAGTGAATCATAAAGTAGGGAAATTAATTGAAGACGTGTTAACATTCAGTGCACGCTGGCTGGGCTCCTCCCAAAGCCAATATGCACAGTTGTACAAACACAAACACGGCTCCAGAGTAAACTGAAAACTTTCCTCTTCTCTTGAATATCTTTCCTCACGAATGGCCACAATAGAGAAACGGGAACAGTGTCTGACAGCGCTCGTTCACAAAGCAGCTCACATGGTAATAATCATGCCAGCCAACACGCCTTTGAGACGCGGAACAAAGGAATGACAAAGTGCCGGCCTTGTCCTCTCTTTCTCTCCTCTCCCGCCTCCTCCGATACTCCTACGCTTCATGCAGAAGAATAAGATAAAAGATGGAGAAAGTCAGATGTAAAAGATAACTAGGGTGTAAGTCACATGAAACGAGAGGAGATAGAATGAAAGATGGGATTAAAAGATGTGATAATACAATGTAAAAGCAAAAAAGCCATGAGGGAATATATATATATATATATATATATATATATATATATATATATATATATATATATATATAGTTCAACTAAGCAGGTTGCTGCCGGCAGGGGAGACCCGTCGGACCTGCTGTGGAGCAGCGGGGCGCCTTATCAACAGTACGTGGTGTTTTTATCCTTGTGTATATGAAGCCAAATATAAAAGTGAAGAATATTATCTGAATGGCAGGCAGACATGTTGGTGAAAACATTTTTCGCTCAACTTCACCCAGCAAGCTTTTATAAATGGAGAAGAATTCCTCCGAAAACAAGGGTCAAAGGGGAATACGAAGACAAATGCACACTGGAACCGGCGCTCTACATTCAATGTATTCTTTTACATCAAGTGTTTCCATTTTTATGACTTTTCAACGGAGCTGCAAAAGGAGTTCCACAAAGCTTGATTGCAATGCAACCAACATCTCCGAGGTTTACCTCTCCCCGTCCTCTGATCCTTCTCCCGTCGTCTTTGTTGCCAGCCGGCTCGGCCTCGAGGAGCGCTGACCTTTTCCATTAGCCACCGCTAGAGAAAGCTCATTCTGAGCAGCAGGGAGCGTGCAGACACACACTCTTTGATGATTGATTGAAATCCTGCAAGGTCTGGATCGCTTACAGTAAGGCAACACCAGCGCTGATACAGCCCAGCGCTGCATAGAAACCCCATGAAAGAAAAACCCTTCCGCAGAGGTGGGGAGCAAAGAGCGGAACCGAGCCCCAGCGAAGGGAACTGACAAATCCCATCTTGACAAGGATCATGATCGTCTGCATTCAATACTCCCACCTGACATCTGTCTCTGTGACACTCCCTGTATTCTTTCACGCTCTCGGTTGGTTTCCCATTTCATAAAACTCACCACCGACTCGCACGCTTTCTCACTCACACTCCCCTCCTGTGCCTCCCAGCAGTGTCCTAGTAAATTGCCCAAATTGTCTGTTTGTTTTTTTAATCTCTCTACTGAGTAATATCGGTCTTTTAATTAATTCTTGACGATATTGTTGAACAGTGTGAATGCTGCGTTATTTGACACCCCTGCTGTAGAAGTTCAATACACCTGAATAGCTTTCCAGTGTGAACCTGATCCCATGAGGAACAATAGTTTCCAGGGGACTGATATTAAGCAGATTGTACAACGTGAAAGGGGTGTGTATTACAAGTCGCAGGCGTGTCCTCTCCTGATGCATCCTGCTGCACGTTCCACCTGTTGCGTGAGAAGGGTGTCCTTCTTTTGGCCCCGTTACCCCTTCCCAAATGCTCGTCCCCTATTTGCAGCAAGCGTGCCAGCGGGCAGACAGGGCCGTCATTCAGCCGCTTCCTCTTCTGCTCGGCTAAACACTGGGGCTAAAGTGCAGACGGCAGCGAGATCGGCGGGGTGCGCACTCACAGACACGTGCAATAACACACTCGGGGGGGGGGGAAAGCTCCATCGCACAAACACATTTCCCTATATTTCACACTAAATCTCTCTGTTTCCCTCACTAACTCCCTCTCACACACACACACACACCGGCAAATCTCCTGCGGCAAAGCCGTGGCAGCGGGCCAGAGCTCTCATCTGCATGGGGCCGAGCTGGTACCTTGATGGTGGCTTGTTAGGCAGGCCAACACAAATTTCATTAACCCCGAGGTTAACACACTCCGGACTTGTGTTTTTCCAGCGTTTTAGCTCACCTTGCAACCGAGCCTCCCTTCATCTCTTATATCCACATTTGTTAATCTTACATGCACTTGGGGTTTGTGAATGTAACACATCCCGAGTGTGAGATCTTTCAGATAAATCGTTACATTAATTCATAATAAATCAATTAAAGAAATACTTTCTGGTGCAGGAAATTTGAAAAATGAGAAATCACTGAAGAAGAGAGGACTAAAGTGTTACTGAGCGAGAGATTACATGGACATAACTTCAGAAATGCACAAATATGACGGCATAGACACATTACATATAAGCTAATGCATCTATCTGTGTGGGGTATTATCGTCTCCTCTTCGTTAGCTCCTCTGTTGTCTCCACCTCCACCAAACAGGTCCTACAGTATCTGGGCACACCGAGGAGGGGGTGTCAGTGGTTATGGGAACATCATTCATCCTGGCTGTGGAATTACCCAGAGGGGGAGATTTACTGGGTTGGTCAGATAAGCTGTGGGGCAGATTCATGGTTGAGAACCTGACAGTCCCTATTCCAGCTCCCCAGTCAAAAGCTAACAATGGACTGACTGACACCTGCGTATGCTTTTATGACAAGGCCCTTTACATAAAATCCCACATCAAAGATGCATTTCAAACGTCATGACTGATTCATATGTATAAAATGCAGTTTCTCCTTGTTTTGTCGTCTCTAATCACCAAGAAATAGGCACAGATTATACCGTAGGATTCCACTTTTCAGTTTTATGACCATGTTTTTTAGTATCAAAAATATTGTTGTTGTTAAGCCAGCCAAACAGTATGGCTCTAAAGAATATAAATCACCACATTAGTAGAGATACAATTTCATAATTCATACCTTTCAGTATGTCTTCCCCATTTACATCTGATTAACAGAGCTCCTGTGATACGAGGGCCCAGCATTCCTAAATAGAAGTAATCTTTGAAAGCAGCACCAACCCAGCTGGGTTCGGATGTGTCCCCAGTTTACCGTCAAATCACGTTGTTGATGCAGACTTACCGAATGCACCCACGCCGGGCTCGGAGTAAAAGCTGCCTTTTATATACAACATGACCGTCTGGGAAATTGCTTTTCACTAAGTAAAGCAGTTTGCTTATGTCTTTCTGTTCTTTTCTTCCTTCCTCCATTAACAACTGTTTCATTGAAGGGGCAAGTAGGCACCGAGCAGCTGCATTATTCACAAACATGAAATGGAAATTGATGATATTCATTGTTGCATGAATAAATGATAACATGAAAAAGGTGTGTACGTGTTAACGCGCTCACACACACACACACCAAGTTGGCAGAGTTGTTACGGCTGAGGTGAAGCCGACCGACCGTGAGAACCACAGGAGCTAAAATTAGGGAAAGAGACATCGGAGGGCATGGTTACCATGACAGCGAGTCAGCCTGAGGGTGTTGCTGTTGAGATGCAATCCAAATCCAACTGGATACTGGACCGAATGTTGTCATTTGAATGTGTGCGTGAGTGTGGTTCTTTGAGCCAGTTTTACCTTCCTCTCAAGAGATATTAGTACAATACAGTGCTGCTGCATCCACAAGTTGAGTGCTTTATTTTTAGTCTCTCTGTGGATATTCAGCGCATTCAAGCTTCCTCAAAACCTGTGAATCCATTGGCCTTGATAAAATAAGCTTGAAACATCCCACCAGCCCAGCACGTTCCTCTCCCATATGTTGTCTCCATGGGAAACCAAGCAACCAATCTGTCGAGGCCCCTGAGACTTATCCTTCCGATTTATCCCTTCAAAGAGGTGATGTGATGTGTGTTTTATGTGAAATATTACAAATATAGAAGCAAAATAGGTGTGTGTTTGTGTGGGAGTGATTAAGTGTATGCATATGTGTGTGCCTCCACATGTGTAATCATAGTTAATCAATAGAGGCCTGTATGCAGCAGCCAGCCTCCTCCTCCTCCTCCTCCTCCTCCTCCTCTTCAGTGGACCTGTTGATGCTGGAAAACAGGGGAGCTGTTGTATAACTGGGTGGCCGCATAAATGTGGCACTCATCTAATATGCACCGCAGCACTGCCTGCCAACACACTTCCTCATTGAAATGCAGATTAAATAAGGCTAGTCTGGCCAGTGTGTACCTTTCTGGCTCTACCCATCATCAAAGTAACAACAGCTACCTTGGCTTTTAAGAAAAGATAAATAAATGTCCAGAGGAACACCCCCACATTCACAAAGGTCCCATTAGTATTGCTCATTGTGCTGTTGTATTAATTTGACTACTCAAGGTGTTCTCTTCAAGCAGAGGACACTGTAGGAAGTAACTTCAACTTCTGGAGTTTAAAAAAAAATTAAAAGTTTTTCACTTCTCGACCTACCTTTCATATGTGCCATTATCTCCCAGATAGTGGATTCTTCTCTCCCTCGACTTTCTATAGAAATCACAAAAAACGGCGAATGCCCTGCAATCACCAGTCCATCACACAGCTCCATCCTGTGCTGAATAATTTAGTGTCAGAAAAAGACGGTCCATTTCAATATGTCCGCCACTGGCTTGGTGCTTTGAATAATGACAAATTGGCATCAAAATGACCTGATGACACCTCTGCGTAATTGATTTCATTGCCCACCAACCACAGTGTGGTATTAACGACCACGTATGACTTCTGAGTAATGAAGCGTCCGTCAACCTATTCAAATAAGTATGTAGATCATAGTTTCCATTATATAATCTCGGTAATACACTGGTTGGGCGAGTAATGTCATAGCTCAATCTGACCCCAAGCAGAACCCTTTAATCCTTGGATGCAAATGCCACAAGCCAGGAGGACACAGCAGTTAGGTCAGTGCAGCAATCACAGGCAGTCAGGTCTGCAGGGTTTAAGGGTTTTTAATCAAACAAACAAACAAATTAAAAGAAGTGAAAGCGTAGCTTAGTCTCGAGCTCCATCAATTTCTTACACATGCCATCTCAGCCGAGCCGCTAGCCGACTTAACCTTCTTCAGGCAGAGGAAGAAGTTTCCCTCATTGCCCTTTGTTTGCCTCCCTGACGAGGAGATCACGATCAGGTGCGTCTCTGCTCACACCTGATCCCCATGCTCTCCTGAACGAGTGGGTGGAGCCTTCTGGCTGGAATGTACACTCCAGCCACCACCCTTCCCATCAGGCCCTTACACCAGGTAAAAACAACCCTCCTACATTTGAGGAGAATGCTTTCCTTTCACTGCCGCACCCAGATTCTTGCCAGCCAGTCCACAGAGTTCAACCAGAGACTTCCCCCTTCCATGGCTGTATTCATACATGTGTGTGTGTGTCTCCTGTACGCGTCTACCATGAAACACACAAGGAGGTTCATACTCAATACACATTAGTGCCAATTGCAAAGAGCAGCAGCAGCTGGTGGATCTAATCCACCAAAAGGAGGTAGCGATGCCCCAATGAGGAGAAGACAAAGCAAGTTGCAAAGCATTCACAAAAGCCGTCGCAAATGTATTCAACGTGGTTTGCTAGGTCTGAAGGAGACGCACAATGCGTTTATGTGAGATACGTTGAATGCATTACAAAAGAGCTTTTTTTGTTTGCCATGACGACTCTGCGGGGCACCTTTTAAAAAGACCTCTTCTCAGAGTCAGCGGCCTCTGCGCCGTCATTATGTTGAACCACTCGAGCAACGCGTGAGCACCCCGAGGTAAGAAGGCTCCGGTTCCAAACACTTCGCAACACCGTCTACGAAATCGTCTGCTCAGCTGCGCACTGTCCCCGACACACTTCGCAAATCATTATTCACAATTAGATTGATGCAGCCTCAATGGGGCGCTTAATGCGAAGATGTTTGTATTTCTCGTCTGATGCTCGTATGCCAATAAGACATTATCCAGAGGACGCAGGACGAGCAGCAATCTGTCTGATGAAATGTGTGCTTGAGATCAATACAATGTCCTGTGTAGAAATGTGACAAATTATAAATTTCATATTCCAATAAGTGAGGACTAAGGCTAATATTGAAATGACATGATGTCTACCTGCCCCACCTCGGTGTTAAGAATCAATGACGATTTTTGAGAGAATACTACCAGCCTGATATGAATATTTACACACTTCATGGAGCCCCACTTTCAGTAATGCCTACATCTCACTTAGAAACTCTTGGTGCGAGGGGGGACATGTTATTCATAAGAGGTTAAGTGAGTTGACCTGCTCAGATGCCTGCTAAATGGAAGACAGTCAATTAGACTCAAGGACCAGCAAAACAGCATAACAGCTTCCTTCCTCGACAGACGGCCACAGCCGAGGAGTCACAAAGGCAGACTATTACTGGAATCTTCAAGATGGGCAACACAGTCATATCGAACATCTCAGCGTTCAACAGGCTCAGTGATTGAAAGAGATTGTCACGCTTCTGGGAAAGTTAGAAGAAAATCAGCAGCATCTGTGCAGCAACAGCAAAATCATAAAGGCTAAAGAATGTGCAGTGCAATAACTCTGCTTGAATAGGAAGACTGAGCGTGACTATTCATTACATCGACTGGAGTGTCTGTATGTGTGTGCATTATGAGCACCGGTCCAATATGGTGCAATGCAACATAGTATAGCCCTTTAATAAATACGGCCTATTTGAGACTTATAACGTACATTTTTTTTGTTTACTTTTCTTGAGATAGAGCTCAGCCATGTATATCCAGAGTAAATCATTATACGCCTCATAAATGTTGTGTTGTCTAAATCAGCTCGCTTAGCTGCAGTTACCAAATGCAACAAGCCAGAGCGGCAGCCTTCAGTCGGATTCAGGACTCTCATCATAATCAAGAAACAAAATCTAGTCTGTCACTAGGAAAACCCCACAGCTGAGATCAGAGGCAACACAATTATCTGTGTGTGTGTGTGTGTGTGTGTGTGTGTGTGTGTGTGTGTGTGTGTGTGTGTGTGTGTGTGTGTGTGTGTGTGTGTGTGTGTGTGTGTGTGTGTGTGTGTGTGTGTGTGTGTGTGTGTGTGTGTGTATCTGTGCACTTTGTACCCTCTTCAAGGACATCATAATCATTGGGTATAACTTTACACGGACAGCTGCAGGAGATAAGAGTACACCACCACCCCATGATGAATGTGTAGTAGGAAGTGGCATGTTACTTCACCCAGCACCTTCTAGAAGTATTTCTGTCATTAATCACTGTTATTCCTGTACAATACTCTGCATCATCCACTGTTACAGCCAGCAGTTCATGCTGTGCACAGTGGCTGAACGTAATCAAGCATTGGTAATAAGCAGTATCACAGCAGCAGGTGGAGAGCTGCCTCCCAACACAATATTTTTCCAAGTCTGACTGGCTTGCCTGTGACCTCTGAAGCCACCTTTATGAACAGCCCTTTGATTATTAATGTTGAAGGCGGGGGTCTGGCTTTCGACCTGGCACCGCGGTGCTCTTTACTTAGCACGGAGAAGGAAACCATTGTTAATTTATGACACACTGTGTTAATTCTTCTCTGGTCCTTCCCATCACGCTCCCCAAGAGGGAACAATCATCAGTATATGTGGAAGTCAGTATAGTTGTTTCAGGGGCACATTTGTCATAAAGCGACTTTACGGTAGTGTTTATACTGACCTCATCGGGAGTTTTGGTATCCGACACCTGTATTCTTTTTCCTTAGATCTGTAACTGCATGCTGGATTTATGGTGGTCTTATTGTACCGTGTAGCATATATTATGTCTCCTTAACATTATTACAATATTCATGCAGGAGCTCACTGCAGTGAGTGCTGACTTTATAGTGATGTTACACTAGTTTATGGCATTGCCTCCTGGGGCATCATTACAATATTCATAAGGGCAGTTAAATGTCCTTTTAAATGTCCTTAGAGGCGGAGAGTTCATCTCCATCAGGGTAAAAAGGCACGAGTCTTTTTTGCAAAGCAAGTGGAATACGTCGGATCGGTTCACTCAGGAAAAGCCTACCTTTTCCGTAGTTGAAGTGGAGTTTGATGGTCTTGCCCTGGTTGATGTGCAGGTAGGTGAACCACACGGCGGAGGTGAGCAGTACCAGCAGCAGCAGAAGCTTGAACTGCTTCCGGATCTTCTTCACGGGGAAGCGCAGCATCCTGGCTCAAACATCCTCCGGGAGCCGCCCGGTAGATAGTCAAAACGGGTCCGGGAAAGTGCTCAATCGGGCGCTGCTGCTGCTGCTGCTGTTTGTGTGCGTGTGTGTGTGTGTGTGTGTGTGTGTGTGTGTGTGTGTGTGTGTGTGTGTGTGTGTGTGTGTGTGTGTGTGTGTGTGTGTGTGTGTGTGTGTTTTGGTGTTGTGAGTAAACAGTTGCCTGCGAGTAAACAGGGAACTAGAGCCTCAAAGCGCACCTCATTGCCGCGGACCCGCGGGGTGACAGCTGCGCTAAACTCGCCGTATCCTCAGATGCGGGTCCAAGCACCTCTGTGGCAGTCATTGCTTATGAATGCAAACCCCGGCACCCCCCCCCCCCTCTCGCCCTATGAATAGCGTGGCTTGTAAACAGGCGTCCCTGCTGGGGTTTCAAGGCGGCGGGGAAAAGGCTGCAGATCAAAAGCTGCTCAGTTCAGTTCAGGAGTGTGACCGAGGGAACAAAATAGCAGTCCGACGATAAGCTACGCAAATCCCCTGTAGCTCAAGCCTTCCGCTGACACCGCGACGCTGATTATTTTATCGGCTACTCAAGGATCATCCCCGGCCATGGGATTTATCGCAAAGTACCAAAGAGCAAGAAGAGACATTTAGTTTCCATGTGGAGAGGCGATCGGGCGGAGCATCTTGATCTGCGCCGAGAGGAAACACTTCCTTGGAGAAAGCCAGTTTCCCCTGCAGAACAGACGGGTGCTCTCTGCTCTCTCCAAAAGGCAAATATACAAATTTAATTAAAAAAGAAAAGAAAAAAAAAGCCTTCAGGGAAACATGGCACAGGCTGATGCCGGTGAAACCCCCTGAAAAAAATGGCCAGTGTGAAGGTAAACTGGTCAGGGAAAGGTTGAGGTGGCAATCACCCAAATGTCACACAGCCCGCTGCGCTCCATCTATTGTTAAACACAGCTGAAACTGAGACTCTGGCTTCCGATCCAGGGCAGCGGATTCAGATGGAGCGCGTTTTTATTTAAGTCCCAGGAGAGGAGGGGCGATCAGCTGTCATCCCCATGCTCGGGCTGGTTTGAAGCCCCGCGAGGAGTAAATACTAAACCGATGTAGATTAAAAACTGCGAGTGCTCCATGGCAGCGTAGCAATAGAGAAGCTTGATGGAAAGAAAAAAATATTTAAAAACTCAAAGATGTGAATGTCCGATTCACGGGTCCAGGGAACAGGCGATCCATGTGCGATCTCACGGCAGGTGCGTTTACTCCCAAAGTGCACGCGTTGTCCGAGTCCACCGTGCGTGCGAGAAAGCAAATCACCTCATCCGGATTCAACTAATAAAACAGGGATGCGCGATGCACTGCCCTTGTGTTGTTATTCTTTCATGAGCTTTTTTCCCTTTAAACCGCCGCAATAGCATCGTGCGACCCGCTCGTCGCCGCCGCGCGCGGGGAGAAAAACCAGCTGAGCTCCGGGGAGCGGGTCGCGGAGAAACCGGCACCAAGCAGTGATGTAACCAGGAAAGAACATGGTTTTGTTTTTGCTACAATGAAAACACGTACACGGGTATCTGCTTTGCACAGCTCAGTACGCCCATCAATTGAGCATCTTGACGGTGCAGAGCAACCTAACCTGGGCGGATGGGGAATGACGAGTCCGGCATCCAATTACAAGCCCGCAAAGGGTTCTGGGGAGGCGGGACGACAACGCTTGGCCTCACCGTTACTTGGCACACAGAGTGAGCCATCATCCAATAGACGATCGCGGAAACTGAAACTTGTTAAGCGCTCCTTCCCCCCCCCTCCGGTATTCAAGGCCCCATGCTAATTTGATCAACAATGATTAATCGTTTTTCAGGCAACGGAGGAACACCTTAAGAAATGAAGCTGCTGCCAATTGGATTATTGATCGAAATACGGCGTGTGCACAGAAATACTCGTTTTGAGTCAGTGTCGGGCACAGTCACTTTCTAAAATAATTGGCTTCCAGGAATAATCATTCCTCATAGCAGCTCTCCCTCCATCACAGCGCGAGACTGAGGATGAGAATGTGTTCGGTATTTGTCTGACATAAACTTAAATAGATGCCGTTTGCAAAACTATGGGGGGGGGGGGGGGGGGGGGGCACGTCTTTTCATTCTAAGCTCACTTGTATCAGAGGTAATCGTATAATACAAAATAAAAACCACCTCCAGTCTGATATTCAAAGTGAGGTGACAACATTATTCTGTATTTCTCGATTCAATTTGGTTGAACTATCATTCCTTAAATTGACTGTGCAGTTCATTGCACAGCTAGTTACACGTGTGTGCGTGTGTGCGTGTGTGTGTGCGTGTGTGCGTGTGCGTGTGTGCGTGTGTGTGCGTGCGTGCGTGTGTGTGGTGACACTCTGCAGACGCACTCAGGACACGCGCTTGACTGCCACCCTCTGGCCAAAGATAAAAGAGCAATGACTTCATGATGCTATTAAAGAGTCTTTAGTCTTCTTCGCCTTATTGGTTGAGTTTCAGTCAAGTATAGAAATAGCAAGTTTATATTCCACCTCATCATCCACACAACTACCATTTAGTCATAGTTGTGTTTATCTGTTAGTCATATTCAAACATCTGCCAAAGGGCTTATATTTCAAGATGTTGGCCGTGGGGACCAACATATTAGAATTCAACTGAATTCAGACATTTAAAACCTGTGCTCAGGTTCACAACCAAAATAATAGTTGTTTCACAAATACCAATACTAGAGCGACATGTAAATAATATAGTTAGTATGTGGTATATGTAGAAATGGGACACTGAGAATAATAAAGCCATACATTGTAAAATGTAACAAGAGATTGTGGAAGATGTCAGTCAAGCACAGCCTGTATACACCCACACGGCCCTGAGTGAGAAGATGTCTCATCAGGAAGATTGAGTGAACATACCTGTGAGCTGCCTTTAATATAAAATGCAACAAAAGAGGGAGAAAGACAAGTCATGTATCATTCACTACAGGAGGACATGCATCAAACATGCGGTTTATCCCCAGTTTGATACAAGTCCAATCATCCAGCTGTAGCTCTGATAAGCTATTGATGCCATTATGAGTCTAGATAAAGGATATAGGGCACAAAACCTGGCCGATAAGAATATGACCTCAGTTTAGTTTGTCCCAGCTGTGCCTTCTGAATCAGTCGGACCACAAACCATAATCCTCTGTCTCCGTGGATTAATAATGTAATCTTCAGTGCAAACACTGAGCGTAAATTAAAAGCTTAGGTATTCATCTGGGTCTTATTGAAACGAGTATTTAGTGACTCATTTCAGCCAAGCATCATTTACGCTGAAACAAAAACTTCAAGGCATTTACCTTGCTCGGGCTATTGCAGGGACAACTGAAGGTATTTCATCACAACTGATTGGAGAGTCATTCAAAGTGTCTAATACAATAGTTTCATGAGCTGTTTTCTTTTTCCTCCCCTCTCTTGGTGGCAAGACATCATCATGGGCATTTTGAGGTCCTGCTTCTATTCTTCTTTATCTTTGATCCGACTTGTTGTTGTCAGACTGAAAACAAAAACAAGTCTATTTTCTATTCAGTCGGTGTAGCTGATATTCTTTCTGTCTGCTCCTCTGTTATTTCTGTTTCATCCAAGCGCAGACAAGCATCCAATGCACAGCAAGCGACATGCACATGTTTAACTCTCATTGAAGCTCGACAGAAAGTTTGGCACACTGCACATGGATCCATTTATTGGTGAGTAGCACGGGGAGAGAGAAATTGGCAAAGAGAGAGGTTTTATTTGATCTGAAACACTTACATTTGGGTATACCTGCTTTTTTGGGGGGGGGGTTAAAAAAGTAACTCATGCTGTTTTCTCTCTCTGCCTCTTCTCTGTTTCATGCCTGCGGAAGCATTTGGCACCTGATAGGTATACCACCCTCCAGGGATGTCCATGCTTGGATGAATCCAGGAGGAAGTGGTGTGCAGAGGAAGGATATGGACAAGGTGGAGACTGACAGAGCTATAGCGGAGCTGCTCTCTCCTGGGGTATGACAGAGACCAGGCCCACAGGGAGGAGTGAATGCCCAACTGGCTGTGGCAGGTGTCAAAGTGTGGCACCGAAGTTATGATACCACCGAGCACAGCCGAGGGTGAGGATGCATCGCGAGGGACTCAGTATGCAGAGAGCATCATCTCAGAGTGTGATGTTTGCATTTTGAGCAGAGAACATGTGCTGCAGACGAGCCAGAGAGGAGAAACTGGCCTCACATCGAGGCCGCCCTCTCTTTAATAAGCAAATCATCTGATTCTACACTTGCAGCTTGTTAAAATGTCACTCCTTTTACTAATCCAACACCCACTTGTTCGTCTTTGTCCATCTCTGCCCCTCAGCCCGTCTGTCCCTCAGCCTTCTTCTCTTTCAGTCTCTCACGAGCATCCCTCCTCAGCCTCCTCCAGCCTTCCTCCTTCCCGGGCAGCTCACAGGCTTTGATGAGAGATCTGAGCTAAAATGTCATGGGGATTAAGGATTTGTTGCCTCCTGCATCCCGCCGAATCAGTTCTGCCTGCCCTCTGCGCCTGAGAATCATCCTTCCCAAACAGGTGTGGAGTGACATTTCTTTCTGCTCCGCTGTTCCCTATCGGATTTCCTTCGGGGGAAATGACATGTTTAGAGATGAGTAAGGAGGGTACACAGGCGATTGGGAGAGGCAAAGTGAAGGCAGGAGGAATGAGGTGATCAGGGGAGAGGAGTTGATACTTGAGGGGGTGAGAAGAAATGGGAAAATGTGTTTTCTAATTTTGATTTAATGGGAATATTCCTGCCACTGTCGTCCACATTTATATTCCCCACAAACAAATGAATGCAAATATAAAGTGAGGGTTTCATAAGTCATAGTTTCCGAAGTTAAAAGTTTGAGAAGTTGACGTTAAACACTTCTACATTCAGCCCTCGCCAGCATCACACACACACACACACACACACACACACACACACACACACACACACCAATGACAGACACGTGCACTCTGTTTCCGCCAAATTCGGTTCGACAGATCTGAAAATGAAATCTCTCCAGAGATGTGCCGTTCAGACGGAGCGTTTAACATCACACCGCTACAGCTGCTGCCATATCAAACAGCATTCTGCAATGTTTCCACTGACGGGGTCAACCAAAACTTTAGAGCAGCAATCCCACAAACGCTCACTGGTCCGCACTTTCCCTCGCAGATCTGCAGCCATCGGGATTCTTCATTCCTCAAAGATCTTATCAGTGGTGTTGTTGTGCATTGCCATAGTAAATTACACGGTAAGCCACATTCCCATCTGAATAGGTGAAGCGTCAACAGTAAACAACGCAGCAACAGTAAAAATAGCTCTGCTGCAAGTGTCTTATTGGCTGTATCCATGTAATAGTGTGGCGAGTGGTGTTATAACGTGTTTATTCTGATGCTGTCAACAGGAAGTGCACAATATCAGAAGACAGCACATGATGTGATTTGCCTTTTTTCACAAAGCACAGATTGTCTTCATCATGGCGCTACAGATGAAGCTCAAAGCCCTGAGACTAAAGTAAGTATTGTCGAGTTTCATCAGGAGTGAATATCCATGCTTGGCCTCTTTCTCAGATTGAGCGCTGGCAGAAAAGAAACTGCAGTCGCACAAAAAATTCTACCATTTCATTCATTATGTTTTGTGCTGTGAGTATGAATGTGCTAAGAGGGGAATCTAGGCCATTTCTTCATCATTAGTATGCCAGCCAGGTGTAGTGCAAAGAGGATTAGAGGGAAGTAATGTTGATGGGTCTCTCTCTCTCTCTCTCTCTCAAACCAAACAATTAGACTTAAGTGCTCGCTACCTGCTGTCACCTCAAATAGCATATCCATGACAAGTAGCCCAGACTTCCATGCATTTCCCTGCTGCAATGATGAGCTGGTTAAACAAGGAATATCTCCTCAATTTTTTATTTAGACGTAATGTGAGATCATAAAAGTCAGGGCCGGCACATTTAGTCCGCAGGTAATCTACTTGGGTGCTTAAAGTGTCTCCCCTGTGACTCCTCCTCCTTGAATTATTATATGTTACATGCATACACCGTAGACACAGCTACAGGGAACCACTCAGGGTTAAGTGTCTTGTTCAAGGACACATGGACTAGGGCGGGGATTGAACCACCAACCCCTTAGAATTAATCTAATGTGCAAACATATGACCAGCAGTTGAAGAATTCAACATTAAGGATGGAACACGCCCAACATGCTATGCTTTTATTTGTTTAGTATTATTTGTAATTTGTGTTGCTACTCTAAACTCTTTTTCTTTAAATAATGGTGTCTCTGTAAGTCTGTTTTGGCTGGGAATACTATTTATCCATGATAATAAAAATCAAATCAAATAAGAAAGAATATACTACAGCAGTCATTTAGCTAGCATCTGTTAGCTTAATAATATGAATGTATGTGAATGTCTTTTTTTTTTGTGACACATGAACTAATAAAGGATTTACTGTGAAAACTCAGCAGCTGCTTGACATTATGAAGCTCTAGTAATCTTGAGGAAGCACAACAATGAAGTATTTGAAGGTATATTTCTAAGTAACAATGCCTTCCATGTAACCGCTCAACAGGATGCATCACCTTTATATATGAAATGTGCAGTAAGATGAATTGGAACAGTTGTTAACTGTATGGCTGTGTGTCACTCAGAGTTAACCAACAATGATTCATCTGTTTGAAGTAACTTATTTATTACATAGTTCTGGAGTCCCTTGTTAGTTTTTTAATTGTTGGCAATTATCCGTCGTAATTATCCATGATGTTATGTACCTTATTCGGAAATGTAAAAAAAACAAAAAAAACATGAAACATATTTGATACGGTTACTCAAAAACAAAATCAGTGTATAACGTTGTTCATGTGTCCACCAGCTAAAGCATCACTGTGTGGTGGGTATGGACCCTGCAAAAAAACAACATGAATGAATATTATTTGATGTTTTTTTACAGCAATGCCAGATAAACCATTGCAGCTCCAGTCAACGTGTGGAGGGTGTGTGAGACGGGGAATATTCCTTTATGTGTTCATTTAAATGTAATGTTACATTTGAATAAAAAACTCTTTTTTTAAACTATATGGACAAGACAAGTTAACAGATTGAATCAGGTCTTAATGAAGAGATGTCCTGAATGTTAGGTGAATAGCTAGCCCCACTGTAACGTCACGTAGCTCCAATGTAGACGAGTCGTGTCTCTGGACTGAATAGACCTTCTGGCTCGAAGACATCTGGAGAAACTAAACGTGACATTTTGAGGAGTTGAGCAGAAAACTCAAACTAGCATAACATAACAAAACACAGCACTCAGTAATGTCCGTGACTTACCGTTACTCACTCAGTTCAGTTGAATTGCTGTCCCTAAACTCGAGATCCGTCAAATCGCATTCACCTGGAAGGAGGTAGGTGTTTGATTATCATTAATTAATCTACAAGATATTATAATATGCAATATTACACAAGTTTTTTATTGTATCACTCAATTAATTAATTTGTAACGCAATATGCTATTGTACTAGGTCAGAACCTAATTATATCATATTTATTTATTTATTAATTGTATTAATAACTTACATTTACACAGTAAATGATTATGACATAATGAAAAAAATAATCATTTGATTAATTGACGAAACATAAAATTGTCAAATACATTTTTGAAGTCATTTTTTTCTTGATTGACTGAATGGTAATGAATTAGACTTTGATAATTTTATTTGATTCACAGGTAAAAACTTTAATGATATGCTACTTTATGCTACTTTAATTAATAATAATA
The DNA here is from genome assembly GCF_009769545.1 of Cyclopterus lumpus. Lineage (NCBI taxonomy): Eukaryota > Metazoa > Chordata > Actinopteri > Perciformes > Cyclopteridae > Cyclopterus > Cyclopterus lumpus. The sequence goes on from NC_046971.1 coordinate 17,317,094, forward strand.
ATTTAAAAATAATAATTTAAAATAAATTATATATTAAACACATTTCACCATGACCTTAAATTGAAAGAAAATATTGGCCTGTGTCTCAATGACGATATAGTTATAATACATATTTTGTCCATTATTTATAATTTACTTATTTAATTCATACTGGAGATTTAGTCTGTGAATATTTATGATAACTAATAGGTTGCATGTATGTTCATCATGTGTTCCGGAGGTTGTCCTGTTGATGCTCTATCTTGATTAACACAATAGTTCAGTGCATGACAAGCTCATGTATAGAGATATATCTCTCTATATATATACATATATATATATATATATATATATATATATATATATATATATATATATATATATAGAGAGAGAGAGAGAGAGAGAGAGAGAGAGAGAGAGAGAGAGAGAGAGAGAGAGAGATATGCCTTGAACATCCTGAAGGCCACTGAAGAGGCAGTACACACTACAAGGTCACAGACCAGCAGAGAATGATAATACTGTAAGTTATTGTTTTAAATTTGATGCAACTTACATTTTGAATGAACCCAAGACCTCTGACACAGATGCAGAAGATGTACATCTGAGGCAGAACATGCTAGAAACTCTCCATCACCTCATGCTCTTCTAAAATACTGTTCTGAGATGGTCCACAGTGGACACTCATACTAACGGACCTGTGGGAAATATTAGCATGATGTATTGGCCCAGCAAGGCCAAGCAAACCCGGGACAGATCAGAGCCTTATTTGTCCAGAGACAGAACTCAGCTGGTGTTTAAGCTGAGTGCACCAGCCTTGGCTCATCAACCAAAAAGGAACCAAGAAAGCAACAGAGGCTGAGCTGGCAAGAACCCATTGAGAAGGGGGCAGTGTGTGGATTAAGCAGTTCAGAAGGGCTGGAAGGAGTTGAACCACAAACCGGGGGCACGGACTGAATCTGTGGGGAAGTAAAAGCTTTACTGGAACACGTACGCTTGGTTGGCTGTGTGAAATAATAATGTTCCACTTACAGTGCGACAGCAACCTGTTCAGCACTTTGTAGCTTGCAGTCACTTGCTACTCTTTTAGACTGTAGATTTATACCATCAAAGAGTTTTCTGTGCATGGTCGCATACAAATAACTGAGGCAGGTAGGTAGGTATCAAAGCTTATGGAACTAATTAGTTGACTAACCATAACATGTAGTGTATTTGCTGCAGGAAAATAAATTCCCATTTCAGAGACTAATCGTGTGGTTAATTGTTCCTTTGGCTTGTGGAGTCACATTTGCATGCTATAACCGGGCTATAACAGTTCTATATTTGGATACGGGCTCACAGATATAGACATGATCGCTGAGCTTGATGTGTTGTCGTTGTTGTTTTTGAGTATCGAAATTGCACAAGTAGGAACAGTGTTGAACATTTTTAATTAAAAGAATAGATGAAGCTTGACATTTGCTTGCACTCGGATTTGAACAGTTGTAATGTGTGTAATCCTCTTCCTACCGCCACTGTTAAAGTGGATATATTATGTGCAGGCAAATAATCCAAATTCAAAGTAGGAGCGGAGGAGCACAGTTCATCAGCGGTACCAACAACGCTTTATCTCACACTGCAGGTGTGTGGATTATCTTTTTAATTGGATCTTTGTACGAGCCCGGCAAAGGAAGGACTGCTGTAGCCACTGCAGAAAAGCGTATGATAGAGCAAGGAAAGGGCACGGAGCGAGCAGGGGAAGGGAGAACACTTTCAATCATTTTTGGTGCGTGCTTTTTGAAGCACAAACCCACCAAGACAGAGCCAAGTACACAAACACAGCAACCTCCTTTACAATCTGAGTGTTAGCTGTATCAGGGTGTGAATTTAGAGAGGATGATTAGGACTGTCCTCTGTCCCTCTGGTCCCTCATATCTACTGGAGGTCATATATCGACTGGAGCAGTGCCGTAACGGAAACACATGAGGCCCCCCTGCAGAATAACCCTGAGAGGCCCACCCCCCCTCCCCCCATATGTAAGGGATAATGTATTGTCCGGCGGTCATTATCCAAAGATAAACGAACAGGACCCAAGCTTTTCTTTTGAGGGAAATTTATTCAATCAGAAAAAACAGCTCAAACAGAGAACAAATGTATTCCAACAGAAAAAAAACATGTGCTAGGGCCTATCAAACAGCTCAAATAGAACATGTGTTACAACAACATAACAAATATGCCTACATATAGTCGATACACCGGTAGGCTACCTTCTACAGGTTTGCATTTGAATACACATGTGCGCGTCTTTTAGCAAATCTGTGTGCAAAGTCTTTAACCACGCTCTTTACATCTAAACTGCACGCACGTTTATTCTCTATGCTAAGGATGGCCAGACCTGACAGCCTCTCTTGTGACATGGAGCTTCTGAGATATGTTTTGATCAGTTTTAGCTTGGAAAATGACCTTTCTTACTTAACGGTTACTTTTATTATTTTGTACAGAGCCGTTGTCTTCTCAAAAGGGTTGCAGTGTTGGACAACGTGAAATGAAGTTAAACAACGATGTGGTTGTGGAGATAATTAAGGAAACGTGTCCGATAATCGGCGCAGGGGGTATAGTGAGAGCATAGGTATAATAAGGTTAATGTATTTTCAAGCACAACACATAGACGGAGCAGTACAGCTGTCAAAGTATAACGTTAGCTACGTGGTAATGTGAGCTATAGCAAACAGTACAATACCTGTCTCTTCTGGCAGATGAGTGCATCCTTCACCAGCTGGTCGAAAAAGACTTGTAATTTTGGGAAGTTTGGCATTTAATTCAGAAATGTTCTGTTTTGGGCACCACTTTTAAATGTGCGTTTCATTTTTCCTCAAGAGAAATTTCCTCGTAGTTCTCCCAGAATACACCGCGGCCCAACAATAACACCAGTCCGCGTAGCAGGAGACCCTAGTGGTTGCCTGTTACGATTGCCTTTACAACTATTATTTAAAACTTATAAAGCCAGTGTAGGCAGGTGTAACTTGAACTGAGACACCAGACACAACACTATCTTCAGGGATCTTTATTTCTCGACTACTCTTAAGGGATTTAGAGTAGTATTAATTTAATTTCGAATGTTCAATTTAGAATAGATTTAACAAAGATGGTCCAGTACATTTACACGGTGCACATAGAATCTCACTTGAAAACCTAACTAACTCAAAGTGCAAATAATCGGTGTATAATTCAAGTGCATACATTCAGTGCATAAATACAGTGCAAAAATAACTGTAGAGCTAGTTCTTACGGAAAACAACCAACCCGTCACCAGCTCGTCACCCGATACAGCGGAGCCCACTTCCTTCTTCGCTCCCTGCCACTGGCCCCATCCAAAGTACAGTGCCCTCTAGTGGCTCCAGTGGTGACAACTCCCTCCCACTAGGTTACATACTCCCCTGCTAAAAAAAGTCCACGTCCTCGGGGACTTAACTCATAGTTCTAACTTCTTTCACTGCTTCCCTGAAGAATGCCGCACCCATGCTGGTCAGCAATTGGGACAACACATCAGGACTGAGTGAAATGGCATTACATGCTGATTTCGGGACATGGTGAGGGTTTGAGTGTACTCCTGCATTTGCTCTCAGAGTCTTTCGAGGTGCTGGAACAGGAGCAGTTGTCTCTACATCCCCGCTAGAACAGCTTCCGGTAGTCAGAACAGGTGTTTGTACCTTAGTTTCACTCTCAGGAGATTTCACGTTTACTGGTTCAATGCCACCTCCAGACTCTGTGTCCCCTTGATCATAATCACCAGGGACATCAACTCTCGCTACCCCCGAGCACAGGTTTGGACAAGGAACTTCCTCCAGCACTACATACTCAGGATCTACATAGGTTGGGACAGACTCAGAAGGGGCATAAACAGGTGTCAAGGTAGGGGCACTTGCTCTCTCTCTCCTGGGAGCAGGGAGAGGACCTACACAAGGTCTAAGATTTGTTCTATGGACCCTTTTTACCGGACCACCCTCCACAGGCTCTACAGCATGAGTAGTACCTTGTACCTCTACTACCCTATGAACAGTAGGCCCCCACGCGTCTTGGATCTTATTCCTGCCCTGAGGCCGGTGGCGAAGGTACACCAACTGACCCACATCCACTGGTGGACAGTAAACTTTGCGTTTGTCCAATTCAACTCTTTCCGCTGCTTTCTGCTCAGCATATTCTTTAGCTCTAGCATGGGCTTCCTTAAGACGCTCCTGATGCACTATTAGCCAATCATGTTTCTTGTCTTGCACTTGCTCCTGCCCTAGTAGAGCATCCACAGGTAAGTGTGGATGCACCCCAAAAAGTAGGTAGTACGGTGTGTAACCAGTAGTCGCATGAGGCGTCACGTTGTAGGCATGGATTAACTCTGCTAAGTGCTCAGGCCAACGCCGTTTCTTCTCTGGTGGAAGAGTACGCAAGAGATCATGGAGTGTCCTATTGTATCTCTCACATTGTGCATTTCCCTGGGGATGATGAGGTGTTGTTCGGGTTTTCTTTACACCATATAGTTTGCATAACTCTGCAACTATTTCGCTCTCAAAGTTTCGGCCCTGGTCTGAATGTAGCCTCTCGGGCACACCATACTTCATAAACCACTCCTGGAGGAGTATCTTAGCAGTAGTGTTAGCTTTCTGATCACGGGTAGGAAAAGCTTGGGTGAACTTTGTGAACACATCTGTCACAACCAAAACATTCTCTCTGCCATCTGAAGCAGGCTCTAAAATGGTAAAGTCTACAGCAACCACCTCCAGGGGCCGTGTGGCCAAAAATGCCTTCATAGGAGCATGTATCTTGGGCTGGGGCATTTTGGTAAGGACACATCTCCGACATTTTTTAACCCACTGTTCGACGTCGTCATACATGCCCACCCAGAAACACCTCTGTTTCAGAAGGTTTTGTGTTCTTTCTATTCCCTGATGCCCCATCTGATCATGCACACTCTCTAGGACTGGTTCCCTCAAACAGGTGGGTAACAGGAGTTGGTTACATTCACCCACATGAACATCATCAATCACACGATAGAGTAAGTCATCAATCTCCTTGATTCGGCACCACTGCCTAAATAAGGAGACCACCGGCTTGGCTAACTTTGTCCTCTCCTTAAAGTTGGGTTTTTGTTTCTTTTCCCAAAACTGCCTGAATGTACTGAGTATGGGGTCTGTGTTTTGAAATTTGCGAAGCTCTTCCTTAGAGTAACCCGGCAAGGTGGGGATGTTACTCTGCCAGTCACTCCCATCAGTACCCTGCACGGCCTCTGAGGCACGTACTTGCCTCACTCTACAGCACTTGATCCCTGCAGCTCCTAGTTCTGGCCCTAAAGCTGTTCCCTTCCTCGCATTGCAGATGGCTACACATCCATCAAAATCTAAGTCATCTGGGTACGGTTGGGGCTCCCCCGCTAACGGCTGCCTAGAGAGGGCGTCTGCCGCAGTGTTACAGCGACCTGGCCGGTACTTAACCTCAAAGTCAAACACTGCTAACTGAGCTACCCAGCGCTGTTCGATGGCGCCCAACCTAGCTGTATTAAGGTGGCACAAGGGGTTGTTATCAGTGATGGCAGTGAATTTAGAGCCTAGGAGGTAACCTCTAAATTTCTCTGAAACCGCCCACTTAAGGGCAAGCAGTTCAAGTTTCATACTGCTGTAGTTACGATCGTTTTTCTCTGCATTACGCAGCCTCCGACTGGCATAGGCAATCACTCTTTTCCTCTTACCCTGCTGCTGATACAGGACAGCACCTAATCCCAAACTACTGGCATCCGTCTCAACAGTGAAGGGAAGAGAGAAATCAGCATAACCTAACAAAGGAGCACTGGTGAGTTTCTCCTTCAGCAGATCAAAAGCTTCCTGACACTCTGCTGTCCATAAACTTCCAAACAGCTGTTTGGACCTGGATGGACTGTTGTTTCTGATGCACGTATTTACAACATCATGTAGTGGGCCTGCCAGCTGAGAGAACCCCTCTATGAACTTCCTATAATAACTACAGAAACCTAAAAATGATCTTAAGTCCTTGACAGTAGTGGGGGCTTCCCACTGCTGCACTGCAGCTATCTTATCCGGGTCGGTCCCAATGCCCTCAGCTGATATCTGGTGGCCAAGGAAACGTACCTCAGACTGCAGAAAATGACACTTCTCTACCTTGACTTTGAGTCCTGTCTCCTTCAGCCTCTGCAGAACCTTCTCCAGCCTCACTAGATGGTCTTCAAAAGACTGCGAGTACACCAAAATGTCATCCAGATACACAAGCATGATTTGCAGAACCAAGTCACTCATTGTTGCCTGCATCAGTCGCTGGAAAGTTGCTGGTCCATTACACACTCCGAAAGGCAACCGAGAATACTCGTACAACCCAAATGGTGTTGTAAAGGCCGTTTTCTGCCTGTCATCCTCATGTACTGCAACCTGATGGTACCCGCTAGCAAGGTCAATGGTCGAAAAGAACTTTGCACCATGCAGGGCATCAAAACACTCATCAATGCGAGGCAAAGGAAAAGCGTCTCGTCTGGTTTTTGAGTTTAATTTCCTGTAGTCCACGCATAGCCGTAGACTACCGTCCGATTTTCTGACTAGGACCACCGGTGAAGCATATGCGCTCGTGCTTTCATGGATAACACCCTTCTTTAGAAGTTGCGCGATGTGTTCCCTGACCTCGCTATACTGTGTAGGGGGTATACGGCGGTAGGGCTGGGCTACGGGTGTGTCATCCACCAGATGGATCTCATGTTTAACCCGGTCTGTGTAACCTAGGTCCTCATCCTGAGCAGCAAACACATCTGCATACTGAGCTAAAAGCACAGCGAGCTTAGCCTGCTCCTCCTCTGTACCACCTATGTGCAGCCGGTCCAGTATTGACTGAAAGTCATTGTCTGCTTTTGGTTTCTCTTTCTGGTCAACAGTCACCTCTTCCTGCTCAGCTGAGATACGCTGGAAGCGCACCTCTGTCTGGTCATTTTCAACACACTCCGCCGGAGACACTGTGCCCAACCTGGTCCTGGGCTGCAACCATACATCCTCCTGTGAGAAGTTCACTACCTGCACTGGGAACACCCGCCTAGTAGCCTCTATCAAAGTGGGCACTACCACAAGACCACCTGGCAAGGGTGTCTTAGCTGGTTCCAACACCATGTAGGTGCTATCATCAGGTTCTGTTTGCAGTCCTTTTGCATAAACCGTGGCAACAGAACAAGCTGGTATACGTACTGAATCTCTGCCTGCTATCCTAGCTGCAGATATTTTCTCTTTTACCACACACGTCTGTACGCGCTGAAATACTTCCCTCCAGTCTGGATCAAGCTCTCCCTTAAGGGTAGTGTCAAACTCTGCCGTAACCAATTGCTTGCATCTCTTAATTATGTTCATACCAATGAGACCTGGAACTGAATCCTGAAAACTCTTCGTTTGTGGTTTTAACTCTTTGTTCTCGGTACCTGACTCTTCTGGGACTGGATCTTTGACAACTAGAAAACCACACTCTGGTATGTTTAACCCCATGGCTCCCATATCCAGTTCAACATAACCCATGTAAGGAATCGGCAAAGAGTTTGCTGCAGTTAACCTGAGCCACTTGGCTGCAGGGAACACATCTTCTTCTTTCCCTAGCAGGTGCTTCCTAAAGAAAGACTCCGAAATAGTGCTAACCTGACTCCCTGTATCCAACAGGCACTTCACTGGAACGCCACTAATCTGGACTGCAACTTCCCGACACTCACCAACTGCGCGCTCAAGAAATTGTTCACGGCTAAAAGTCTTGGAGCCTTTAGTCTCACCTCGGATTGCCTGGCTCTTGGCGTCCGAGGTGGCTAGTTTTCCTGAATAGAAGCATTGTTGGTGGTGGGATGATTTTCTGGTCTACGCCACGTGCACTCCCTTGCGATGTGTCCCTCCCCTTTACATTTGAAGCAAATGGGCTTCCCATCTTCTGTAAACTGGGGCCTTAGTCTGGGCTTCCCACCCTGATCTTTGTTATATTTCTCCTTGAGAGCAAGGCCCTCTTTTAATGCAATAGTCAGCTCCCCTATAGCCCTGCTCTGTTCTGAGACCACCTTAACAATGTCTTCTAGAGTTGTATTCTTCTCCTGCGAATGACGGGAGCCCTGGCCCTCTCCCCTGATACTGTCACACACTACCTGTCTGCTCTTAGCAACCTTGGTGTCACAGGATTTGTCTTCAAATGACCAGTCAATGGCCTCTTCACGTACCTCTAAGAGAGATGACTGGGGCTTTTCTCTAACCATTTTACGTAACTCTCTTCTAAGAGAGGAATCTCGCACACCCTCAATAAATTGGTCTCTGACAGCTATCTTAGCATTGGACACAGCATCTGGTCTCTGTTTCAGGGCTAATCGTAAAATGTGGGAGAGTGCATGCGAGTACTCCTGAAAATCTTCACCCTCCCCTTGTTGGCGACCAAAAAAGGTGTGTAACAGCTGAGCTACGCTACGTTTCTCTGCGTAAGCCTCCCGTAGCAAAGTGAACAACTCACTGGGCCCTTTTGGTTCCCCCTCCGTGCATAATCTGACCTCCTCTAAGGCAGAGCCTCTTAAAAGAGATAGAATGAAATCAACCCCGTCTTCGGGACTCTGACCTCTGGCCTTGATTATACGGTCTACCTCCTCAATAAACTCATCAATAGAACAACCATCTTTGGCTGCATCGCCACTAAAGGGCTGGATCTGACGCTCTCTTGGTACATATACATATGACCTATTCGAACCCTTATTTAATGTGTCAATAGCTTCCATGGCTTTGTCATGTCTCTCCCTCAGTTCGTAAAACTGTGTTTGTAATTGTTCTAAAGCATCAGTCTCTTCTCCGACGTTCTGCTCGTCTTCACTGTCTCTCTCCGACATGGTGACTGTCTCTGTGCAAACTTAGCTCCACTCCCGTCACTTGAAAACCTGTAAGCTGAGGTGGGGCTGATGGATGCCTCTCAGGGAGCGACCTTCTCCCTCTCCGTCCTCTGTGAACTCCCGATCTCAGCCGTCTGGTCACTCGTTCTCCAACGCAACTCCAGGCAGGACTCTCCGTTACGTTGCACCGGAACCGCACATTACCGCTACAGTTATTTATGCACTTTACAAACCTAGTCAAACACTCCAAATTAGAGACCCCACTCCTGGTACCAAAATGTGTAGGCAGGTGTAACTTGAACTGAGACACCAGACACAACACTATCTTCAGGGATCTTTATTTCTCGACTACTCTTAAGGGATTTAGAGTAGTATTAATTTAATTTCGAATGTTCAATTTAGAATAGATTTAACAAAGATGGTCCAGTACATTTACACGGTGCACATAGAATCTCACTTGAAAACCTAACTAACTCAAAGTGCAAATAATCGGTGTATAATTCAAGTGCATACATTCAGTGCATAAATACAGTGCAAAAATAACTGTAGAGCTAGTTCTTACGGAAAACAACCAACCCGTCACCAGCTCGTCACCCGATACAGCGGAGCCCACTTCCTTCTTCGCTCCCTGCCACTGGCCCCATCCAAAGTACAGTGCCCTCTAGTGGCTCCAGTGGTGACAACTCCCTCCCACTATGTTACGATTGCCTTTACAACTATTATTTAAAACTTATAAAGCCAGTTTAAAATACTTTTTTTTATTGTGTAGCTTTATATGAGAGAGACAACTTTGAGGGATATCTTAATGTTATTACGTAATGTAATATTATTTATTTATTACATTATTCGGCCCAGATTCGGTAGCCGATAAACCGGTTGCCATGTCTCAGACAGAATCTGCCCATGTCCGTAACAGCTACACCTGGGCCAGACATGGCAACACTGAAATGTGCCAAAGGTGGCTCACATTTGGCCGCATCGAGCCGGAACACAGCCGAGTCAGCCGACACTTAGCCGCAATACGGCCGAGTGCGCTGGCTAGTGTTGGATTAAAAAAAAAAATTGCCATGCGAGGCCCCCTGTCACTGCGAGGCCCCCCCGCAGTGCGGGGGCTGCGGGGGTGATCTCTACGGGCCTGGACTGGAGGTGATACACATCTCTAATTGCAGCTGTCGCAACAAGGCTCACATCGGCACCACCCATCTTCATCATGGCCACTGGGGGCAGAGTGGAGCATAATGGTCAGATGAGGCAGATGTCAGAAATGCAGATGTCCTCCTCATCCACCTCCTCCATCTCCCCCACCTTTACCTCCACCATGCGCTCCACCAAGCTACGAAAAGTTGCTCAGGCCTTGTGAAGAACCTGGGGAGGTAGGAATAATCCACCAAAATCATCTGCTCCCAATCTGCCATGCTTTCTAATATAACTTTTGTATTCATGAGATGTGGCATGAAGGAGCATCTGTTAGAATACTTTTTACAGTGAGAAAAAAGGAGCATAATTGATGAACATGAGATGGTTACATTGGTAGCTTTAACTGACATTTCTTACCTGTCTCACTGTGCAGAATACTCTTGTTCTGCTTACACCTCAGAGCACATTGGGGACTAGATGATGTCAGGGTGCCATTTAAAGCTCCTGGCCAAATGCACAACAACAATAAAGCTAATTAACCACATGATGTATGTACTGCAGGGCAAAAAACACATTTAAAGTTGTAATAATAATGTGCACATTTGCATGCGAGCCAGCTCTCGCACAGTGTGCCTGCTTGTAGATGACTATGATGTGTATGTCCTTTATGCTCCGTCAGAGCACTGTGGGGTCCAGCGTAAAACCCCCGCTGTGGCGGAGTCCTTCAGCAAGGTACAGAAATCCTCTGAGATCCCAGAGGGAGAGACTGTCCCAGATTTTGAGGAGAAGCTGCGGCCTGTCACGACCCAAGAGGGTGAGGTGAACCGACTCGCCAGAAATTTCAAGAAACGCCCTCTGCGTCCCCTATCTCTCCTCATATTATTGCATTATAAACAACTTTGGGCCCTTGAGGCTACAGGAGATCATTTTAGATCCATACCCATATAGTTTGCCTAAACTACGGATGACACAAGCTCAACTCGACTGGGAGGTAAAAGGTTTCCCCTATGTGTAAACTTTGAGAACCATTTGACTTTCTGGGTGAATGTACTGTTAATCCACTCAGATTAAGGTCCTGACAAAGATCTCACAAAGCAATACTGTGACAGAGTTAGTGGGTTGTGACCTCCACGGGAAATTAAAAAAATACAACTGTGCTGCTTCTGCTGAATACTAGTGCCTGTTCTCTATAAACTGCAGGTGTTTGAGCCCCACTCACCCTGACTCCACCTGTGAATTATAGATGAGGAGGCCTACATATTCACAATGTACAGAAGGCTGCAAAGTCGGCATAGCATTTACATTCATTGGTTGACCTTAAACCCACCGGTCTCAAAAGGACAACAGAAAAAAAATGGTAAATTGATCGCATGTGTGTGAAACGTTTATTCTCATCGACGCCGTTGGATTTAATGTTACGTTTGTTAATTACGCCCCGGGCACAAATGATAATGCAGGAAAGAGAGGAGCAACAGTAAGTACTCTGCAGCTCATTTTTCATATAGACAACATGCATTCACCTGGTCTGTCATTCATAGGGGACAATGCTGTGATCAAGGCCAAGGTGATGGGGAATCCCCAGCTCAGTGTACGGGCCAGCAGGTGCCCACTGTCTGATGCTAAGTCTTTCTATGAAAACGTAAACAAGCAGCATAGTAAGATCTATTTTGAGTCTCTTTAACTTTCTTTGATATATCAAAATGTTGAAACATTTGGTTTTCCTTAATCTAACACCATAAATGACATGTGTATAACCAATAACACCAAATACAATATGACAGACATGCAAAGCTATTGAGCTTTGCATGTAAACAGAAAAAAACATTGGGTACAGACCAATTTATTTAAAAATAAAAGATCTTACTAATGTTACTTCCTGCAATACCATATATGAGTATTGAGTATATGTTTTTAAACACCATGCATTTGATCCATGTTTTGCATTTCATAATCCTGTCATTATGCTTTGTGTGTAATTGATTCTTAAATCATACCTGCTTACCTTAGTATATCACTGGAGAAGAAAATGTATCAATAAATAAATAAAAAAGGTCTAATGATTCTGATTGGGAAAGTTAGGAATAGGTGTTAAATATGAATAGTTATTTACAGACATGCCAATTTAATAGGCAATAATCAAGATCAGTGTATGTGATGGTAAAGAAGCATTTCAATGTGCCAGAAGCCTCCAAATTTGGGCTTTTACTGCCAACACGTTTCTCAGAGGATGAGGATGCATTTACCAAGATACAGTACACAGCCAGAGTACATTCCTTTAAACGGTGAATGTGACCATACAGAGCGGCTCAGTACACCATTAAGTCGAGAGGGACTCTGCCATCTTGGTTCTGTCAACTCCGACTGAACACCATGCATCATGAGGGAAAGTAGATAGAAAAAAAGCTCTCTGATCCTTTTATCTATATCCACTCTGGAGTGGATTTAACGCTTTCTCTGTACCAGCCGGGGAGCTTAAATGAAGCTTAAATAGCTATTATAAACCAATTAACTTGTGGGTGCTGACATATGCATCTCCCCTTGCCATCTGTTTCTCTGGTGAGGGATGACTGTTAAATTGCAGCGCTAAATGTTGACTGGGTGTTCCCAGCAGGGCACTGCCTCCTTCTGCCCCACATAAGTATTGCAGTGGGATTTAAAGTGACTGGACGATGTAATGACAGTGTGACAGTTTGATTCCTACTTACTATCGAGAGTTATACAAAGTAAGCAACAAGCAAAGCCATTTTCATTTCATTTTAAGTAACCTGTAATGAATTCCACTCCACTACAGATCAAAAGAGTGACCCTGGAGGATGGTGATGTCTACAAGTGCGTTGCCTCCAACAAGCACGGAGAAGCCATTTATTTACTCTACAGCGCTCACTGTTAGTGAAAGTGAGTTCATCCATTTCACGCCATACATTGTGTGAACCTTTCTTAGTCCTCGTAGTTTATTTAAAAGCTTTCAGCTTAGTTTACGTGCTGTCTCTCTGTTGTTTATAGATCCAGCGTTGGATTTAAAAAAGATGCTGAAGAAACGGTAGGAACACAAGCCTGTTGTCGAATACTTTTCCTGACACTCCCAATACCTGTCATGGTGCGATGGAGCGTTCTCTGATCCACCCCCAGATCCTATTTTTGCATGCATCCAGAAATATCTACAGGATGAGATCTAAAGAGCTGCAATGCGTACCAGTTGTGGCAAGAGCAGAGGTAGATGCTTCTGAGCTGTCAATGCACATATGCATACTGCCAGACATATTGTCAGACACGCATACATGTGATGCACACACACGCAAGCCTGGCGTAAACTTTGGCATGTGCATGTCAGCACGCATGAACAATTGTTCCTCTTTGCGCAGCAGCGTAGAGAAGAGGCCACCTGCAGAGGAGGAAGGATCCTGGCTGGAGCTGACAAGAGGGACTATGAGAGGATCTGCTTCACCGACTTCAGAGGCATCCTCGAGAAGCTGAAGGAGATGAAGAAAGTGGAGGTGGAGGTACGCCTGTCACTCTGAGAGCTTGTTCACGCAACCACAGGATCACGTAAGGGTTTGGGAAGTGAGATGAAGAATAGCTTAAAATAGAGCAGAATGGAAAAGGGGATTAAGTGTATGTCACACAGCACAGCCATGGCAACAAAGGTGTGTCACATAGCAACACTCAAGTCAACTCACGTGAAGATGGGGAACACGTGACACTTCTTTGTGTGGTATGTTTAAAAATCTATCCGCGTTTGATCGTATGCCGTTTTCCCGATGGTGCGTGTGCTGAAGCCCCTGGAGGACATCGTCTTTGACACCATCCTGGAAGTGAAGGATCCAAACGTCAGGATGCAAGTGGTTCCTGGTAAAAAAAAAAACGGATGTGTTTCAAAGTCGTATATGGGAGTCTCGGTTACATAAAACACTTCCCTGAGTTCCCCCCTCATCTATGCATTTTGTTTATGATTCAGGGCACAGAGCTGCTGCGGATCCAGTAATCTCATGGGAAATAGGAAGAGAAACAGATGGGAACCAAGCACATGCTGTGCATTTCTGCCGTGGGCCTCAGTAACACGGGCACCTGCTCTCTGCAGGTCGCAGACAAGAGAGTCGGCCGAGCTTATCGTCACAGGCAAGTGCAGAATGGGACTCCAGTCTTTACCGCTGCTCATGACTGAGCGATATACTATCACCATAGACCACATTACCTACTTTAGGTGTCACTTTCTCTTTTCATTCACTTGTTTTATAATGTTTGACAGGAAGGGAAACTGTTGAGCAATGTGCATGACTGTTTTCGACAGGACATAAATAGATAAATGTAATTATTTCAGTTCTTTTGGACATTTTGTTAGTTGTCCCATTTTTCTCAACACCTCAGAAGTGATTGACACATCTTTTGTATCTTACACATGTGGTTATTTGGCATGAAACCCTTTCAGTGAGGTGTCAATATGATTTAGTCTCCACCCTTTAAATCATATAATTAACACATGTTAACACCTATTTTTCTTTCAGATGAACCTCTGAAATTCTCGTCTGACTTTAAGCCCATAAAAAGTGACGGAGCATCCAAGAACACCGATGCACCCCTCATCTGGAAGGTTTGTGTGTGACTCCAAAAGACACACTCACTTAAATACACTCTCACGTCAGCACAAAATATCCCATCTCGGATGAAATTCAAGAATGTGTTTTTGGCATCCAGGTAATGAAACCAACAAACAAACGTACTGACAACATTCTCGGGGAAACATGAACACCATGGAAATACACATGATTGAAAAGGAATATGGAAACAGTTTTTCCCAGATGTGTCTTTTTTTTCGGCAGGTAAATGGAAAAAAGTTTGATGTGTCCTTGTCTGAGGATGGGCTGACCTACACTTTGAAGATTAAGGATGTGAAAGTCAGTGACACTGGAGACTACATCAGCATCGGTGACCTCACTGCCACCGTGCCACTTTTCATTGAACGTACGGATAACAGTATTTCACAGGCTTCACCCGCATTTCAAACTTTTTCTGTTATGCTTTGTTAAGTTGCAGGGTTGCAGGAACAGAAGCATATTAATTGAGGTTGTGTTAATTACAGTTATTCATGAGAAGACTCTGTATTTCTTGTTCTTGAACTTTGAGTATATAATGAAGGTCTGCCGTATGTGAGGGACTGACTATATAGAACAAACCTAATAAGTGGATTCAAAATGCAGTTCTCTTCACCCTGTAATCCTGTTTTACCACTTTTTTAAAATGTGATTAAAGTAATTTTGCATTTGTTTAAAGTACAGGCATGACTTAAAAAGTCAAGCGTGCTACTGAAGGTCAAATAAACCCTGAAGTGACTCCCTTCCTTTTACTCCCGGGCCAATTTTCTTTTATCCAGGCACTCCCATCAAGTTTGCCAGCCACTTGAAGAGCGTCCGTGTGCAGGAGAGAGGGCCTGCCTGGAGGGTAAAATGAGCTCCAAGGACGGGCACATTCGCTGGCTGAAAGACGGGTGTGACATCACAGCGAGTCGTCGCTAGGAAAAGAGGACAGAGGTGACCACCGAGGACTGTGAACTGACAAGCGAGGGAGACTACATGGTCATCTGCACTGAGGACAACGACGCTCATCGATATGTGACTTCTGCCAATCTGACCGTGGATGGTAATGAGTTCCTTTTTTTCATCAGCATCCGTGTTGGAACATTATTAATATCTTTTGTTTGTGTTCTGCCGGAGCGTTTTGCCTCACTGAAGAGCGCTATGTCAGATGCTCAGTGCCCTGTGTGTTGTCCTTGATGATGAGAGGGTGGCCGGAGTGTGGCTGAAAGATGGAGTGGAGGTAGGAGACGATACAAGAGTCTCCTTGTTAATCCTTTAATGCCTCCTCCTTCCATTAGATAATGTGGCAAATCTGTTTGTTCTTTCACTCCCATATATAAATGTCATGCAAACACTTGGCAGTAGTGTAGCTCTGGCAATGGTGTCGGTCCAACACTTCGGTACAGACTGTAATCTCTTGTATAGTTTTGCTCAAGATTCTGTAAAATAGCCCTGGTGATCCTCTAACCTTTCCTTTACAGCCATCGAGGTTAACATTTTAGTTAGATAGGCCTCAACAACAATGGGATGGACTGATTGATTTCCACAAAATGTGGTAGAGATATCCACGGTGCCCAAAAGATGACTCATAATGACATGACAAGCCCAAGTCAAGCCTCTGTCAAACCTTTGATATCATCCCCATTTTAATAAAGTCCGTTTTATCAGTTAAAACACAACGTAACACATCATTCGTGTGTTACGTTGACAGATTTCGGAGCTGAGGGGGGTTCAGGGGGTCAAACAGGGAGCCGTTCACAAGCAGATCTTCTCTGGTGTGATGCTCATGAGGGAAAGTACACCTTCAGAGCCAAAGGGGGCTGAGAGCGAGGCTGTGCTCACTATTGCAGGTGTGTGTGTTTGTATTTGTACTCCACATTCGAGTATGTATTCACAGGTGGTAAAGAGACTAATTAGAAGTCATGGAAACAAACACTGTGTTTGCACAGTGTTTGTTTATACGACCACTAGGGTATGCTTCACACGAAAGCTAACCCAACTAAGACTCAAAATTAATTAAAACCATCATGAAATTAAATACCCATGCAAATCACATCCCAAACTAATTTTCCCAGACCCTCCAGCTAAGGGCATCTGGCTGGTGCTCAGCAGGTGGGTGAGCAGATATTATGATCTTTGCAAAAGGTCGCACACAAATAAAAAATACTGCCTGATGACTAGAGGTTTGCGAGAAGACAGTGGAGCAATTACGCCCCGACACATATTTGGTGCATAAATCATTCTCTTTAATGCAGATTTCAAATACCATTCCTCAGACCACCCTAAGCCTCCTCGAGGGAAAGTAGAGCTCCTCGGGCTATCAGGAAAGTGTATCACACCTCAAAACTTTGAGGTGTCTGTGCAAAAGGAAGTTAGAGAGTGGTTTCAGGGGACCGGGGGAGAACATTGTTATCTCAATCATTCTCGTTATTGTTAAAGGCCACCAAGATCCCCATTGCCGGCACTGCCTTCAATGTTGGAGGACTTCAAGAGCGGAGAAAGTACCACTTCAATGACTGTCAATGAAGGAGGGGTGGGGGAGCCCATTGAGGCCCTGCCTCCTCCCGGCAATAGGACTGCATTATCATGTAGCCTCCTTTTGTCTCCACTTCTCTTTTCTATATTTTTATTTTTTGCATGTTTCCCCACACTGTGGCACCCAGGTTTGATCTCAAGGGGAAGCTGAAGAACCAGATGGTGGTACGAGCCGGATCGGCACTTTGCCTTCACCTCAGCTTCACTGTAAGACTCTGGTGATCTACTCTGCATTTAGAGGTGTTCCTTTGAGCCACCAGACATTCATGCTCCACAGAAGCCATATCAAATGAACTCTTACCCCTCATCCCTTGCCTTCTTCACCCCATACGGACTTCACCTCCCCCAGTGGTAACTTGGTTCAAGGATGGCATTGTCACTACCGGACGGGAGGTCATCACTCCAAGCTCCTCGCTTCCACCTCCCAGCGTTCTGACTCCAGCGTCTACCGTGTACGCCTGAAGAACGACGACGGAGAGGCTCACTATGATGTCAGAGTCAGGGTTACGGGTAGCTGACAAAACATCAATATGTATGCATCTAGTCTTTAATTGTATGCTTATTTTCTGTAAGTAGGCTCACAATGTAGTTCGTCAAAGTATATATCAGAGTGATATTTCTAATCACTCAGACTTTCCTCGACCCGCGAAGAATTTGATCTCACCGTTATACTGTTGAATATAACAAGTGTATACTCTTTTTCTTGTGTATCAGAGTGCATCAGAAGCCTTCAGGAATGTGCCTCAAGACCACGTCAGGTGAAGCCAACGTTCCTGCTGCCACTTTTCGCATGAGGCCATGACTGCACCGTGAGCTGTGCTTATCAGGCCAGGCCAACAACACAGGTATTGAGACTGGCTTTCTGGCCCAGAGGGTGTATCAACCTAAAACATCTGGACATAAATGATACATGTTTGCCGTTGATCCCCCACCCTAAAGTGATAATAATATTTCCCTGCACAGACCTGCTGGTATAAGGGGGAATCAAAGATATCTGACTCCACTCGCTCTTGGCAGAGCACAGCCCACCCTGGTCATCTCCACCTGTGGAGCCAAAGATGTCAATACACAGTGGTGCTGGAGAACCCTCTGGGGACGGCCAGGTGCTCCTGCAACCTGGTGATATTTGATAGGCTTTGAGTGAGAGGGACGGAGGGAAGTGGAATGTTAATACCAAAATGTTTTTGCTTTGCTTGACTAATTGTTTATCGCTCTGAATGTGGTGTCTTCCAGATAAGGACGACAAGAGTCTGCTGGAGAACCTGAACAAGCAGGCAAACAAAGAGAAGCGTATCTTATAAGAAGTCTGCTTCACCCGTCGCCATGACGGAGGCACTTTGATTGGCCACTGACCTTATGCTACACGTACTGTCGTCACTAAAAATGATTTTAGCGATTTTTAGACATTAGATATATATTAATCATACTTTTGATTAATTAGAATTTCAGATTTGAATTTTTGTTACCCCTCTTCCATTTACTAATATCTCCAGCTCACAACAAATTAACAAATGCGTTAATTAACAAATGGCCACTAGATGTCAGACTTGCGTCGGAATTCTTCTCCAAGAGCACATTATTGTTTGGTGTGCTTCAGGGATGTGTGATTGTTAGTCAGAGAGGTTGTCCTTTCTCTCTAAATCACAAATGCTTTACCCTCCATAAAAATATTTTGACTTTCATCCTTTCTTCAGGGTTTCCAGTTTTTGCCCACATACACTTGCTTCATGAGGTTTGCTGTACCAGGCCGCATACCATGTCAAACAAGTGGAATGGATGTAGTCTGCGCATGAAGATAGAGATTTAATATGCGCACAGTGCATCATATCCACACATATGCACACTGCCAAATACCCAACATGCCAAAACCTTGTATCCCTTAAGGTGTCCAGTAGTTTAGCTTGATAATCTGCATAACATGCAAAGCCCTGGGTTTGATTCCAGTCGGCACCATCCTTATTTCATTTTTCCTGGTTTTACCTGGTGGATGGATTTTTTTTTTTTTAAACACACAATACCTATAAATATACCCCAAACAAAAAGTAGAAATGATTTCACCGCCACTGTGGATTTAATGCTGCTGTATTTATTGTGTACTCTGCACTGTGTCGAGAACATAATTGGAATTGAAATGAAATGACGAGGGTGAGGTGCTGACTCAGCTTTGCTGGTATTATCAGCCACATTAAAAGAGCTGTGACGCAGCTTTAATCCTTTTTTAAATAAATATCAATAGTGAGTTCAGTTCTCCTTTTGTCTCCACTTCTCTTTTCTATATTTTTATTTTGTGCATGTTTCCCCACACTGTAACCGGACAAGGTAACACAAATCTAACGTCATATCTAATGTCTGAAAGCAAAACACCTTGAAGTCACTGATAGAAAACATGCAGCCAATATAAATTCCACATTGTTTCTGGTGCTTTTTGCATTCATTATGCCAGTAAGAAAAACACATGAGCCATGCGATCAACTTGGTGATCAACCCACTGTCCTGCTGCATTGTCCTATATGACTTGTGGAATACATGTAACAAATTCAATTAAATATAAAAATGCCTGCAGGTGTGACACTGTTCATCCAGTATTGTTTAAAAACAGATAAAGTCCATTTTGACCTCGCTGTGATGTGTAGAAACAGAACTATAAGCGTCCTTTTACTTTTCCAACTGCAGTGTGCGATGGCTTCCCTCTGGGTTACCGAGACCCGACAGCCTCTGCATAGGCATTGTCTCTGAGTGGTCAGAGTGAGGAGCTGGAGGTCACAACCCCTCTCCATCCTGACGTCACCGTGCTGGCTCAAACAAAAGTCTGGTTGCCAGGCTCATGTAAATTAGGCACCAACGGGCCCAACACCCACGTCACCGGTACCTTCCGCCTCCTCTGTGCTCAGCTACAGAGGTGGAAACAGCCTGAAGAGATAATCTAGGTATTTGACAGAAACTCAAAGACCGCTGCACCCAAAGGGAGCTTAATACATCTCAGATGGTTTCCCCCGACGTTCTATCACAGTGCATTTATATGACTAAACCTAATAGATGCACGATTAAATAAAACAACTTATACTTTTTTTTTTTTACCATTTATATAACTTGAATGAGGCAACATTGTAGGGCAGTAAGATAATTGTAGCGTCTGAATTTGGAGATTCAGCATCATTTCATCATGTGTTCAAAGAAGACTGGAGTTCCTCGATTGCTAAACCTTGGCTGCGAACAAATGGGACGCTTTTGGAAAGAACTGGCACGACACAATGAGATGCGTGTGTGTTTGTGTGTGTGTGTGTGTGCATAAAAAAATTGAAAAAAATCAGAATGAGAAAGCAAGAGGAAGTATTGGTAACAGTCTGGATGAGTTTCCACAGAGTTAAAGCCTGTTGAAAGCACATTTTCCACCTCGGCCAGACAAAAAAGAGAAGCAGTTACTAGAACAGAGCTCTGTGTTGTCCTCCAGTCCTTTCTGCCTTAACGCCACTTTAGCTGAGGGCTAACAGCTTCTGTAGAAACACTGAACAGTCATAAAGATCAGCTGACTTTCTGATTCGGGAAAACAAACAGAAAAATGATGTAAGTTGCATTGCAATTGCATTTATTTTTAGAATAGATATTCACATTCATAGCAGTTTCACTACAGCAAAGAAACTATTTCATCTCTACGGTCATGAAACCTTATAAGTATAAGAAAATAAGAGATAACACATTTGTTCATACAGTTAAGTCAGATGATGCATTCATTGTAAGGGCCTTCAAAAAAATGAAATGTGTGGAAAACAAACCCAGCTCTTTCCACAGTGACAAGGCAAAAAACACATTTTCTTCAAATAAAATAAAGGATAACATTAAAAAATAAAATAATACTTATATATAAAAGTTCGTAACACTTTAAGAGCAATTGATGTCTTTTCAATGAAAATGCAGATTCTCCTACGCGCCGGTGCGTCGCTTTATTTTGATTAAACCCTGAACATCAACACTAACTTCTGTCTCTCTTCAAACAGAAATAAAAGGAGTTAAAGGGACAAGGAGCGCACACTTTAAAGGATACAGTGAACAACTATTATTTTATTTGTGACACTATAGCTGCTTAAAAAGAGACTGACTGGCAGATTCATATTAATATTACAAAAAGAAGATATACACACACATTACAGCTCTATGATTTGAATGTCAGCAGATGTGTGATTATGGGCACTGCACATCAACAGCAGAGGCTTTAGATCGAACTTCAAAAGAAACAACAGCAAAAAGAAAGAGGGAGAGAAAACGTTGGATCAAAGAAAAGTGCCAACTTATCCAGGGCGACCGAGTGGAACCACGGGGCCCGCTCTACGACAACAGCTATTGGTGCCGGCTCATTACTCAGAGCCATACTGGTCTCCCACAGCTCTCTCAGATACCTTTTGTCTGCACGCACAAAGCACATCACAACAGGGCTGATGACAGCTGAGGTAAAGCGACGCACCTGATGGGCTGCCATCTGTATGTGTGTGTGTGTGGTGGGGGTGGGTGGGGGGGGGGGGGGGGGGGGGGGGGGGGGGGGGGGGGGGGGGGGGGGGGGGGGGGGGGGGGGGGGGGGGCAGGATGGCAGCTAATGCGCCGGGTGGAAAAAGGAGTCTTCCCCTATGTGTCATATTTCACAGTATCTCTCAACAATGACCTCCTTCCTAACTGGAGGGCCAAATGCACCATCAAGGGGTTGTCTGATACTTGAGAGGGCTCTGATGCAACACGTTCAACTATGTGAAATGACTTCAGTCGTCTACTATGCTTTCAGCTTTGTTTATCTGCGCCCACGTCAAATAAAAATAGAAACGATGGCGGAGGAACGAAGTATTACAACTGAATCCTCCAGATAACGACTGAACAATAACCAACTTTCTGACTCAATACGGTATCTGACTTCTTGCTCTACAGGCCACCACTCATCTATCGCTCTCGGAAAGCCAACCTCACTTTCCAAAGTCATGGAGATCGTCGAAGGTGCGGGGTTAATTAACACAAATACAATCTCAGAAATATTTCAAAGTAAAGCCTGTCTTCCGGCATGTATCCACGAGGAACAAAGTGCTTACATAGATAGCCCACATAGTGAGGACGAGTCAGAGGGCTTGACTCTGACCATATCCCCCGTAGTCTGACTTCAGACTGCACACTCGCCGTGTTAACCAGCATCTCTGCTCATCCTTCACTAAAAACCTGATTGAAGACCGCGTACACTTCGGACTGACGAAGCAGAAATACAGTGCTGACGAGCATGCTGACAGGCCAGAAGGAGGTTGAGGAACTGTCGGGCAAAGCAGCGGTCAGGATCAGAGATCAGTGTCTCCTGGTCAAACTAAGACTGTGTGCTGCTACTGAAAAATAAATCTGGGTGTGTGTCAAAACCACGGTCTGCCTGCAGATCTGCCATGGTGGCTGATGTGATGCATCAAAATGTTTTTATGCGTGTGGTATTTTTTGGGCGTGTGTGTTACCGAAGGCTCCAGGGTTCACTGACCATTAAGAAGGAACCCACAACATAGGTCTGTTTCTTTTCCATGCCTGGTTGTTTACTATACGCCACAATATCTCACATTAAAGTGCATGTGCACTGAACCCTTTAACAAAAACTATCTCTTTGCTATTTGTGTTAGCGATTAATACTTGTACTTTTACGGTGTAGATTTCTGATCATATAGATTTTCCATCCAATATACAAACTGTTAGTGGTATTAATCATAATGCCAGTGATGTATACTAGGTAAGAGGTGAGAGTATAGTCAAGAGGAGGCTAGTCCACCAATGAAAATGCTTAATATTAGGTGCAATTAAAACTTGAGCCATGAAAGACAAAGTATCAGCCGACCTGTCGAGGATTAGCCGCAGTGGATTTTGCAGCATTAAAACTGATGAAATGTCCTGTGAGAAGGAATTATTGGGAATAATGGGATAACTGTTCCCTCACATGACAAGTCGGTTCCCCCGGGGGGGGGATGTGTATGTTAATAGCAATGTAAAATGGTAAATTAACTTGTATAGTGCCCACAGACGTGCCTCCAGAAAGAGTTGATTAACAGAAAGATTCCAGCCAGTAACATAGTCGTCTCCGTAACATGGTCCCAGGCCAATGACAGCATGGGTCAGCTGCTCTAGTCCAGCTACAGGAACCCCATTTCCTAATAAGTAAAACAGTGTCAGGTGTGTGTGAGCACGTCATCGCCTGCACCTACGTTTCAGAAAAGACTTGGCAGGCAAAACACCTGAAAGACAAGTACAGTATGTGAGAATGTGTACAATGAAGGTCTCATTTTGGCAGCTATTTTTAGATGTGTATGTAGTTTTACACACATTTGAGTGATTTTTACCCTTCATAGTTTTAGACATAGGCAACTGCTGTCAACTTTCCCTGCTTGATTTGTTTTGACACAAAGGTTTAGTGGTTGTTGTAAATTAAATGGAAGGGACTGCAGATAATAACGCAGGTGTGGATATGCTCCTGACTTTAAGAGCAGGACCCTTAACTTAACAGAGCAACAGAGAGTGAAAAGCCAAGCATGAGCAAAACAAATCCCTTTTCAACAAGGTCTTAGGCAGTGACAACAATCTGATGTTAAATTGTGTTGTTGGACCACTAAGAGCTGATGTGTGGTGACTGTGTGTGACGGGAGGTAAAGAGTGGCAATCAAACACACACACACACACACACACTCCTTGAAGGGCCCCAGTGACATGGTCCCCTTAAATTAAAACATAAAAAGGTAATACTCTCTATGTGTCTCCATGGTAACTAGGTTGAGAGACATCCATTCTAGGATCGGCGAAGGCAGGTAGGACTGTTGTCGGGAGAGGCTGAAGCTAATACTACAGTGGTGGTAAGAAAACAGGTGTGAGACTACCATACTAGTTGGGTAGCAGGGTGATAACCATGTGGAGACTGTAGTGAACCAGTCGTCATGGTAACAATGCCGTGAGAGCGCCACACTGAGATGAGGGTTGGGGATCTGGCAGTGAGATGTGTCCATGATCACTCGGGGCCGGAGAGGGGAAGGCGGGGGCAGCTGCCGCTTCCCCAGCCTCGCGGCGTTCACTGCGGCACCTCTCACGTTCTCTTCCTGGCCACCTCCGCGTCCTGGCACTCAACGACCGACAGCGCTATCAGCATCTGGGCGGCGTAGTAGGTGGCCATGATGATGGCGCGCGAATAGGGCACGGGGAAGCAGAACTTGTTGACAGCGATGGTGAGGTCGGAGACCATGAAGAGTATTGAACCCAGGCATGCGGACAGCTTGGTCCAGGTCCAAAGGTCGTTGGCCAGCTGCAGGCCTGCGATGGCCCTCCAGCCCATGAAACCGATCAGAGCGACGTAGACGGCCACCAGGTAGGTGAAGGGGCCGGCCAGGTAGGGGTAGAGCAGCATGTAGCTCAGAGAGGACACGGCAGTGATCACCAGGCCGGCAGACGCGTTAATGGGCTTCATCCCAAAGGCAGATGAGTAGAGGATGTGGGTGATAGCAAACATCAGGAGGCCTGCAGGACATCACATGTGCAGATAGGGTTTGCAATCTAAATGCAATCTTACAAAGTACCATCCTCTCTATCTGTCAACTGCAAAATAAGTGAAGAAAATAAAACAACGTTTTGGCCAGTTTTTTTAATGGTTATGATCCTTTCGGAGAGCTGGGAGCACTGTGACATTGCTTCATCTCACAACAAGTCAAATTCGGCAATAAAACACCCATTTTGTCAGATTAGCGGCCACTTTGTTTGGAGATGAAACCAGAGAGTATGAAATGGAAATAGAAAGGAAATAGAAACAACATAGAACGAGTGTTCTGCTGTTCGTCTTCCGAAATCTAAAGACATTTTTGAAGCAATGTCAGTGTGACTTTGCAGATACAATTAAGCTTTTACCAACAGCAATGATGACCGAAATGGAAATACACTGTTTCTCCTTACCGTGGACAAAGTAGCCCTGCTCCTGCCAGATGAGAAAGGCATCACCCAGAGCAGAAAAGATGAGGCCAGCCAAGATCTTGCGGGCACTGGAGTGTGCACCTAGGAAGCTGAACCCATGAGCCAATAAAAACACCCAGAGGCAGAAGATGGGTAGACATTTGATCAGTGCGCTGAACCAGGATGGGCTTGAAGCGGGCAGCCACAGGACAAAGTATACACAGGTCGCCTTGAAGAATGGCACCAGCTTTAGGCCTTCACTCTTCACCTGAAAGCAGATTAAACATTTGCATTATTGATTTAGTCATATCTGGTTCCACTTATACAAGGTAGTAGTTCCATTCAGTGAACAATGTCCACACCGTTATCACAACTACAGTACACTTATCAAAAGGTAATTTGTCTTGGAGCAGACGGCTTGAAATATATCAGGGTAACAGTCAGTATAGTGTGTTTGAGGTACAGTATCTCACATCTTTAATAAACAAGGGGACATAAGCAGCTAACTATAAGCAGTCTTCAGGTTTTTTTTGGTCACTAGTTTACATCACTGTGCCAGACATGGATGTGTTTTGTGGCTGAAGCGAAATTCTGCAGAAACAGCAAGTAGAAGAGGAAAAGCAGAAGGCTCCACGCTGTTCCTTTGACTCCCTGTAACCTTTTATGCTCCTCTCTTTTATGTGTTTCTGTATCTCATGTTCTTGAGAACTGGTGAGAGAGTCTCAACTTGCAAGCTGTGTTACCAGTAGGGTTGCAAAGGGGTGGAAAGTTACCGGTAAATTTCCGGAATTTTGTCTCGGGAATTTTGAACAAAAGAAAGTTTATTTGCAAAAGCATATAACAGGGAACTTAAATGTAGTTGAGAACAAGACTATGCACGCCTAGCTCAGCTGGACCCTGAATGCAGCTGGTTGGGAACATTGTCTGCTAGAAACATAAACATAAAACGTTCTGTTGTTTTTGAACGTCTTTGTCATCAGTGTTGCGTCTGAACGTTTCAGCCCTTTGCCTGGCAAGTGTGAGAGCGCCGAGTGGCGTAGAGGCCAAGAGCGGTATTGCAGACAGATAGAGATTTAAATTATAGCTCGCAACATATTGAAAAAAATAACTGAACTAGTTCATTTTTTGGAGCTGTGAACTTAGTTCAACATTTTGAATTATGAACTATGAACTGAACTAGTTCATTTTTAAATATGTGAACTATGAACTGAACTAGTTCATGCAGAAAGTGAACTTTCCCAACACTGTTTGTCATTACCTAGCATATTGATAACTTGGTAAACTGAAGCCATGTTCAATTTAATACCAAGTTTATTTGTATACAGTAGACTAACTTTTTACAGCAGCGAGGAGGACGTTGATGAGGTCCAGGAAGAAAGCATTTAGACCTGAAAGGATTCAGGGAAAAACACTAAAAAAAGTTGGGGGGGTGGCGATCATAGGGAATACACCTTTTTTTATTCAACGTTCATGTTTTTGTTGTTCGATGAAAGAATAAAGTTCTACTTACAAAATGAGAATGGCTCTCTGGGCGTAAGGGGGAAGGCCCCCGGCATCAAACAGGGAGAAGGAAGGGGAGGTTGAGTTAGGAGACAGAGGAATTGAGTGAGGGTTCACTAGAACTGAGGTCACTGGAGGAAAGATGTGGAGGATATGATGAGACGAGTAGTGCAACAGGGAAAAGGTTGCAAAGACTGAGCCTCTATCAGTTGTCGCAAAAGACTATTTTCTAGAGGCCCTTTTGCACCCATCCCTACAAACATTCTGTGGTAAAGTATAACAATGTGAAAAGCTCTGATTACAATATTCACAAAAGAAGGAGTAAGTAGGGCATATGAGAAGAAGCAGGAAGAAGCATGGGGCCGTGGAGCTTTAGGGAGGGGGGGGGGGGTAGAAAGATGGGGTTTCATTAAGATGACAACTGGATTTAGGATTGGACAAGTGAGTTGTGGGGAGAGGGGAGAAGCAGAGGTGAGAAAAAAATGAGGGGGTCACTCTAGTTCATATGGTTTATGCTCCTGGAGGAGTGGAGGAAGGGGAAGCCCTCGATTGCACAACCGCTCAATACAATAACGGGCCAAATAACCGTACCGGGTGAGACGAAGCGTCTGACCTCAAGCCTGCCCTGAGTGTCACTGGTATGACAGCAGGAACACAGAAGGGATTTGACACAAGTTCACACATGGTCACAGGCATTTTGAGACACAAAACACAAGCTTGGGAGGTTATCTTCTTAGATTGAATATGTATATGTTCCACTAATGTTGTGCATTTTTCACATGTTTTTAACTCTATTGGGAAGCCACTGTTAAGTTCAACCGAAATTCTGAGCTTCCCGCGCTTTGAAAGACGTCCTGAGACCAGTAATTTAAAATATAAAGTATTTAATAAAAGAATAAGGATCATAAGCATATATTTCTGTCCCAGCCGGGCGCGCTCACGTGTCGTTGGGTCCACAGGCTATAATAACGATTTATATGAATCAAAATCTGTTAAAATAGTTAACTGTCTACCGCCTTCACGTGAGAGGACAAATGCCTTACAGAGTTCCGAAAGGTTAAGTACAATCCATACACTGAGCATAAAGCTTCTCCATTGGTTAGTATCAGGTATGCATGCATATACCTCAACTACACAGCATGCTATTTGCCTAACAGTACAAGGAGGCGGACTTCTCTAAGCAATAAACCACAATGCTACTTCCCTTATCTCTTCCCTTTTGGCCCTAAACAGTAAGATGGGCTCCTTCAAAATAAATTCCTCTCTTCCAGTCTCTTAGGGAAACCACTACTTTGACTACGCCTCCTTGGATCAATACATTCCATTCATACCTGAGTCATCTTTATAGTTATGATAACTATAAAACATAAAACAATCAGCATACAGTTACAATAATACTTATTCAGTGATTACACCTTTACAGTAACATACTTATACAGTGACAGTGACTTTTCTCCCATGTTTCCCAAACACATTCCTTCAGAATATTCTTCATAATATCCCTTATTGATTATCATATCTTTCTTATGTATTAATTTAAAATATGGACTTTCCTATTTACATGTGCAAGTATATATAAAAAACCATTACAACTCTACACCACAATGCACTGAATATCTTTTGAAAGTGACGACTTGTCACTCCAGTTTTAGCTGAACTCTACTGGCTCTCTGTATATGAATAATATCTGATTGTAGAGCATTTGAAGTTCTGAAGTGACTAAGGCCGGGCCAAGAATGCAGACACCCTGTTGTGTTGTGTGCTTCCACGTTCACTCAGATCTTCCACTAAGGTTTTGGAACCAGAACTTGGATATTTTCTTTTCAACTAAGCTCCTCAACTGTGGCCTACCATTCCCAATGGATTGGCCTCTTTCTGACACCTTGTGTTTCATTGTCTCGTTGATCTTACACAACTTAGGACAGTTTCAGTCTTTTTCTTCCAAAAAAAAGCTGTCTACCAAAGTGGCAAACAAAAGATGAACAACAGGTTTACGCCATCGCAAGATGACAAGGCTGAGATAAGTAACAACATGAGAGGAATCTTTCCACTGAGGCAAAACTAACACTAGGTGTATAATGTGAACTAATGGACTCCTCCTCTTTCCAGTCATTACGTTCAATGGTGCTCATAAAACAAGGATTAAGGCTAGTCACAAATAGGTGTGTGTACAGTGAGTGCCAAGCAGAGGAGACACAACTGGCAAGGACTCCCAGACAAGCCAATATCATGACTCATGAATATCATGTCAGGCCAATGCACAGGAAACAGGACAACATTACATATGTCTGTTGCTCAGTCTGGATCAGTGTGCAAATGGGGCATATCAAGTATTTAATAGAGTGCAGTGAAGGAATACATTGCCTGAGATCTGCACAGTGAGATTTAAACAGTTGTTACTTGCGGGAAAAATAATAAGAGAAAAAAAACACTGTGAAGTACAGTCAGGGATTTGGAGGGTGAAAAATGATTCTATGGAGGATGTCTGAGATCCCATGACCTTTGGTCCTATTCATGCTGCGTTTCAGCCATACTTTACAGTTTCCCTTTCATTGTTGTTGATGTAAACTCACTGTATCTAAACAATGAGTGCACGCCTATTCCACAGAGCACACAAATCTTCCAAGAAATGTTTATCTCATTGTAGCTGAAACAGCGTCTGGACTTTAATCTAAATGATGATAACTTATAGTGAATATTAGTGCTTGTCTCAAAACCACCCACCACATTACTGCTGTAATATCTGATGTGATTGTTCTCCTCTAAACACACTGCATCAAATTGTGACACCAAGAGGGCCTAATTGCCGAGTGGAATTCATAAACTGGTCGACAGAGGAAGTACGGGTTTCAATTCCCTCGTGCTCAGCCGAGTTCTCCTTCTCGGGGGCCTTGTACCTGATTGAGATTGCCGGGGTAGTGTGCGGCCCGGTATCGTCTCAGCTGTAACCTCCTCCACTCACGTTGACTGAGGCGTCAGTTTGTCTGCTGAGACACCGAATGGGACGTTAGCGACGGCTACGAGCCCTGCGTGACACTCAGCCGCCGCCAGCATCAAAGAACGGAACGTACCGCCTCATTTGGGAGGCAGACAAAAATAATCATTGTGTTATCTCGTCTTGCCATCTGAATGATCGCATTATAAATGAAGGCCGTTTGCAGAGGCGCTGTAGTACAGCCGACTGGCTGCAAACACCTGCTTCTGTCCTGTGTTAAACAATAATGTAGTTAAAGATTCTTTTTTAAAGCTACTACGGAGATGCACTAAATACACTTTTCAAGCTAGCAAATGATCAAACATGTTAGCCTGTGCCTAACTACAGCCCTGGAAGTAACGAGCAGTTGTCAGCCGCTGATACTTCTGTACCAACCACAAACCATTCAATAACATCCTGACTTAACATCTAGTCTGGGTCATATGCTGTTGTTAGAAACATAAAAAAGAACTGTAAAGTCTTGTTTAAACAATTTGGCAGAGGGGAACTGTAACATAAGCATGGTCCTAGCCGGCCCAGCTGGCATGTGACTCCTATGACAATGTGATTTCTGTGTAGCATCACACAACACTGCCGTGGGAAGGATCCCTCTTCCAGCTGCTTCAACTCCAAGGGTATCTTAATGTCAGCTGCAGCATATGCAGGTGCTCTTCCAGAAAAAGGAATACTGATCTCAGATGAATCAGTCACTTTGGTGCTGTAGAGATATTTGGGGACAAGGTACAGTACTTAAAATTCCAGAAAGTGCAATGTGTCCACATTAGTCAAGAACAGTATGTGCACTGAGTGGCTGACTCTAGATCATCTGTAAACGACACACTTCCTTATGAGCATGAAGTCAGTTTACCAGATGGCCTGGAGTGTGTCTTTATAACAAAAAAGAGTTTAGAGTGAGAAAGAAAAAAGAAAACCTTAGAAAAACGGTGTTTTAGGTCAATATAATAAAGTTAGAGAAGCATTGTTTGACCTCTGAGCAGGAATAGAGGGTTTATGTACCTTTACCTCCACTGCTATTTTTGATGATTTACTTTTCAATTATTAGAATAGACCTGTTTTAATGTCAATGTGATGTGTCATGAAAATCACAAAGTCGATTTCATTTGCTCGCCCATT
This sequence comes from Cyclopterus lumpus, assembly GCF_009769545.1. Lineage (NCBI taxonomy): Eukaryota > Metazoa > Chordata > Actinopteri > Perciformes > Cyclopteridae > Cyclopterus > Cyclopterus lumpus. Next base: position 17,347,704 of record NC_046971.1, read on the forward strand.
TTGGTCTTTCCAAACAGGATTTCGTCTCACGACATCCCTGTGCCTCCCTTTCACTGCCTCTCACAGGTACCAGCAGGCTACACCTCAGGGTTTACTGCAGGCCAAGTCGGCCCCTGCAGAAGGGGTAACATTTCATAGCAGCTCTGTCAAAGTAAGAGCACGCTAGGGCCGGTTAAATTAACCATGTGGCAATCACTGTCTTTCTTTGTGTGTGTGTGTCAGAATAGCCAATTTCCTGCATATGGCACTTTGGTCAATTATGTAGCTAATGGTTTGACAAACAATAGAGTTGGTGTAAAGCAGAGCTGCAGCAAAGGAGATGAAAAGAAAGGCCCCCACATCAGAATACCGCTCGGCGCATGCGTTCCTGAAGGGAAAAGAAGTAGAAAAACAAGAGGAGAAAAAAAGGTCGTCACGTGATGCCATGGTTTTGATGTTTTGTCGGGGGCTGCCTTTGGAAATGTGTGGAAACGTCCTCCTGCTCGTGGAAGAAGATCGAGACGGAATCGTGTGAACGGTCGCTGCTAAAAAAAAAAACGTGTCCAGGAACCGGCTGCACTGGACACAAAAGTTCCTGCTCTCAGTCGCACATCGTCAAATAACGAGGCAAGGTGCTTCTGACCACAACCTGTGTGTCCAAGGGCACTGGCTGAACAGTTTTAGCAGACAGATATTAATTGCTAATTAAATTAGAAACTAAATGGCTCTCGAAGTCAAAGTGGGATGTGAATAACGCAAATAAAACATGAAACAATGTACTGCTGACTCAGTAGTAGGTGATGATATAATAACGGGATATTTTCAGAAGTGTGGTCATGCAACGTTAGCTAAACTTAGCCACCATTATTCCTGTTTAGTTTGTGTAAGACACCGACGCTGGCTTGAAGAAGAGACTCACCACTGTTACCGGAGAAACCATTTCTCCCTCGTTGGCGTCCGTATCGGTGAGAAAAGTATATGACGTGAATACACAATATTCTGCTCGGGTCCTCCAGTTTGTGTTGTTGTGTGAGGGATGCCGATTGTTTTTGTCCTCGCTCCGATGGGCGGTCCGACGTCCAGTACGAAGTTACAGAAGAGCCTTGATGTGGGCGGGGCTTTCTCTGTCGACCAATGGGAGAAAAGAGTGGTCGTGACTGGGGCGGGACGAGAGGTGAGGGGCGCCCGGATTGGAGAAGCAGTCTGCTGTTTACATATCGGAGCAGATGGCCTTTATTTACATTTTAAAGAAATGGAGACTATGGAAACATTTGTTTAGAGTTTATTATTGATTGTGCTCCAACAGGCCTTTGTTAATGGGACAGATTAGGCGTTATGATTTTAGACAATAGGTCTGGAAAACATCTCTACGAGATCAAAAGGTTGATGTAATAAAAGTGCATTGATCGCTGATTGAATCGATTGCATCAAAAGACATTATTCACCATCCGTCGGATTTCCCTTCAGGTTGAGCTCTCCACTCCGCTTCTTACAACAATATTACAATATTTCTCTTCAATTTTGAATATTAAATTATTATTAGTGTTATTAAAAAGATGAGTTTACACTGAATTGAATGAAACTGTCTCTCTCTCTATATATATCCCTCTCTCTAATGTTGTGTTATTTTTTATGTTGTTGCTATATTTTAAAAGAATGAACCAGTAGCTATACACTTTTTATATACTGACAGATATCATACAAACATATCAACTTCAAACTGGAGGAATGGTCCCATGAGGGAGACATTGCCTAACATTATAGGTAACGATCAATGGTGAAAAGTAACAATATCACTAAATTAACTTAAATCACATAATACTGTAGCCTACTGTGTATAGAAAAGTTTATAGAAGTCCAGTGTGTCAAATAGGATACAATATTCATACCCAAACAAGACATATCGAATTTAAAATGAGTATCGACAATTGTATGCTCTATAGCAGTGGTTCCCAAACTTTTTCTGTCAAGACCCCCTTTGATGATATAGGAACATTGGACGACCCCCCCCCCCCCCCCCCCCCCCCCCCGCAGCCCGACCCCAATTTTTTTTTTTATTTCTCGCTCTGTGTCGCTGTGTGTCTCTGCCTCGCTCGCGCTCTCTCGCTCGGGCGCGCGCTCGCTCTCGCTCTCGCTGGTTTTGCCACAGTCGGTCTGTGACATGAGCCGCTCTGGTGGCGTGGTTGGAACACAGTGCATGTCACGTCGGTTATTTTATATTGTTTTACCGGTGTATGTGTGCGTCTGTGTGTGTGGGTTGGTGATGAAGCCGCGACCCCCCTGTAGTACCACCGCGCCCCCCCTAGGGGTCGCGACCCCCACTTTGGGAACCACTGCTCTATAGTATGGGTGCTATGATTATGTAATGTGATGAGGCTATAACAGGTTGTGTTGTGGTAGCGACATCATGTGGTCTACAAGTATCAATATTATTTTAGGACGGACATTGCGTCAAGAAACCATAGAACCGACTCTAAAAAACTTGGAATACATTTTATTTACCTAGCTAATCAAAGTAAAACTACCGTGACATATACCTTTACACTTGATTTGGTAATATTAGCCTACTAATATGGTACTTGTAAACTGGAATTACTATAGCCCGGTGTTGGTGTTCTCGTATTGTTTGTATGTATGTATTTTTTATTTGATATAGACCCATTGGTATAAAGTTGAATTATACATTTATATTTTTTCTCTTTTTGTTTGTCATGTGTCAAATACATAGTAATATTTATAATAATAACGCAAATGGAGTGACACCCTTAGACCATCCTCATCTCGCACCTACCTACATTGTGTAAAATGTAAATATTAAAACGGCAATGAATCCAGTTAATTTACACATAATTATATGTTATGCCAAAAGCCCTCGTTTCGACAACAACCCGTCACTTATCAAACATTAAACCAGCTGGCTACACGTGTTAAACAAAATGTATTTTTATACAAGCAAAGTGTATTACATGGTACGCTGTTTGTATTGTTCTGCCGATCAATATATCATCGATCTGACAAACAAATTGAACTCGATGTATTTACTGACTCTTTGTAATCTCACAAAGACGGATGCGCGCACAGGGTAGTTGTCTCACTTCCTCACAGCACTCTTTGGACTGTTAAATTCGTCTGCCTCTCTCGCTGTAGTCTCTACCAACGACCGTCTTCCCACTGTGGCTGACTTTCAGTCGTCTTCTCCCAACAGGCTTTCATCCTGTGGCTATTATTGATGGATCTGGCTTTAGTTTGGTGCGCGACATGAGTACAAAAGTTCGTATTTCAGGCTTCTCTGGCTGACGTGAGTCAACGTAAGGCTAGCTTATGCTAACGTCGCTAGCATGTGGTAACGTAAGCCGGCGAAGTAAAGTAGCGTTAACCGTCCGACGTAAGCTACCGACTTTCCTCCTATGGACTGTTTTTGTTTGTTTTTCCTCACAGCCGTCTACTTTCCGTTTGGTGACGCTAAATACCGGTGCCAACTGACCTGGTGTGTGAGCTAAAACGCTAACAGTAGCATTAGCACTCCTGGTTGAGTCTTTTCTGATTTGATTTCAAACGGCCAGCTTGTCTCACCTGCTGCCAAAATGATGGACTTTGATAATATATTGGATATCGCCACGCAAAATCGGGCCCCTGGCAATTCACAGGTAAGAATTGCTTTCAATTGACTCAGGCTAAACGGTAAAATGTGGATTTGTGGCCACTCTTCGTGTGCACACAAGTGCCAGCTCATCTGTCAGAGGGGATCTGGTAGTGTAGCTAACTTAGCTGCTAACTTTCGCCCTGTATGTTAGGCAGACGTTTACCAAAAAAAACTTGTTCTTGTCAGGTTCTTCCATTTACAATACATGGTGATGTTTCGATCAACATATCTGATGAATAACTAAGACCTTTGATTAGTGCAAGGAGTGCAGAGATCACGCTTCATATTCCCCTGTACTGCAGATGTTCACGTGCTGTGTATCTGTTTCAGCAGAAGAGATACAGTTTACAAGCTGCGCCTCCCAAAAAGGACCCAAGGTCAAAAGGTGTGAGTCTTTCAGCCGTGCAGGCGCTTCTGAAGAAACAAAGCTGTGACAGCAAAAAGAAAGGTAATGCAATGTTAAGATGGATAATGGGGTGGGTTTGCACATACTGTGCAGAGTGCATTCTTCGTTGGTTATTTTCTTAAACATCTTCTTTTTCTTTTCAGAAATCAATATGAAGAAACAGAAGGAGGACCTACTGGCAAAGAGGGTTGAGTTGAAGTCGGACCGAAAAGCGCGAGCCATGGCGTCCAGAACTAAGGACAATTTCAGAGGCTACAATGGCATTCCAGTGGTAGAGCTTCCTAAGAAGAGACGATCCAAACTAGAGATGCAGCAGGACAGGTCGATGAACGAGGAAAGCTTCAGGAATAACTCGATTGACCCAGAAGACGATGAGGATAATTATGAGTATGAACAGTCAGATTCAGAATCGGAGAAGGAGCCAGAGCTGCGGAGACCTGGCAAAACCACAGGTTTTCGTGGAAATGGTGGTGGGGGTGGTAGCAGCAGCAGTAGCAGCAGCAAGCCCTCCTCTAAAAAATCCAATGGGCCACCCAAGCCCGCTCCACCTCCCATGAACTTTGCAGAGTTACTCAAATTGGCAGAGAAGAAGCAGTTTGAGCCAGTTGAGGTAAAACCCAAGGTAGGGAAAAAAGACGACAGGCTCCGAACAGCTGACGAGATAAAGGAACTGGAGCTAGAGCGCAGGGCTAAGAGGCCGAACAAGGACTCTAAGGCAGAAAGAGATGGCAAGTCTCAGCCTAGCTCTAGTTCAATGAGAAAAAGCACGTTTGAGAAGGAGCAGAAGAGCTACAAACCACAGAAAACCTCCTCGGAGAAGCAAAGTGTTCCCAGTGGGTCAGGAAAGAGGTTGCATCCAACACTGACAAGTGATAAAGGCCAGACTTCTTCTAAGCCCTCCTTGGGTGACCGAGAAAGAGAGCGACCCAAGATGTCTCACAGCGATCGAGACAGATCTAAGACAAATGTATCAAGTTCATCTGGTGCCATAAATGGTAAAAGTACTTTGAAAGCCACATCTTCTCAGGTTTCAGCCAAACAAGGGGGGCTCAAGCCCTCATCTAGCCACAAATCCAGCACCTCAAGTGACCTTATCCTCAAAAAAGAAAGCTCGTCAAGAGCCTCGGGTATTCCTGGGACCAGGGCTCCTGGTACAGTTGCAACAGGCCAAAGATCTCAACATGGGAGCTCTCAACAGACCAGGCCCAGTCAGGGCAGCTCATTGAAGCAGGGACCTATAGTTGGGGGCCACAAGTCTGGAAAGGCGGAACCACTAAGGCCTGGATTTAACTCCGCTGGAAAATCAAGCGGTAATTCTGCGATGAGACCTTCATCGGGCGGTCCTCATAAGGCTGGGAGCCAACCTCAGTCAAGGCCGGAAGGCACATTCCAGGCAAGAGCTGGTGGTGTCCCACAGGCAAGGCCTGGTGGGAGTGGCCTACAGGGTCACCCTAGAGGTGGTGGCTCTCGACCTCTGGGGAGTGGACCTGGTCGTGGAGGATCAGTACCTGGGCGACTGGCTGATGGCATCGGATCAGGATCTGGAAGATCCAAGTGCACAGTGGTGTCTGAGACCATTTCATCCAAGAATTTTGGTGGACCCAGGCCAGGAGTCCCACCTCGACCAGGCATGCAACAGAGACCAGGCATGCAACAGAGACCAGGCATGCAACAGAGACCAGGCATGCAACAGAGACCAGGCATGCAACAGAGACCAGGCATGCAACAGGGACCAGGCATGCAACAGAGACCTATGATGAACAGACCACCAGGTAAGAGTGTTTCAGCGAAATCACTTGATATTATCACCTTTTGTAGTCTATGCTTTTCAAACTCTCCCATATTAGCAGTTTATGTTGCCACATAGCAAACATATCCCATTAGCAACACACTACAGTGAACATTGTTATAATATAGTATGACAAACAACCTCACGACATTTTGCGAACGGCCCGAAATGACAAAATCGCTATAACGGCCAAAGAACTGAAGGAAGTGCGTCGGCAGCACTCGGCAGCCTTTGTCATTCCTCCTGGGTCACAGAGCCCCATCTTTCCAACACCGAGGCAAAACATAATTTCAATGTCATTTGCCTTTTACCTTGAAATTGACTTTTATAAACTAGATCATTCTCACTTTTTTTTTCTTCTTTTTTTTTTATGAGTAGCAAATGTCCAACAGCCAATACCCAAATTGAAAATAATGTTCTGTTTTTATTATCCAGGCACAATGTTACCACCCATCACCTCTGCATACAAGAGGAAATACGAGGAAGAGGAAGATGAGTGTGACTCTGAAATGGAGGATTTTATCGATGATAAGGATGACGGGCAAGACGACATTTCCAGGCACATTAAAGAAATCTTTGGTTATGATCGAAACAAGTAAGAGTTGTCCTATATTCTGGTTCCAAGTAATGTCACTGTATTGGTAATTCCATGTAAACAGACTATTTGCGTTTAATCTCCTCAGGTACAGGGACGAGAGCGACTATGCACTTAAATTCATGGAGAGCAGTTGGAGAGATATGCAGAAAGAGGAGGCCAGGAGGTGAGACCCAAATTCAATCTCAGTGGACTGTTTGTACAGAGAGCTGTGATATTTACCGCCTTCTATTTAATGTTATTTTTCTGTATCTTTTTGCTTTGCTTCTTTAGCCTGAGAATGGCTGTGCAGGAAGATCTGGACGAAGAGAAAAGAGATCAAGAGGACCTGAACGTGCAAAAGGCCAAGAGGAAAAAAAAGAACTGAAGCTCCTTTTGTCGTTGAGAGAAATAAAAAAACAATCCTGTCTCCTGAAAGCTGGGACAGACGGACTGCCGTGAAGCTCAGTGACGGTGTCCACCTTGACCGCTGTTGCTTTCTCAATATGATCGGACTAAAACTGAGTGGCACATGGCACATGGCACATGGTATTGGCTCCAGAGGGAAAGAAAATAATGTTAGTCAAAGACAACCTGAACAAGTCAAAGACAAAATATGTACGAATCATTCAGGCAAATCATTCTGTGACAAAAAAAATCAAACAATTTCGCTGTTATACTATTTATTTTCCCCACTGTGCAGTGATCTGAATTTCTTAAAAAGACCTGAGAACTATAAATATGGAATTGTCTTTCTTTTTTTTTTTTTTTTTAAACTATCAATGACACTTAAGTTATGATAACATGCTATTTTTCAGCAGAATCTGTCGCATATTTTTCTAAACAAACTTTGATAAGTCAATTGAATATGCAGAACATTGTGTTGTGTTTAAAGGGAGCTGAGGAAAAAGAATGGCTTCAAGGCTTTTATTTAATTGTTTTGATCTGTTTTCTCAGAGTAATGTATACAAATCTTGGTTATATTAACGCCACTATTAGAGTACATAGAACATGTTATGATTTTTGGCAATGACAAAGTTTCTAGCAATATATTATGTGGTGTATTGTTTCTACAATAAGCTTTTTAATTTTGTTAAATGACTGGATGTTTGTTATAGAAGTAATGCAACGGGAACAACGTCAGCATCCGGTTTGCTGAAGGCGCGCGTGGCTTTTCTTCCCTCCCGGCTTGCCGTACTCGACGTGCCGAGTGGGCGGAATCTGTCGCTTTGCTTAGCTACTGCTGAAAGTTTGCGGAAGTTTATTATTTTTGTTACAAGTAAAGTTGGAAGTCATACGTCAAGACGGTAACATCAGAAATACGCTTGATTGTGTTGTTGTTGTACTTCAATAGATGGACCTCCGTTCAGAGAAAATACAGCGGATCCTCTCCAAGGTTAGTTTCCTCCCAATGACCCGAACAGCGTTTTTAAACTCAAAGTGTCTACATATCGATGCCGGCGAGCATGGGAGGCTCGTGCGTGTACGCGGCGGTCAGCCGCCCCGTCACCAACTGGCTGAACCAGCTCGACTTTACATCGCGGGTTATGACGCCGTGTGACACGAAAACAAACCGCTCCTTCGGATTGTTTCCAAACAAACCCGATTGGTGGGAGTCGAGATGAACGCAAACCTCGCTGCCCTGTGTTTGTCTCCTCGGTGGGCCATCAAGGTACCCCCACAGGTAGTGAGAGGATGACTTTGTCCATAGCCGTTAAAGTTGCTCTAAGCTAAACGCTCCAGTGTTGCTGGTGAGTCCTTGGTGTCTGATCAGCACCACAACATCCTGAATGACCCCCTGAACCCCTCAAGAGTGAGGTTGTGTAACGCGGTTGAGCCCTGATTGGTTGATGGGTCTTAAATTGGACTTTGAAGTGAAATGAAAAGCTCACAGCAACAAAAAAGAAGATTCAATCAAAGGGGTTATGACATTGACTGAAAATGTCTGTGCTGAATCTGAAAGGGTTTCCACCTCCTTGTTCACAACATGGACATTGCAAACTTTATTGTCCAAATAGTAAATACATGTTGCTTACGCATATGAATGCATGGACACGCCTTCATCTGTCTTTTGACCCCTGGGTATTAGTACAAATTCCATGATGTTGCGGTTGAGGAGCTGCAGAAAATCCATCGAATCTACCCTGGGATGGCGCCGTCCACGGGCACATACAGTGAGTTTTCACTGGGGGGAGCAAAAACCTCTACATGCATCACATATATTTCTTTCTGATAACTGACAGTTCCATATTGTCATTTTCAGCATTTAGCGACGGCAGCCAAAAAGATCTTGTGAGATTAGTTGGTAACACCCCAGTTCAGTATGAAGGTAAGGCTGACCTCTGACATTAGGATTGTCCAACTTTTGGGAAAAAGTCACGTTCATGTCAGTGTGAAGTCATCATTATTATTATTATTATTATTACACACTGATGCCAGTGTCTCTATCTCAAGGTCGCTCCTACAACTTCCCTGTTCAGCTGTGGTTGATGGACTCATTCCCCTTCACGCCTCCCATATGCCTCCTGAGACCAACCCCCACCATGGTCATCAGAGAGGGCAAACATGTTGACGGGGTCGGACGGATTCACCTGCCGGGGCTGCACAACTGGGATTATGTACGTTTTAATATTTTTATGGGTGAAATATCAAATTGTATGCGAGAGCTTCTGAGGTGTCCTCATCAGTCTTGCTGTGTTTTTTTCTTTCTTTTTCAGCCCAAGTCATCCGTGGTGGCTCTTCTGGCTGAGATGATTGCCAAGTTTGAAGAGGATCCTCCGCTGTCCTCAAAGACCACAGTGGACAGCAAAGATCCCCACGAGCTCCTGTCTTTTGTTTCTAATCTACGGCTCAATGACGGTGCTTAATTTGTTATACAGCTTGGCGGTTGACGATCAAAAATTAGATAATTGTGTGCTATTGCTAACTTCACTCGTGTCTATTTCAGGTGAAAGCAGACATCCCGATAAACCGAATAACAAAGTCTCAGTTATCGGGGGAGGAGACTTAGGCATGGCAACGGTGATGAGCATTTTGTCAAAGGTATATATCGGGGGGGGGGCTTTTTATTAATATTTCATATTTTACAATGAAAGATTAGCACGTACAATTCTATTGTTGACGCTACATTTTTCTTCTAGTGTAAAGTGGACAAACTTGTGTTCATTGACGTCACCGGCAGTTCAACAAAGGGCGGCAGCACCGATCTGGAGATTTTCCGTCTGCCCCAGGTTGAGGTGTCCAGAGGTATGTTTGTCACACTGAGTCATCACTAATGGCGCATTGTTTTGTAGGTAGCAATAATGTGCTTAGGGAGACTATGAATCCCAACCAGCTGCAGTTCTGCAGCTGACCCGGAACTTTGACATGTAAACAATGTATCAATTGGGAATTCATCAGCAATAATCTTTCAGCTTTGCCTATTTTTTGTACAAGAATATGCTGTCAGACGTGCGTTCACTGATGATGACTATCCTTTTTGTCAGATTTGTCAGCCTCTGCGGGCTCCAGGGTTGTCGTGGTGACCGCAAATGCGTGGAGCAGCGAGCAGTCGTACGCCAGCGTGGTTCAGACTAATGTGGACTTGTACAGAGGAATCATCCCAAATCTTTCACGTTTCAGCCCCGACACCATAATGCTCATCGCTTCACAGCCAGGTTGGTGTCGGAGGAAAAAGAGCCACCCTCTACGAAATGGACCCCTTTGCTCCCGAAGCTTTGTGTACATCGTCAACTCTGTTGTCTTTCCTGTCAAATTCCAGTGGACGTCATGACCCATGTTGCCTGGAGGCAGAGTTGCCTGCCTCCGACGCGGGTGATCGGAGCGGGGTGCAACCTGGACTCGGAACGACTCAGTCACATCCTGGATGTAAACCTGAACGCTCACAAACCAGCCTGGGTCATAGGAGAACTTTCAGACAACAAAGGTGAGCCAGGAAAGATCAAAGAAATAGTTAGGCAAAGGCCTTTTTGTTGCATTAGTTGTCGTGACACGAACCCTCTTCGTTCCCCTTTCACTTCCTCTTTTAATTCGCCGCCATTTCTTGGATGATCTGCTTTTTAAATTTGAGTTTTTAATTGTATTGGTATGACAGCCAATGTTCCACTTTCTGCTCATCTCATTACATCGTTCCACTCCTGAGACTTGTAAATGCTCTTTAATAACTGACACACAAGATTGAGCTTGTCCATGTTTCTTCTCTTGCAGTTGCTGTGATGAGCAACACTGGGCTGAGCTCCGGTGAGCAGCCGGAGATTGCAGCAGAATCCAACTCTACCAAACCATTGTTGGACAGGTACTGGCATGAATGACTTTGACCTCCAAAAGAAAAGCTTTACAATGTGTGTTCATCTGAAATTGTGGACTTTTGGGATTATATGGGCCAGGAAATGATCTCTTGTAGTGTGTGTTTTTTGTATTTAAAGTTGCACATGTCCCCTGTGCTTGTAGGGCATTTGAGATGATGAAAAATCGAGGCCAGCGGTCGTGGTCTGTGGGTCTGTCCATCGCTGACATCACAAACAGTGTGCTGACAGACAAGATGAAGACCCACTCCGTCTCCACCCTGGCGCAGGTAGAACCAAGTGTTTCGTATCATCGTGTGTTATGTGTGCCGTTTTACGTCATTTAATACCAATTAAAGTCAGTTGCATCATTGCGCTCATCCAGTCGGAAGGGTTTTTAGTGAAATCAGGTAATTTCATTGAAAATCTGATTGTAGATGTTCCAGGTTCATCTGCGTTCTGTTTGCTTTAGGGCTGGGGGGGCATCGGTGCAGAGGTGTTCCTCAGCTTGCCGTGCATCATGGGATCCAATGGTTCCACACGCTTGGCCGGAGTGTCGCTGGGGCGGGAAGAAGACTCCAAACTGAGAGAGAGCGTCACCGCCCTTTCTGACCTCATAAGTCAGCTCAAGATATGAAGGATGTGATTGTTTTGTTAAACTTACTAGTTTAGGAGAAACAGTTCTCCAGTCAACACACTACACAGGTACTGGGTTGGATTATGGATAACATTACTGTCTTAAATAACTTTGATCAGATGTTTTTGTATATATTCTCGTTGGAGACTGTGTATAAAATATGGGTGTATTAAATTAATTTGTCACATTAATTTAATGTGACAAACCATGCAATTTCTATGCAAAAGCATCTAAAGAATACTGGTGTTTGTAGTTAATATATTTTTGTCAGCAAGTTGAATTTGTCCTGAACTACATTTACCAAAGATGATGATCCATTCCTTACATAATTTCTTCAGAGAAAAATCATGATGTTGGCAGATCAAGTGCGAGGCATGAATATTATATTCAGGTGCTGGTTTTGACTCGTTGATAAAATACAGCTCATATTTTAATGGCCTTATTTTCTGTCTTAGTGCTATTTCCATATTTGAAGCAATTCCTGTTGCATTCATATTTAAATTGCCTTTGCGCAGCTAGAACCTAAGATATGTACAGTAAGACTACACGCTTTTGTGGGTGTGCAATAAATATCTGGAACCAGATGTGGATTGTATCTGTGGGAAAGAAGACGAAGGACAACAACGATTTAGCTCTTTATAAAACTCAGAAGTAGTTGCATAAGTGTACATAAGCTTTGGTCCGAGCCCCAGCATCACTGATGTCAACCAGCTTCATAAAAAGGTCACATGACTAAATACTCGAGGTTCCAGTTCTTGCGTAAGAATCGCAGCAGCAAGACCAAAGTTCATGAACACACCGTCAAACATCTGTTAAAACTACTAACCAATAACCTGGAACCTCTTGGTAATAACAAAGGTCAGTGCAAAAGACAAAAGCGATGTTTAGACACAGTATATGATGTAACAATATAAACATGTTTGACTATTAGGTCATTGTACAAGTTATGGCTCAAACTTCCATTTCTCAAGATCTTTTGCACCAAGCAATTTAAATAAATTGTCACTAAAATAATACGTGTGCATATGAATTTTTCTTTCCCTGCTCCGAGACAATATAGAGCAGTAATACAGGGTCTGTCCTTGTAATCTTAAGTCTAGCTTACTATGTACAATCATAAATAGGCGTCATTGGAAGCGTTTGTCTTCCCAAAAGCCTCGTCACTGGACGTGCGCTTAAATACAAGGACTTTATTTTAGAGCTTGAAGTCAGTTGCTGTTAATCTGTAACACTTCTGACCACCAGATGGAGCTGCTCTTTATAAATATTGGGATCAGCATGTTTACTGTAGCTCTGTGCTGGCAATATGTCATATTCATGAAATCCTGTTAAGTCTTACAGTCACAACATATTCATGTTTATATACATCCAACAGTACATTATTGCTGTGAAATCAAGTGTAAGACAAACAGATACTGAAACCAAGTCAATCTAAAACAAAAGAGCAGCAACATACCCACTGCGGCGGGGACCGGGGAGGGGAGGGGGGGGAAATAAAAGGAACTGAGCGGGCTTCATGTGAATGTAACTATGTTCCTTATTTACAGCAGAGACATTTTGTACCATGTCTTTCCTGTTGCTGGTGGTCACAACTTTAGCATGCAAACTGCATTGGTACAAACTGGTTTTATCAAGTATTTACCTTAAGATACAGTAAAGAAACTGTCGTATGAACAGTTACCCATTACAGCTTGATATACTGTTAAGTATCACAGTTTACCGTAAAAGCTGTATAACTGTACAGGCTCTGGGTGCTTCAGCAAAGATGCCCTTAGTCTGCCTCCTCAGAAGCCCTGGTGCTAGTCGCCTCAGTGCACTGCGACCAGGTTAAGACACGTCTGTTGGAACTAAATTAAAACGAACTAGCGATGACTAACGGTGGACCGAGAGCAGGTCAGTAAATACGCTCACTTTTTGTGCAGCAAACATGTAGCAGAGAGCAGTTTTAAATACAAGCTTGATACATAGAAAAGGTAACTGCCCTTTCCAAAAAAAAAAAAAGGTGCAAGCATCACATGCATCTGTACATCAATGAAAGAGCACACGTCCACACACACACACACACAGCACACACGGCCTTTCACCTCTTAAATGGCTTTGAAAACTAGTCAAGCCTTAACAGTTTGATTCATATTGGCATTCTCAGTGACACTTGGAAAAATAAGTGGAAACTTTAGAAGGTCACCGATTTGGGCAGTTGCTGACCCCCTGGAGGCATCCTGCAAAAGTCTGGGCTGCATTGGACCAAGGGCACTCCTACTGCTGACTGTCCTGAGGGCCTGGAGTGGCCTGGGGGAGAACCGGTGTACAACAGTGGGGCTGGGAAAGCAGAATGGTCCCTGGGGCCCCGAGAGAAAGGCTTAGAGTAACCGGGTGAGGTGTCTCTGTGTGTGTCTGAACAGCTGGCAGCACTACGCTGGAAGGGCGTGAGTCTGTCAGCAAAATTCGCTGGAGGAGGGGGGATGATTGAGTCCTGCACCCAGCTGTCCTCTCCTTCATATTCTGGCTCCTGAGGCAAACTGGAGAGACCGCACAGCGAGGGAGGGATAGGAGAGGGCGAAGGAGGGATGAACACAGGAGGTGGAGGCAGAGGGTAGAGAGCAGGGTCATAATCTCGGCCAGTGGTGTGTCGGCCATTGCTGGGCATGATTGGAATCTCCTCAGGCGTGGAGCCAAGCAGCCTCTCCAGGAAGCGGTCTTCTTCATCAGCCTCAGAAAGGTTGTCATACTGGGAGGTGTTGGAGGGTCGTCGGTCTCCAGTGGGCACCGGGACGCAGAGAGAGACTGGGAACTTGGTTGGCTTAGGGGGAAGGGGAAGTCTGGGAGAGGAGGAAGTGGTGAAGGCACGGTGAGAGGAAGGCTTTGAGGGAGGAGGTTCTTTCTGTGCAAGATGAAGCGACGTGGGTGGTTTTGGACATGGTTTTGGCGATAGCTTCATTTGAGTGACCAGTGGTGAGGCTGAGCGAGGAGAAGGAGAGCGCCGCTGGGTCTCTGAGCCCGTCCCAGTCCCTAGGCGGTGTGATTCACTCTCCAGACGCCTTTGGTCATTCTGCTCAGTGTAAAAGAAAGGTGGAGGTGGCAGATCTGGAAGGTCCATGAACTCCTCCACAGTCTGCACAGCAAGAGCTTCGAAGTAAGGGGGAGGCCAATCCACCGGCTCTTCCTGGGTCTCAGGGTGTCCAGGCTGGCCCTCCTGTTTTCCGACATCTTCGGTCCGGCTAACCTCTGGAAGCAATTTATTTACATCTCTGTCCGATCCGACCTCAGCACAGGGTTTGTGTGCTTTTGGAGGTAATGGAGGTGCTCTGCAAGGCCTCAAAGGAGAAGGTGTTCCTTGCGTGTGGACTACAACCGGGTCAGATGAAGGCAGAGGAGGAGTTCTCGAGTCCTGGGGCTCCGCAGAAGAAGGGGTCTGGTGTAGGGTGATGCTATCTGTTTGCTGGGCCTCTGTATTGGGTTGGCTGGGGGGCTGCATATTTACTTTGACCTCCAGAGGAGAGTCAGAATGCAGTGGCAGAACTGGTCTCTCTTGACCCAGAGGTTTCTTTGGCTGCTCTTCTGACTTGCCTAAAAAAAAGGAAAGAGATGTAATCGTGTTACTTTAGGTTGTAAATGTAGCAAATAAAAAATAGAGTAAAAGAAAACAACTGCACCTGGAGGCGGTTGGTCCAATTTCTTACTGCGGAGTTCAGACATAGCAGCTTGTAACTGTTCCACCACCACATCATCAGGCAAGAAGAAAGAAACAGCTACCTGCTCCTGAAGAAACTCCCTCAGGTCCTCTAATGGAAGCTTCTGCAAGCGCTCTACACACACACACACACACACACACACACACACACACACACACACACACACACACACACACACACACACACACACACACACACACACACACACACACACACACACACACACACACACACACACACACACACACACACACACACACACACACACACACACACACACACACACACACACACACACACACACACACACACACACACACACACACACACACACACACCACACACACACACACACACACACACACACACACACACACACACACACACACACACACACACACACACACACACACACACACACACACACACACGGTGATGCTAGTCTATGGAGGTTAAATGTCAAGTAAACTCTGTGATACGAACCATGAATAGAAATGATATTGTTAAAAGACTTCAGCACAGGCCTAACTTTAAAAGACACAAAGTAAATAAGTGCCTCGTCAAAAGAATACAACCGCGCTGAGGCGATGCTCGTGCAGGCGTCCAATGAAAAGTCAGCTTTTGATTCTTCTCCACAGCAACTGCCCACTTGCATTATGTAAGCAAGTTAGGAGGCAGCCAAGCGAGAGGCAGCATGCAAAGCAACGCTCACTGGTATAGCAACATGGGCATGAGACTGGTTTGACTTGTTCAGCACTGCACTCCCGGCACGTGAGATAACATAATCATACTCATACTCGTACTCACTCTTGTGTAACTTGAGGGTTGTATAAGCCATGGCAGTTAGCGTCTTCTCTCCCTCCATCATGTAGATGTCCCATAAACGCAGGGTAAGGGTGAACGGGGTCTGTTATTAATGAAATTCAATGCAGAATGTGTTTGGCACTAGATACTGTATGTACAGGGAAGAAGATGAATGCAGTTCAATACTCACTCTATCAATGAAGCACTGCAAAAACCATTTGGTGGTGTAAATTCCTGTTGACATCTGCTCTTTGTCCTGTGGGGCAGGAAGTAACGAGGGATAGTCTATATAGTCACTCCACATAATCGGTTATGAATCTTACTTTCCAGTTCTGACTCTTGGACTTGCAGTAACATTCTGAACACGTGGCCTTTTGCAACAGAAATGACAAATTATGAGAAATGACCCAAATAATCTGACTGCAGCCCACGACCTCCGCCCCACGTCTCTTGCATGGACAGAAAGCATCGTACAGATGTACTTTAACTTACCAGGTGTTTCTTCAGCTTTGGCAGCATCTTGGAGAGGATCAGCTCATAGTGGGCCTGGAAACGATGCAGTTTGGGAAATCCTGGGATGAAGAACCCTAGCACAGCAATACAAAATAAAAATGAGCCAAAGTATTTCCACTCTTACATGACTTGATCAAGGTCACTGAGAACAATTTGGTGAATTTGCTGTGGTTCTATGAAATAATTCTGGACACCTGTGTTTCTATGGAGTCAACATTGTCGCAATATCATACGAAAATGTGTATTGAAAGTTGTCAAACTGTATGTAAAGAAATATCCAATTGAAAAGGCTCATATGAGGTAGAATTAAACATATTACAGTTTCATAACTCGCACACACGTGTCCTTTTCAGAGAAGAGTTATTATATTTGATAGGTCTAATATTATGAGCTGTGCTTTGTTTTATGTCCGTCTTCATTTCTTCCTCCGTCTCTCACCATGCATGGCATGCTTGATGTTGGTGAGGAGCTGGGACAGAGCCCAGAAGGCCTCTTCCTCATTCAGGTACATGAGCAAAATGGCAGCGATCTGACTCATCCCCTGGCAGTAGCTCACCTCCTGAGGGACACGGGAGCAGAGACAGGTTCGATTTAACAGGATGGCCAAATGAGGAATTATTCATAATTTAATAGAGCATGCACACACACACACACACACACACACACACACAGACAGACAGACAGAGGCCGAGATATGAGTGCACCTGAATGTCTGATGTGGTCTGAAGCCAGACTCTGGATGTGTGTGGATACACTGCACACAAGGACCTACTGTACATGCAGCTACAGTATTATAAACACTTTTACCAGAGGTTGTTCAAATATTTACTGAAGCCCAAAATACATTCTCAGTAATGTCATGTCTTCAACTTGAATTAGCGCCAATTTGACTCCACAATGATTCAATGATTTACGCTAAACACATCGCCCTTGGCAAGCACAGATACACAAAACTAGACACACACTTGGTATTTGTCCATATTAAGGCCGATTTATTGTGCAGCCAGAAATGGACATTCCAAAGCGTCCTTTCAAGGAAACACAGAACACATATTCACGATTACACTGAGGTTAAACTACACATTCTCAGCATTCTTCTCCATCCTCTCATAGGCAAAAGGACAAACACATACACCCCCCCCCCACCCCCCTTCTCTGTCTCTCTTCTACTGACCCAGTTTCTTCTGAGCAGTGTGTGAAGGGGGGGAAAGGAAAAAGGGAACAGCACATGCCCGTTTCCTCTGGCTACAACACCTCTGCGGCACAGGAACCGACGACAGAGCCCAATCAGAAAAAAAAGACTTGGACTTTGTTCATGTGTGGGGAGATGTAATGTACTGTACTGTAATACTTCTATCCCTACCAGACGACAGCAATCTGTGCTTATACGAGAATTATCATATACCGATTAATCCAGATGCATTTGTTATGACACATGCATTTGCTTTATTTTAGTAAACATGTGTTGACGCAGAGAATTCCCACTTAGTTGTAAATTCTGGAGACACAAACTCTTGTGGTGGAGAAAGTACAGAAGGACTTTAAAGCAGATGCAAGTAATCATCAGTATGTCTAACCTCAGCATCTACAACTGCATTTTACAGCAAAGACAAAAAATAATTGTAAATAAAAAGGATGAAACTGCCTGGTTTTGGCTATTATGACAAATCAGTACTTGAGGCGGAACAAAATGTTACGTCTGTAATGTTCGACAGTGTTAAATGACGTCAAAGGAGAACCTGACCCAACAACGAGCGTGTAGGTGGGTTCACTAGTGGTCTGACTGTTACACTGGGTTGCTTTACATTCAGGCAGCACCACACTCATAAATAAAAGATCTCACCAAAGGCTCGAAAACAAGAATGGGGACAGACGGGTTTAGAGTGCTCGGGCTTTCCTTTGCTGTATGGGAAGTAACGCACTTTGTGAACTGTTGCACCGCCGACGTGCTGCTTTACTTTGCAGCCGGTGTACGCAATACTCTTCTATGTTATGTAACACACAGCCAGGCATACAACTGCACTTCTGCACACACAAACACACTTACCGTGTTGTAGACAGAGTACGCGGCTAGTACGTGAAACAGCGCCTGCTGCCTAGAGAGGGAACAGAGAAACAACCTGTTAAAATGAGGAAGTGGTTTCTTAGCAACAATCGAGTCCGAGTGCAGTGGAGTTTGTTCCATGAAAATTCCCAGAGGCCACATGAATAATGATTTCTCAACCACCTCATCCCCAAATTAACTCCATCAATCAGCTGCAAATATTTCTGGTAGCGTTTGTATAAATGTGTGTGCACATAGTCTGTCTCTCTACCCAGTGGTCCTGTTTTTATGTTCATTGTTGTGTTTAAGTAAAATTGATTGTCTTGCTCAAAACAGATTCATGAAAGGCAGCAATCCAGTGGTAATAAAAAAAGGTGAAATTTACATTGAATCAACGGACTGACACATCTGCGTTTCAGCATAAAGACTCAATGACGCTGCCTTTGTTTTTCTCCTGAATCTGCACCGTGGAAAACAAACTGCAGTTTTAGTGTAATTAACAGCTGTGTGTGTGTGTTTGTGTGTGGTGGGGTATTCAGTTTAGAAGTGGCATTAACAAAATAATGTTGATGTGAGAGGGTGTCTCCCCTCCAAGCCTCCATCATAAATACATGTCTTAAAAAACGGAGACAGGAAAAGCAGCTAGAAATAGCCGTCAGTGTCTCGGTGTGAGTGAGACAGCTGTTGACCTGCAGGGAAGGAGTGAGCAGCCAAGCAGGATGGAGCGTTGTTTTGGTCTGTTTGGACCCGTGGCTTTGAATTGAAGGGGAAGTACGTTACAAAGAGCGCTCTTTGTAGCTTTCAGAACACAGTTGTGGGAGACAACTATGATCTGAGGCTCATTTAATGTATACATTTAATATATTATTATAATATTATTTAATATATTAGCATTATATCGATGTGGCAATGGTGTTATATACTGTACATGTACACTTGATGTCGGTGCACATTTCTGTTGAAATGCCATTTCCTGTGGGGCTTCATGCACTGACAGGAAGGCTAATAAAACACAGGAGGAACCCACCGCTTTGTGCGTGTGTGTGTGTGTATGTGTGTGTGTGTGTGCACGTGTGTCGGGGGCTTCCACCGAATTCAAGCCAGAGGTCACACTCTGTGTAAACTTAAGGGAAAACTTGAACATGGTGAGGAAGAAAATATAAACAAGAACTTTGGAGACACTCATATGTCACAAAAGGGGTTAAAGATAATTGTTATGAAAACTACCTAAACTGTGTCAATGATTTTACAGGCTAAAGGTCATAGAAGTAGTTGTACATGATCTGCAGTCACGTTGGTAGTGTGTTTGGCAAGATGATCTGAAATACAAGCCGTGCAATGCAGCTTTCTGTGAAGTGAAGCTGAGAACTCACTTGACTCCAAAGCGGTCCATAAACATGATGTGGTTCCTGAAGGTTCTGTTGACGTCCAAGTCTATCTGTTTGATCTCTTCGGAGAAATAACGAGCCTGCAGCTTCATTCTCTGGAGGATAGAAACAAAATAGGTTATAAAAGCAATCAGAATTTCACAGTGTCCATATCTTAGAAGGATATTCATCCCTTTTAAGATTCATACCTCATATTTTCCGACGTTATCTTGTTTGACTTTCTCTATGTCCAAAAGCAAGGCCCAGGCCTGTCCTCTCAGCTGCAGAGGGATGCCTTTATACACACGCTTCACCAACTGAAACACACATGACACATGGGAGTCTCTAAACATAAAGAAACCACAACGCTCTCCGGAACGACAAGGACTCATCACGGGCCCTTATGTGCTTGCTTTAACTGTCTAGACCGGAGAGGAGGGGCTTAAGGGAGTACACTGTGGTTAAAACGGAAATGGAAAACAGATTATTAACAGAAGCAGAAATAATACATCAAATAGTTATGGATATGCCAACGTTCCGTTTTAATTTAGCCCTCTCTTGCATTTTCTCCACCAGTGTGGAGTTACACACCTTTTCACTGTTCTTGTACTTGTCCCACTTCTTCACCATCTTCAGCCATTTCTCCACGCGCTCTATCTCCTGATGCTTTTGCTGGGGAGAGGAAAGACGAACACACATGTGGTCCATATGTGAAAAGGCATACATATAATCACATGCTAGGTCAACCTTGCTACGCAGGTTAAGAATGGATACCTTCTCTTCAAGCGCACTGGGTGTCGGCAGCTCTTCCTCACTGGAGAGAAAAAGCAGAGATACACAGCATGTATTAGAAGTCTGGACATCGAGAGGGTAATTGGAGTTTGGCACTAATATAATGCATCAGCATAATGTGAGAAAGATAAAGCAGGAAGAGGGACATACATCTATATACAAACAAAGGTGTTCTCCTAGAATTGAAATGACTACAAGGAAGCGGTCAGAGCATTAAGTCGGGTAACTTACTGCAGGAAGCCGAAGCGGTCAGTGACCTTATAGATGCTGTAGTCAGCATCCTCCCATGGGTCAATGTTGATACCCTCCGGTCTGCCCTGAAACAACCACATACCATAACTCCTAATATGCAAAATAAACAGTTTAGAGGTGACTTACGATGGTGCTTATGTGCACAGCAACCGTGATAACATAATTTTTGTTATCAAAACTACAGTAAACACGGTCTTCTCTTTTACGGGTAGTTCCCTTTTCCTTAACGTTTCAAAGTGGTTTGTAAACTACACACACACCAAAGTTGCTGTCATTAATTGAGCATTCCTAGTATGAATTAATCATTTACACTCCCTGTTGGTCATGAATCTTCTCTGGGTTCACACATCGCAGAGCTTCACTCAGACCATCAACTCCCCTGTGTTGGTGTTACGTAGATGCACCGTTACTGCCCTTCTTGGAGGAAATATTATGTTCCAAAGAATCCCGAGTTTACTTTTTAGATTGGATCAACTATATGAAGACTTTCATATATATAGTTGATCCAATCCGTGTTACACCATCTGCGCCTGATCTTTTGCAGTGGTTGAAATTGGTCCCAAAGAAACTGCAGGAAAATGCTCAGCTGTGGCGCCAACTGGGCCATGACAGGTTGTTGATTTTGTGCATATATATTCTGATTATTATAAATATATGAGAATAGTCATCATTAGGTGATGGTAACCCTTCGCACAGACTTACCTTGTCATATTTAGAGATGATGTCAGTGCGTTCCTCTGCTATCAATGTGTCTATGTCCTTCTTCATGTCAAAATCTAGAAGCAGGCAAACACAAAAGGCATTCATGATGATCAGAATTGGCATAAACCATTTCAATATGACAGAGTATAAGTGTTTATAAGACACTGCAGTTGGTTGATTTATTAGTTGTTTGTGTGGAATATGGTGACATGATCACATTACTGATAACAGGAGCAAAACCCTTTTTAGGCATAGATTATGAATGGACATTTTCTGACTGAACGTATTGTTTTAAGCTAGCTGAGTGTATAAAGATGAGAAGAACAAATTATCTGTTCAAGCTGAGGTCAGAGTGCAGATCAACTACAGATCAGTGTTAAGCTGGAAGGATTTCAGTGTTACTAAAGAACACTCGGCGTTGTTAAATGAGTTCTGACCTACAGATGTGAATACTTAATGCTAGTGGTGGGTACACCGCCATCATTTGAGGCGGTGTCATCTTATCCCCTGTGATGAAAAAGACCACACGATGCTCTCCTTTCCATACCTCATCATGACGTCAGCTCATCATTACGTACTTTCTTACTCACTTATCCATCACCAAACCCCAAAAAGAACAGAAACACTTCTGACAAATCATACACATTATTGAGAGACACATTGTACTTAGCATGCTGGCAAGCAGTCAGCAACTTCCCGTTAGTGTGGCCAGAGCTTCGGCTCACAAAGTGCTAGACCTCAGCTTGAGGTCACTGATTCTCAGTCTGAAGTTATAATTAGTGATAAACACTAAACATTTTGTATTTATGCTCTTTAAAAGCTCACTTGATTAGCAAGCAGTGGTATTCAAAAAGAAGAATGATTACAATTCATATCAAAATTGTTGAAAAAAATTCTTAAAGAAAAAAAAAAAACATTTAAAAACGTGAAAACTTGGATCCTCATGTTTGACCTGATTTTGTTGCGGATGTATGATGTGATTGTCATTGGCTGCTGAGGGCTTTTTCCTCATCTTTAAAAAAGTTCAACATTTTAATTGTAAAATGTAGCATTCCTCCAGCTCAGGTAAGACTGATGAACAGACGGATTTAGATTAACTCTCATTTTTCCCCTCCTTGATCATGAAATGCAAAAATGCTGTGGAAAACAACTAATTGGCGTGTTTCTGGACACAGACAGGTTTAATACTTTGTTATTAATAATCACTTTTAACCTCAAACCAATGGAAAAAGTACGTAAAGAGATAAAGAACGCATGTTTATATTGATGTGTGTTATTTCAAAGCTATTTGAGCGTTAAACACAAGAAGACATAGTGGGTCATTTAAGGCATGTATAAAGTGTGACACAGAGTGACAGTCATGGCCATGGGACTTTATTTCTATAACGCGCGTGCGTGCGTGCGTGCGTGCGTGCGTGCGTGAGTGAGTGAGTGAGTGAGTGAGAACATCTGTACTGTTACTAACTCATAATACAATACAGAGGTGACAGACTGACCTGAGCCCATGAGGAAAGCAACAGAGAAGTGGACAACTGAGGCCAGAGTCCTTGATGAGACCAAAAACTCTGGTGGTCCTGGAGCCCCCCCTTCTCGCAGTACAACCCCTCCCTGACCCGAGTCTGGTTCTCTAAGCCTGCCTCAAGCCTTCTGGGGGTGATGAGCTCTGGCAGCGGCCTCGGCTGTTTCGCAGTTGTCAGGGTTGAATAATCCCCCAAGAAAGAACAGCCTCACTTCTCATTTGCCAGACCAGCATCTCAAAGTGATGTTTGGATATGACGAATATGCCAGTAGAAAGAAAGGGATACAAAACCCACTGTACTGTAGCAGCTGGTTAAGCAACAGGATAGAAAACAAAGCCTTTGTCATCATGCCAAAACCTTAAATGCTGGACAGATGACCAAGAGAAGACCATTTTAAATACAAGTAAACACTTTAAATTGTCAGATGATGTACAACATATGAAATAATATATAATTAACTAAATGAATTGCCAGTTGTGACACTCCAAAATCACAGGCCACAGGCTATAAGGGAAACTCTACAGAAGAGGCCAATGCAACAAATGGCCCGACTGAGGAATACTTTCACTGACGTTCGACAACATGTGTAACCGGCTGAGGCCTCAGGCGGTATGCACGTCTGAAATGCCTTGCAGCAACAGGTGTGTGGCCCCTGCCACCTCACAGAGAGACCCTTATGCCTTGTGCTGAAGACGACACATTTCATGCGAAATGTTAAATAAAAATGTTTAAAATCATTTATGTTTTGGTTCAGATTTGATAGCTCTCTAAAACTATCTTTACCTAAACTGCAGGTGGGACGTTCCGGTTATACAAAGGTGTGAAGAAGAAAAGGGATAAGCAGAGTGTACAGGTCAGGGAGTGAGAAGGTAAAACCAAAGCTTTATTTTATGCTTTTCATCAGGTACCAAGTCCTTCTGCCATATACATCTGACCCCCAAAGGACCAGCATCCAGTCTTCTCCATCAAAACAACAGCCGAGTCTCTTGTCCAACAGGTGGCTAGTGAAACCAGACCACTGAACGAATGGCCTCTGCTGTTCGATGCTTTCCTTTTTACAATTTACCCTTTTTCTTATTCATCTCAGGTCAAACCTATTTCAGGTTGTTCTAGGTGTCAGCATATTTTACTCAACAGCGTAAAATCAACATACTTACTTACTGTTTACACTGACACTTTTTCACTGACTACTGGCTATGTTGGCCCTATGTTTGTGTGATGTTTGGAGCTACTTGGATCCTGAATTTCCCTTAGGGGATCAATAAAGTACTTATCTATCTATCTAAAAAGAAGGTAAATATCAAGGGTTAAAAGTATTAAGTATCAAAGTGATGTCTCAATAACATAATCTTTGCACATCACAATGAATGTGAAACGTTGTGTTGAACTCCTGTTTGTGTCATCTAGTTATTTGAATATATATGGGTCATAAATACTTAGAAAGGCCAAACCAATAATTAGGGCTGTGGTTCTGCAGCTGGATACCATTATCATAAAATAACATTGTATTTTCTTTCCCTAGCTATAATTGTCATTTCACAGATGAATAATGTTAAAAGGCCAAGAGTTGGGAGACTCTTGGTAGTCTAACATGACTAACTTGAAGGCTCTAGAGGGGCCTTGAAGTTCGTCATGTGATTCTGAAAAATGTTTTTCATTGAAGCTGCACGTTGGGTATTGTGAACCTCTTTGCTTCATCTTTAGGTTCCAGCTGCTTATTTCCTGTGTTGAGCCTCCAGACTGCTGATAGTATTGTGTTGGGGTCAGGAAGAAAAGGAAACCAGTGACCGCCACTCCTTTAACAACAGGTTCAAGAACTGCGACAGCCAAATGGGTCTTACTCTTTTACTGGGTCTTACTTTGAAAAGACAAAGCTTCAAATTATCCAGACTTGGTCCTTGAAGACGTGAGTAATGCCCAAAGGTGGTCAGTTCACATTAACACTACTGGTATTTTTGCTTGTGAGTCACCAACTGAGGCCCTCCTAAATGGGTGAGCCATCAAGGAAATTTACTTTGAACAGCTAGAGAAAAGTGGCTAGTTGTGGCGGGGATCAGGGGGTCAAACTGATGGAAGCTGGAGAAGAAAGGGAGTAAGCAGCAGAGAAGGTTACTGAGTGGGAGAGAGATCTAACAAATACAGTTAAACGTCACACCTCGGGACAGAGAGTACTGGAGTGAGAACAAATACAGCAAGAAAAATATTAATTTTAGATGTAAATTAAACACAGGCATTCACAGCTTCGATATTAAAATATTGCAATCCTTTCACATCTTTCAAAATGGAGGCATTGTGAGGCAAAGGGGGTGAGGAAATGATACGAGAGCCAGTTTAGACAGTGAGCGGACCGTGGGACAGAGTTGCAGATGGCTAATGCACAATTTATCTGCAGTAAAAAACCACTATGGCTAAATTTTGATAACCCGCTTGCTCACAGGATACAAGACTTTGAGCCTGAGGCCCTGTGACATCGTTTCCTGTTATGACATAGCGCTCTAAATCTAGCTTGCGTATATAAGTTCTCAGCACACTGTTGTAACCATAAACAGCTTGCACAGCACTCGCATCCATCCATGGTGTTAGGCAGAGATGCAGAAGTCAAAGCCTCCATTACTGATTCATCGCCAAAAGGTCCTACCTCTAAACGTATTGTATCTTCACGCCGTGTTCAGCCCTGCTATGACCCACATGGCCTTAAGTGTCACGGAGAAAGGCATACATACTTACGATTTTCAGAATAATTTGACCAAGTAATTTTATTACAAATACTTTTAAGGAGTAACTCTGTTTGCTGGTGTAAAGCTAGTAAGCTAGATAATGGTGGCAAAAATTAAACAAAGTAAGATAAAGTGAGACTTATTAGCAGAACGGATGACGTTTAATTCAAATTAGTATGTTTCACTGAAATATATATATGTATATATATATATATATATATACACACATATATATATATATATATATATATATATATATATATATATATATATATATATATATATATTCACTTACTCTCTACCCAATTTCACTGTGATAATAAAGCACATGTCCTCTTTTACATAAACTTCTGCATTTACTTTCTCCATAATCATCTTTCTTTTGGGACATGATCAATCTTGATCTGAGCAGCAGTCAGAGAGTTAAGGCAGAGGATTATACAAGAGCAAAATCCGAATGACAGCCTGAGATTAGGAAGAGTCTGGCAGTAGTCAACTATGGAAACTCTGAGTACAGTGAGCTATAGTGGACTGATAGTGAGGGGGGTGTATTTGTGTCTGTATCAGTGGACAGACATCTTGAGCTGAAACCACTAAGTGAAACCAAATCAGGGTGTGTAAAGTCTAACAAAAATAAGTTCTGGCCTTTATCCTACTTACAGGTAGGCATTAAAAACCCCAAGGAACTGATTTATCTAGGTCATTTTAAGATTTGATCAAATTCTTCAGAGAGCATCTTTGTGGCACTCCAACCAGCTTCCCAAACTGCTGATGGCGTGACGAAGGAGAAGACGACAGATGTTTGGTTCATTTGACCACTGAATGATTAGTCAATGCTGCGTGGTCAGCCAAAGGACGCTCCGAGATCAGACCAGCTCAGAACCATGCACTCATTCAACCTGGTTAACCTCACAGAGCATAAGCTACTCCCGCACCGTGCCTCTCCAATCATGCATCTGTGTTGTTTATCACTATGTATTACTGTCCTGCACATGCTGAGATTAACTGAAATTACCAGCCATCAAAATACCATCTCATTTTGATCATTCATAAATAAGTGTCCTTAAAGCTTTTGTCTTTGTATTCAAAATGTCTTTAAATCTAAAATTAAGGACACAGCATTCTACATCAAGGGGTTTCTTGTTGTCTCAGCCAAACCTTATCACATGCGTAATTCAGTCCTTTTCTGTCTGTCGCCAGTATACCTAAATCCCATGACATCTATGTTTCCAAATGTGTTCGGACATTGTTATGGTGTCTAGACAAGACCATCTTAAGATATCATAAAACACATTAAATGCAGTGCTTTTGCAACTGTGTTGGTAGTTAATTATTTCAGTAATTACGGCTAACACAATTCACGGCAATGAACTTCAAAGGATGTATCGTAATGCACTGCGTTATAATCCCAGTCATTACATTAGCTTAATGCTGTAGGCTTGTGGTGATTGGGGAGAACAAGTATATCATTCTAATTCAGAAAAAGGAAGGACGCTTACAAGCGACCACATGGCTCTAATCTCCACATGAAGAAGTCTGAAGTCCCAGATGGCTTCAGAGCTCCAGTTTTAAATGGGACAGAGAGACGAGGGTTGATCAAAGAGTTTTTGTTTTTTTCATTTTCAGCAGGGGCATGGTATATGATATGGTGTATCATATATAATATATCAGAAATGTTACAGATTTCTTTGTCCTTTTTGCTGATAAAGTAGCTCCTGCCCTGGTTCACATATTCCATCAGAATGTAGTCATGTCCACCCTCAACAGATCTTTGTGTTCATTTCCTCTTAACACATAACTGATTTGGAAGTTAAAAACAAATTAATGTTACAAGAAGGGAACCCCTCTTGACTAAGAGTATAACTAAGTCACCCCACAGGAAATCTATTCAGACTGGTAGGAGATGTTCAACAGCTCGCTCTTTCTTTAACAAAGGAGGTATGGAGTCCAGATGGAACTTCAGAGATACAGTTAACTGACAAAGCTTGAGTAACAAAGCACAATTGTGAATAACTTCAAAAACGCATACCAGATTTTATCTTGTTGGCCATCTTCAAGCACGTTGCCCATAATGATCAATCATTGCACATACAGTGAATGACATATGTATGTAAAAATAACCCAGACACTTTAATTCCATCAGCCTCCAGACAGTAGAAGGATGGCAATGTTGAAGGCCCATGATACCAAACATGTGTTTTGCAAGTGTGATGGTACATGGACAATGGACAATTGTTTCCCCATAACCCTGTGGTTCCTCTCAGGAATTGTACATAATGGCTATCGACTCACAGCAAAGCGTGGCAAACAGTGTGCTAACCTAATATACTGACTGGATTGAAGCGACCTCTGAAACCATATCAACTAGAAAAACAACTTAGGAACAGGGAGAAGAAAGATACCAAATTAGGCCAGAGGGAAAACAGCTGGGAAGCCTTGATGGCCGGCCACTAAGTCTCCTTAAGAAGAGATTCCTTGTCTTTCTTGCTGTCCGAGTCTCTTCTTCTTCCGTCTCCCTCCGATTCTGTTGTATGCTGTACGATCTGTGTTTATGCATAGAAAATAGCAGAAACACAGAGACTGTGTGACCCATGGGTGAAACATCCAGCGCACAGGGACCAGAGAAAAAGCACATGGCTGAGAATAGCTTTTTGTCCCCAAGGGGCTTTTCTGTCCTGCTCCACTCTGTATTACCACTGTCGCTTTGCCTTATCATTTTATCCAAAGCTGAGCACATACAACACAGATTCACCAACAACCCTCACCATCCCAAACTACCCAACCTTTTCCCCCCATCTTAACAAAAGGAAATAACAAGTCTAAATCTGAGGAAGGAGAGCTCTGTATCACCTCACCCGTCATCTGACCTGGCCTGAGAACTGTCTCTGGTCCTTACTGCTGTCTCGGGGCGTCTAAATATAACAATGACCACACAAAGTTTGAGATGCTGGAGTCTCAGGCCAGCCAGAAAGGCCTTGTTTCCCAGAGTGGTAGCACATTTCCAAGGACAGGAATATCAAGGGAACAGTATAAACACAAAACCGCATGACCCTGCTGAGAAAGGCACATTCTTATTAATGGATCATCTTCCTTGCAAAGGATTCATGAGTCACAATGGTACCATTTGACGAAAATCTCATATCTCAATGGCAGTTTTCAAAAATATCCTTATAAACTTTTAAAAAACCCTTCTGTGATGCAAACCTCCTTCACTGCACCGAGATGCAAATGTCACGGTCAACAAGCTCAAGACAACGTTCCGCATCACAGCAATGCCAAACTGATTCAATAATTCAAAAAAGGTCAACACCTGCTGCTCTCTAGCCAAAAGCTCAGCAGAAATTATGCTAGGTTCACTCATGCACATACAACGGGTTATGTGGTCGTCATAGTTTTCATGTTCAAATGATGTTTACAAGCACAGAAACAGAGGATTTTGGTACATGTAAAGGGAACAGCCTGACACTGGAGGGGAATTGTATTGATTCAACAATAGAGGGAGGTTAAATATTTAGAGAAAAAACACCTCAAGTGGCATCTGCGACTGTGGCCTTCAATCAGAGGTAAATGTCCTTGGGCAAGACATGGGCTAGCGGATGAACTGCCGATCCTTGGGCAAGACACTTAACCCCAAAATTACTCCCGTAGCTGTGCCTACTGTGTGTGAATGTTAGTTAGTCCTGATGGAAAAGTGGAACCTTGCATCGTAGCTCCTCCCGTCAGTGTATGAATGGGTGTGAATGATGTCATCTAGTGTTAAAGCACTTTGAGCGGTCGGAAGACAAGAAAAGCGCTTTACAAGTACAGGTTCATTTACCATCTAACAGAGACACAAAGCAGATACAATAATAGAGGGGAAATTCCAAATCAGCCTAATTTAGCCTTTATAGAAATGCCAAAAGACAAATCACTATATGACCAACTATCGCATAGTGACCAACTTCAGTCTCAACAGAAGTGTGACCTACATTTTGACTAATTACAGTGTGTTGGGAAAAGATTTTGCTAATTTATAGACAATTTTCATCTTGTGCAAATGTTGCACCGGCTCCTGGCAGAGGCTCACTCTACAGCCCAAATCAAATGAACCATCACATGGTGGTGCAGTGTGATTAACTCATGTAGCAAGTAGGGCTGCACACATGCAGGTTTGTTGAACTGCAACCGAAAATAGCACGTAGGTGTGAATGTGACAACATGTCCGTGTGTACCCCTGACTATCACCCAGTGTGTGCGCTGCGATATGCTCCAGGACCTTGTGACCCTGACCAAAAGAAGAAGAGATATGGAAATGCCATGATTCCAAGACATCGGGAAAGATAACACTGAACCTCTGAAAGGACATTTCATGAGTCACACGGCAGGGCTAAAGCCTCTCGGTCTTGTTAATGGTTGACAAAAGGCTTCGGTATCGGGTGCTTTTTGTGACACCCAGCATTAGGCATTTGACATTTGTCATAAAGCCCCTATTCAAGCAGACAAAAAGGCTATTGATCCCTCTCCGCTGAAATAATATTATCACAATAGAGTACAATGAAGGCTGCTTATTAAAGAGTTACGATACACCATACAGGAAATGTAAATTTGGTCTGATAATGGTAAAACTATTGAATCGTGTTGAATTGATGATTTTCCTCAGTAGTTTTGGTCACCAAAGCTTAACATATCATTTGCCATTCTGCTGCAATACTTTCATCCAGGAATTACATATATGTCAATGCTTTTGATGCTTCATGCAGTGATTTACAGTATAAAAATGAAAAAAAAACGAATTCACCAACTCAGCTTAGGACAAAGAAAGGCTCCTGCTGCTGACTGAGGCCCATTCACAGGCATACAAACAAAATAGGGGCTCACATGCTCTGCTTCACATGGCTCACATCCTGTTGGCATCAGAGAGGGCAGTCAGATCATTGCCCTCAAAAGCTTTCTACAAATAAAAAAAAGTTTAAATCGCACCCATTTTTTTTCAAAGTCAAACTGTCCAGCTCGAAGTAGCTGTTCAAAAATCAAACTCCTCCTGCAAACCAAAACTTTTAAAAGGCTTTTCTTTGATTTGGCGATGAAGAAATATATTTCAAGAAGAATGTTACGATAAGTACGCTGATCCAATAAACATTTTAGGAGAACAAATCTTGTATATCAAACCACCATTTAATGGGCATCCACATTAAAGCTGACATTTGGTCGACTCATTGGGACTTGATCTCTCAGATGAGAAATAAAACCATTTGACACCAGCAAGAACATGAAGCAAAGAGAGCTACACGATGGAGGAGGAAAGACATGCTGAGGGACGGGTCGATGATGGCCGTCTCACATGATACGCATCACGAAAAAGTACACCGACCGTGCTGTCTCCTTTCCGGTGTGGGGCTTCCTCCTCAAAACCACAAGCAGTGTGTCACATACTGAAGGCTGAACATAGCAACAATGAAAACATAAATATGTAAAAACACTCCATGCTATATGTGTGTGGGCGTGTGCGTGTACAGCTATGAGAAAAAATTACTCATCGTTATAAAAAAGAAAGAAAGACTGGACTGATTGTACCGAGCTAATTTGATCCTGTGCAGATTGCAGACATGTATGCACACAAACAAATATGAATCTGTCTCCTTCACCTTACCTCCAAAACAATGATGATGCACACCAACTAATGACATTGCATATCTAAATGTGCGAGAGATAATGTGCACTTGCAACAGCAAAATGCACATCTGCTACATTACACTAAAAACAAAAACCCAAATGACAGCACAATGACCACCAGACATCTGGTAGAGGGTGAGAGCTAAATCCTGCTGGAGATCTTTCACTCAGTTTTGTCTGTAACCTCCCCCACTCCATGTATGAACCAGTGAGACGCACCGTTATTCTTTCAAAGGGGGACCACGCACGGCATGACACATACAGACCAGTATCTCACTGGTTGGACGCTGGAGCATCTGTGGTCTGTGCCGAGGGCTGTGTGTGTGTGTGTTTTGTGTGGTTGCTTGCTCCAATGACGGAAAAACAGGTTTCCTTTTATAAATTAAAACACATGTTATCTCGATCACAAGCACAGATCCTGTTTCAGACACTTGTCTCGTAGACCTGTGTGGCCGGCGTGCATTAGTTGAAATGCGGAACTTGAGGCTGTCAAGACTGAAACGAACACGAACACGAGCGCACACACACACACACACACACACACACACACACACACACACACACACACACACACACACACACACACACACACACACACACACACACACACACACACACACACACACACACACACACACACACACACACACACACACACACACACACACACACACACACACACACACACACACACACACACACACACACACACACACACACACACACACACACACACACACACACACACACACACACACACACACACACACACACACACGAGGGCAGAGAAGCGGATCCCATCATAGACACATCTCGCAACCCTAGCCGGAGTCGTGTAGCTATATGCCATTTACATTCCGGAGAGCCCGTGAAGAGTGATGCGAAATCAGAAATCCCCCTCGAGAAGCGCTCGGTCACCGTTCTCACCAGAGAAGGCGCCTCATGGGAAGTAACGTGTGTCGAGCTCGCCACGCAATCTACCCAGGACCAGGAAAAAAAAGAAAAAAACACACAATTTCTCTAAATCACGTGCACACGGGAAACCAATCTAACCGTATCACCCAGAGCTGTGCACGCGGGAGCAGCCGTTACAATCAGTAACGTTGGGTAGCGCTTCGGATAACGTTACTGGGTTGTTGTCGTGGCAAGTTGTAAAAACACACCACAAAAAAAGGACCAGATAAAGACACGGAGGCGACGTGTATTGTGTAGCCTAGTTACGAGTCAGACTGGTTACTGAATAGGGAGAGGACACGGTATTAGTGGAGACACTCACGCTCAGTAGTAGCAACCCGTCGTCGCTGCTCACCTTTCGGGGTGACTTCCCTTCTTGTGCTGCGCTGTACCTACAAGTAGAGACGATATCCACTATTCTCATTCTCCCCGCTCACGACGCTGCCCCCCGAAGACTGGTCCCCGACTGTCCGCTGGCTCCGCTGATATCGACGCTGGTCAAACGGACGCACCCCCTCGTCCAGGTCCACATGCCGCGAGCTGGCTGTAGCTGTCTGTCTGGCAGGCGGCCGCTCACCAGTGACAGTGGCGCACGCGCACGAGCAGCGGAGGAGGGTACGTGGGCGAGCCGCGAGTGTCTCGCTGAGGGAAAGTTTGAGCGTCGGGTTTCCGTGTTTGGTTGGTTCGTATGGTGCCGTGACTGACATAACAGAAGGTGAGCCATCATATAGTTTACTATATTCATACTTGAATTCAAACGATGAGGGAGTCCCACATCTTAGCTCTGGTGTTTAAAAGGCTCGCTGATTAATTCCTCCAACGAACGCGATGCAACACGATGTAACGTTAACGATAGCTTGTTTTAGCTCGTCACGTTCATTTTAGTATTAATTCTAAATAAATAGTGAGCGAGAATTAATAATCGGAACAAGCTATTGTCTTTGACAATAAATGGTCCCCTTGCGCCCTCTTTTGGATAAACACTAAACATGCAGGTCATACTGGGACGTTGCTTCATGCTTCATCTAGAAATATATGTTTAACTTGTAAAGTCTTCAAATAAAGCAAGTTGTTCTTAAATTTGATGTGGACATAAATCAAAGACTTATTTTTCCTTCTCGGATTGCTAATTTGAGTGGCGGTTGTAGCCAATTTAGGTGAGACTCTAGTCCTGTTTGTGACTGTGAACATATCCAGTGTTTCATTTAGGTTGCCTAATCATCCTTTTTGTGTAGCAAAAGTTCTCCTTATTAATATTAATCTTGTGACTCATATTTGTCTCTGAACCTGATCCCCAAGTTAGGAACCACTAACCACAAGATAAATAGTGACACACCATTATAATAGATACCGTGTTGAATTTATTTGCCTGATTTTGAGGTAATACTTATTTTCAATGGCTAAACAAATATCATAGCAAACTATTTTGTCATTTCTTCAATGCAATCTGAAAATGTGCCTTCAAGTAAAACAATATATGAATGCACTCCTAACCTCTTGGTATATTTAACAGTACATTGTTTCACCACACAAACGAGGCCTGTTTACATCGCCTCTCGAAGGTCAGTGCAGCAGTGGATGTCTTCTGCTTCACATTTGGTGGTCTGTGCTCAAGTGCTGTTGGGTTCAAGTCATGCAGTTGTTTGAGGGTCCAACACAAACCGCGAACAACACTTAAGAAGTGCAATTGCTGTACACAACAAACTACAGACTACAGTCCAATTGAATACAAACTATATGTAAAATGATACTAATAAGATGGCCACAGAGCCATCGTTACTGTTATTAGTAACACCTGTGCTTTCTATGACAAGTCAAAATACCCGCTGTGTAAAAGGCCAATTTCCAAACTCTCTTGACAGCCCTTTATCTAGGCAGCTATCTTTAAGCAATGGTGTAATAGATAACATTAACTATGGCACTATTCCATTCACCAAGACCACGGTATTGTGCATGCTAGTCAAGCAGCAACCTCTGGTGCCGAGAAATGGAGCCAATGCAGTGAAAAAAAACGGCAGTTATTTTATTAGCTTTACTATAAAGTGAGTCGATTGCCACAGACCGATTAGAAATGCCCAACTTTACAGCAGAAATGAACTAGTACAAACAACTATTTTGGTCTCTAGCCAATATACCTTACATGACAACTGTACAGAGGTTGAATTGTTAACTCAAAACGTTATATTGGATTGAGGCTTAGAGTAAGGCATAGCCTAATTAAGGGCATGGCTGCTTTGAGTGACAGGGGAGGGCCTTACCAGGTCACTCATTACTAGCTGTCTGCTCTGGTGCGTCACCCGGGCCCGCCTCAGCTCCACCTGACGATCCACCTTTGTCCATTTCTGGATTAGTTGGTAGTGAAGCCATGTCATCACTGCCATTAAGGTGATGACACATCAAAACGTCTGCTGTGAAAAGGTTTATAGTAAATGACGATGTGCAGCCATTAAGGTGTTTCCCATTATTTGGGCGCAGCAAAACAGAAGCCTCAAAAAGAGGCCTGTCAACCACACTCTGCAATCAAGTGGCGCTGGGCCACAGTTCTTGCAGACCATTACAGGAATCCTGGTTCCATTCGCAAAACCTCCAGTTTAGGATAAAAAAGAGAGATAGAAATGGAGAAATATTCAACAAAATCTAACATGTGAGCAGAGTATTTGGTGTGAGGTTATTGTGCAGGTGTTGCATGACAAATGATTGCTGATTTGAGTGGCGGTTGTAGCCAATTTAGGTGAGACTTAAGTCCTGTTTGTGACTGAACATATCCAGTGTATTATATAGGTTGCCTAATCATCCTTTTTTTGTAGCATTATTAATATTCATTTTGTGACTCATATTTGTCTCTGATCCTGATCCCCAAGTTAGGAACCACTAACAAACAGATCAATAGTGACACACCATTATAATGGATACCGTGTTGAACTTATTTGCCGATTTTGAGGTCCACTCCCTGTATTGGAGGAAGTGCCAAAGCTGTCACTATGGGGTTGACTGATATATAACTTTTGTAGGAAAACAACTTTATGACAGCATTGGATGGTTGTCTGATTTTTCTGGTATTACATTGCTGGATTAACCAAAAACACTATCTATTTGTATCCATACTGGTCACTCCTGTTGGACTTCATTTGATTGGTGTGGATATTCTTGGTATTGTGGTCATCATCTGTGTTACTCAACAGTCTGGGTACATCAGGGACGTGCGGTCAGGTGAGGCATGAAAAGTAAAAAACAAATAGTGATCAAATTAAAATAAACATTTCTCGACTGATCTCTGCTATAAATGTGACTCCTGTAAGATTCCGACAATTTCAAGCATTTTTATGAACAGAATTGCTCAATTTGCTCATCTCCTGTTCACACGGAGACCTATGAGGTGAGGCAGCGACCCCTCACAAACTGGGTTGAGCGCATGCCTTTTGCTTTCTCATTTTTTTGTCACCACTGTAATATTTGTAGAGACTTTTAATATACGGCCTGTCTTTCCATAGAATAAGTTGAGTATTTCACGTCTGTGTAGAACCTATTTATTTAGTCTCGCTGATCTGACATAAAACCGCAGAGGGAAGGCAAACAGTACCTCTGCCTCTATGAAGGGGGCGTGCAAGAGCCCGCGGGTTGATGCTTGTTCTGCCGTTGCTCACAGGGGTCACTCACAGGCGGACGAGAGGGCGTCGTATCTGGACCCTGGACCTATAACCATTCGATAATTGATAATGATTCAATGTTGACAGCGGTAATATTTTTAACCGGTGCAGCTTTTCCAGCCTTACAAGTAAAGGTACGACAAGGGGCGTCGTTAGGCCTATTTTAGGGGGGCTTTAGCCCTCTCCAAAATGTTCTTCAGCCCCCCCCAAATAATTTGGCATTATTGGCTTTAAAAGTTGTTGTCATTAAATTAAACTATTGTTTCTGACATGGACACGTTATTTATATCTCTAACATGCTACATATGTGCGTGCGTTTTGGTTTGTATGTTTTCTCCCCCCTCAAATTACAATCCAATAGCCCATCATCATGCTAAACGATATAATGCCCGGGCACTAGGACCTTGGGTGCTGGCTCTCTCACTCTGCCAAGTAACGTCTCTCGTCAACGACATCCAATGAGTTTAGCTCAAAGTCAATGATGCACGGAGTGAACCTGTAAATCCAGGTAGTTACAGAATGTGGCTGTCGGTAGTTGTTAACGAGTGTTACCTGCTTACATTCAGGTTTACCTGTAAGTCCAGGTAGATACAGAATGTGGCTGTCGGTAGTTGTTAACGAGTGTTACCTGCTTACATTCAGGTTTACCTGTAAGTCCAGGTAGATACAGAATGTGTATGTCGGTAGTTGTTAACAAGTGTTACCTGCTTACATTCAGGTTTACCTGTAAGTCCAGGTAGATACAGAATGTGTCTGTCGGTAGTTGTTAACGAGTGTTACCTGCTTACATTCAGGTTTACCTGTAAGTCCAGGTAGTTACAGAATGTGGCTGTCGGTAGTTGTTAACGAGTGTTACCTGCTTACATTCAGGTTTACCTGTAAGTCCAGGTAGATACAGAATGTGTATGTCGGTAGTTGTTAACAAGTGTTACCTGCTTACATTCAGGTTTACCTGTAAGTCCAGGTAGATACAGAATGTGTCTGTCGGTAGTTGTTAACGAGTGTTACCTGCTTACATTCAGGTTTACCTGTAAGTCCAGGTAGATACAGAATGTGTATGTCGGTAGTTGTTAACAAGTGTTACCTGCTTACATTCAGGTTTACCTGTAAGTCCAGGTAGATACAGAATGTGTCTGTCGGTAGTTGTTAACGAGTGTTACCTGCTTACATTCAGGTTTACCTGTAAGTCCAGGTAGATACAGAATGTGTATGTCGGTAGTTGTTAACGAGTGTTACCTGCTTACATTCAGGTTTACCTGTAAGTCCAGGTAGATACAGAATGTGTCTGTCGGTAGTTGTTAACGATACACTGAATGAAGCAAAACTACAGAGCAAAATCACACTTTCTGATTGAACCAATCTATGAACTGTCGTAAACAATGGATATCAGGGGCCCCAAGAAAAATGTGCACACATTCACAAAGGTAACACTTTTTGCAAAGTTAGCGGAAAGATCCAAATATTCTGTGTTAATAACAAATATAGGGAATATGTGAATAGTTTTAACTTTTAATTTCATTTGAGCTCATTTTTCGTTTCATTTTCTCAAAATCTCTACAGTAAAATATCATGAAAATAAACATAGCAGAGGTCCTCATAAACAAGAATCCAGTGAAAGTTGAATATGACCTTTTAAGGATCTGCTTTTATAACACATATTATATTATTATTATTAATATTATATTCAAATATTGGGAAATTATAAATATCATTTATTTTAAGCTGATTGCCTTTAATTTCCTCAAAAGGTACAGTAACATATCATGAAAATAGACATGAACGTAGCAGGGTTCCTTATGCACAAGAATCAAGTGGAAATCTTAGCAAACCAATGAAGGACATGTTTGTATTACAGATTAAAGAGTATGATTTTGCAATATTATAATGTTCTGCCCTTTTCTCAATTGAAAACAGTACAGTAGTCAAACTTCATATGTCATATAATATCCAAAATAATGTTTTTTTTTTACTTGTTATATCAAACTGGTCAAATTATTGCTTAACTTATAGGCTATCTCCGTGCTTGTTGGGCTTTCCAAGCCCTCGTACCGTAACACCAGGAATAGACGGTCATAACATTTCAAGCAGCGGCGAATGGTGATTGAAGCTCCTCTACTGGGTTCATATACCGCACTTCCCTCCGGTACATGGAGTACCGAGGACCGGTATCCTTGATGTCATTGCCAGCCTGCCATATTGTGTTCTCGTAAAAACAGTGTCGATAGCACAAGAGACCTCAGGGGGCGCTGTTTCTACCAGGACGTGTTCCGGAGGCCACTCGACAAATAAAAAAAAAGGGGACAGGCTGTGTATACAAATCGGTGCTCTCCTTAATGCAGAGTGTATAGCAGTCCCAGCCGACGGCCGAGCAGTGACACGACCTCTTGGGGACAGAAAGCGCTGCTGCCTTAGACCGATAGAAAGGGTTGGTGAGTGATAATCCTCCTTTTTTTGGGCTCTTACTCGGCAGTTTTGGAAGAAGCTGTGCAAATATGTATATTTATATATATTTAAAAAAGGACATCGATGAACAAAACCCTGTTTTGGCAGCTGTCGTTATCTCTGCGCGGTGCACGTTCATGTCAGTGTGTTGCAATTCGGCCCGGTGCTTCGAGCCGTGCGGTGTTTACATGACGTACAGTAGATGTCCTAACCTCCGCACGAGCATAACCGGGCGGCCGTGTGCAGTCAGACATTAAGTTTACAGTCAGATCTTGACTTATGAAGGTCGTTAGCTAAACCTCGAGGGGAAGTGTTTATTGCTCTCGCGCTCTAGCTCGTGGGTTGACTGTCGATTCGAGGGTGTGATCGTGACGTTAAAGAGGCCTCGACTGGATATCGGTACGAAACGTTCAACCTGCTTTTAAACGTGTTGAACGGTCCAGGTGGAGCCCCGGTTAGCATTCCTGCGTCGTTCATAACAATGTGGGCTAAAGTCCATGTAAAGGTCATCCATTGACGATAACATGTAAAGGCAGCTCTGTTCATTACAATGCACGTATACGTGTTCTATATACAACACTACTTTATAATATAGGCTACGATATGTGTGTGCTTATGTGTGATTAGTAGCTAGAGAGAATGTCACCTGCCAGTTGAAGGTCAGTAAAACGGTCTTGTCACGGTGTACTTTTCGTAGAGCATCTTACAAGTAGAGATCACACACTTGGTTTATTTGCATTGACTAAAAAAACGCTGGCTCTTTGGATTCAAATATATAAATATTTTATGGTCTGCATTTTGACCTCCTTTCAGCAAACCACGTGGGCAGGATACTTCATATCACACCAACATAAATGTAACCTCCAAATGCCAAGCGTGTTGGTCGGGACAGAACGTGTGTGTGTGTGATGTTGACGTGTTTTATTAATGACAACTAGCCCAATGCTGTGTGGGCTGGTTGTGTGTCGTTTCATGATGCAGCAATGCAACAGTAAGTGCACGAAGAAGACCAGAGGGCTACTAGATATGATTCATTAACAATAGACCGGCTTTTGCATCGTCAACTTGTAATCTAGAAAAGTGACCACACGCAAATGATATACAATATTAACAACAAAAAAGGTTTTTTTTTTGGTGGGGTGGGGGGCTTGATTGTGGCAATGATGGGATGTGCTCTGTGACATTGGAAGGAGGGTTTGTGAGTACTACGTTGCCCGTTTCTCCCGGTATCCAAGCGGCGCAGCGCTGCGACCTTTCCCCTAGTTTCTGCGGCACAGGGTGGATCATGTGATGTTGGAAAGTAGCTGGGGGAGGGGACTGGCTCTGTGCAGTGTGCTGCTCTGTGCAGGGTGCTCCTTCCGAGGGTGGGAAACCTGGAAACGTAGACGTGTTCTGCGTTCAGAGTGCTCTTGTTGAATTAAAGAAAAAAAGGGACTCTTCAAAGCAAAAGCAAAACGTAGCTTTTCAGACACAAAGATGAGCTCTGCGGAGAAACGCTGCTGCGGTTTTAGCGAAAAAGGAAAGTTGACACCCGGATACATCACGTACGTGTTGTTACCAAGCGACGCCAAACATTAACTTTACTGTGAAAACATCCGTTTTATGATCAATGTAACCAGCGGCAGATTTGAGATTAACTCAGTCGTTTTAGGCAGTTCCTTTTTTAAACGTATGCTCGTGCGGTTGTGGTATTTCCGACAGCCTATGAAGGCAACTGGAAACAGCAGGTCCCTCACAATGCCACAACTAGAGTTACATCATTCAGGGGCTGGTGGTCTGTCGTCTACACTGACTGCTGGTCTGCTATACCTGCGATGGTCAAATGAAGGTTGCATTTGAAGTGAAAGCATGTGATCTGGGAACCAGAACCATGACATGTGTTGGTTACTTGGTAGATTTAAAATGCCTGTCATATACAATACTAGAAAAAGCATCATTTATATTGGCGGGGTTACCATATCATATTTCATGTTGTGTCCCAGAAGAGGGGTTTTAGAGAACGAGAGAGGAAGAAGCAATAATGATCTCAGACATGGATTACATTACATAATAGCCGAAACACTCATAATGCTAACAACCTTACCTCAGGTTCACAAACGGATTAAACTGATTTGAAATCTTGGAAATAAGGCAACCTGCAGCGCCGGAATAATGACTTCTGATTTCAAATTACAGGAGCTGGTCAATTTGAAAGATTGTTCTAATATTTGCCTGATCTCAACTCGACTATTAAGCCTTGTCCCGAAATCGGGATGTAGTGATTGTACTATATTTGTTATGAGTCAGTATCCATGTTGTGATGAATTTAATAGATAGTAATTCCATCTCTGCATTAACATAAAGTGCGAGAACATTGTAGGAACAAGAGTGGAGATGTGGGTGGGTCAATGCTTTTGAGTTATGTTCAATACAAACTTCCTTGAAACTTCCTTATGACTAACTTTATTAACTTGCTCTGTCCTTGCCCTCAGTGACCCTGTGTAGTAGCAGCCACCATGGCAGAAGCTCACCAGGCGGTGGCCTTCCAGTTCACCGTCAGCCCGGATGGCATCGACCTACAGCTGTGCCACGAGGCTTTACGCCAGATCTACCTCTCTGGCCTCCACTCCTGGAAGAAAAGGTTCATTCGCTTCAAGGTGAGAGGCGTTAGACATACGCGAGAGCAAAGTCTACTGGGTTTGTTCGTTCATTTTTTATGATCTTTAACTGATTTACTGTTTCTCTTTTTGTTCTCTTCTATTAGCATCTCACAATAGTTCCTATTTATTTGATCACAGTAAATCAATAAATATTCAGTCGGTAAACTGCAGGGCCCAAGTAATGCTATGTTTTCATTTATTGTTTGCCGTCCTACTCTAAATTGATGTGTTGCACTAACTTGCCTACACTGGAAGGTCACTAACTCTCAAACAATCAGCCAACAGTGACGGTAACCTTCCTGTCTATTCTATGTCTTATAGCCTTTGGCCTAGTTGACTGTCTGTTTACACACCATCACACTGAGGCCAAACGCACAACAACTTTCCTCTTTGTTTATATTGATTTATTGATACATGTCATAGGATTTCAAGACCCAAAACACTGTGTTAATAAAGCAATGGTTGTTAAAACAATACCCGTACAGATTATTTGCTCTCTGTGACTCGGATGACGTTTGGCACCTTTCCTTTGG
Source organism: Cyclopterus lumpus (assembly GCF_009769545.1). Taxonomy (NCBI): domain Eukaryota; kingdom Metazoa; phylum Chordata; class Actinopteri; order Perciformes; family Cyclopteridae; genus Cyclopterus; species Cyclopterus lumpus. The sequence goes on from NC_046971.1 coordinate 17,389,285, forward strand.
TTTACCTTTCCACAGAATGGGGTAATGACTGGTGTGTACCCGGGCAGCCCTGGTGGGTTCATGGTAGTGGTTGTGTCCTACATGTCCTACAATCAATATAGACGGCTGGACCCCTCTATGGGCTTGATTGCCAAGCTGGGTCAACACATGCCCATCAGGTAAGGCCACTGATATCATGAAGCCAATTAATAACACAGTGTCAAGGAAAGCCCAAAATCCCTCTGTTATGGGCCCAATATGGAGCGCTGTATTCATGTCTAGACATAACCGTGCTATTTTGTTGGCACAATGCTTGAGAGGAAGTATGAGCAAATATAGTGTTGATTTGCTAAGTTCTGTAGTTTGGCTATAAAATAGGTGTGGAGTAAATGGTATGCTGAAAATTACAGCATGTGAAAATGCCGTGTCGAACAGCAATGGTGATGGAATGTGTTTGACGGTGGGTTTTTACGAGAAAACACGTAGGCCTGTTTGCTTACAGATTTTGAAGTAGTAATCTTATTTTTGCACATTTTGTTCCAACTGTCCACCACACTTCTTCTTGTTTGCTAACAATTTTAATCATGTTTAGGGATATTATGCATTTCCTTTCAATATGAAATGTGAATGCCTCTCGTCAACAATGCTGGGGATTTACCCTCAAGTCAAGGATATTGTTAATGACCGTATTGTTAAGGTTATTCAATGATTATTATTATTATTATTATTGTTTTGCAGTACAGGCACATCTTTTGTGGATGGTTAGAGAACACCTGTTGATGTTGCAAACAGTGGGAAATTACATAAAAGCCATGCCGCTTATATATACTGATTATATACTATACTGATTAATAAAAGGTTTAGGATTTGTCTATTGGCAGTTAATCAATCATTGAGCATGTGTTGTAATCCTGTCAAGATAAGAGACATAAGCACTATTTGTCAGTCAACATCTTGAGAGACTTATGACTGGGCCAAGTCAAAAGTCTTGTTGTCGTGCACTCTTTCTCAGATATGTTTTGTAGTCATTTTATTATATATATATATATATATATATTTATTTATTACACCACAGCATCTCATTGATCTTTTTTAACTTTCCATAAGCTGATTGAGAAAGTGTTTATTTGCTGATCTTACATTGACCCCCTCGCTGTAATTCTGTCTCTGTCCACAGTCGATACATGTCCACTGACAGCCAGAGGATAGTTGGAGGGGTTCTGGTGGGCACGGGCCTGTGGGTCACCATAATCATGATTATGAGGAATGTCCTAAAGTCCCTGTTGTCGTGGCACGGCTGGATGCATGCCCGCCATGGCTCTGTGTCCTGGTCTACTCGTCTGTGGCTGGTGAGACAATGAATGGGCTCCTCTGTTCAGTTCACTTTAGAGCGCCCACGGACAGGAATGTCTTCAGTAAATAATGATGTTTTTGCCACCTCTCGTACAAGACACTGTCAGAACATTTGAAGAGCCAGACAAGAGCTGAAACAAACTCTAAACAAATTCTAGCTTGACTGTTCTTGATTAAAGTGGGTATTCTAAATTCAACAGGATTGAACTTTTTATATTACAGTGCTGAACTGAATTTAAGTTATGATACATCATTATACACAGATGCACTATATATATTCTAAGTATACTATGCATTACTGTAGGACGCCAATAACATTTTGGTTTAGGTCTTAAAAATACCCAGAATATATATTTTGATGCATTCCAAATTGAAGTGACTGTACTGAGTCAAAGTTACAATTGGAAGACTAAGTTCTTTGTCCTTTTAGTTTAACCCACTGGTTACATATTTGTACACTATTTCCCCAAAAGGTTTCTAGATGAAACACAATGTGTAACCTTGAATTCCTTTTGCCCTGTGCCCTTCATCTGTTTTTCTTGTCCAGATATTAGTGAAGGTGTTCTCTGGCAGGAAGCCAATGCTCTACAGTTTCCAGAACTCTCTGCCACGACTACCTGTTCCCACTATCAAGGACACCTGCAGAAGGGTAATTTCCACCTGTCATGTTCCATCCTGTACGAGCTGGTGATTTGTGCACATTCCTTATTGGATATTATGGTCTTAGCGATTGGACTGGAACCAACGTTTGCAGTCCAAAGAAAATCAGAGGCAATCAAAAAAAATCTATATATTCTATGAATAACCGATTGAGATAAAAGCCATTTAATACTACTGAGTGACATGTCAAAACAGCCGCCCCTATTTCCTTTCTAGGTGTATAGAGTAGCAGTCATTTCTGTTGACGTGCAGCATTTGATGAGCGTCATATGAGACACTGCTGCGGTGGCCGCTAACTTAATGCGTGCCTTTCTCCCTCTGCCTTATCTGTCAGGGGGAAAAGCCGGCATGACTATTCTAGCCCATCTGCTCTCTCCTCGTTTCAAACTGTTGACCTTTTGCTTCACTCATTTCTCTGTGTTGCCAGTACCTGGAGTCAGTGCGTCCACTGATGGAGGATGAGCGGTATGAACGGATGGAGGGCTTGACTAAAGACTTTGAGAAGAATCTGGGCCCGAGACTGCAGTGGTACCTCAAACTCAAGTCCTGGTGGGCCTCCAACTACGTGAGTTCGAAAATAATCTCTTTTTTGTTTTCTCTCTTCACTGCTCTTTTGTATGAGCTGCTTGTCAATAAATGTCACCCTCATTCTCCCACCCCCCCTCCCCTCTCTTTGTGTCGCACAGGTCAGTGACTGGTGGGAAGAGTACATTTACCTGAGAGGCCGTGGGCCCATCATGGTCAACAGCAACTATTATGCCATGGTAAGACATCTTTACCTGCGTGTCTGTTGACAATCGCTCAGCCTTTTGTTTAAAGATTAAGCATCTTCATGATTCATTCTCTGATAGTGTGCGTGCGTGTGTGTGTGTGTGTGTGTGTGTGTTTGTGTGTGTGTGTGTGTGTGTGTGTGTGTGTGGTGTTCCAAATAAATATCACAAGCTTTCAATACTTTAGTGATGATTGTGACCCCCAACAGCTGTGATAAGTGGTGAGGAAAAATCAAATGTCAAACTAATTTGTCACTTGCAGGCACTATCACTGAGATTAGTTTGATAATTGTAAGTAACGTATAGTAAAATGAGCTTTTGAGCAGCCTTATGGCACATGACAGGTCTGCCAAACACGTCATAGGCGTTCATTCTGAAAAAGATCTATAAAGATAAAAAACAAAGTTGTCAACCTGAATAGAGAGTTTGATTGAACTTAAATCTTACAGTTGTAGCTTCTCTTACAACTGAACTTTCTAAAATAAGAGTATTTTGTACTGCGCACCACTTGTCTCGTCTTGTGTGTGATATTAATGCAAAGTTGGAGTAAATATCTTGGTACCGACACTCAATTGGCAGCATAAACCCCAGGCATCTTTGTCTCACTCCTTACAGCTACAATCTTACAGTCTCGGGATCTTCAGCATCGCGGCTGGCAAAGCTGTTTGTACTTTTACCAGAGGGCAGGTTGATTCCTCCTAACCCCTGTCAGATTTGTGATCATGGACCCACAGAGATAATTGTCAAGAACTGAGGTTCTACACTGGAACCCACAGCGCCCTCTGTCGGTTTCTTTCTGAATGAGTGAGAGAGTAGACTGGAGGGGCTGTTTTGTCTTTGTGCGGTTATTAAATAGATCATATAAATGAGACACTATACTGTGCCAGCACAAAAACGTCTGTGTTCACCTTCCACCCAATGGATCAACCCTCTGCTCTTGCTTCCAAACCCATTTCACGAGAACACCACTCTCAAAGGAGGTAGACTTGGTATGGGGTCAGTGGAACAACACTCGACACGCTTGAAATAGCAGGTCGTGATTGATAACTGTGTGTGTGCATACAGTCCTTGACCAAAATAAAAACAAATAACCTATGGAGGGGTCACACCGTGACATTGTGTTCAGGCTGTTTGCATTTACAAGTCACGTCTTATGCCCTGGACGTGAAATGTGAGTTGACAGTTGAGTATTAATTGATAGCTTTCAATCTCCTTTTTTCCCCCAGGACTTCCTGTATGTGTTCCCCACCTCCATCCAGGCTGCCAGAGCAGGAAATGCCATCCATGCTATCATGCTCTACAGGAGAAAACTGGACAGAGCCCAGGTCCAACCTGTGAGTAGAGAGCCCTTTCCTCCCCGTTTGACATTTTTAAATGATTGTGATTAGCTTTGGTTAATCCACATACCTTGATATAAACTACGATATCTCATATTGATCCTAAGTAAATGTTTAACTGTTCTCCTTTTTATTATTCATTGATTTATAGCACTTATGACCGTGTGTTTTTCTTTTAACTTTACAATGAGAGCCGCTTATCTTTCACAACAACCTTGTGTAGTCGGAGCCGGTTTGTTATCCCACCCATGATGATGTAGATACTTGATGATGTCGTCCGATCACTGTGTCTAACTGACTTTGGAATGTGCCACGCACTGTGCTTTTTCATGGAAGTAGAGCTATGATGGCTGGCAAAACAAAATCACAAGTATTTGCTAAAGACGTAATGAATAAGGGTTAATGAATGCTGGTGATTTTAGTGACACACATCAGTGTCTTCTTCTCCCGCTCCTCTGTCAGTCCTTTTCCTTTACCAACCTGCATGATGCAAGCGTAAATTCTTTTTTACATTTGCACAATCCTGACATGCATTTGACAATGTGTTTCATAAATACCAACGGACCTCTTGACTAGACCAATGGTTTGCACTATACAAACACCAATGCATGAGCTTGCTCTGTCACTCACATCCGGTTGTCTCTGTTTTACTATTTTGTCCCTTCGATGTGTCGGACGCTGCGTTAGATTTACTTGCTGGCGAACAAGGTTCCTCTGTGTTCGGCTCAATGGGAGCGGATGTTTAACACCAACCGCGTACCCGGTTTGGAGACAGGTAAGAGGATGGCACATCTCCACCATGACCTCTGAACCCCCGCCCCTGTGAGCCATTGGAAACCGTGACTACTCGTCTCATTCTCAACAGCACAGCCCTGAAATAATGCTCTTCTCATTGGCTTTTTGTCAGTTTTGTTCTATCTGCTAGATATCAAAATGTCAAATTTAGTGTAAATATGTAAAATTATGAAATGCAGATAGTAGGGCTTTGCTGGTGGCATTGAGATGGCAGACCCATGGTTTCTGGACCCTGCTCACCTCTCTTTCCCTGGCAGCCTTCTCGGGTCCCTTCTCCTCCTTAAGACCTCTTATCAAACCAATCCTCATTGCCCTCTTCCCTTCATCCATGCTCCTCTCTGTGTAGGTGTGTGTCTGCTGCGTTCTCCAAGGGATTTTAGTGAATTAGTTTGTCATCTCTGTGTTTGACTCTCCCCTTTTGCTTTTCAGCTCATGCTCCTACACACTATTCCCATGTGCTCAGCCCAATACGAGTGTATGTTCAACAGCAGTCGTGTCCCAGGTGTAGAAACAGGTAGAGTCTTTAGCAGTGCCGCCTCCTCCGCACTATTCTTACTGTACTTCTCCTTGGGACATTTGTCAATGTGTTTGAATAAGAAATAGTCTGACCTCCATGAATAAATAATGCATGTGTGAAGGTCTATGCACATTGAAGGACTAATTTGCATGCGACTAAAGTCTAGTGTTTGAGAAAGTATTTACAAAGGGAAGGAATTGATAATATTTCACATGCAGTTCAGTATGTGCTCATGGAGTTTGAAGGATAATAGAATACGATTATTCCTTTTGGGTGGTGGTCATAGTTAGCTTAGCGTTGTCTAAAATGAATAAATTACCTTTTGAAGGGGTAGAAAGCCATTCTGCTCCAGAAATATCATGATGTAGGCTTTTTCAAGCATATAAAGCACTTAAACAAGAAACTTGGGACAAACTAAAATGATATGTAACATGCACGGACAGTGTGGGAAGGACTTCTAGTGCGTGATTTAACATTCAGTCCTATAACCAAGGCGAAGACCATCCGTTCAGTATCAAAGCCCAAAGCTTGAAGCCTCAGGACAAAGACGTGAGCTGTGGCGACATCTACACATTGAATACTTGCGGATCAGTCAGACTACTTTATCTCTCTGGCTTTAGAGGACATGAGTGCATTACGTTTAATTTTAAATTAGTCCAAATGTATAAGAACAATTTAAAGAAAGTACTACTTTTGATACGTTTGCAGATTTGAATAAAACACTAAAGTTCTCACATGAGTTTCAAGTTCAGCCGACAGCTTAAGTGTTAAATACAACTTATTTCTTTTTTAATGTCCTAAGCCAGTGTCCTATATTTATACTCACATTGCTGGAGGTCTAGGCTGAGTATTGCCTGGATGTGAGGTGGTGGTTGTTCTTGGGGTTGGTCCCAGCGTGAGTATCCCCTCCTTTGTCCTGCCTGTAACGAGGGCAATGCTTGTTTGAATCCCTGAGCATCTCCAAAACAATATCATACTTTTTTTTTTGTTTCTAAGATTCAAGGGGACGTTTTTGAATTGGTTTCTCCCGGTTGTGCAAAATGCTGTTCAAACAAACATTGCCTCAATTCATTGTATTCTGAACCACCACCCTGTTCCCAAATTACTTTTTCTTTTCATCTCACGTCTTCCGCACGTCCATTCTAAGCTTCTTTTAGTTTGTAGTGTCATCATGTAGTATCATCTTGAATTCACTAGTTTTTTTTTTTTGTAATTATTTTTTTTGCCCTTCAAGTTAATATAAGATGTGTGTTGCTCTCAACAGAAATCTATGTGTGAGGTGGATATCGCATCATTTCACAACTGGGACCCAGATTTGGTTACTAACACTTCTATTGTTCCCAGAAATCAAATGCTGTGATGTCCACACTCCATTCAAACTGCTGCCTTCTTTTTGAGACGTGAATCTTGTCCAATGTAAAGATGAACCAAGGCAGAAGCGCATAAAGCCCTCCAATTGTCTGTCTTTCTCCGTTTTCCTCTTTTTCTCTCCCCTTACCATTGGTCCCCGCCTCCCAGACGTCCTCCAGCACGTGAACGACAGCAAACACATCGCTGTGTATCACAAGGGCCGGTTCTTCAAGGTGTGGATGTTTTATGACGGGCGGTTGCTGTTGCCACGGGAGATAGAGCAGCAGATGGAGAGGATCTTGGCCGACAGCTCTGAGCCACTGCCAGGAGAGGAGAAACTAGCTGCACTTACTGCAGGGGACAGGTGGGTGGCATTACAGGGCGAGCTGCAGCCAGTATTGATGAGGCCACACAATTCACACTGTGTACTGTAGCACGACTGGAGGTAAAGAAAGACTGTAGATGAACATTTATTAGAATATGTTGCAAGATTGATTCAGTTATACATTATTATACTGAATACATCCACTCATAGATTAACCGTTATGCATCACAAAGGACATTTTCGCCTTTTCAATTTTGCAATAATTTTTTTTTATGCATATAGCATAAGCTTTTTTTCTTTTCTTTTCGAATTTCGGGAGTTCAACCTCAGCTCTCATAATTGGTCTAAAATAAACACTCAGACCCTTAAGGACAAAACATCCCAATTGAAACCCCATGAAAGCACAATATCTCCGAGCCATGAAATCATGCATTCTTTTGTACCAGCCTTTCAATTTAGAGCCCCGGCTTCAAAATTTGAAATAGTATCAAAATCAATGTTACTAATCGTTATTGGAATATCGCAGACTGTGAAAGATCTTTCCCTCTAGCATTTAGTTTACAGAAATTATTTTGCGGCGTTTCCTAAAAACAATAGTGACATTATGTGAACAAACTGGCATATTAAGGGTTAAAATAAAGGAACATTTAATTTGATCAGAGACCCCTTTTTTTCTTTTTTTTTTTAATGAGAAGAACAGGGATTGATGGACAGTTCTAAGGAGTAACAAATAAAATACAAAAATGTCATCATATACTGTCTGATATTCAACATAAGTTTATAACAATCATTTTTGATTATTAAATAAATTAATAAAGTGGAAAAACGATCTGATGTCTTTTCTTGGATCTGTACCGGCTGACAAATATGTCACGTGCGACAATAATCTCGCCATAATATGGTCCCAGACGATGTATTGGTTGGGCGCCGGTACTCACTGTAATAGGAGTATTCGAATGTGGGAAGGATGTGGCAGGCACCACAATACGTGCAGTGCTTCCCTCCCACACATCACACCTTTCTCACACAGATGTGAAACCTGTTTGCACTAGTTACAACTTACTAGTTAGTAGGCTCGACTCCTGTAAGGCATTGCCTGAGGTCTAACTGAAGAAAAGATGTTAATTGTCATTCTGCAGGACCCCGTGGGCCAAAGCTCGAGAAACCTACTTCGGCCGTGGTAAGAACAAGAACTCTCTGGACGCCATCGAGAAGGCAGCCTTCTTTGTGACCCTCGATGACACTGAGCAGCGCTTCGAGGAAGACAACCCGGTCAAGTCTCTGGACAGCTATGCCAAGTCCCTTCTCCACGGAAAGTGCTACGACAGGTAGGGCAGAGAAAGCGGATCATTATGTTATTAAAAGAGTTCATACAGTATAAACTGAAGTTGTTTGTTCTTTTTTTTTTTTTTATTCAGATGGTTTGATAAATCCTTTAACCTGATAGTCTTTAAGAACGGCACCATGGGACTGAATGCAGAGCATTCCTGGGCTGATGCTCCAATCATCGGCCATCTCTGGGAGGTACATTAACATTGTTTTTATCTGATTCATTTCTCTTTTTTGCATTAAAGCGTCTTAAAATGATTAGCACTTTTTTTGAGTGCATATATGTATGTATGTATGTATGTATGTATGTATATATATATATGTATATATATGTATATGTATATATATATGTATATGTATATATGTATATGTATATGTATATATGTATATATATATATGTATGTATGTATGTATATATATATATATGTATATATATATGTATGTATGTATATATATATATATGTGTATATATATATATATATGTATGTATATGTATGTATATATGTATGTATGTATATATATGTATGTGTATATATATATATATATATGTATGTATGTATGTATGTATATATGTATATATATGTATGTATATATATGTGTATGTATATATATATATATATGTGTATATATATATGTATATATGTATATATATATATATATGTATATATATATATATATATATATATATATATATATATGTATGTGTATATATATATATGTATGTGTATATATATGTATGTGTATGTGTATATATATATATGTATATGTATGTGTATATATATATATGTATGTGTATATATATATATATATATGTATATGTGTATATATATATATATATATGTATGTATATATATATATGTATATATATATGTATGTATGTATGTATGTATGTGTATATATATATATATATATACACACACACACACACACACACACACACACAGTTAAATACATTCCTTGTTTCTTCAAAGGAATGTATTTAACTAGTTTAACAATCTGAGCTAATACAATCAAATAGGCAAATGTGTATTTATGTTCTGATTGGCAGAATTCTGTTAATGCTTGACTCTCTGCTTTGCAGCATGTTCTTTCCATGGATCCTTTGAAGTTGGGGTACACTGAGGAGGGTCACTGCTGTGGGGAGCCCCACCCCAACCTGCCAGGTCCTCAGAGGCTGTCGTGGGACGTCCCTGCTGAGGTAAGGGTCCGGTTATGCTCCAAAAGAACTAGTTCCTACAACGTGGCCGGGGAATGCGGCAAGGCAAAATCGTAGTAGGGATGTTACTTGTTAAGTAACACTGAGAACGTTTTTGAACGGTTATGTCTGTCAACAAGTTGAGCTGTTCAGACACCGCTTTGCGTCACCGGACCAGCTGTGTGTACGACATAGCTGGACACACACATATAAGCCGAGCCTACTGTGTGTGTTCAGCTATGTTGCTCTGTTAAATTAAATAGCGGGCGAAAAGGCAGATAAATTAGTATCGTAAACGCTTCAATTCTTAGTCAATGCTGCATCTGATCACCTCTGCTGATTGGCCTTTTATAGACCACTGATCAAACTTTTTAGACTGAACATCAACTGATAACAATGTGTGTCACCCTGTAATGGGTGTCGGGCAATCAAAAGCTAATTTAACAGAAACTGTTTCAAGGGTTTGGCCTCGCTCAAACATTGGGGAGAAAAGCTGGCCATCATAAACAGGATGATGCATGCTAATCGTTTAAATATGGAGATAACTGTGCACACTTTTAGTAGTTCTCTCCTGAAAGACACTTGTTTAAATAGGCTGTTGCTACACTTTCACGTTTCAATTTGACTTTTGTGATCTGATGCGCCAGATTGGAACTCCAGCTTTGTCTGCTTATGTGTGTCCACCTGCCTGATCGTATAGTGTTCGGATATACAGTATTTGTTGGTCAAAGAAGTGGCTGTAAAATTGTTCCCAATGCGAGCCAGATCTGATCTTGGACCTCACAAACTGGACAGTTAAGCCGTCCTGGCCTGATCGAATGACAAAAGTAACCACGGCCATAGTTGTCTAAAGAAATGAAGAGACGGAAGTTCAAAGTTCCTGCTTACAGACCAGGATGTAAGCAGGAACGGACTGTTCTCGCCTCAGCACAGCTGGACAGTCGCTGTGTGAATGTTGAATTGTCAGGAAAGCTGACTGATGCAGCGCCATCTTGTGGCAGAAAGATGTGGCGTGAGGGTTTAACAGGAAACCCTTTGACCATCACAAGAGCCGATGGAGCATCCTATCAGCTGGGATTTGATATTCACAAGACGTGGCTTCCCTCTGCTGGTAGCCTGAACTATGTGCATCAGTGTTGGTGTTTTATTACTGAAATTCAAAGATGTACAAAAAGGTTCTGTTGGGTGTTGTTTATTGGAAATTCAAAATGTGACAATTGTTAGATTTCACAGATGCGAATTTGATTAATCTGAGCGTTCTCAATTGTTTTATCATTATGTTGTCTAACCTATGACTCCGTTACTTCCTCTAGTGCCAGGAGGTCATCCAGAGCTCTCTGACAGTGGCCAGGAATCTGGCTGATGATGTGGACTCTCACATTTTCCCCTTCATTGACTTTGGCAAGGGTCTGATAAAGAAGTGCCGCACCAGCCCTGATGCCTTCATCCAGATCGCCCTGCAGCTGGCTCATTACAGGGTAATGTCACCGGTTTATAAGTAATAACAGTTGTATGCATCGATTTAATTGTCATCTAGCGGCCTTTACATGTTATGCTTAAAAAATATAATAACCGACACACTCCAGTGACATTCCTCTGAATTTCCAGCAGAGAGCAGTCTCAACTTGCCAATCAACGTTTCATTGAAGACTGTCGAACCTTGTCAATGAATGATTTAATCATAAACTTTGTTCAGCTTCAGTTTGAGGCTGTTACTTCCTGTTTGTTTCGAGGATTATGTGATAATACAAAACACAGCACAAGCACACAAGAAGGGGGCAATCATCGTAACATCTTTGTCAAGTTTAGTTGCTAATTGGCATTTAGCTTCAGATAATTGCCTTGTATAGTAACCTTAGTAGTAGCAGTTTAGGAATGGCATTTCCTGGTGTATCTTTTATTTATATGAGTCATAAAGGTCATTTGTTTTTGTCATGATCAGCATTTAAAAAAAATCTACTGTTCACTCATTGACAATTTGCACACCAGCTTCTTGGGGTTTGCCTATTTAATGCTGACCCATGCTATCTGTCAACAGGACAAGAAGAAGTTCTGCCTGACATACGAAGCCTCCATGACGCGTTTGTTCCGTGAGGGCCGGACAGAAACTGTGCGCTCCTGCACCCTAGAGACTTGTGCCTTTGTCCGTGCCATGATCGGAGATGAGACCGTAAGGCTAAACTACTCTGATTACAGTGCTACTTTTAGTCACTGACTGTTAATCCAGTATGCAGATCATGCGCTGTAATAGTTTAACTACTGTCTCTTTCCGGTTCATTTCAGAGAGAAGAGTGTCTCAGTTTGCTCAAACTGGCAGCGGAGAAGCACCAAAACATGTATCGTCTAGCAATGACGGGAGAGGGCATCGATCGCCACCTTTTCTGCCTCTATGTGGTCTCCAAATACCTCGGAGAAGACTCCCCCTTCCTCAAGGAGGTACGAGGTGTTGCTGCAAGTCCTTAAGTTTCTGCTCTTAAAGCCGGAAAACAATGGCTCTTGTGGTGTGTGACTGTATTCTTATGGGTTTGCAACAATACAAACAAAGTGTCTTTGGTCCAAGTGCATCTGCTCACGTCTTCATACAAAGATGAGACATGGAGAGTGTTCACCTTTTTTTTTTTAATAAAACCTTTGACAATGTTGCATTTCAAGGCGGTTTCCAAGATGTGGGTCTTGCGGGAACTTGCGAGCTTGTGGTTTTAACATGGTTAAGTCGAGTCCACGATGCGCTCGGCGTTCAAGTGGAACGTCATGAAAACGCAGCTGCTAGGCAACGGCAACATGCCGCTGCCGCCCAGAAGCCACCGAGGCTAACCATTCAACATACTAGTGAGTGGGTAGTCCGGTGCAGGAAATGCAAAAGCATAATGGCAGTGGAAAAAGATGTGGCAGGCACATTCCACAGGCATATTATATGATTACCAAGAAAAACGTTGTACCACTAAAATACAAGATATTAACTAACCGTCCACCAGAGAATGTACTTCCATGGCGGCCTCCATTTCTGCAAACGTCAGCCAACATGTCATAACTGGTTAACTCTGAACTTCCAGACAATTTCCTCTTATGAGGTTGTGAATATCACAAGAGAGGGTTGGTTTATGAACTCTTCCTTGTGAACGTGGTAAACACGACCCCCTTTGAAGGCAGCGTTAGCCCAGGTCAAATCAAGTTGTTTAGTTTGGACTAAATTAAGCCTTCTTGAATTTACTAAACTAATATCATTAATGTATCGGTGTAGGTGGTTGAAATTAATAATAATAATAATAATAATGCATTGAATTTATATAGCGCTTTTCATGGTACTCAAAGACATCTTGTCCAGAACTCCATGAATGAGAAAATAAGTAATGCAGAGAAAACTACGAGGATTAACTATTCGGGATTAAGTGTCGCTTCTAATTAAACAGGCTCATTACGTTTACAGACACATACAATTGTTGCAAAGTAGGCTTCTACTCACTCTTCTATGTCAGTGTATGTAAGTAAATTGTGCTTTGTATACTCCCTGTGTTATAACCTGTTCACAAAATGTGTGCGTCATATGATTTTACCTGCGCCAAAAGAATGAACAGTCACATTTCTTCACCTTCCACTTAGATGTGACATCCAGCTCATCTCTGTGCCATACAACACATGCTCAATCTGCTCATTCCTGAATAACTTTCCAAAACATGGATTGGGCTGAGGTCTGGTGAATTAAATGAGAGCCGGTGAATTAAAGGCATGTCAACTTCCTGTTTAGGTCCTCTCTGATCCATGGAGGCTGTCCACCAGTCAGACGCCCCTGCAGCAGGTTGAGCTGTTCGATCTGGTCAGACACCCCGAGTATGTGTCCTCCGGAGGTGGATTTGGTCCAGTAAGTTACCCATCAGTTTGGGCATTTTGTTAGTGTTTTGAAAGAAGGTTTCTGCAGTTGGAAAACATGAAGTCATGTAATATGTACCCTTTTTAATGATGGATACATATTTGTTTCGTCCTCACTAAGGAACAGGTGGCCACGCAACTGTTTTTTTGCTCATGTTTTGATTATGGTCATGTCTGAAATTCCAGCTTTTTGAACAAGTAGTTTGAAAACATTGAGACCGTTCTTGAGATTAAACTCTCTTCTTTCCTCTTGTGTCCTAAAGGTGGCTGATGATGGTTATGGTGTCTCCTACATCATCGTTGGTGAGAACCTAATCAACTTCCACATCTCCAGCAAACACTCAAGCCCAGAAACTGTAAGTTCAGTTCCCGAGACAATTTGGATTATTCCATGTCTGTTACATCAAGAGACTTCTTAAAAGGGTCTTTCCACTTCTTTTGCTTTATTTCAGGACTCTCACCGTTTCGGCGCCAACATCCGACAGGCCATGCTTGACATACTAGATCTCTTCCAGCTTGAAAAGAAAACCAAGTGATACGCCCTCTCAATGGGTGGCATTAACAGAATAAGTTGTTTTTAGCGAGTATTCTTTCTGAGGTTTGTACAGAATCAAATATTGGATTTTGGGTTAATTGATGTTACAGAAATAAGAATGATTGAGAGTTTTTGTCAATCTGTTTGTGTGGCGGTTATGCGTACTGCATGTATAGGCAAGGTGAGATACTGGTGTTATTGGGTAACGGTAGTGCACAGATAAAAATGTGGCTTCACAGGACTGTTCGCATGGGTGCCTTAGTGACCCACTAATTTAAAAAGGGAGGGGGAAATTAGAGCTCTTGTCTTGTATTGTCTGTATTACCACACTAAAGGACATGACGGCTAAAGGAAACACATTTTGAAGTCAAGAAATGGTGCAATATTTGTATTGGTTTCTGTCCCACTTTTGAAAATCGTATACATTTATTTATTTTTCTTTCAAATTGCAGTCATGTCAAAGCAGCATATTTAATATCACCAACAAATTGCATGTTGAACGGTGTTGATTCATTTCATATGGCTCAGTTTAAATGCAGAGTCTGATTTTCTAGACGGAACAATTGTATCCACTAATGTTATTGCTATGGAGGCCAGAAAGAGTAAATCAGTTGATCTGTAATAACAACAATTACAAATATTCAGCTTTTGATCTGGAACGTGACCCTGTAACTGAGGTCCTGGATACCAACCCAGAATACGGGGAGATAATCACGGATCAACAAGCTGCTATGATCTCATGATGCGGTGTCAAAGCACATCGTGCTTGTATTTGTGTGTTTGTCCTTTTCATACTCAGGTTTTTCTTTTTGACTTGGCCTAACATTCTCGGGGTGCTGGCGACCGCATTGGAAGATTAGTGCTTCTGTTGCAGAGTGAATGTGCAACAGAAGATACTGAGATGCAGTACAACGCCATGTGACCCCGATGTGCTGGTGCGTAGTGCAACATAAAGTCTGCTTCTTGTGTAAAAACAAAAGAGTGGGTTAACAGTACTTCAACGCCGTTGTGCACTCCATGACTCCAAACTAACAAATTCCCAACTACCTTGGGAGCCTTTCGTCAGATCAACATGAGATGCAAACCTCTGAGCAAACGGGTTGCCAGTTACAACATAATATTTGTTGGTATTTCAACTGTCAAAATGAGGTGCAGAATCTAGGTTGTGATGTCGCCAGTGAAGTACAAACTCTTTTTCTTTTTTTTTCCCTCCTCAGAGTAATACTTAAGAAGATGTAGAGGGGCTGTCGAGTAGGAATGCATTTCTGTTATGTATATGTTGTCAGTTCATCATATTTATTTTTTTTCCATGTTTAAACTTCTTTATTAAAAACAAACATGTATATTTTACCAGTTGAATGTGGCGAATGATGAGCACTAAGTTAAAGCTTTGCTGATTTTTAAGGTGTGAAACAGAAAATACTTCCTTTTTTTTTGACATGACAGTTTTGTTCTCACAGACTTTGCAAGTACAGTTTTTATCTCAATAGACCTGCTGCATGTTTTGTTTTGTTTGTTTGTTTTTTGAAGATGAAGCTGTATATGTTTGCCTTTTAATTCAAAGATGGTGTAAAAAGACAAGCAGCTGGTATACCAAAATTAGTTTTAACAATAAAGTGAATGTCAGACAGCTGTATCACCGCTGAGTATGTTCTCTTTCTTACGGTCTGTTCTTCTATAATTTCATAATTTGGGGAAGAAATGCACTGTCTCCTCCATTAATGACATGTGGTGTGTGTGAACAACAAGACAATAACATTTAGGATATTTAACAGTTTTGATCATTTATTAGTCGCTTCTCAACCAAAACAATCCCTAACCTGATAACGGCACGATAGGAAATGTTAAGGTTATTACATCTTATCCTTAAGGGGACATAAATGTGTGTAGCAAATTCCACGGCTATCCACCCTGAAATATATGATGGCACAAGAGGAAACTTCAGGACCACCAAAGTCATAGGAATGGCGCTCTGGGGATCGGGAATGTCTGAACATAAAAGCAATCCATCTCCCACGCCACTAACACGGCTAATAGTATAGTGCCGCCCTAAGTTTTATAATTTGACTTGGTTTCAGCTAGATAGTATATATGATCCACGTTCTTCAGCCATTAGGTTATTAAATCTAACCATATCTCGTGTCAATATTTTGTAAAAGCTCCAATGAGGTCTTTCCTTCCTTCGCTCCGTGTTTACTTAAGCAAAGGGAAGCGGTGGCATGCCATCTGGCCAGGTGGTTGGGCTCAAGTGGATGGCACCTAGGAGCCAGTTCCGTCTCTGGGTGTATTAATAAGTCCCTCCACAGTGACAGTTTCCCCTCTAGCTCTTGTCCACCACTTGGGCACAGTCTCTCTCACTTTCTCAAACACCTATACAATAGTACACCCGCCCTGATGTCACCCTGCCTTTGGCTTCCGATGGCAGGCTAATGTTTCAAGACTGCATTCTTGAGTCCTGCTTACTCCTCGGGAACCTGCAGAAGCCTGAATGAATGTTGTGGTTTCTCTTCATCGCATGTACCGGCTTTCTGTGCATTAAGAAATGTTTGATTAGTATTTACACAAAGGATAGAGGCAGCATCTTCTTTAGATTGTTCACCTAATTGGCGAGCTGGAAACCCCATTCACTAAAGAGCAGACACTGAAACCTAAAACCTTGACTTGCACTTTCTAAAAGTAGACTTTGGGAGAGATCTGCGGCCTCTGCTTGTCACCAGTTTAATTCATGTACCACTCTGCTCCACAACACTCTCAAAGAAAAGAGGGGAGTGTTCAAAATGGTCTGCTTGGTAAGAGCCTCTGGAAGAATTCAGCCAACAACTTCTCTCGTTCTGGTAGATTTATTTCTCTGATCACAAGCTAAGTACAAGCGTTGATATTGCAATGCCAGGGGAGTCACCAAAAAAACTCTCCCTCTAACCAGGAAGTCCGGCCTTTACATACACAGATTTCGTCACAGGTTCGTATGCATCATCCTAACTTCTAATTGGTGCTGACTTATCAAAGAGGCAGATCATTCCGTCTCACAGGACTGAGCCGTTCAAGGCGAAGCCACTTTTTGATGAGACTAGTCAATAACATTCGGGTGTGTTGTTTCCAAGAAGAGACAGCCGCCCATTCCCAGACACAAATTTCACCTTCGATGTGTTATTCTGAACTTACCTGACACAAGCATAACATTATGACAATATATAATCTTTTATATTAGCAGGAGCCAATGTCACCCCTCCTGTTTTATAAGCTAATCATTCACGCAGGAGCTGGAATGTTCCCATTGTGTGTGCTGGTTGTTACTGGTAGCTGAATTACATTGTTCTCATTGCAGCTACTGCATGAAGATCATTTCTGTCATTCTTGATTTGGCAGGACAATTTGTTTCCCCTGCACTGCTGGACAAGGCTTTATTATGCCCAAACTAATT
Source organism: Cyclopterus lumpus (assembly GCF_009769545.1). Lineage (NCBI taxonomy): Eukaryota > Metazoa > Chordata > Actinopteri > Perciformes > Cyclopteridae > Cyclopterus > Cyclopterus lumpus. Next base: position 17,406,718 of record NC_046971.1, read on the forward strand.
TGGTTGAATGTTACATGTTGAATCGGTGAATAAGGGGGGAAAAATGATTGTCCTGCTGCTAAATGTTAGTTTAAGGATGGATGTCTTGGACCGCAAGATTTCTGGAAAGAATTGTGTTATTGTTCCTCGATTTTGCATTAAAGCGGACCTCACAAAAGGCTGTTGAGGATAAAGGATCAATACCAACCAATTGAAAAACTAAACCGTACACAGATTAAAGGGAAATTATTTTGGAGTCTGAAAATACAGTAACATTAAATCACATAGAGTAGGTCACACAAGGCTCTCTAACCTCTGCTGTGCTCCAGGACTCTAAAACTGTAAATTCATCACCTCACAAACCACGGAGCCACACTCGTCTTGTGAATTTTATCTGGCTGAGAACTGCGCACAGATAAGAAAGAAAAAAAGGGACATATGAATCTAAGTGATTAAGGCAGGGTGTAAACGGAGAGGGTGAGCTTGGTGACTGGCGTGGAGGCCAGCTGCACCTGTCTAACTTCCCTAAAGGAGCAGGGCCTGGGGCCCCAAGGTGGAGCCCAGCCAAGGGGGGCAGAAAGAGAGAAAGGTAAGGAAGAGAAGCTTAGCGGAGGTGGAGCTGAATGTCATTCCCCCGAGGTTCTCTCCCACTGCGTGCTCACCAAATCTATAAATAACTTTTATTAGGTTTAAGTGGAATTAGGGGAAATGTTAGACGTCAGCATGGTCACGGATATATAGACATGGACTTTCTGACATGAGGAGACGGAAGAGTGAGGGGTGTTAATAATAAGAGCCTTCCACACACACACACACACACACACAGGAGCATGCACTTGTGCAATCTGACACGGACACGGGTGCAAGAAATACCACAAATGAAAAAGATGATCCTCGTGTATTCATTTCCCATATTTGCATATTTCTTTTCAGGCTCATTGTGGGTGGGCTGGAGTCTCTCTCACAGTCCATAGCAGAGGCAGTCAAACACAGAGGCATATTCCGGACTGGGTAAAGCTTGACCCTTCTCCTGCTTCCTCCACTGATTCCCTGTCCAACCCGCTGCCCCGTTGTGTTCGCTGCTGTAAAATGTCTTTAAATAACTATGAACTGAATTACTCCAAGTGAAGTAAGAAAATGTAAACTTTATTGCAACTTTGTCATTCTAAGTTCTCTGATTTACAGAAGAGAAAAACACTTGTAATGGCACAGTCATCGTAATATGTACATTGCGGATACTGCATCAATCCAGACATGCGTGTTGTCCAGATTTAAGAGTGGCTTATTAAGGCGCATGATTCGCTCAGTCTGTAGAGGGAAGGAATAACACATCAAAGCTTTTCCTGCAACTCACACATGAATGTAGCACAGCATGACTTCAAAGCATTGGAACGGGATCTAGAAAAGCTCCTCGCATGAAGGGCTCGGTTGGGAAATCACAGTTTGTCTATTGTACATTCAGCTCTGGGAGAGATTAAGACGTAGATGTGTTCACAACATACTGCGTTGCACTAAGACATTTGGTGACTTGATAAGCTTTAGTAGACCGGAGTGTTCAAGTTGATACAGTAAACGTGTGAGATCAAAATTACACAATTGATTTAGTGGTAAAGCATTCAATAAGGTTTCAGAGTCTGTATCGTCACTGCTGGCCATTTAAGATTGTCCTGTGAAGAGCAAATCAATAAAGAAAAGCCAACTAACTAATTCACTCTACATAGAGCAACGCGTCATGGTGCTAACGGGGTTACATTTCTCCATGGGCTCGTTTTTAATATAGTCCGGGACATAAATCAGTCATCTCATTTACATACAATTTGCTTAAAGCATTAATCATGGTTGAAACCAAGTAAAACAATATCTTCCATAAGTAATCCACCTGAATTTAGCTAAGCGTGTATTTGATTAAAATTACTCATCAAGGTTGATTTAAAGTAGCCACTCCACCTCCGTGACCTTTTATTCAATTATCAAGTATTCATTTGTGATGAATTCAAGATGGCTTCATTAAGATGTCTTACATATGAGAGCATCTTATTTATACATTTTGTCTGAAGAGCTCTTTCCCCATGTCTTCCTATTAGAGGAACAGTTTGTCCTTTTGGGAAATGCATTTATTCGCATTATTAATATTCGCATATTCACAGATGAGAAGATTGATACCACTCTTGTATCTGTATGATAAATAGAAAGTCTGCATTCTGGAAACTATAGATGTACTGCTTCTGCCCAAGGAATAGTCCATCACTTAACCCCTCGTGAAGTCACAATTCTCAGTTTTTTGTGTATGGATTAAATAAATGAGATATAAGTTAATTATTGAGTACGATGTTGTTCGCTTTGGACCAGACCAGCTGTTTCCTTATGTTTCCAGTCTGTACACTGCTGCTAAGCCAAGCGGCTCCCTGCACTGTCTTAATATTTACCAAACAAACGTGACAGCAGTATCAGTCTTCTCACCCAACTCTCATGCAAGAAAGTAAACAAATGTATTTCCCAACATGTCAAACTTTCTATTAAAAGTCTTGTTTGGAGCTGTCAACAAGGCTTTCTTCAGAACTTTGGCACTGACTTATGAAAGAGCATATCAACACTACATTAGACAGACTTGGTAAAAAAAGAAAAGAAAAGCCCATTTAAAAGCCCTTACTACAGAAGATTAGTCAAATGGTAGCATCTAATTTAAATTAAAATATAGCCATAGTTACAACTACAGTGGCTTGGCCTCAAGTTCATTTGGCCTACAGTACTAAAGGACACAATTGTCCAACATATATGATAAATTAAGTTGAACTCCTCCAAGAATAAGTGCTAAGGGGGATAGTTGTGTCTGATGACTCTGTAAAGCAGTGAAAATCCATAATATGAGGTATGTTCATAAAACATCAGCCCGTTGGCCGAATGAGTTCAAGTAAAAGCCTCTCTGACGAGTGAGCAACACATCGGGTACGAAGCTTTCTGTGAGCTATCTTCCTGCCAACAAGCCTTTTTCCTTTGTCCTTCTATGTCTTCATTTGGTCTTCTTGAGAGGGGCTTGCTTTGTTCCTCCTTATCAAGAGAGCCAGCAGTGATTCAAAATGTAAAGGCTGTAGAAATGCAGTATGTAAACGCGGAGATTTCTCCGGAAAAACATACGAGAAAAAAAGGTACAAAAAAAAAGTCCGGACACAAATCAGCCGAGAGGTAAAACCGATCTTCTTCTTCTTTTTTTTTTTTAAAGGAAGAAAAAAAGGTTCACAGAGAAAAAAAAAAATCATCATTTTGAACTGTAAAGTGCAAGTATAAAAAAAAAGTCTACATATCATCTCAAGCCTTGAGACAGGGTCAAAGGTCTTTAGTGGAAGAGTGCAAGTTGAGTGCACGAGAAAAAAACAAAACGGTAACAGAATAAGTCATGTGACTCAGCTTCTCCGTAAGAAAACAGCCACCTCCTCCAAGGGCACAGGGTAGTCCTGTAGGAACGTCCCCCCGTCGAACACCTGAGCATTCTGGCTGTCCTGCCACTGGAAGCCCCCATCAGGTAGATAAATATCCCTCTGCACCGCCCCCTTCTCCACCACCGGTGCCACCAGGACCTGGAAGCACACACACATCGGCTTGGTAAAAACAAATTCAGATTTCAGGGACATTGTGCATTTAGTTAGCAGGACGGATGCCGAGTATATTGTAACTTGATTCCTTCCCATTATTCCCATCAATAAGTCACCTCGTCTCCGATGAGGAACTGGTCATCAATGGTGAAAGTCGTGGGGTCACTGGGACTGAGCCACCACATTGGCCGGTAGATGGGGTTTCTCGTCATCTGCCACTCCTCTGCATACTTTTCTATCAGTGGGACCACATCGCTCTGGTGCTTTGCTATGTAGGCCCGTGTCAGGTTTAGCACCTGTGGGTCACCAATAGAGAGATGCAATAACGTTATGAGGATTACAGTCTTTTTTGAATAATCATACATTTTCATAATTAGAAGTGTTTCCACGTCCAAAGTGAGCTCAGGAAGAAATCTATTTAGAGTCATTTTTTGGGGAGCTTCTTCTTTTTCTCACTCAGAGCCTTTTGTTTTTTTTATTACTATTCAGTTAAAATATATTTAAAAGAAATCTAGAGCAACGAACTGAAACAACTAACTAAACCATCTGCCTCATATATTATTGACAATGCACTCTGCTAAAGCCATTTGTGCCTCTCTACAGCCAGACATGCAGACAGCACTAAAGAGCCGCTCACTGTTGACTCAGTGGTTTAACACTCTCCAAGTCTTTCTCCTGTCTCTCTCTCTCTCCGTCCAAACTACTTCAGCATTCCTGGAAGGGTCACATCCTCTTCAGTGTCCCGTGACAAAAACAAAACTTGACCGCATCTATAAAAAAAATGATTTTTATGAGTCGGGATTGAGAACATTTGTAGGAATGAACCTGAACTCACAGCTCGAGTTTGAGTGGATCGTTCTCTAATTGAGAAGTTGTGTGTTGCATGTGTGTGTGTGTGTGTGTGTGTGGGGGGGGGGGGGTTGTGGTTTCATTGCTATTTGACTGTTGGTGCTGTGACCTGTCTGTGACTGAAGTATCACACATTCTGGAAATAAAGGTGCGCCAATTTTAAACTACTAATTTTGATGCTTAATGCTTTTCCCTCGGAAAATAAATTCTCAATCTCACTTAATCCGAGTTAATAAATTGAAAGCGACGCAAGAGAACAAAATGGAAAACATTGCTTCTGTCAAATGTCTTGCTGTCCGAAAGGCCTATTTTTATCTTTGTCACGCAACACAAGTCACAACCAATATATGTTGCTGCCTCCGTCCTCTCCTTGTGGAAAAAATTAGCAGCCGATCATTCCCTCTCTCCGTCACACTTGTCAATTACTCATGGAAATCATAATTGCCACAATAAAGTATTTTTCCAAGACTTGTCCTCAAATTCATTATGATTCCGGCACTTGAGAGTGAGAGTGAGCCATAAATCTCGAGGAGGGATTGTAATTCAGAACAGATGGACTCTTAACCACAGGTGAAGTCGGGAGGGAGCCAGGCAGTCGCTCGTATTGTGGAAAAGAATTGAAGGGCGGGGGATATCTGTCACCGGACTCTCTGAGATGGTAGGCTGTGTTTTCTTGCCGTGCACGGTGAACAGTGCATTCCTGGTTTCCAGCGGAGAGGGACAGGGTTTAGTCCTGCTCCTCCTGCTGCCAGGTCTGAGTTGTGATAGACCAGGTCTCAGCAGCCCTCATGCTCCTCTGCAAACACACCGGTGGGAACTTCTCCGCACTGACCCTCAAAAAACTGAGGAGAGGCTGCTGGGTCAATAAACTTTCTCTCGCTCGCCTCTTTGCATAAGCAATCTTTAACCGCTCTGCAAGAAGGAGGGATGATCCAGCATTCGCACATCACTTCACTTGATCTCTCCACTGCAAGTGAACATCTCGTTATCGAGTCTGGAAAAGAATGTGCACCTACTTCGTTGTTGCTATTTTAATCATATCTAATGTGGATGAGGCTGATGTAATGACAGTGGCTACACGAGGGGCTCCAGCTGCTGTGTGAAGTGTTTTCGGTTGTAGTTTAAAAAAAAAAAAAGTTGTATACCCGGTCCTCTCCGCAGACCCAGGGCGGCGTGTGGAAGCTGATAACCGGGAGAAAAGCCGTGATCTCCAGCCAGCGAATGAACAACTCCTCATCTGTGACAAGGTCTCCAGACAGAGAGCCACCTGAGGGGAGAGACAGAAGGACAGAGGCAGAGAACATTAAGATACATTAGTTTAAACAATCCATCCTGCTTTCCTTTTCTGGCTTTTGCAATAGGCAGTTTCAAAATATACACAAGGAAAACACGAGGTGGGTGATTTGCGAGAAGTGGAAAGTCCAAGATGTTCTTTAGTGCTGCACAAAGAGACGCTTGGGAAAAGACTAACTGAAACCTGCAGAGGCTGGACAAACCACATGTGAAGATTGTTTCCACCAACTGGAACAGATCTTTTAGTCTTTGCACTGAGGAAAGAGCTTAAACCTCACGCCTGAGTTGTTACACTAGACAACACGGCTTGAGAACTACTTTTTTAAAGGTGGACCATATTTCCCTGCCAGCCAATCAGAGCAGACTTGTCTTTTTGTGAGGGGGGGGCCTGAAGCGCCTGCACTAAAACAGAGCGTTTTAGACAGGGTGAATACCCTCTGAATGAAGTGACCTTTCAAGAATCTTTATGAGAGCGACTGGCAGCGACTGGATCTGAAGACTTCAGATTAGTGTCTTTACATATCACACTATATGATTTTATCCGCTGATAGTCAACACCAGCAGACCTTTTGGAACAGACCCAGTACAACCAAAAGTCTTCAAAATGTATATGAAGCATTCTGAATCTGGTAATTAGGGAGATTTGTAAGCACACGTGGGCTGGCCTTACGTGACACGATAATAAAAAAACGTCATCAATTAATTTATTGATACCAAAGGAAAATAGCGAGTGAGTGAGAAAGTCGCAAGAATCTTGTACAATTCTCACATCCACCAACAGTGATGGATTGGGCATATGAGCATACAGTTAACAGTCAACCATGTTTCATGACTATTCACTTTCTCCTCTGTAAAATAAACAGTTTTCTGACAGATCTCACTGCAGGCATTTTGAACGTTGCAGGAATAAACCTGATTTTTGTGGCAATTTCTTTGTGTTCTTTGTCTTGTTTTTTTAACGTGAAATATTGAAGAATTATTCTCTTTTTAAGTACAGTAATGTACTATTAGAGATGAGAACAGTGACCCATAGGCTGTGGTATTACCTACTGCATCAGGAATGAGGAAGTTGTATCCCAGCAGAGAGTGGTGCAGCAGGGAGGGAATGATGCCCTTCAGGCCCATTGGGCTCCAGTCGGACTGCATGGGGGTCATCCTTACAAACAGAGGCTTGTGGTTCGACCTGAGACACAAACAGCACCATAATTACAAGATGCAATTTAAACAATGTCAATAATGAGTTCAGATTCTCGAGGGTCGTTACCGTGTCCCTGCTGTCACGATGGTGGAGTCTCCTATCCTTGTGGCCAGGTCGGCCAGCAGGCCGATGTAGTTGTCTCCCCCGAGAGTCTGCGGCGGCCGCAGGACTTGCTCCTCAAGCAGATTCCCTTCGCCCCCCTCCAGCATGACATACTCCATCCCCAAATGGGCCTGCAGAGCTCCCACCCTGTCCAGGAACCAGCTCACCGCTCCTGGGTTGGTGATGTTCAGCTTTACGCAGAACTTTCCTCGCCACTGACCCATCACAGGGATCTGAAGGACAGAAGTAGAGTTCATTTTACACAACTATGATTTTCTATTTAGTTCATTGATTATTAACCACAGTGCCTCTGCAGTTGCAATGATAGCTTGTTTTGGGACCATGTTCACACTGCTCTGCTTTTTATCAAACTGCAACTAGTGAATGGAGACCGCTTGCAAGGCTGATGGAGAGTGTCTGCTTTGGAAAAAAGGTTTTTTCAAGGAAGTTGGATTCTCTGAATGGACCAATGAAAATGCAGAGGAAGTGGTCCTTACTGAGTTGGAAGGCAACTCTTTACCACAAGAACACCTTGGGTAAAAGTGGCCATGCAGAGGAACACCGCTAATTGAGCTGCACTCAGGTCTCACCAGCTGTCCCTGGGGGGCGGAGGGGAGACTGAGCCAGTAGGCCTCAGTGCCGTCCACGAGGGAGGTGTGGAACTGCGTGGTGTCCACGCCCAGGAAAGGGGACAGGGTGATGGAAATGTTGAGAAGCTTGACAAGTGGGAGGTCCCTGGTCAGTCTCTTGGACATCCCCCTTTTCCTGCTGTTGAGGTAGTCATGGTCCTGCAGAGAGAGATACACGCGCTATCTGCATTAAGAATCCTGAACTAATTGCTTATATTGCATCACAATAATTATAATACAATATGATGTACTCGTGGAATAATTCAAATGTTCATGAGCTGGAATGACAAAATATCTTTATACTAAGCTCGCTTTAGATTTGACTCGTTATCTCGCCATGCTAGATATGAGCTCTGTCAGAACATTTTATTGTATATTTCAATCCTTTGGAATTTACATGGTGAAGTCAAACAGAGATTTCAGGTTACATAACTATGGAATAAAACCTTTTAAGAACACAAAGAATGAGAAGAAAGGTCGGATTAGCACATACGAAGCTTTTTCTTTCTGATCTTTAATTTTTGTCCTGCTTCTTTTCTGAATGTGAATTCTACATAATTGTCAAACACAAGGGACCAAAACATAAGCTAACATCTGGTGTTTTATTACATTTCTACTGGGTTTGCAAAAATATGCTTTATTTAATAACTTTAGAAATGTGGCAAACATATTAATAATCTAAATGTTCCATTGACTGCAATTCCAAACTAATAAGGAAACTGAAAAAAAAAGGTTGCAGTATGACTGATAATGTATGAAAACTTTTATGAACACTTTTTTTCCAGAAGATCATTGTTGCCGGTCACACTTCTTAGAGCCTCAAACACCACGTTTCATAAGTTTCCATGCGGCACTCTTCATTATGAGGAATTATATATGGCTTTTATGGAGGAGAACTGGGTGACAACCAAAGTGGCATTTGAAAACGTGAGATTGTGGGTTGGAGAAACTCTAGCTCACCAAATGACATCCATCGACTGACATGTGCACATTCTGAACTGGCAATGGGAACACACTGTAAGCATAATAAACTCTCTGATGGACAGATTTTGCATGAAAGTCCTCCACCTCCTCGTCTGTTGCTGCAGCTTCCAGCGAGTGTCAGGATCACCTACTCAAGTTAGTCTTGGCTGACGTCCCTTCTAATCTCAACACACACAATTCTTTGCCATCCCGCGGTTACCACGCTCAGAGCAACTTGAGATCAGTCAGGAGAGTCTCTGTTGGTCCTCTCTCGGCTATATTTTGTTTGTAATGGAATATCACCGGCTATTGATTTAGATCCACTCGACAGTGGTCCTGGTGGTCTGGTTTCCAGGCATTTCCCAACAACTTTCAAGCACTTTTCCAGTAACTGGATGAATATGAACGAATGATGAAACATATTACGTGATTCATCTCATCCTCAAGGTTTAAGGCATAATTAAAAAAAGTGTCCTGCAGGTAGTTTTTACAACATGAAAGCATGAAGCCCTAAACTATCTTTTGTTCCTACATTGTGACATTTCTGTGAAGCTGTCCTCCCTCGTTCGCTCCCCGCCTGTCTTCAATCCTTCTGGAGACCAACTAAAAGAAACTCTTTTATCTCTATCCTTGATTTGTCCTAGTTTTGAGCCGCTGACCGATAAACTCTCAGCAGCCTCACAGCCCAGATGGTTGAAGAGGATTACAGGAATCTACAGCTACACGGATGAATACAAGAACACTTCAATCAGCTACTGCATTGTACATACTGTAGTGAATATTCCTGTGTAGATCAATACTAAGGGGGTTCCCAGTTTATAATGAAAGTGATAGCTTTGCCGATACAAATCATTTCGGGGGGGGGGGGGGGGACAGCTTCTCTTTAGGTACACGTATACATTTAAATGAGCAAAGCCAAGAAAATACTCTTCTTCAAGGGGATAGATAATTAACACTGAATGCAGAATAAACTATTTGGAATAGTGAGTAAGGCCCCTTGAAATGATACCTTCCTCTCAAAATTCTTGTATTTTAGCTAAATGACTTCACTAGGCTGCCATTTAATATAAAACTAGGATTCCTTGGCTCTGTCTCTTTGAGGTTGAACTGATTGTGTGCCTCCAGAGCAGGTCTGCCTTTGAAAGATTACCCAGTCTGCTAAAGGCTTTGAGGCTGTTGGTATAGAGACGGGACGGTGAGGCCCAGTGATGAGCACGTACCATGTCGGAGAGGAGGGTTGTGGAATGTTCATTGAGGCTGATGACTCCCTCCCCTAGCTGGTGTCTCCTCAGACGATTAGAGAAGGTCCTCAGCTCCCTCTCCACCTTCGGCCCTGAATCCACGTTGGCGAGCAGCTTCCAGAACGGCAGCCTACAGCACACACGGAGGGATTACAGTTATCAAGCTCCTCTTTTATGGAACCAGCTTCCACTTTCAGTCCGGGAGGCAGACACAGTCACCTCATTTAAGAGTAGACTTAAGACTTTCCTCTTTAATAGAGCTTATAGTTAGGGCTGAATCAGGTTTGCCCTGGTCCAGCCCCTTGATATGCTGCTATAGGCTTATAGGCTGCTGGGGGATGTTTTAGGATACACTGAGCACCTATCTCATCTTCTCTTTCTCCTTATGGATGAATTTACATCTCTCCATTGCACCTTATTAACTCTGCTTCCTCCCCGGAGTCGTTGTGACTTCACGTCTCATAGGGTCCATTGGACCTGGTGGTGTCTGATGCCTGGTGAGCCGGCCTCCCGCGTTGGCCCTGCTGATGCCCCGCCCCCCCTCCTCTCTACCTCCTTCTGTTTCATGGATTGGAATTCCATTCATACATTGTCATATTCATGTAATGTGTTTATGTAACTTTGTAAATCTATTGCTTCTGTCCATCCGGGGAGAGGGATCCTCTTCTGTTGCTCTCCTGAAGGTTTCTTCCCTTTTTTCCCTGTGAAAGGGTTTTTTTTTGTGGAGTTTTTCCTGATCCGATGTGAGGTCCTGGGACAGATCATATGTGTACAGATTGTAAAGCCCTTTGATGCAAATTTGTAATTTGTGATATTGGGCTATACAAAATAAACTGAATTGAATTGAATCATACAAAACCTCCTGCTCTCAGGAACCTGGATGGATTTTCATTCATGACTACCGAAATTGCACACAGATTGATTTATTGCTATTAGGAAAAAACAGACATCCCCCTTTCTGACAAGGAAATCCCTGCTAATCTCAATCAAAACTGAACTCACCACAACGCGTTCATATTGGGCAGCTCCCTGCTGTGGTGGGAGAGCTGCTGCACTGCTTCCTGGTGAGCAGCTTTCACATTGTGGGCCACACACACAGTGTACTGCAGAGGGAGACGCTCCATACTGGGCAGCGACTGCAGGCAGAACTCCTGTCGGCTGTCCAGCCCCAGCTGCAGGGGAATATCCGGAGACACAAACACTGCGACACCTGTGCGGTGGGGAGCAGACAGGAGATTGTCAGAATTTCATGAATTGCTGTCTCAGAGCATCAGATGATATAATGTCTCACTTTCAGCAGATATCAAGTGGGCCTTGGTGTAAGGCAATCAAAAGCAGTGTAAGCATGAGACGGTCCATTGCGGATTCCTCTTATATGACATAGTGCTTGAGTGATACGGAGACCAGGGCGAGTGTGACGAATGGAGTATGGGGAGGTAGAGTGTGAGCTGTGTCAGCCGATATTGCGCCACTCAGATGTGAGAAAAACAATATCTAGAATGAGATATAGCAGTATGCGGTTAGATGAGTTTACACCGGGACTGCTGGCAACTTTTAAGTAGGTAGGTTACACTGCACACCAATGAGAGATGACTGGGATACATATCCAAAGTCACATTGAAGACAAAAACTTTTTTTTCCTTCAGGGTTTTACCCCGGAGCACATCTCTTATTCAATCATCATCAATTCTCAGTGTGGAAACTTGCCTTTTCTCTCCTACCGTATGTATATGCCGCCTTCCAGAGGCCCTGGGAAATGATACAATTATGCGAAGCAGATAATTGTGTCTGCAGATGTAGCTGCCCTGCAAGGAATGCCCCGTCCCTCTCAGGTTACCCCTACCCCCCCCCTTTCCTCACCACTTCTCACCCGTCGTGATTCCCACCTTCTCCCTCCCAGCTCGAACCACCTTCCTCTCCTCTCCGCTCTGCACCACTCTGGGTCTGTCCCATCTCAGGGTCAGCAGAACCCAGGCCGGTACCGGTCAGAGCCACCAACCCAGACTCTGACCCCGTGTCTACCTCGCTCTGCATTATCTGCTCAACAATCTGCTCAAAAAAGCCACACTGGGATTTGAGAGCTGGTCAATGAACAGATTAGTGTGCAAGTCCTGCAGTCTGAGAACCGGGCCTGAGAGCTTGGCTCACTTCAGCCACCCTCTCTAGTTTCAATGGGATTACTGTTTTCCTGCATGCAGGGGGACCAGGAGCAGGCAGCACTCTCACGTACCGGTCCATAATCAGATTAATAGTTTCAGAGATCAGTATTAAAGTGCTGCAAAAAGCCTAGCGAAGAGCCTTCAACCACAGGGTAATTATCACGTGTTTGCAACGGATAATGTCAAAGAGATACTGGTATCTCCTCAGCTGCCCCTCACAAGGTATTAGGTCACCTCCCAACTGCTTGTTATAGATTCATAATGACAGATAAATGTAGATTTTTGCTGAAAACAGTGATAAAACTGCTATTTTTAATAAAGCAAAGGTGCCGTGAAAGCGCGCATATGTACTCATACAGGGGAGTATAGAACATGGGGCAGCGGTGAAAATGTTACAGCTTTATAGAAGGATGGAAGTGGAATGCAGGCAGTGGAAATAGAGGCGACCAGAGTACACCAGACACCGAGCAACCTTGTAGAATGATGTGCAGATACAGCAGGCTGCAAACAGTGCGTTTTACCAAACTGCACACGGGGTGGAAAGTGAAGTTTAAGTTAGCAAGCATGACTTCTTGAGTCGTATTTAATTTTTTGTGGGAAATGACAATGTAGGGCCTCTAGGAAATCGGACAATCTAGTCCAAACAGCTTCATTCCATCTTTGACTAAACATGCAGATTAGAATGGTAAATATACTAAATCCTGTCTCATGTGTTTATACAGTTCTACTCAAAGCACTTTGCATTTTCATTTATGGGAGGAACTTCTTATCTCTAAGTTCAGAGCTCTGTACGACACAGACACACATCTGTGATCGAACAGGATCTCAAGATGCTTTTATACCGTACAGGAGCAGGAATCAATAAGTGTTATTTAAAGAAAGTGAAGCAGGTTTGAAGCCTTGAGTTACAGCCAAGGTGGGGTGCACAGGAGTTAAAGGGGAAGCAAGGGGAAGGACCCTATTTTTAGAACAGTTCCTTAAACACTCCAAGCTTCCCCCGAAATATTTTCCACTAGCTCTCAAAAGCAAAATGATATGCCTGACCGAGCGTGTCCACTCACCTTCAAAGAGGCAGATATGGAAAGGTAAAAATGAATAAGAAGTTTATTGTGCAGATTTGAATGATTTAACACACACATGCCTCCTTTTTTTTTTCAGCTGTTGAACGAACACACAAATCAAGCAACCTCGGGTCGCCTCTCTTCACACATGTACGTGCATTCTCACACACACGTCCTTTAATGGGAAACTGTAGACTTCCAAGAAAAACAGAGCAGGACTTATAGGACCGTAAAGGTTCGGCACTTCTTCTTGGCTTAGTCTGAGCTGAATGCTTGGAGATGGCAGTGGAGGTGACCTTCTGTTGGGTCTGGGAGGTTTTAATGTGGCGTCTAAGCCCTCAGAGAGTGGCTGGTCCAGGTGGAAAATGCCGGCGCCTGCTTCCCTGCTGCTGTTGTCCAGATGGGCTACACTCTTTTACCTGTCTTATTTATAATGTTATTTATGACACCTGTGCACATTTACAGACCTGACTGGGGTTATAAAAGGTGCATTCAAACTCTAACTATGTGTGTGCGTGCAATGTGTGTTCAGGCATGCGTTTCCTTAACAATGGAAACTTAGTTTCTGTGCCTAACCTCAAGAAATTGATGGCCACAAAACTAGGATCTTGCCATGGCAGTAAATTTCCGATTCCACTTATTGAAAAAAATCATGAAACACTGAAGAGACTTTCTCTCTTTCAATTCCTATCATCCATCAGTTTTATTGTTTCAAGTGTGAGACGCTGTGTTCTGCACAAATATCACGAGGAGAAAGATCCGACCAGAAGGTCTCACGTTTTAGTTACTTTTTTATTTTACTTCAGTCTCAACTGGTTGAAGTAAGCATACTGTAACTTCATGACTGGATTTGATTTTATTTTAATTATAGAAATGCAAGAGCATTTGTAAAAGGCATTTAACAAAGGAAACAGAGGTGACCTGACGCTCGTGAACGAGCTGATACATACTGTAACCTTGTAAGTCGCCTCAATTATATTGAAGGAGAAAGTGTTGGTATTTAAAGTTCACCAGGCCTCAGCTTTGTGCATTCAAACAGCCGAGAAGAGAAAAGTCTGGGACGTTTTGACTCAAGATCCACTAAACTTACTTACTGAGGTAACAGACAAAATGATTACTTTTTTAGAATGTTTTGTACTCAGATTGTTGTGTAACAGTCACTTCTTTTTGTGGTTCACTATTGCTCACCAGTACGAGCACATAATGGAAATGCGTTTTTTACGTATTGCTCTCATCCTTCTGTCAAATAAAGCTGATTAAGTATCTTTATCTGAAAGAAAAAGAAATGTAACTACATGAAGGTTACATAACTCATATCCCTATCTGTGTGTTGCGGTTGGCCGGTCGCTTCTGAGAGACAGAACAACAAACGAGCAGGAGCAGTAAAGTATCGTTTATTTGGATCCTGCACAGAAAGACTGAGTCAGAGATAGAAATACAAGAAAAAGAGGTGGGAGATGGTGAGGGGAAGGAGAGAAAGAAAGATTATGCTAAAATGATCAATGGAGAGACCAGAAACATAAAGAGAGTGAGAGGGAGAAAGAGGTCATGTGTATCCACATCCGCATATGGACTAGTGCATGTGTGTGTAGGATGTGGTCTAATATCTTAAAGATATGCTGTCAAGTCTGGCAGAAAATGTATTTGATTGTAATCTCTGATGCTCACCTCACGAAGGCTAGCATGGAAAAAAGCCAATAGATGAATTACTTTTATTGAATCCAGAGGTGATGTCAAAGTTAGAGCTATCACACTCTCGTGTGTCATAACAGTGTGTTATAACAGCCGGCTGTGAAAACAAATAGTATCTCTCCAAGTCCTTATTTGTAATGATGAGTGGAGGAAACTTTGATTAGTTGTCCGATATAAACATCTGCATGCGAATGAGGCCCTCTAATTATGAATACGGATTTTTTTCACTCTTGTATTTCTTATCTTCAAATATAAAAAGATATTTGATGGTAAAATAATTTGCTATTATCCCACATAGGATGAAACAACGAATACAAGCATTACAATTAATTCAAATTGTGTGTATTAAAATAGTAATAAAGTAGCCAGGAGTAAAGCTCAAATTGACAATTATAAATGTTTAATGATATAGTCCAATAACAAACAACAACAACTTCTCCTTTTATTTATTTATTTGGACTGAGTGAATTTAAATTGAAGGATTTCAAATAGTCTGTCATTTAATGAAAAGAAACATCTGAACTGAATTGTCGAGAAAACGTTGATTTAAACATATTTATTATTTCAAATACTGACCCTAAATGGACACTGTAGAGCAGTAATGAAGGCACCATCAAGAATTAACTAAATGAACTGTTTGTGCGTCTGCAGTTGGTTTCACATTTCCCTTTAGGACACAGAGACAGAGAGTCCCTGTCAGTTACTGTAATGGTATATTGTCCCTCCAGTATTGTATCAAGTCAACAGGCAGCACCTGCTTACCGTCTTGTGATTTGACCAAGTGCACTAATTATTTTCCAAAGTACAGCTATACCTACTGTATATCTGTGCTATTTTCTGCTTACATGTGCTTGTGTACATTGTATCCTTAAGACCTCCAGTTAAGTAAATGTAGGTTTAAGCCCCCAAAAGCTTTGGGACAACTTAGTCCCCTCTTATATTTTGAATGCAGGGTGTAGCTTCAGTGATATATAATCTGTGCTGAGTAGCCCAGTTGTTTTTATATGGATAAAGACAGGTGGGGCTATGACAAGGTCCTTCAGTTGGAAACACTCTCAAATGTCACTCTTCCGCACAGCTGCATATATCGTCTCCCCTTGGATCTCCGCTTTACTTTTCTACCTCTTCTTTAATTTGCTACGTTTTGCTCTTTTTTCTTAATTCTGTTTCATATCAACTATTAAAGTTCAGTATGCATTCCTTCTGTTGCTCTGTGGCTCTATGTTTCAGTCCATTCGTCTTGCTCTTTAACCCCAGGAGTCCCCTTAGCTCAGTCAGTCGTCAGTCACAGCTCTGTGTTGCCTACCACATTCATAGTGTGCTCCTACGCCTAACTAGGGTCAGTGGAGACAGGTCCCACGCACACACACACACACACACACTCGCACCACACACACACGCACGCACGCACACACACACACACAAATAAAGAAGAGAGAAATAAAAGGCAGCGTCATTAAGGCTTTATGCTGAAACGCAGATTTGTCAGTCTGTCGATTCAATATAAATTTAACAACATTATTAAGACATGTGGTGACTCTTTAACTTTTGGATTACCACTAGATTGCTGTCCTTTCATGAATCGGTTTTGAGCAAGACAAACAGACCACAGTTCATTTTTTCATCCAACTGAAAAATCCATTTGACTTGAAAACGCAATGAACATAAAATATGGTTATTACAAACAAAAAGAGATCAGTTTTGCATGTTGTCTTTATTTTAGTGACTGTCACTGTGATTTATTGTTCTGCATTCCATTAGATTTGGTCGATTTCCCATAATGACGCTATTCACTGTCCGCATATAACGTTGGAAGGTTTTTCTCCACAAAAGCTGCTGTAATTGTTTCCTGTCCCACAACAATAACACAGTCATCCCTCTACCACATCATGCTGTTAGTCACACATTGCAGCCTATACAGGATTTCATCATTGATGAATTCAAGGTAACCAGCAGATCTGATGTGTGAAATTGCAATGCGCATTACACAAATAATAAACCATGGACCTACACCTGAAATGAGGGGATCAACCAGTCATCACACAGGATGCAGTGATTATCAGTCAACTGAAACTAAGTTCTACAAAAATGAAATGAAACACTATTTGTCTGACTATGAAAGATAACTAAGGGTTGGTGTCAGTTAAGTCTCTTTAATATTTAACTCATGACCTGCAGGCATGAGGGAGGAAGTACAGTCCAAATTCATTAAAAAGATGTATCAATAATACTTTCCACTGATCCGAGGAACAGGAAAGCAGCCAAGTACAAATTGCAAATCGTCTTCAGTTGTGAGAAACGATTCTCATGAGGGCACATTATGTAAATATAAGAGGCAAACAAAAACATCCTTGAACTTTAGAGCAAGATATCATATTAAATAAACCTTTAGTGATCCAATAGGCATCGCTGCCATTGCTGAGCATCAGTTTCTCGGTTTGGGGCTATGTTAAGTGTGTGTCTGTGAGTGGTTACTTGGCAACGTTCAAACAGTTGTTCTCATCGGGATCTCATCTCATCTGTGTGTTTTTTTTGTCTCTCTGTGTGAAGCTAAACAGAGAAGCAAAGGGTTACAGGGCCCTGGTAATTACTGCTGTCCTCTCACAAGGTGGAACAGGGATTTAAGTCATGTGACTCTCTTGTTAAGCCTGCCACCGTGTTATATAACATCCCAAAATGAGTATGGGTGTACGTGCATGTGCATGTGTGCATTTGTTTCTGTCAGTGTGTGAATGAATGGGTGCGTGAGACTGCTGCAAACAGTCAGCAAAGTCATAACAGGTGATTGTTCGTGCCACCTCATTGGCTTATGTCTCACCCTTTCACCCTGATCTAGAAGCTGTTTGGCACTCTAACTTTGCACACACACACACACACGCAGACACACATGCACAGGATTCCCTAACACACTGACGTGAAAGTACATGTTGCAATGCGCATGTGTGTAAAACGGGATTTGGAAATATCTGATTGTAAAAAAAATTGTTTTGCATTCATCTGAAATCTTTCGAGAATGAAGCTCGGTAAACAAACACAACTTGAGAGCAAAGTCCCTCGAGGTTACAGTAATGCTATACCCGCTACCACCCAACACACACATATACACACACACACACACGCACACACACACACACACACCACACATTCTTCATCAGTCACATTAACCATTCACATTCGCCAGTGCTCCCCCCCCTTCTTCCCCTCCCCTTTGGCCTGAGTATAATATCAAACAACTCAAAAATAACCTGATAAGTTATAAGATTCAGCAGCGCCATCATCCAACCTGCCCTTTTAATAGAAACAAAAGGCAATTACCTCGGTTAATTTAAGATGCGGAAGGTGTTTGCTTCCCTTTGTAGTCTAATCTCTGAATTATTCAACCGAGATGCCACAGACAGTATTATGTTACATTCTATTAGCGGGATGGACGTCCTGTCCAGCCAGTGGAGAGTGTTTTTTGGGGATGCTGGTTGTGGAGGTGGTCGAACCATTTTTCTCAGCTCAAACACAAACAAACATGTGCA
Organism: Cyclopterus lumpus; assembly: GCF_009769545.1. Lineage (NCBI taxonomy): Eukaryota > Metazoa > Chordata > Actinopteri > Perciformes > Cyclopteridae > Cyclopterus > Cyclopterus lumpus. The sequence goes on from NC_046971.1 coordinate 17,424,998, forward strand.
CGAGGGGGGTGGTAAGAAAAGACTGCAACATCCACAGGGCTTCCCTCACGTCCTTGGATTCACGCCACACATCGTATACCCACTGATGTGGGGTCAGATTTCCAAATCCCTTGTGCTAACCCTGCTCCAATGGCAAGTGTGGAAAAACAGCTGACAATGGGCCATTTGACATATTTGAAAAGGTCTTTGGTTTATTGTAACAGACCACGGTGTGAAGAGGAACTCACTGCTAATGAGATAGCCTCCAGTAACAGTAAATCTCAGCTGATGCTCATGATTGTTCCAGCAACGACCTCTCACCTGTGGAGCCCAGGAAGTAGCGTTCCAAGGCAGAGCCAAAGCCAGAGGGATTGTCCTTAAGATCGCTCACAATGAAGGGCTGCGTGGTGGCGTTCTGATCGTTGATCGGCCAGGTTTGACCCCGGACACTGGCGCCGCCGTACCAGGACACGTTGGTCATGGAGAAGCAGTCCTGAAAGGATGCACAAATACAAATAAAACAGTGTGAAAGAGAAAGACACATAAAGAAAGGAAAAAGACTGATTTAAAATCATGAAGACAGCAACTAAACAGATACTATTGATGCTGACTGGGTAAAAGAAATATGGGATGTTTGATCATTTAAAAAGGTTTAATTTAGTTAATTTGATACAATACTTTTAGAAGACTTAATAAATACTTATTGTAAATTTCATTTTGACCGTAATAAGTTTCCAGTGCCTGATGTCTTATACTTTTAGATACATGTATATGACAATTAGTGCAAGTTACAGTTGCTTTAGTGCAGACATGCAGGGCACAGGGTGGTATGCGATGGCTGGCACACGATACTGCCTCAGAAAGCAATGCACGCAGAAGGGATTGAATGACAAGAGTGTTATCTAAGAGAAAGCGTGTCTTTCCTCTAAGCGTCTTTAGGTGTTGGGGACAAATGCTCAACCCGGCAGCTCATTTATTTCCCAATCAGCAAATCTGGGCTCTGCTAAGGAGCTTCAAAACAGGTGCCAACTGGTCACCTGAAAGGCACAGGGCAGGACTTTGGATATTTGAACAAATAAAGGCGTCTTTCATTTGGAAAGATTTTCTGTAAGCAGGGAGTTATAGCGAGGAAAGCTCCAGTAGAGACAGATTAACCTCCCCAAACAATCCAACAGTTAAATGCCTGTAATAATTAAGCTGGGGGGAAAGTACATTAAGTACTGTGTATGTAAAAAAAATGCATAACAACTCTGACGAAGCAAATTTAACATGAATGTCCGGTCAGTGTAGTTCAATCAAGGGCTGTAGAGAAGGAAAGGATAAGGGAATCACGCAAATTATTCTTTTTAGCTTTGATTTGGTGTATGACAACATGTCACCTCAAATTAGTCACTCAAGCGTCACGATTGTATTTTGTTTCATGTAATATAATAGGATGTCGTAGTTTCTTAATAATTTGTATTAACACAAACCACACAAAATGAAAGGCTTAATTTAATGAAATGAGCCAAGATATGTATGACATTGGATTAAACACCATCGTCTAGACTGTTATTTGATTTAATTGTAATAAAGTTTCATGTAAATAACAACTAACAATTCGGTGGTGGTAGAAATCAGGGAAACTTAGTAAGACCTTGAAAGTGATTCATATGAGAGAAGAAAACGCCCAATATCGTGTTTTTAAAAGTGAACACGGGCCTTGTGCAAATATATGTTTTGTGCATCAATATCACAACAGTCATGCACGATCACATGACAATAGATACCGAGTAAACATAACATTGTGCATAAAATGGTATTTGATTAAGACTGGCTGTGTTAAGTGCGACTGAGAGAAACCCTACCTTCAGTTCCACATGACAGTGCACCGGCGTCCAAGTCATACTGTAACACTCCGTCTCCGTCTCCTCATTCAACTCCAGCGAGATTTTCACCTCGGCCACCGAGTCCCACGTATAGCAGAACTCCGTTTTATTCAGCCAGCACAAGTTCCTCACGAAGGGAACCTCGATGTCGGGGTTCCCCACGTTCCCGACGTCTATCTCGACATAGGTCTTGTCCTCCGTTAGGGTCTGTATGACCAGCGAGTGGGTTCTTCTCTCCCAGATCAGTCCGCTAAAAGTCCCCCTAAGGATCCAGTTCTTGTTGGGCTGGTCCACCACCTGCCAATATATGATCCCGATGGTCATGACAAAGAAGACGGCCACCCCGAGACAGGCAATAGCTCCTTTCCAGGTCTCGTTCATCTCCTTCAATCCTGTGTCCCATGTTACCTCTGGGATGGGGCTAGGATTCCTATTTCGAGCGTGGGGCATGTTTGTCTTTTTGATCAGCAAAAAAAAAAAAAAAAAAAAAAATCAAACACAAAAAATGCTGCAGAAATCTCTGTGCGTAAAAAATCTCTGTTGCTTCATCATGTCATGGTGTTTTCAGTGAGGCTACGGGGTAAACCAGCCTACTCTTTATCTTTACACCGTTTACACTGTTGTTTTGCGCAATTGTGCCTGCAACAGTGACCTGTCATGTGAAGAAAGCTGTGAGAAAAAGAAGAAAAAAATCCAAGCGAGGCAATACAACAGGATGAACGAATAAGTGACTTACCACATACTGCTCCTGTTTTAAAAGAGTTGCATTTGTAAATTGCATTGGCTGCAGTGAGCTCGTGAGCAGTCCCAAGCCGGGTTTGGCAGCAATGCCTACGAATAGCTCCTAAGACGCTGTCTTGCTTGCCCTGCACTTTCTGACGTAATGCCGGGTTGTTTCTTCAGAGGAAAGGTAGAGAGAGGGAATGGGGGACCAGGAGGGTTTGGCTGAGTCTTGGAACTGCCCGCCGGGGCGAGGAGGCCACGGACAGTCTGAAAGGGAGGGATCCCCATGCGTGCTTGCAAACTCTCCGTGCGCTCTCCGTGCGTAAAGACTGTGGAGACTTGACATCCGGTGGTTTGGTAGACCGGCAGGGCGTCATTTGCCATGCCCTATCCACATTTGATCATGTGGTGTCAAATGTTTTAATGGCAATCAAAGGGTGATGTCTGCCACTGATTTCGATATAACAAGTACATTAGCAGTGGGATACTTAAGTCCAGTGAAGTCTTCATGCCATGTGTATTTAGATTTATTGGTTACATCTAAGGGTGTATATTAATCAAATTGGCCAAGAGGTAAATAATACATTTATTGTGTTGAAGCAATTGCTTTTAATAGTCCCAGAATTGATTTGGTTATGCAAATTTGTTTGGCATATCATTGGTTGTCTGTCGAGGTTAAAATGCCTTTGAGACAGTTTGCGTTGACTGTTCTGCTCAGTTTACAAAGTGTGATGAACCACCTGTCGTCCAGAAAACCTCCCCGCCGAAGCCCCAGGGCCAGTGATCTCTGCTCACTACGACCAACTATCTATAACCATAACTAAGTATTACATTTGTCATTTTACATCACTTTTATTCCACTTCACTTTATAAAAAAATTAACTTTGTTTGAACCCCACGAAAAAAGCTAAACCTGAAAGGAGAGTTGCCATAATTCCAGCATGTGATATGCAAACATGTATGGTTGGTTTACAGCCTTTAGATGCAAATTAGTGTTATTTAACATGTTGCAAGTGATACCAACAAGTTTGTAATATGCAACAAGTTTGAGTATCAAAGATGTTGCATGCTTCTGCTTTAGCAAAATCACATACAACGAAAAACTAAATGTGAAGCAATACAAAAATGTGCGGTGGATTCAGGGCGGGTTGTGTTTAATATGGATATAGAAATGATAGTACTGTGTGGCTCATGGGGAGTGCAGAAGACATTTGAGGGCATGAATGTTGTTTATGAGTGCCTCAATGCTAGCGGGGGCCGGTGGGATTGGTCGAAGGTGGCACACATTTGCATTTGGATTGTCAACATCCATTGTGGCATGAATTATATTGTCTGCATAGTATAGGTGGACTACTGTATGCCAATAAATGTGCCGAGTCAATGTATTGATGTACAATACAAAGCATTGCTTGACTCTTAGCTCTCACAGAATCATATCTTTTGTAATAACTTTCTGTATAACTGTATGCAGATCCTGTCATTTTAATCCAGTGTTGCTTTCAACACAGTTCTTACTGTAACATGGCTCATGGCTCTATTGGTATCCAACAACTTTATCAGACCCAAAAATAAGACAAGAGGAATCATGGCTTGTACAATGTTGTTATGTTTGTGGGTTAAGGTCTCTTCCGCAGGGCTGTACACAAGATACCCCAGTGCCGAGTGTCGGCTGACATTCCTTGAAGATCAGTTGCCCCCATCCCCGTTTATGCATGTCAGCCCCCCATCCCAATCCATCACATAACTCTGGCAGGGGCAGAGACACTGGATAAGGCTGTGGGAACCTGTGTGAGAACTCTACCTAGTTGTCCCACTGCGACTGCAGTCGATTTCAAAATCTCTGGAAATTAGCGTTTAATCGTGTGTGACTTTTAAGCGATGTAATGAAACACTTTCAGGATAAATTAAACTGTTTTTACTTTGATTCTTGCAGGAAACAAGCTGTCTGTCTATCTGCGCAGTGACTAGTTAGATAATGTCAGTGTGTCAGTTGTCATATGATAAAATGTACTGAGCATCTTTGATGACATATTTATACAGCTCTTTGCCTCCAACTGTTTCGGATGTTGCATGTGTGTGCATATCCATGTACTGCACGAGATGAATAAGAGTTTGCATGTCTTTGTGTGTGCATGCTTGAATTCGGACCCATGAATTTAAGTTCACATGGGCTTGTGGCAGCCAGGCTCCTGGGTCGGAGGTCCGGCCTATGACATCAACGGAACATCCAGGGGGGAGGGTCTAAATTTACCCGCCATCCAGATTGCCCCCGACTCCATCCCTTTGCGCCTATTAATAGACAGCGGACTTCTGCGAGGCATGCACCCGCTCGCTCCAGGAGTGTGAACATGGCACATGAAAAAACAGAGGAATCTGACCTGAACTGGCCACTACCTCTGACCACTCATCTAGTGTTGATGGCAAAGGGGCAAGGGTTTAATTAGGTGTGGTTGTAGAGCGGCTAATGGTTTATGTTTTAGTGTATCAAGTGGACGGCTTCATTAAGCCAAGAGAAAGTTACAAACGGCAATGATTTAAAACTTCTTGGAATAATTAGTTTGGCGCGTGACCATGCTTAAAATGTGATATTTAGCACAAAACTTTCAAGAGCAGAGAAGTCGCTCTCCCTCTGCGTGTGTTGTTACCAGAGCTTCTCTCTGCTTTGTTTACATAGCTGATCTGGCCGTGCATGCATTTCAGTGCATGTGAGTCTCTCTAAGTGTCGTAACCTCCCCCCCCCCAGGATAGCTAAACATGTGATTATAGATCGACTGACTTGTTCAGTGAACTTTAATAGATAACAAGCCTGAGGATGTGTGAGTCTTGTATCTATGAAACATCTGCCACAGATTGTCATTGGGGGATGAGAATGGTTTCATAAACAACTCCTGCCAAAAATGATAATTGGCTCCTCCGACACAGTTCTGTTCCTCATCCCTGACTGTGGTGCATAACAAACACAACTTATTGTAGCCTAAGCCTACTGTCTGAGACTTGCCTGTGACCACCACAGACATTAACAGGCCACTGTTGAATCCCATCCGGATTCTCACTATTTGCCCTCTTTGCCTTTGATCATGTTCCTGTACCTGCTCTTCTCATCCACTTCTCTGTAGCTCTCTGCAATACGTTATGGTGACACTGTTGCTGTTGACATGCTTTGGGATAGGTGTCTCGCACATGAAAACTCTGAAAACTCACTGAAAAGTTATCATAATAACACATCTTAGGGAAATGATTCGAGGCGTCAATATGCTTCATTCCTCATGCAAGGATGCGTTGGAGGGAAATACTTTCACAGTCCCTTTACATGCACAACTATTCACTTCAACTGACAAACTTTTCCATCTTCACGTCTGGATCTTCAATTTACTGTTTCCCTTTTTTCTTCTCTTGGATATTAAATTCCGACAACTTCTCCTCCGGCTGCCTGAGAGTCGGAGGGAGAAAGTTTCCATGTGGCCCCGGCACCCTGCTCTTGGCGGGACAATCCCGCTGTAGACCGAACTGTTTCCGTCTATCCACCTCTGCTATAAGAGCACTCCCTCCTCCTCTCTTACATTCTCCCTTTTTGTACTGTGACACAAAAAGACACTTTCCACTGCCCCAGACCTGAACCTTCATTTCAGTTATCTCTCTAACTTTCTCTCTCTCTCTCTCTCTCTCTCTCACGCAAACTCACACACACATGTGATGTGAGTGAAGTATCACTTAGTCGGAAGGATCCTGAAGGGCATTGATGAGTGTCTGAAACAAAAGGAATAATTGATTGCAGAACTCAGCATAAACCTTACATGTCCAACTGAGTATATGTGTAAGTTATTCATATATACACACGTGTGTGAGAGGTTTTGTGTATGTGTGTGTCTTTGCATGTGCATGACCGTGTGTCACACAATAAGTGCCGTAACTTTAAAGGCCAGGTAGTTGAACGGCCAAGCCATTAACCTGAATATGACTTTTGCAAAACAGAATAATATGCAAAAAATGAAAGGAACAGAATTGACCGAGAGCAAAATAACGAGAGCAGCAGAGCTCTAACAGGCTTTTGCCCCGGTCATTTGAAAAGCAATAAAACCTCACTAATCCGGTTTGTATTCTTATGGAAACTAGTGAAATTAGATAATGTAGTTAACTTTTATTTTCCAGCAAAGAGCCCAACTGTGTTCATTAACAAACAGGCTTGAATCACATCTATAAATGGCAGAGTTGGATAACAGTTTGAGACTGGACTTTTGGCTGAAGGTTGCACTGGTTCATGTTGCTGGCCCCCTCCACCCCCCTTAGACCTGGCCTGGACTGCACTGGCTGGAGCCTTGCTAAACATTGGCACTCCACTTCAAATCTACAGGCTTGTTGCATGTTGTTTGTTTTATCTCTCTATTGTCAACTGTGTAATATTGGCACAACATTCTGTAAACATACAGTTGGAATTAAGGCTATTTCATTTCACTTTATCTATATAAATCAATTAATACAATTACCATATATTTCTTGCCACACAGTTAACCCTTTTTTTAATTTCCCCTGAGATTCTGGGGCATTTATTTCCTCAGTTGATAATATAGCCTTGTATTCATTTTGTATCAAGTGTATTTCTCCACAGCCAAGTTAATTAATAAGTACTGTGCAACGACTGTATGAAGGGGATGTTGTAACTGTGACATCCCCCATTGGTTTGTTGACTGCTGTTTTGAAGCCTTGATTTCTGCATTTGAGCCGTCGGCATCTTAGTTTTTGCCCATTGCCATCTTGGCTTTTTGTAACCAGACGTGACACTAGAGAGTGGAGCTAAGTACAACCAAACGAGAATTAAGGCATTTTTAGGAGACCAAAATGAGACAATTAACTTTCATGAACTGAAAACACGCTGCAGTGGTAGCGACCTGTCAATCACAAGTTAGCCACTCCCTAAAACATATCCTGCTAAATGGTCTAATTCGCTCTAAATGGGAAAATAATTAGCAAAATAAACAGCATGCTGTATTGAATAAGACTTAATGCAAGCAATTGAAAACCATAAACTCATGTTACCGAAGTAATACATCAAGTGAGAAGTAGGGTCATACAATCTGACTTCTTTGTCCCCTGCTGGCCATTAGAAATAATGCAAGTTTAAGGCACTTCAGCCTTCAACCTCACTTTTCAGACCCGGAAGTTGAAACCTGGAATTGTATTTGTGTAGGCTGAATAAGGAAGCATTTTTTTTAATTTTACTATGTTTCACACTGTTTCAGGTATTGTATGCACAGACAATAATCATGAAAGAAAGGGAAGGGGTATTTCTGGCTATTCCATTACTGCTCTAATGTCATGCATAAATGGAAGACTGGAAGGGTTTGACTACTTGGTACTCTAATAAACACTCTATATGTATATCGAATCATCGATTTTAGAGTTAATCAAATTTAATACAACTTAATAATTGATTTAATTGAACAATCTAATGTTTTAATGCATAATATGCAGTGGTCAGTACATTACATTTAAAGAAACCTCCCCATAAGCCTCCCCACCTTTATAAATCTCCTGTACTGTATGCTCTCATATCAGCTGTCAGATCAACCAGTTCCACAGCAATAAACGAGTAAGCAATCAAGGAACTGATGAGGGTGAACATTTCTTTTTCTTGAGGCAAAATAAACAAAAAAACTTGACTGGATAACTGAAGGGATGCCATGCCACTCTGATATAGTGTGATAAATATCTGTTCCGACTGGTAAACATTACAACAACTGCATAATGATCAAATGACTGCCCTCCAGCACCGTCCACGCACACATACACACACTCAATGGCATCTTAACTGATGGAAACTTCCCTTCCTGGCATAGTGTGGGCTGTCAGTGTGGTCCATTTCCTGCCAGGTCTGAACCGGCTGAGCCAGGGACTCATGTTCCACTCAGGGGGCCTTCAATCACTCTTACCCCCGGCCCCGCTGCATGCATGTGGTCGTGGCTGTGAGGTCAGACAGCAGGGCAAGGGGACTGAATGAGAGATGGGACGACGTCTCCCTCTGCTGCTGTCTCATTGTGCCCTGAGGAAGTGCACACAGCAGTGACATTCCCAAAATGGAAACCCATTCTTAAAAAGAGTACGAACTCTGCTGTTACCCAAAGAGGAGATTAAAGGAGTTGGTCCAAATGGGAAACATGTATTCACAGGTTAATTATAGCAATTTTCTGTTTTTAAGTATACTTATATATTGTGCATACTAGGGCACTAATTTTGTTTCATTATCACTATCTAAATGACCATTTATGGATACCTCTCCATCTATCAAACTGTAATAAACATACACGTTATTTGTATGTGATAAAATGAAACATGCCTTGATATAATCTGTATTTGCATATGTATAAAACACCTTTTGCATGTGTGTTTATCTCAAATGGCAAGATTAAATTAAAATGACAGAATTAATATTGAAAGTGTGGCAAAATGTGGAGGAATTAAGAGATTTGGAAAACATTCAGAAAATGCATCAACAGGTTTGTCTTAAATAACAAAACATCTTCTCACTGGGATATCATTAATGTAACTGTTTATTGTGTGTGATATAAATACCCACAGTGTACTTTTAATTCGTATTTTAAAGCAGGCCATAAATACGTCCACGCTGCAGACTTGTGAAGTTTACGTCAAGGACACAGTGCACCATCATTTGCGCATGCGCAGTGCAAGTGCCCCCGGAAGTACATCTATGCACGCGTAGATTTTTGACAACCTTAAAAAGACTATAAAACAACTACCTGGCAGCTGTCTCCGGACAAACCTTTCCAGTGATGCCAGTAAAAAGACTACTGTAAGTTTGTCACCTACTTTCTAGGCGTGAATACGCAAAAGGACGTCCCCGATAGAGATTTAATCTTTGCTAGTCCGCTTACTGTCAGGTTGTTATAGAGCAAACCCAGCTAACCTTAGCATGTCTTGGGCTTCCAACTGCTCCCCCACCCCCTTGGCCCCTTCTTGTATTCTGAAAGCAGCTTTTCGCACATGTTTTTTTTCATTTATTATTATCAATATGCTCACTGTCTCTGTTAGAATAACGTTACCCAACAATAACGTATCCAGAATTAGCCGGCTATGCTAAAAACATACTGCCGTAAACGGGTAGCTCGAGTCGTAGTGACGTTACAGTAACGGTGCAGGTTACCATGACATCCAGTTCGTTTAACGGTGTTTCTGTCTTTACTTAAAGTATTATTATTATATTCTACACCGGGGCAATGCTGTCATTGTACCTATTGCAGTCATGTTTGGCTTCCACATGATTATATTTCCAATAAATTAAGTTACATATATGGTTTGATAATATTGTATTCAACATTTATGCCTTGGTCAATTACTTTTTTATATTCTATTGCAGTATCTTGAATTCTTGGAAGATGTTGTGATATAGGCTCAACACAGAGTTAAAGTATAACTCCATCATGATTTATTTCGTAGTTATATAATTATATAATACTATAATTTGTATTGGTAACAATAACAATCTATTCACCAAATTAATGATTTACTTCCGGTGAACACCTATCGGGAAGTATGATGGTCAGGCAGGTTATAAGAAAACAGCGGAACTATCATCTAAAACATCTTATTTGGAGGTACAACTGAAAGTAGGTGAAGTATCTGATGTTGGTAATTCAGGGAATTATTAGTTAGTTTCAGGGAAACTGTGTGCAGGCAGGGAGCTAATGCATTTCTCCTCTGGCCATCACCGTTGTATTGTCTTTAAAGAAACTTCTAGTGACATTGTATTTCTCTCAAATGTCTCATTGAGGACAAATGTAAGGAAAGACATTACCTCTCTTTTGTACCACAGCCAAACATGTAAACATGCCATGGCATGAAGATATTTTAAAAGGTTCAAACTAATGTTAGTGAAAACGTTCTGCTAAGCTCTCTCTACACCTCCTGCCCACCAAACGGCAGACACAGTTTTTGACCAGCTGCTGAACATGGTGGAGCGTTTAGCAGCCAAGTATTTCCATACGTCATTACATACATCACATCAAGGCACAGCATGTGGTTTCTGTGATTTGGATAGCAAACCTCAAACAGTGATCACATCCTGTGGGTTTTCATTACAGAGCTCTCTTTTGAAACTTTGAATCTTTTCTTTTCTGCTTTTAACAAATGTTGTCAACAAAAGGCTATAGAGAATGTTACCACTTAATTCTACATGATTGCTTGTTATATAATATCCTCCCAGTTGTTAGTGGGATTGTATCAACTACAGGATGTCTAGGAATGATACCGGAGATGATGCAAGTCTGTCTCTCCTCAGATACCCTCTCTACCAGTTGGGAAACCCTCAGCTGAGGATCTTCAGACCCAGCTGGTTCCTGACTCTGGTGAGGCCTGGAAAAGAGCAGCCTCCTGACACTGTCCAGTTTCGCATCCCAATGGAGTAAGTCTTTAGTTGCAGATCTTCCCTGTCATCAGGCATTGATGCATTAGATAAATGCAATGATTCAGCTGATAAAATAACAAAGTGAAAAATGACCAGCACATTTCCGCATGACTAAAATGATGAATTAACAAAATGTGTTAACCATATGGTGTAGTGTTTGAATTATATTACGTTTGAATCATCTGTTTTGTTTATAATCTCTTTAGGAAGTCAAGTTGTATGTGTTGTAAGCTATATGTATGGAGGCAGGAGTGTGGATATGATACCACCAAAAAGCCATGATTGCCCAACATAAATGTGGCTAATGTGTGTCTGCAGTATCAAACTGGTCACCTGAATTTAAACCAAGTAATGGACAAAAAACTGGATACTGAAGCTAAACTTTGACACTCATTTATTATATTTATTATTATTTATTGATAATGACTATTGTTATTAATTATCTGATCTAATGCAATTTTATTTAATAGACAATTACTACTGTTATTTTATTTGGCATCAAAGTTATTTCAGGCTATTACTTTTGTTTGAGTATAGCGTACATATGGTTCATGTTTTAGGCTGCATTCATTTGTTTTTACTGGCACGGTAGCAGTCTTGCTGGACCAGTACTATGTAGCTGGGCATCATGGCCACCAGGTGGCGAGACAGCCTCAAGAACCGGAATCGCTGGCTCGTCCTTAACAGTAAAGTCAGCTCTTACCCCTCGTGTCTGTCTTCAATGAGCTCAGTTGCAATGGTGAGGTGAGGTCAAACAAGCTTTTATTTGGTGCTGCTGTGGAGGTTTGAGCCATGTTGTAAACAGCCAGACGTCAAACATTCGTCATCTAGAGGAGCCAATATTAATATCTACACAAAAATTAAAGCAAAATGTTCTTGATCGTTTTCCAAAACTCATGTCCAATAGTAAATACCACTTAAGTGCCTCCTCACTCAATGCCTTTGGACGTGGTCAAGACGATCTGCTGAAGTTCAAGCCAAGCATCAGAATGAGGACTTTGAACTTGGCATGGTTGTTGGTGCCTGACGTGCTGGTTTTGAGTATTTCTTAAGCCGACAATAAACTGGGATTTTCACGCACAACCATTTTGAAGGTTCACAAAGAATAGTCAGAAAAAAAAGAAAATATGCAGTGAGCGGTAGTTCTCTGGGTAAAAATGCCTTGTTTATGGCAAATGTCAGAGGAGAATAGCCAGACTGGTTGGAGCAGATAGAAAGGCAAGTAACTCAAAGAACTACTCGTTAACATCAGGAAAATGAGGCTACAATTGGCACTGGCTCTCCAAAATTGGGCAATAGAAGATTGAAAAAACGTTGCCTGGACTGATGAGTCTTGATTTCTGCTGCGATATTCCGATGGTAGGGTCAGAATATAGCGTAAAAAACATGGAAGCATGGATCCATTCTGCTGGTGGTTTAATGGTGTGGAGGATATTTTTCTTGGGCCTCTTTGTACCAATTGAGCATCTTTTTTAACACCATAGCCTACCGAGTATTCAAGCCCATCCCTTTATGACCAAAGCTGACACATCTTTGGCTCAACACAACACATCACATCTCAAAGCTCAAACCATCTCAAACTGGTTTCTTGAACATCACAGTGAGTGACTAAAAGCCTCCTCATTTTAGTCTTATCTTATCAGAGAAAACAATAACTATTTAAGTTTATTTTCAGTCAATTATTTATTGAATATAGTCAATCTATTCCAGACCAAAAATTCCCCATGTTTCTTTCTCCCTAGGCCTGTTGTTTTTCATTTGTAACTTTAACTTTAGTCCTCATGACTGCTTATTGTGTGCTACTTGTGGAGACTTGATATTGCGGCACAGGAAAATGAACAGCTGCATTAAAAAAGTGAGTATTTTTAGTCATTAGTGTTATGATGTCTGTGTAGCGGAGTTATCATCTCATTTTAGGAATTGGGGGAGGGGGGTGGAACACTGGTTTGGACAACATAAATTTCGGTCATGAAACTCAACAGGAGGTTATTTCCAGTCAGCACTTGAGCTGATTTCGACTACCTCCTGCGAGCCAAGGTCACTGAGGTTAGCATTGCTCCTCAGGTGATGAGAGCGCCAGAGCCCACACTGGGAAGAAAAATTGAAGTTTGAGGCAGATCATCTATGTGTCTCTGGTGGGGTTTAGACCGTAATCTGTTCATCCAGGTGCCTGGCCTCCCACTCTGATTCTTGCCTCCTCTCTGCCAAACTCCTAGGGTGCTTATGTAATTGTGTGTGTGTGTGTGTGTGTGTGTGTGTCTGTGTGTGTGCACACTTGTCAGTGTGGGTTAGCCAGTTTGTGAAAATGGTGTGTGTGTGTCTTTGTGTATATATGCACAAAAGTGGGTAAGTGCAGGGTGCGTGTGTGTTTATAAGGGTGTGTAAGGGTTTTTTCCTCGCAGTCTTTGATGCCTGGGTGAGGTGCATGGCTGATTGATATGCTGCTGGGGCCTCGGTGTGCACTTGAAACACTGTTATTTCTTTACTTTTCATACACACAATGAAGTAAATGGACAACGATGGAGAGACAGCGACACAGAATATCACTCCCACTTCCAGCTTATTGATGAGCCTGAGTCATTACGGGAGTGAAAGCTGTTATAGTTATGACTCTTGAGGGAGGGCGGTTTTCGCGTGGAAATGTTGTATTGCCGAACAGCTGTTCTCAAGACAATAACACATAGTGGCCTTTATCTCATTGACACCTGGGAGACAGTTACAAATGGTTGTTGGTTTTGTTCTCTCCTGCTTTAGCTTTCCTGCTTGTTTGCACTATCTCTCACTTGCTATCATCTGCGCATGTCTTTGCTCTGTCCCACCCTGGGCTCTGCTGTTTATTGTGCTTTTCTTAAACACTTTGCAACGCATCCAAAAACCGATCCCTCTTTGGCAAACCTTTGAGACACCTGGATGGTGTTTCCTCATACTTCTCTTTCTACCTGCTGGAGGGACATATTGTATTTGTTTGTCTTTTTGATTGTTCTCAAGCCTTTTGTCCTATGTTAGTATTTCCTCTCTGCTCTTGAAGGAACATCATCAAGTTTCTGGGTACACACACACACAAACAAATGACGCAAACACACAGAGAAAAGAACACACTGCATGCTACTATGCCGTCTAATAACTATGAAACAAGACCATGCTGCGGTTTCTCGCTGTAATCCGACATACACAAAATGACCCCGCTACACAACAGCTCACATTGTCTTTCCACACTGACAAGTGTTGAGAACCTGTTGGACACAACAATGTTATGATCGCCATTATAATAGGGATGGGTATCGTTTTTTTTTTCTTTCCGATACCGGTGCTAAACCGATACTTTTAAAACGATACCGGTGCCTGAAGCGCTACTTTTTTAAACACAAAACAACGATTGTTGACATTAAAGAAAGGCCTTTTTATTTATTGCCAAGGCACATTTTTTTCATCAAACTGAACAATATATTAACTGTTTAAAAGTATACTATAAATAATACAAAATCTGTGGCTTCAAACTACAGTGTCAAACTTTTTAACTTTAATCTATGAACAATAACAACAGTTTACAGTATACTTAAATAAATATAAAGAAATACAAAACACACACAAACACTCTGTATACACCTTGAAACTTCAGCAATTATTTTGCAGAAATATAAGCATATTTGGCTTCTCTGGCAAAATAAGACACCGGTTTTCGGTACCCAACCCTACATGGCAATCACTATGTTACTGCTCGCCCGTTCCAATTAATTAACACAGGGCTTTCACGCTAATTAAACGTGGTCTATGTCATAGGAAATCATTTAGCGAGCCAGTAGAGGAGTGTAGGAGTAGTAGAAGTGACTTCTGGTTCTTTGATCTATTTCTTATTGTCAGACCAAAACCCGAACAATAAATCTAATCCTTCACACGCTGCTCTCATACTCTCAACTTCTCAACTGTCTCTTCTAAGTCTCAGGTTCCTTAATGGCTTTCCCTCTAAACAAAGTATGCTATTATGATCTTGATACTTAGTGTTGAGCAACTTCTGTGCATGTATTGTCTCTGTAGATGGGAGGGTTAAAGTAGTGAGTGTGCGTATCTCAACCCAAACCCGACAATGGGGCTGGCTGACAATAAGGAGCGGCTTTCTATCGCCTTTCATCTGCGCAGAAAACAACTCCTGTTTCATTCTCACCACTAAGCCGCTCTGACACAATGTACTTTGATGTTGTCTGTGTGTGTGTGTGTGTGTGTGTGTGTAGACTGGCTGGTGTGCCGTCAATGTTTGCTGTACATAAAGGTAACACATTAAATGAAGTCTGAGAGGCTTATTAAAACGCACAGTGTTCACATATCAGAGGGACAATTCAGCTGTTTGTCACCGAGGAATGCTCCGGCTCTTTTGAGACCTGCGTTTTCAAGTTGTTAGTTACGTATGTACGCCTGGTCATATTCGGTTTGGCATGTATGTCATCATATTGTTCACTTAAACCCTACATAATGTCGTTGTATTAGCTGATACAATGTCAATTCAAACTGAAAATGCTGTCAGCAAATTATAAAAATAACATCCGTGTCACTATTTTTTACAATGATATTTTGGGGTAATGTGAGGCAAATTGGATACAGAAAAAGAGAGGCCACATAGTTGATGACGTGTTGAAGGATTGAGACTCCTCCAAACTGCCGTAAGCGCCTGTAGCCGGCAACTCTGTATCACCTCTATGTGTGGCTGCATCCTCTTCTTTTCCATTCCCTTGTAATACTTAAAGTTGATCTGCTGACCAAAAAGGCCCCATAAAAAAAACAAATGTAGATGCAGCCCAGTTTCTATCAAACAAGGAGCCACATTAAAAGCTTTTCAGTGGTTTGCCAAGTCAAGTTGCAAAAACAAGCAACCTTTCCAAGGAGGATTCATGGTAGCCACAAGAAGCATGATGGTCACTGAATCATCCCTATACAAAGTAGTGTTCAACTTAAAACAAGAAGGACATGTCAACAGCATTCTTGGATCAAATGTTGTTATAGTGATTGCTAATTATGTGGCACGGCATTCAGTTTATACAGCAAAGTACACACACCAATTTCTGAAGCATGACTCACCGTGATGACCAAGATGAAACTGAACTACCAGATCAACATAATTCTTCAAATAACATTTCTTTCAGTTCCCCACTTTCCCACCACGAAACCAACTGTTTGTTGCTAACCTGAGAAAAGGATCTACATTGATATGCCTTATCATACTAAATTATATGTTATTATGGGTCATATATTGAGGACATGTTTGTACTATACCCATTTGATAACGTTACCAAGATAACTGATGCCTCAGGAGTTGTTTGACTGAAACATTGAACCTGTCTTTGTAATTGTTGTGGATAATATGAAGAATCGCCACATTTAAGTATTTTGAAAATTGACTGACCTTTTCTCCTTTTGTGGATTTTATCAACCTGTTTAGGTCATAATGATTCACTTTCCAGTGTTGTACCTTTTAGTCTCATGCAGTAAAAAACCTTGAACCTTGAACCTTGAACTTGTAAGGAGTAACATTGATGCAATACAGTGTTGAATCTCTTCTAAACTCAATAGGACATCACAATTTCTTATTTTCTTTACCGTCAGTTAAGAAGAGAGATTTCAGCCTTTACAAATATTATTTAGCCAAAACAATCCAGATCTGCTTAACTTTAGTGTTTCAGTCCTTATTGTGTATTATTTATGAGTGGGTGGCTGTATAGGGCGCCCTTTATGTAAAGAGAGACGCCACCCATTCAAGTGGCATGTAGTCCCTGAGCTTTCAGAATACATTCACTATTCCTATTGTCAAACACAGTCAATGCTGCCTCTGTCCTGTCTCGCACTTTTTCAACTGTGCCCTTTCACCTACTTCTCTCATATGCACAGGTGTAAATGGACTTTAAACTACTGGAACTGATACTTACAATCTTCTTGGCTCAGTGTGAGTTAGCCCACATTTGAGAATGGGAACTAACCAGGAGCATGTAGATTAATTGTAGCGGAAGGATTACATTTGAGAGCAGCTGATAGAGGTGTGCAGGTTAATCTGCAGATTCACAAATCTGATATATTGTCACACGCAAACAACAAAGGCATCAGGTTTACCCAATGTCTTCATCTGTGCCTGCATCCCTTCAGAGACCTATTTCTTTGAGCACTACTTGATATCACATTTAGGCCTTCCATCTCTCCTTGACACCTCCCCCTGAACAATGCAGAACAATATCACTTTTCAATGGTTTTCTCACAATGATGCCAGTGTTCTTGTTTTAAACCGGCTCGGCAACAACATACCACAATTTAACTTAGTCCATCGTCTGCGTCATCAGATGCCCTTCTTGGTTTTGCCTTTGGAGTTCTTTCATCATCTTGGGCGAGGGATCTTTGCAGCGTGTGTGTTTGCGTATAAATATACCCCAGTTACTGAGGAACGATGTCTGTAGCCCTGGCAGTTGCTAGAGGCAGGTTTTTGTTCTTCCTGTAAGGCAGAGGTGTGAAAGGTTAGCTTGTGGAGAAAGATGGGTGTTTATACTGGGATGATGATGAGCTAGCTGCATCACTTTTGGAGACACCACGCCCTTTGTCTAAGTTTAGCCTTGTTTATGTGCCCGCTGAACTTGACATTTTCTCCTCAACTTTCACCCCAAGGCTTTATCTTAGACTGGATTCCAGTTTTAGCTGAAATGGGAGTCCTGTATGGACTAAGGTCAGAGAAAAACATCTATCTAATGCAACCCCTCTCAATTTAGTGTTGTGTGTGTGTGTATTCATTGTTAATCTATAAATATAGTGCTCAGTATAAATGAGTAGCCGCTATGTATGTATATATGTTTGTCGCATTTTCCATTTGACTTATTACTGCTATTGATAAATAATAATGTATTAGTTTGATTTGTGTTCTCTGGTTTTCTTTTTCTTTTATTCTTGTGTCATGTATTTGCTTTTTTAAGCCATAGCTAGCACCAGTTCATCAAATATATATGTACATGCGTAGGCATCTTGTGCAGAGTAACGTGACCATGCTTGTGCATATTTCATATAGCTCTGTGTTTGTGGTGACTGGATAATTTGAGTGTTGAAAGCGGTAGGATTTAGATTCTCCCCATTAATCAGGATCAGTGTTCCCCTCTGCTAATGATCCAGACGAGACTTTGCAGTCCCCAAGCCACTCTCCTTTCCTCCAGTTCCCCGCCCCTGCTTTCTAGGAAAAGCTGTCTCTCAGCGCTATCACTCTCTCTTTCTTCCTCTTGATCTCAAGTACCCCCGGTCAGGCCGCTCTGCTTCATTGCCCTCCAGCACACACACTGTGAGATGGGGGTTATGGGGTTTATGGGGGGAGGTGGGTGCAAATGGAGCAGAAAGGCGCATCTGCATGCCACATCAGAAACACATTTCTCTCTTCTCGACTGGGTAAAGGGAGAACAATAGTTGCAACGAGACCGTAACGAGTTTGTTTACAGCTTTCTTCACACAGTGATGCAGAAACTCCTTCACACTAACACCCTCAGTGTCCTAGACCAGAACAAAAAAAAAAAAAAACGTACTCAAGAGTCACCCCATTCAACCACCCTGTTTCTGTAATGTGGAAATCAAATGTGGAAATAGTTCAAGTACTGTAAATGTCAGCCTAGCTTGCTTGATAAACACAACTGAGCAGGTCAAATGGAAGTGTTCTAGGTCTACATCAGTGGAAGCTTTGCCAGCATTTAGCGTATTATAGAGGACAAGGAAATTGTTTGTACAGCATGGAAACATATATTACATCATTCTTGGGTACAAAGAGTCTTTGTGTTCACAGATGGGATTTTCTCAGGCAAATGTTTGCTTCAACCTAATATTGTAGCTCAAGGTATTGTAATATTTCCTCTGAACAAAAATAGAGAATATTACATTATTCTGTTCTACCAAAGAAACAAATGAGGTGATAGAAGACGCCATATCGAAGGCACTCATGTCAGACCACAGCGTCGCTATTAAGCACTTTGTCCGACGCATCTGGGAAGTGCTCTCTACCAGGCTAATCCAATTGGCGAGATTGATTAGCAGTTAAAAGCCTTTCTTCCTCTGTTCATAGCAATCCATTCCAAATGCTGCCCAGTGGGCGCGCTTTAGCTGGGCTGGCCCACCGGATCAGTTGGTGCCAGGTCCACTTCCTGTGTAGGGTTTCACCGGGCGCGATCAATACATGCAGACAGCTAATTGGATGAACACTGACACTCACATTTCTCTTCTCTCCACTTTATGGTCCAGGGAATAAAAGCTGAATATGGGTATATATCGTAGGGGAGTGTCCTGTCCGTTACAGTAGGTAATATAACAGCAGAGCTTATGGGAATGCAGTGTGGAAATAGGCTGTATCATTCCTACGTAGGTGTCAATGAAGTGAATGCGGTGATCCAGCATGTAACCGTACACGCGCTCAAACCACTCCCCATGCAAACGCTGATGCTGGATGCCTTGTTTAACCCCCATTCTCCTTTTCTCTCCTTGTTTGTGTGTTTTTCTTGTCTCTGTTTGCTCCGTACATGTCTGGACAGAATGACCAAGTGTGACATAAAGAACTACCTGGAGAAGATCTATAGCGTCCCTGTAGGAGCAGTCCGCACCAGGATACAGTTTGGTGAGTGTCTCCACTGCTTTGCACATACAGAGAGATATTACATGTACAGAACCTAGAGTGCTAGACACTACCTCATGAAATTATTTGTCATAGACTTACTAATAGTAAAAGTAGTACTGGGCAATTTATTTTCAATGGCCCCACCAACAGTTAGTATTTACACTAGCTCATGCTATGGATCCTCACAGGTCCATTCCAGTCTTAATTAACTGAGACCTGACCTGTGACCCGAATGAGGGCCAGGTCCAAATTGTATTTCATCTAATTTAATCCGGTTATCCTGCTATTGCCATGAGGATCTGTCTCCCAATATGTCTAATACCAAAATGCATCCAAGTGGACTCACAACAATATCTGATCACAGGGGAACATTTACTCTTTGATATGAAATGGAGATTGTGAAGTGAAGTGCCAGAAAAAATGACATATTCCTACTTGTTTTAACAGCAGAGTAAGTTAGTTGTTGGAGTATCATGCTGCCCCATCGGCTATTGGTCTGACCTCTAAGCCTCGGGGGCAAGGTGCTATATTGCTGGGGTTCTGGAGTAGCCAGTGGATATCCGGACTGGGACCTCCTTTCGACTGATTGTTCATGGGTCAATTTCAAATCAACTCCATAACTTCTAGCTCATGTAACATTTTTAGATATAATGTGTGGACAGTTCTCTTATATTTATCTTGTATGTATCTCTGGAAGGCCAATTGTATGCAGCAATTGTTTTGGTTCTCTCAGGCCCGAAGTTAAAACTCAAACCCGTGGCTGAATTAACTGGCATGAACATTACACCTGGAGGGGTCTGTGTCATCACATGGATTTGGCTTTATCTTTGTTTACCAGTAAACAATATATTTAATTAAGACGACTGGAGAACAAAAAAACTAATGAATACATGCAGGCAGGCATTATTACCTGAGTCACTGACCATATGACTAGAAAAGCTTGGGGTGGAAGAACATTACACACTTCATGACTGTACATCTATGTAGAGATATGGAGCCCGTCCAAACTGGTGAGAGAAGGTGTTAAGGCGTTGGCAAAAACACTTGATTCATGGTATGCAATACCGAGCCGCAAATATTTCATCCAAATTAAAATCCTAAAGTTGTACTGCAGCTGCCGTGAGTAAATCGAGCAAGTGGTGTCCACACACACACACACACACACACACACACACACACACACACACACACACACACACACACACACACACACACACACACACACACACACACACACACTCACACACACACACACAAAAAAAAAACACACTCTGTATGCTGAGCTCCTAACTTACACCAAGTATTAAACTCTGCCTCTGCAAACACTGTAATATATATGAATAGTTGATTTGATAATTTGATGAACAAAAGGTAACTTTAAAACAACTTCCTACAATAAAGAATTATTATCTGATACATTTACATATAGATCGAATCATTTTGGAATTTGATAAGAAACTATTTTATACAGTGTTATACTAGACTACTTACCACAGCCCAATGTTGAATATACTGTTAAATAAGTGTTTCGTCAATCCGTACAATCTTTAATTAAAATGTGTATTTGAAATATCAAACATTCACTATATGTAGCCTTGAACGTCCAGAAGGTTTAACTATCGGTTGTCAACTTGAATTGATTTTACAGTGGATTCCAGCGATGAAAACGTTTCACAGTAGAAAAGCACCAATTCAAACTACTCCAGAAGCATAATCCCCCAATCACTATCCATCCACATACTCAGTGACATTTATTACACTCCCAAAGGTATTGTTGAATACAATCGTAATTGCCTCGGACTTCCCATTGACATGCAGCAGCGGGAGTGTTTTCCAGCGGCTAGTTGCGGTAGTTGTTAGCGTGCCTGGCTCTCCTTTCTCCCTCTCACACACAGCTGCTTATCTGACAATCTGCTGCAGCAGCATTCCAGCCTCCAGCTGTCCCAGGACACTCCACGCTCCCTCCACGCAAACACATACTATTCACTTACAAACTTGCAGCCTCAGGGCCCTAAGTGCCCCATCCCCTCCACACACAACCCAACGCCAGAGCCCCCCTCCTGTTCCCTTGTCAAGGATGATCATAGAGCCAACAGTGTTGAATCATTGACTTAATATTCCTCTTTACTTTTTATTGGGGAAAACCCGCTTACATTTGCATGAACTGATTTTGGGTTCCCTTCTAGTCTAACCTTTTAAGAACAGAAGTAGAGGACATATAGGTGGCTTGAAGTTGGAGAGATGTTCATGGATGTGCTGAGAAGAGTAGGCACAAGCTCCTCCTGTGCTGCGCCTGAAGGGCCACGAGGAGCCCCCTCTACCTCTGGAGGAGAGAGTGGGAAGGAAAGGGAGGGAGGAGGAGAGAGGCACCTAGCTTAGCCTAGCCTACAGTTTGGAGGACCCATTAACGCAGTTTATTACGGCTGTGTCGTTAAAATCTAGGGGAAAAGGAAAGCCCCTCAGTAGGGTGGGTGGAAGGAAAGCAGTGAACTGTGGGGGGACTGAGAAGAAAGGGCGGCTCAGGGCCCCCGGTGTTCCAGAGGTGCGTCAGAGACGGTATCCCTGTCTGCGTCAGGAGTTCCACTCCATTGGCAGCATAAAGACGGCAGCAGAGGAGAGCGAAGGGCGCAAACGACCCTTTCTTCCCTCCATGGGCGGCAGGGGTATTTTGGAAGGAGTTGCCATGGTTACCCCTCCGGCCTGGGATTTGTAATGTGATAGCTGGCTGCCAAACCGCAATCTCAAAGTGGGAGAAATTGTGCTTGCGTTTGCGAGTGTTGCATGAAAGCTCTGTCTGTGTGTCTGTATGTGTAAGGAAAGGCCCATCATGTGAATGAAGAAAAACACTTCTCCTCTGTGTGTGTGTGTGTGTGTGTGTGTGTGTGTGTGTGTGTGTGTGTGTGTGTGTGTGTGTGTGTGTGTGTGTGTGGAGGGACAGGTCAGTGTCTTACCTTGCGCTTTCAAAGGTTGTAGCAGTTCCCTGTGGATTTCCTTAGAAATCAGGAACACACACACAGGCACACACTCTTCGTTACCCTTGTCTCCCACCCACACATGGGCCTCCTGTTAGGGGGGGGGGGGGGCTGCTCAGGGCTTTCCCTGAGCGCTGGGCTACATATACGACACACAGATACCCAACACACACAAACTACTCATTACAGCGGTATGTTTCCCTTGTTTTCCATGTCATAAACTGTTCCCATGGCAATGGAAGGACCTGTTTACTTGACCACCAGGGTCTTATTGAGATTAGGGTTCTAAGTTTGATACTGTTGATACTGTACCTGTGTGAAGTGCCTTTAAGTTTAATTTGAAGCCAGACTCCTAACCTCACACACACACACATGCGCACACACACGTGCACACACACAGAGCATCTCCCAGAGTCCTCTACATAGAGAGGTCTGACAGGAGAGAGGATGATGTCATCATCATCTCCAGCTGGGGAAGAGTTTAACGTGTGCAGTCAACAAGATCGAGCTCTGCTTTACCACACATACACACACAGTATTCTCTGCACAGAAATGTATAGTAACATATCTGTTGTTCAAATAGGAATTAAACATAATGTGATTAGTTCACCGATAAATAGTCAGGATAGTGTTTCGTCATTTTGCCTCGCGGTGGACTTTTATTAATAAATGACGATTATTTTCTCCTTTGTAATTGATTATTCATTTGGGCTTAATAACATCATTACTGAGAGTCCTAGATGGCATCATCAAATGTCTTGTTTTATTAAAATACCATTCAAATCAAGGTAATTCTTCACAGTGATGAAACAACACTAAAGCAGTCCTGCACACTCATCAGCAACAGTATCCACCAAGAACCAATACAACTCGTTATAGGGCAACTACCTTAGTACAGAAGCAGTACAGCAGTGACGCTCCAGTTGACACATTTCCATTGTCTTCACAGTATATTGTCATATTGCCCAACCCAATTCTCACCATATTCATAAATGTCACCATCATCACTTTGTCCCACTCTCTGCTCAGAATTTGCTCATGTTTAGTCTTTCCTGTTTACCAACAAATGTAATACCTGCTGTTCTGTGTTTTTCAGGCTCCAACAAGAAGAGGAATCATCTCAACCAGAAGGTTAAGCAGCCTGACTATAAAGTAGCCTACGTTCAGCTGGTAAGAAGACACACACACACACACACACGTACACTCATCCTCCCACTCCCAGGCTTTTCTGGTTGGTGTGTTGTTTGAGTAGCGTCAGCTCAGTGACTCCTGTTCTGTACACAGTGGGAGGTGGAGATCCCTCCACAATAACTTTCTCTCTCTAACACCCAGCCCTTTTTTTTATTGTGGGGGAGGCATTATTAAACACAACACCCAGGGGAAAAGGGCATTTTAGGGGCCTTGAGGCTTCAGCTTTTGTGTCATGAGCTATTTTTGAAAGGGGGACTTGCCGGGTGAGGAAGGTGAGACGGCTTAGTTGATGTTCCCCCACGGAGCCTTGAGGGGCCGGCAGCCTTTGAAGGTGAGCTCTCGAACTCACTCTCAGACAAATGCAGGTACGAACAGACCAAACAACAAAAATGAACATCAGTGTGCACACATGCTCCGCACATTTTTTTTAACAAGCACTGTTCCTTCACCTTCCATTTAAAATGTTCTCAGGAGAGAATCCTCTAATGCACACACATGCGTCCATGCACACAAATCACGCAACCCTACCTTGCATCTCTCTCTTGTGTGGTTCACACACTCTGGCTGCCCCCCTGAAAAAGCATCAGTCTGGGTTCTTGCAGAGCCTGAGGGTGAAAGGTCGTCTTTGGTTACCTGCCAGACTTATTACAGGAAATATTGAGATATGTTTATCATCTGGTGTAGCTCTCCTTTCTGGGCTTGTGTGCCATAAAAGGAATGTGAGCACTCATTTGCACTTTGTGTGTCTGCGTGTGTGTGTGTTTGTGTGCATGTGCGTGTGTGTTTTTGAAGGGACACTCCTGATGGTGGTGTGTCAGCCCAGACTCACTCATTGCATCACAGCTGTTGCCTTCACACCTGTGTTTGAGGTGAGCGTTGGGTCAGGAAGGCCCATTCCCTCCAGGTCTTGCCAATGTTTGAAGTCTTTGAAATCAAACAAACCTCCCTCCCAAAATGTCAAAAAAAGTCACTGTTTTTATGCGCCTTTGATGCAGACGTGAAAAGCAAGGGGCCTTTGTTTTCTGCCTGCCGTTTTGATCTTGCCCAGACAAATCAACAGCGGTGTAGATGCTTGTTTATGCCACGCCGCCCACCCAGCCATCAATCTTGAAACGGATGAATAATGAAAATTGTATAAACACGACATTTGAAAGAGGATACATAATTGAAACAGCCATGAATCTTTAAACGGGGAGACTTCCTCTTGTCTGACACCAAGGAAGTGGCCTGTGATTTTGTGTGCGTCTGGAGTCGGTAGTGATGTTTCGGTCTCACCAGAGGCACATGACGATGATAGGTGTGAGGAGGCAGAACGACACACACACATAGACACGCACACTGTGACTTGTGTGCATCATTCATGCACATTGTGTCCTCTCAGAGGACCTGTGTTTTTCCTTGAGTGTCATTCGGTCTGTAGTCGCAATCACGTCGCGGTTTTCTGAACGTCACGGTTTTCTGAAGTCATGCTGATTTGATGGTGAACAGTGGGTAGAAATACTCGGATGCAGGCTCTCTTTGTGCTTTAAATGGCTTGATATAAAACCGAATATCCGGCCTATTTCTCTGGCAGGTTTTTGGAAAAAACATTCTCTCGTTTAACTCTCTTTCCTACCTCACTCTCTCTCTCTCTTGTGTACACACACACAACACACGCACACACACAGCTCCAGAAAACCCTCCTTTCTTTTGCAGCAGTGGGTAGAAAACAAGATTGTTCCTAATTGACTCCACATGTGGGAGAGTGTTCTGTGGGTCGATGCTCACACCGCGGTCCCCCCATTCTACCCTCATCCTCCCCTCCGCCTCTCTCCCCTGCTCCCTCCATCAGCTAATATTGCAGCAGTAATACTCTCCCTCTCTCATTCCTTACTCTTTGTTTGTGGTTGAAGGGAGGCCTCCCGTTAGAGGGGTTCCGTGACAGCCATTTTCCTCAGGCTTACAGGGGGACCCCAGTAACGGGGGAAGAGATAGCATGTCTTGCATGTGTGAAATGTGCACTGTGTATGGGGAAGTGTTTTTGTGTGTGTGTGTGTGTGTGTGTGTGTGTGTGTGTGTGAGAGGGGATCACACGGGGGGGTGAGCGGGGGTGGGGGGTTGACTAAGGGTATGATGGAGTCATGCCAGAGCAGGGAGGTCCAGAGACGAGGAAAAGCTGTGTGTGTGTGAGGCAGGCAGGCAGTCGTGGTGGTGCAGGTAGTGTGGTAACACAAACAGCAGTACAAAATGAAAGTCTATCAGACTGCTTTCAGGTCTGGCTGCACATCAATGGGGCTGGTGTGTAAAGAGTCAGACTGCTTTCATGCACCGCTAGGACAAGCTGAGTCTAAAAGGCCTAACACTAACCGCTACGCTCAGGGTAACACTTGTTTCCGATTTTCGCAGTCAACTCATACTGTTGATGCTGGAAAATCCTGCATTGCCCTTTTTGACCTCTGTTGTAGACATTACTTCATGTACAATAGGTTCATTAAGTTTCTTGTCTGGTTCACTTTGCCTCAGGTTTTTAGGAACATTCCAGTATATGCAAAGCAAGTCAGATCACTTACATTTTCAGCAAAAAACGGCGCACTTTTGCAACGAACCCTCGTTCAGAGTCGACGTGCATGTGCCTACTAAAGGCTTTTTTGCAGCTGACCGTGTTCATAATGCATGTCAGACCCGATGGTTTACCATCATTAAATTATCTTGGCCCATCTCACAGCTGAAGTGCAACGGGCCACCATTTCCAGTTGAACCGTGCTTCCATTTGAAACCTTTGAAATGCAATCTGGTGCATAAAAGAGAAAGCAAAGCACTTCTGAAATTATAGTCATTTTTAAATGTTTTCAGTCGTTGTTCTGCAACATTACTATCAGTCAAACATTTACGATAAAGTACTTTCTGCCTGGCATGCAAATGAAAAGGCTGTGGTGAGGAGGAGTTATTTTCTGTCTTTGGAGTGGCAGCTAGTTTGCAAGCGAGCTTTGCTTTCTGGTGCCAGCTGCAGCACTTCAGCGGGCTGAGTGCTCCGAGTGCACGTTGAAAGCTCCCAGAGGGTGACGCTGTGAATATATGAATGGGATGCCTACCAGTCTCAGCTTTTCTGAATGATCCAGATTAGTGCCACATTGTGCTGTAAATGTAACCTGCATGCTGTAAAAGTAACGATGTCCAATCAGCAGATTGTCTACAGCTGGTGAAATCTGACAACATGCTGATTTTCAACACTGCTTGCGGGATTTTGTCAAATCCCTTTTGATTTTATTCATCTATTTAAATGTCATTAGCATTTCTGTGGTTAAACGGCCCTTTGCCTTACAGGGAGCAGTTTTGAAAATTATATTTGGAACATATTTTTTTTTTTTTATGATTGAACAGAAAAGGTTCATTCGCCGGCACGTGAAGCTTCTCCATCATTTGCTGAAAGACCGTAACGGTATCCGTGTAAAGAAAGGAATCTCAGACATTTCCCCGGAGTTGTTTTCTGAAGAGGTCAGAGTGGAGGAGCAGTAGTTTGTGTTTCTTTGTGCGTTGAGCACCGCATGGCACATCCAGGCACCTGTGGAATGCTCGCAACCATTTAGCATAAATATCCACGCCAGTTAGCTGTTGTTTGACAGGCTGTATACGCCTCGTTGGGAGTCTGTAAGCATCGTCGTAAGTCCGTCCTTTTGTGGGGCATGGTTGCACAAATCCCACTCAGGCTCCATTCAACAGAGTTTATCTGTGGACAAAAGCTCTCTCCATACAGTCGGAGGAGAGTCTGCATCAGGGCGAAAGTAGTGAAAGTAGATGATGAGTGAAAACTGTGCAGCAGAAGGGAGAGCAGGCCCACAGATGGTCCAGGGTTTTGTCACGATGCCGACCTTTTAGTTGTCATGAAGTGAGCAGCTAGTTTTGTTTACACATAAACCAATGACATCATTATTGTGATAGTAGTCACGATCTAGTTCTCCTTGATGCTTTGCATTTTATTTACATAACATTACAATATTATGATAATAATCATGGTTTTAACGTTTAGTCGTCTGAAAGTCACATCCATATAATCTTATACATTGTCAGAAGTTGTTTTAGCTTATAAACGTAAACCCTCTTTTATTTTCGGTTCTTTTGAAGACAGCTCATTTTCCCAGTAGTGGCTCTTTGTTAGTTGTGTGTCTGGTGGCCTAGATTTCATAAAAATAGTAAATAAGGTGCCAAGATTTCTCTCTGGAGCCCTGACCACTGACAGCAATGCAGCAAACCAGTTGCACCAGTCAGATTGCTCTGTGCACCAAAGCACCGTCCCGACCTGACGACCACAGAACAAAACAAGATATGGGGTTGGACCAACAGTTATAGAATAAGTGGTAGCTTCATTCAAATTGCTCATTTCCCGTGTTTCTTTCTGTTTCTTTCTCCACCCCCGCTCGATCCACAGGGAAGGCATCACTCAACTGAAAGAGAATGGGGGGTGACGGCGAGAGAGAGAGAGAGGGAGAGAGGGAGAGAGAGAAAAACAAACAAACTGAGGGAGAGACTGAGTGGCAAACATGGAGGAGTTGTGACACAGCTGAAAAGGGGGGAGAGCACGCAAGAGAAAAAAACAGCTGTATTGAGAGTGATTATGAGAGGGAGGCTGTGACCAAGTCTGGTTCTCCTCTCTGTTTGACTGACACTAGATGGCAACGTTTGGCTGTACAGCTTCGCTCTCTAGCCTCCTCTCATCTCCTATCTGTTATTGACTCCTTGTTGCTTAACAATAGACCTTCTAGGGTTGTGTGTGACTGTTTGTCTATCAGGCTGGGCTGAGAGGGGGCGGAGGCGAGGGGTACAGGATAGGAGGGGGGGGGATCCCCCTCATCCCCTCATCCCCTCATCCCCCTCATCCTCCCGTTCGTGTTCTCCACTTTGAGAGAACCCAGCTCTCGGGAGCTGGAGGTGCTGAATCAGGCGGCCCGGGCCGACAGGGAAATCTGGCTAATCTTTGTGGAATTTTATTATTTTCAACTGTATGGATCTTGATGGCTCCCACTCTCCTTCCCTCCCTCTTCCTCCTTTACACAGGCTTTCCTCACAGCATTTTGTGTCTAGTCTGCCGCTCTGCTTCCTTCCCTTCTCTGTGCTGCCTCACCCTTGCTTATCACGGCAATTAACATTTTTAACTTTTGCCACAATTCCCCCAGTGCTTTTTATTCTCCTCTGTCTGCCTCATTTTTCTCTTTTACATAGAGCTGGACAGTTTATCATGTGTTAATCAATTTGCTTTTTTTTTTCACACCACTAGCAATTCTTACATGACAATGTTTCTTCTGTATGCAAGGCTTCTTATCTGTAGTACATTTGAAACTGAGTTTAAACAATTCTAATGTAACTATTGAAACAAAAACATCTAATATAAAAGACAGATAATGCAGCAGTAGCGTGGTAAAAACAAACAAACATTGAATTATATAAAAAATTAAAACAAAATGTGTCTATCAATAAAACCATTAAAAGAAGATGTATCTAAGATCTGGCAAAATAAAGAGGCATGCTTTTTTTGAACTTTTATTGATTAAAAAAAAACGGTGAATCAAAAGCACATGCTGCACATTAAAACCAATGTGATGCATTGAATCCCCACATATTCATACAGTCACCTGAAATATCATCACAAAATTCAATGTGAGGAAGCTATCAAGGCCAAGTAAACTTTGCCAGAAGATCGAAAAAAGAAGTCGCTGTCCCGTGAGCTTGTGTAAAATTGAGTGACAGTTGCAACATTTTTATTATATGTAGAATTGGTGGAGAAAATGGTGGCATTAGTTCATTAGATGAGAAAGTCACGATTCTCCTTTTATCAAGAGTCATGCAGCCCGACCTTCACTAAAATACATCTGTCAACATGCTAAACCTTCGGAAGGAAGCAATGGGCTGATACACTAATTAGTGTGTGTACATATATATGCGTGCGTATGAAAGTGTGTGTGTGTGTGTGTGTGTGTGTGCATGGGCACATGCATCTATGCTGGTGGTGAGCTTTTCCTGGCAATCAGCCCCCCCTCCCCATCTCCCTACGTGTCTCCTGATTTGAAAAAATCCCTCCGAAGTAAAATCCTGTGTGTGGCTGTGTGAGTGTATGTGTAGGTTGCATAAGAGCTCAGTGGAGAGAGAACATGAATTATAGAGAGCAGAGCAGGGTCTTAACCATTTGGTTTGGTATCTCACACGCAAACCTCTTTTTTTTGGATTGCTTCAGTTGAGGCTTCCTGTTGTTTCTTTCTTACACGTTTTACTCGTTACGCTTGATTCAGTTCAGATGACACAAGCTTTATTGACATGACTGTGCTGCCGATGTATTGCCGCAAAACATGTTGATCAGAGATGCATATCATGGAAATAAAGAGGCACTTCCTCCTTCACCGTCTTTTCTTCTGTCGTTTTCAATTGATTCTTACTTTATCTATCTGCAGCATCTTCTCTCATCATCACCCTCATTTCCTCCCACATTTCTTTCAGGTTCCCCCTCTATTTAGATAGCCATGGCAACACATGCACATTCCAGCATGGACACACACACACACACACACACACACACACACACACACACACACATACATACATACACACATACACACACAAGTGCATGCTCGTAACCCTTCTTGATTACCCCTGACCTCCTATAATGACACAGCTGCCACTTTGATCAGCCAATCACCATGCGGCGCCACCCAGGTTCTAAGCAGAGCTGCCACTGGCCTGATAAAGCCCTCTGATAGGCCCCTGCTGATGCATTTCCTGTTTTGGTATGCTTCTTCATTTTATATTTTCTCCACCAGCTGGTCCTCGCATTCCTCAGTCAGCAAGGGGGCAGGGGCAATGCCTGTATGTTTATGTTGCATGTGCATGTAGAGTTGTGTGTGTGTGTGTGTGGGGGGGGGGGGGCTAGCCTAGATAGATAGTTGGGTCTGGGGGTGGGGTAGGTGCAGAAGATGCTTGAAATGATGGGGGGGGGGGGTGAGGTGAGGGTTGTTTACATGCATTGGCGAGAAAGAAATGGGGTACATGGGGGGGTTGGGGCAGGGGGGATGACATAGATGAAGGGGATAATGATAGTGAACATCTGTTTATGTGTGTTTAATGGGGGTGGGGGGTTGAGACAAGATTTAGGTGTGATTTAAGGTACAGAGGTTGTGTTGGCGTTGAAGACAGAAGGCATTGTGATTCACCGCTTGGTATTATTGTTAATATGGACAGATTTGGTTGTGTTATCCTTGGCTTTTGCTGCTATTGTTTTTGTTGTTGTTATCCTCTTGAGTGTCCAGTTCAAGACCGGATAAATGTAAACGGCTTGGTGGGTGGCTGGGTGTGTATTTATATGGTGATGATCTTTTCCTGAGAGTTCTGTTACAAGGGTCCAATGTCTCAAGGAGCAGACATGCCCAGACATGAAAACTACCAAGCGCGCGCACACACACACACACACACACACACACACACACACACACACACACACACACACACACACACACACGTTCTCACTCACACCCTCTGTTTCTGGGCAGAAGTATGTACGTATATATCACTAGACGCCCTGCACTAGTATGTCAGAGGGTCCCTGCAAAAGATCCTAAAGTATTTTCAGTTGACGCCAGAGCCGGTATTGGCCCACCTGGTTGACACTTTACCACTATGTACAGTGTCTTTTGTAGTGTTTTTTAAAAATATATTTTTCATTCTTCATATTTCTATTATTATTATAGTGTGTTTGTTTTGTACCTCTGTTGACTCGGAGAACCCTGCAAAAATAATTCCAATGTGTCTGGACTGCTGGTCTAGGCACAGATGGCAAATAAAAAAAATGTAACCTTGACTCCTGCTCATGCTTTTTGTCCCAAAAGGTATCACACAATTAGTTTCTGTGCATCTTAATGCATCTGAAGTTCTCAAGTTTCTCATTGTATGACCATATTGACAAAAGCACAATTGTCAATATCTTTAATAAAATCTGATTTAAAAACTCACTACTCTGACAAGGTATTGGCTAATACTAAATACCAATCCAATGCAGTACTTTATTTAAAAACAAATTGCACTAATGCTTTACTGCGTGGAACTGTCCCTACGTGTAAGGCTGTGATATTGTAATTATATTGTACAGTTGAGAAGTGTGCTGGTACATTTTTAGAACAGTAATTGAGAATCGGCATTTATAGTTTTAATCCTCAGAATTTAATTAAATCAGACTCTAGTTCTGATACTATTAATGGTCTGCATTTTTTCTGCAACATCTGTTCAATGTATTTACATTCGGTAATGAAGCTTTCCAGATAGTAGTTCTTATTGGTAGTGGCAGAGTCCACCATTCCAGTGATGGATTCAGATTGCCTACCTAAGCACGAGGAATTCACAGGAAAACAATGCATTCATTTGTTCCAGTGTAATTGACCTTTTGCTAAGCCGTAGTCAGAGCTACCATGGAGCCCACACTGTCACTAACTACACTCCCTTTTGGAAACAGGAGAACATGGTTGGTAGGATGTGAATTGAATCAGCAGTGAAACATGTTAAAAAGATAAAGATAGAAGCTAAAACCTACAGATTACAGTGTAAAAGTGAACCACCATATCACCTGACGGTCGAGACCGAAGACAATGAAATTAAGGAACAACCCTGTTCCCATGAAGCCGTGTAGGTCTTTATTCACTGTTACAATCATTTAGTATCAAAAGCATGTGAATACAGTGCTAATGCTAGTTAATGAGTGCTAACGTACTCGGCAAATGTTAGCTAAACAGGCTTTCACGCGGAAATTTTATATTTTAGAAATATATACCTCCTTCCAACTGCGATGAGTAAGTGATTATTTAACCACCTCTGGGTGTTGGGATTAAACCACTGAATTAAGAAGTGTTTTGCATCAATCACATGGCAAGCAATGTATTTCCCAATGTGCACATATAGATCTATACACACAAAAAAACCATTGTCCAACATATTGTTAGTCTCCCTCGTGTGGACCAAAATAATGTGAATGAAAAAACTTAGTCCAAACATAGATTTCAGCAAGCCAAAGCTGACCAAGTTATTTGGCTGTTGCCGAGCTGTGGAGGGGATGTCATTGTAATTGGAGGGAGGACCGGGGTCATGACCCTGAACGAACCCACGGCAGGATGCTATTGGTTAGTGGACTACTCACTCTGCCACTTATGTGTCTCTTACAGAGGGAGATGTTTTGCTGTCTCTCTCAGCTGTTATTTTGCTAAATGCCTTTCAGGCTCTCATGTGATCTCAGTTTGACTTTTTCACCAGACTTTTTTTCATTGTATCCTCTTTCAACATCCCATTGAATAATTCTCACCTCCCTGTCCTTCCTGAGGGAACAACAGTCCAGTTGCAACCCTTCACCCTCTCTTCCCCTAACTCTAGTGTGTGTGTGTGTGTGTGTGTGTGTGTGTCAATGAGATAAAGTGAGAGTGAATGTGTGGCCCACCCAGGGGCCTGGCAGAGGGAGCTGTTTACAGTCATCAGACTAGTCATCATCTCTTCTCTTCTGCCCTCTTCCATCGTCTTTCCTGCCTCTCCCAGTTTGCTCAGACTATTTATTCTCAGTGATTCCAGATAGAAAAGCAACCAGAGATTTTGCAATATTAGGCGAAGAAACTGTAGAGGTGGAGATCAACAATATGACCTAAGATCAATAGTTGGACGTGTTGGGCTTTGCAGATTTTGCCTTAATACTTGAGTGCACATCCCGGGTTTCTGTCTTTTAGCCTTTCAGATACAGATATTACTGTGTGTGTGTTAGTACACACAACGCAAGACCACTTTATAAGACTGCACTGAGTTTGAGCCTTCACACATCCCCAAACATACCTAACTTTTGGGAAAAGCTCTGTTGGTTTGTTATTCTCATCAGTATAATTCAAAGCAAACCTGGTAGGTCCGCTTCCAAGTGAACTGAGGTAGAGTTTGTTCGAACAGGGAATATAATGTGAACTAACTACAAGAAACAGCCTCAAAAACATTCTCATGAACATGTTGTCCATTGTTTGGGCATTTCTTCACACGATTTTATGGGTACAAGGAGACGGATGTTGATATCGGATAGCCAGCAGTTACTCATGCTTGGAAAGGCCAGCATAACAAAGTGACCCAAGGGCAAACCACAGCCTGTACTGATCACTGTAGTCAGCTATTTCCTTCTTATCTGGTATAAGACCAGAGATGCTAAATTATGTCAAAAAAGTGCAGATAAGTTCCAAATGCTTAGTTAAACCTAAAGGAACTGGAATCAAATTTGGTTCTCCAGCCCCCCCCCCCCCCCCTTTGCTCCTTGGCTGCCAAAATCTGTAATCTTGCAGGAAGACAGGTTGCCAAAACTCTGTCCAATAAACAAGCTACTTGTGAGTCCATCTGACTCGTTTACAAGCCCCGGTTCACTTGTAATTGGGCAGTGTGAACTTAAATGAACCGAAAAGAAAAATGTACAACATTTACATCTGCGGTTAAGACCAAAGAAAACAGACTGACAAAGGTGTGATCACACCTTTTCAAATCCGCATTCTGGCTGCTCGGGCCGGTTTGGAAAGAGTGTAGTTAATGCTCCACCCTCTAGCTTAAGCAAGGCGCGCAACCTCCTCCAACTGGTCAAGTGGAGCTGGTTGCTGGCCAACAGAAGGAAAATGGTGGCTTTTTTAATGAGCAACTCACAGCTTCTGGTGTCGATGTGTACAACTGCATGAGTTGCTGAAAAAGAGCATGATGCATGCTTCAGTCAACATTTCCCTAGTTAAATCGGGTTTATACACACACACACACACACACAGACGCACACACACACACTCTCAGCAGGGGGTTGCCCTCAGCTCTAATCCTGGTAACCTCATCGTGTGGTCTGTCCCTCTGTAGTCTGCAAGGTTTGCCTTCCGTGTTGCGGTCATAATGGATTCTACCACAATATGAACACCTCTCAGTCTCTTTTTCACATGCACACACACACATACACACACACACACACACACACACACGCACACACACACTAAAGATGACTCTGAGCTTCACCACGGTTTATCCCACCGCAGCTGCATGAGCCACAGCCTCATGAGATTTCTCACCGCGTCGTCAACACCTCTCCGTTTCAGTGTGCGGTCCAGATTTGGCCGCACCCTCATGGCCCCGCCAACATCTGGTTGATTTTTATTGACTGCTTTGTGAATGGCACTATCTTCTGATGCCTTCTGGATTGTCCATCATCAATAAAAGGGGATATGTAGTGTGTCTGACAGTCTCTTAGGGTCAAGTGTGGTCATCCAAGAAGTCAGAGTACTTGGCCCCCACCCCTCCGTCCAATCTTATTAAGCTCAACAATAACTAGGTGCTCAAGGTTTTGGAGAGCACAAAAGAAAGGCTGCTCTCAGGTTGTAAAAGAGTGTTTAGAATGTTTTTTTTCTGATGGATTACATTTTTAGGTTGAATAGATTATCTGAATAGAAGTAACCATTTGACCTCAAGAGTCGGTTAAAGGTTAAACAGTCTCTTAAGTAATAAAATGTTGCTTCAAACTTTTTTCCATTCCAGAGGAAATAAAATCTGATACCATGAAGGCTGTCTTGAGGATATTGGAATATTCAGTCCAAACCTACTACAATGGGGTTGAGTAATCATCTTTGAAAGCCTCCTTTTGTTTTGTTTCTGGTCAGATTTGTAGCATAGTTCTCACTCTGTGCTCAGGCCATTCAGAGGCATTTAAATGCTAATGTGTATCTCAACTGTCACATGGCGATGTCTGGTCCAGGTCCAGTCCCGTCATGGCCCGAATATTTTAACTCCCGAAGCAGCAGGTTGAATCAGCCTTTTGTGTCCTTTGCTGCCGAATGCAATAACGATCTATTCAACTCCAGGTCGGAAAAGCACCGCGAACCGGCACCTTCCTGTTTTCATCAAAGACATTTTAAAGACATCAAGTCAGAACAACTATGGCTTTCATATTTCATACTTAAATCTAAGCTTATGAATAATGAAAGAGTCACCCCCTTTACATTTTCCTTGTATTGATTTCACTGGCATTCCAAGGTTACTGGAAACACTAGTCCAGTCTCTCAACATTCTTCAATTTCTTTCTTTTTCTTCTTTTAAGAAAAGAAGTCCCCCCCCCCACGGTTGTTTTTGACTTACAGCTGTATACTTAGTTTGTTGCAGGTCAGAAGCAATCGGATAGAATACAGTTGTCCTTTGTGAGTCTCTTTCCACCTCTCGCCTGGTCTTCTCTCTTTTCACTCTCTTCTTTACCCCCTTCGCTCTCGGGCTGCACACAGGATTACTTGGTGCTTGTGTATCACTCTGTTGTGTCCACATGAATACACACATACACAAAAGCAAGTTTGATTTAAGGACATTGCACTGAATTACATTTGCACCACAGAGGCTTATAAGCGAGCAATACACACCAATTAAGACACAAACTATTTTGGGAAAACAATACAGGGACACCTGATTGTTGCCTCTGATCTGACAGATGTCCCCAATCAACTGGTTAAAAGTCCGGCAGTGGTCCCCAAATGGCACAGGCCAGACCGACACCCTAAATACACACTTCCTGGAACACAGCAAGACATTAAATTAGAGCTTAATAAGGAAACATACACATACACACAGATGGGGAAAGTGAGACGGGTTGGTAGAGAGTCAATGACAACATTTGCCTTCCCCCCTTGTTTCTTCTTTTCCCATTGAGAGGGAAACTGTGGGTGTAATGGGTTGTTCATGTGCGTAAGAGAAGTATGTTTACATCACTAGTCGTGTGGGGCCTCGTCTCAATATTCCTGGATGGCAGCTAGATTCAATTGGGAGCGTAGTGAAGACGATGGCCTTACTGTTTTTCTCCACTTTTGTCCTTTTTGGCCAGGCTCTTGGTCTTGGTCTCCATAAATCACTCAATATGCACTTATACACAAACACACACTCCCTCTCTCTCTTTCTCTCATTCACACACACACACACACACACACACACACACACACACACACACACACACACACACACACACACACACAAAAATACTGAAGTAGAGAGAGGACACACAGGAAAGAGCGTTTTGGCTTGGAGCACACGGAGACCGAGGGGACATTGGCTTTGCCTCTGCTTTGGTGCGATGTATATATTTCAAACTAAAATAAAAATGCCCTCTGCCAGCACTTTCTCTTACTGCGGAAATGTGTCCAGCAGACCCTTGACACACACACACACGCGCGCTTTCTCTCACAGACGCACACAGGGTACGGCCTGCTGCCAACAATAAGACTTGTTTAACGAGTCTCTGCGCTTTGTTGATTTCAATCTCAGGGCTTTGTTGTTTTTGTGAATCGACGCTCACTGAGGCCAATATTAATCTTCGCCATGTGTATACACAAGGTGTCCAGCGCTACGCGGTATAACTGGGAACTGTCATGCGACAGCGTTTGGTTCAAATTGGGTGAAGTCTTGTTGGCTCTCTGGTTCGTCGTTTCTCCCCGTTGCCAGGTCTGCTGTTTATAGTGCTGTGGTAGATCCTTTCCTCCATCGCCTCCATCTTTCTCCCCGCTGCCTCCCTCTCCCCACTCCCCACCTCGTACTCCTGCGGCAAACTTACCCTTGGCCTGGTCCAGTGTTTGTGTTCTGGATTATGTGTTCCTCGATGGCAGTGTGTGCGAGTGCAGAGAGACACAACGGGCCTTGGCAGGGCGGTCGGTTTCCAGGTGCTTCTCTGGTGTTTGGCAGATCTCTGCCTGTGCCTGACTAAGACCTCTCCTCCTCACTGGCTCTGCGCTCTTGTCTCTCCTCCTGCGTTACTGCGCTCACAAGAAAAAACCTCCTGTAGTTTGCAATACAGGCGTTGCCGCAAGACGGGAACACAAGAACAGTGTTTTTTTTTCTTTTGATTGAAGGTTGCGCATGTTTGGCTTCAGCTGCTCCTCAAAGCTAGTATCAGAGAGTTTGGACTCAAATGGCCAGATTTTAGAGAGTAACATAAATTCAAGTATCGTACCAAAATAGTAATTTGTTATAATAGTTGTGTTTTGCATGGTTGGATGTAGTTAGATGCTTGGTCATGCCAGTATTGTCAGATTGGACATGTCAGGCTGGATTGTAGTTCACACACATAAAGACTGGGTTGTGGTTAATATCTTAATGCCGTGACCTCTGGGTCTTTGCAGGTTAAGATGCACCCAGTCTCCAGGGTGTATTGTTTTTCACTGAAAACCTAAAATTAGGATTAGTACGTGACCTAAGAAATGCGGACTGCAGCCTCTCAAAAATTATTTTGTTTTAAATAAACAAAAAAAGTTGATTTATCTGTGGGTTGTATTCAGTATTGTCTCAAATGGATAGATGACATCATAATTATTCAAAATCTAGATGGAAGTTGGAATTAAAAATACCCTTGACCATTGTGTAGTTTAAATGTTGGTTGTTATTATGCTCATTTGCATTGCCTCCCCATTTAACTATTATCTGTTATATCTGTTATCAGAAGCATTGTATGCTGTCAGTGTCCAGTGAAGCTTCTGCTATTATCTGAATCTGAGAAAGAAATTGGGGAAACTATGACCATTACCTAAACCAAATTTGGTGCAGGCTCCATTGGGTGCTTATCAGTCATGTTTGAAGCATGGAGCATCTCATAGCCAGCATGTATCCAGTCACCAAGCATCCAGTCCTTATTTAGCTTGTCTGTTGTTTTTGTTTTATCAGGATGTTCTATTGTTCTTACCTGGCCGCATATTTAAACAGAATAGTTGATTGACAATTGTGTTCATGGAAGCAATTCATTCATGGGGGTAGGCCCCTTTGAATGAAAGTGTATGAGTCACATTATGACATTTCACTATTTGTCATTACAAAGTGTAAGCTTTTGTTTGGTGTACACTACAACATTAGTAATCATTAATAACTTTGGGAACATGAGAGTGATAAAAATGACACATGTAAGTGCAGTTTCATCATCAAAAGTCGTAGTCATTTAAGGACGACAATGA
This sequence comes from Cyclopterus lumpus, assembly GCF_009769545.1. Classification (NCBI taxonomy): domain Eukaryota; kingdom Metazoa; phylum Chordata; class Actinopteri; order Perciformes; family Cyclopteridae; genus Cyclopterus; species Cyclopterus lumpus. Next base: position 17,463,721 of record NC_046971.1, read on the forward strand.
TTTGGCTCCAGTTGAGACTGATAACAGTGAATTCTTGTTGCCAGGTGTCCATGGGAGAGGCTGAGAGGGATAGGCTCTGTGTATGTGTGCATGCCTGCACCCACTGACCTGTTCGTGTCTTGTGCGTGGGTGTGCAGCATGCATGTGTGTGTACTGTACTCTACGGGCGGCCTGACACAGACTACGGTTGGGCCAGTGATGCATTAGCCATGGCCAGAGATGGGTTGGTATGGAATAAATAATGGATACCATCCTTTCCCCCTGAATAAATCAAGACCAGAGAAATGGAGAGAGATGCAAGATTAAATGTGGGGGAGAGTTGGAGAAGTTGAATGCCAGAGAGAAAGACAGCGTTTGTATGACTGGAAATGGGGATATCAAGGGAGAAACAGTGTGTTGGATCCAAAATATGTATCTCATTTCTCTTCTGCAAAGAAAAGGAATTGGTTTAAGGAAAGTGCAGTTTGACGCGTTGTTTTTTTCTTTGTTTCACAAAGAAATGGTTTGTGAAATTATTTTAAATACAAAATAAACAACAAATTCCTTTTGCAGAACAATGCTAATTTTTCTCTCCTTTTTTTCTCCTTTGCATTCAAGGCCCAGGGCCAGACGTTCACCTTCCCAGACATCTTCCCAGAAAAGGACCAAACGTCCACGGAGGGCTCCATGGAGGAGATGCAGGAGAAGTTCATGGAGGACGAGAAGCAGAGGCAGAAACCCGACCCCAGGAGGGGCGGGGTCACGGAGTGGTTTGGGCTGTGAGACGGCCCCCTGACCGTGAACTCTGCTTGATTTACGCCACTGTTGTGATGTCACTTCTATTTCTGTATGAAAGTGTCACACGTGTGGAGTAAAAAAAGAATGTGTGTGTGTGTGTGTGTGTGTGTGTGTGTGTGTGTGTGTGTGTGTGTGTGTGTGTGTGTGTGTGTGTGTGTGTGTGTGTGTGTGTGTGTGTGTGTGTGTGTGTGTGTGTGTGTGTGTGTGTGTGTGTGTGTGTGTGTGTGTGTGTGTGTGTGTGTGTGAGAGAGAGAGAGTGTTAGAGTGTGTTAGAGTGTGTGTGTGTGTGTGAGAGAGAGAGAGAGTGTTAGAGAGTGTTAGAGTGTGTGTGAGAGAGAGAGAGAGAGAGAGAGAGAGAGAGAGAGAGAGAGAGAGAGAGAGAGAGAGAGAGAGAGAGAGAGAGAGAGAGAGAGAGAGAGAGAGAGAGAGAGAGAGAGAGAGAGAGAGAGAGAGAGAGAGAGAGAGAGAGATGCTTCGGTCCAGTAACTCAAGCCAGAACAGAAACGCAGGAGGAGGAGAGTGGCCCGGCTCCATCTTTTGAAACCAGCCCACCGTACAGAATCACCATCACCTCAGATGACCTCCTCTTCTGCCTCCTCCCACCCTTCCTGGTCCACCCTCTTCTCCTTTTACCCCTCCTCTTTGACAACAGTACCTCTGCACCTCTTCTTTCTTTGGCTTGTCTTTCCCTGGGAGTTTCCATTCCTTCTCGTCCGTGTCCTCTGCTGTCCCTTCTGCTTGTCCCTCTCCCTCTCTTCCTCTACCATGCTGGGGAAGGGTATATTGTGGCATCCCTAGTCGCCCTGACTCTCAGCCAGTTGGATCAGACTACCTGGACAACCCACATCCTTTCCTCTTTTATGAGTTTGCCTTGGATTAATTGACCACTTTAGGTGAACAACAATTGAGTTGTTGTTTCAGCAAAGCAACGACATGGAATTTGCTGGAGTGTTTTATTATTTTGCGGTAGCACCTCCTGCCATAAATCTTGAGAGATTGTACCCAGTGTTTGTGTGCGTTTGCCTAGCATGCAGGACTCGCCAGTGAATCTGTCTAATTGTAAGTGCTGTTGGAATAAGAACTAATAAATGGTCACTTGTCCAAAAGTGCTCCGCTTACTTTTTCTTGTGTTCGCCTCATCTCCCATGGCTGCTGCGCTCAACAACTGGCACTTCGAGACGCTGTTTGCCACACAAGCTGGCCTTCGCGTATGCCAACGTGGTCTGGTAGCTGTTTTGACAAAGTAATGATCTGTGTTTGAATCGGGCCACTGGAGGACTGAGCTCTCTTACGGTAATCAGGCCCATAAAGGGGAGGGGCATCTCCTGGGCACGCTCAGACCCTCCATTATGCTGAAAGGCCAAGGTTACAGTAAGTGTCCCCCAGCCGTGACCACTAATGCTGGCTGGCTAATACAAAGGTCCTGTCCCTGACCTCACCCAGCCAACTCAGCTATCACTAAGGAGAATGTCAATATTGATCCTGTTGGCCCATCGTCTGCTGCATGGAGCCACTCACCCCCTGCGTGGCTATAAAGCAATCTGATTCACAACGAAACCAGCCCCCTGTTCCACAGCCACTCCATTTCTTTTTTTGTCTGCCTCACTCACTTTCTCGCTTCTCTCCTTCCTCTCTCTGTTGCTCAGTGCGGACCTCCAGAGAAACAGCTGCTTAACCAACAGAGAGTCAGACCAAATTCCTGTTCTCACTCTCCCCCGGCCCGAACGGGCCCCACGTTAAAGTTGAGAAATCAAGTTCTGGTGTTTGCCAAGCAATAATCTGTCCCTGTTCTCCTCCTGCTCCTTGTCACAGGGTTACTCTGTCTTCTAAGGTCGGATGCACGCTCTGGTGCCAGCTGTAGACTGGCATCGATGGGCTGATTCTATTACTCTGAAGGTGTTTTGGGTATTTTGGATTCTGCTAGATGAAACACCGACACTGGTTAATGAGCTGTTGCTGATGCAGATAAATGTCTCTTAGTCATTTTAGCTCTTTATGTAGAACAAGTAAACAGGACAAACGGATAAAAAAAATTAAAGGGAAGGAACAAAACAACAAATGAAGTCTTAGATGGAGACCTCTAATGTAACACGATGTTCTCTTGACACATTTCTGGGTGAGTCAAGTTTTTGGTATTTCTCCATATCATTTATTTTTTACAGATTTGTACTCCTTATGATAATTTTACTGACGAGATATTCTGTCATATTATTCGACTTGTTACTTTAGGATAGACTTTCCTTTTTAAGCGATAACATCTGTAGAGGACCTGCCAAAATTGCGTAGTGTTTGGACGTGAATAAAACGGATGAGTTCTTTCAAGAATAGAACACTGCTTTACCTCAAAATGCGACCAACATTTACATTAAAACCTTCTGAGGGAGGACGAATGCCAAATCACAGTCCTGACGTTTTGGACACGAGCAGTTTTTTATATGTTAAGAATATGGTTTCTAGCAGGCGGCTGGACCTTGTTAAAGGGAGAGCCGGCTGACCCCCTTCTCAGTGCACACATCAGCAGGATGCTCCTTAATTTCAAGGTGAGGTAGTCCGATATGATAAGTGTCTCCCCCTTTAAGTGAGCTCTGGAGAATAAGGTCACTTTGGAGCCAGGTCATGCATAATCCTGGCTGCAGAAAATGAAAAACGTATGTAGGAGCCCTTTGATTTTGAGTTCTTTTACAAAAAGGAGATGAGAACTGTTTGGCAGACTCTGCAAGACTCCACAGAGGTAAAACAAGAAATTGAGATACTTAATCATATTTATTTAATCACATTTTAATTGATTTACTACTCCAAAATGCACTTGACTGTCCCACGAGAGCCAAAAAAAAGCCAAACCATACCCAGGTTATATGGATGAGCTGAGAGGGATTGTAAGAGGAAAATAAATTTTTTAAATATTTTTCTGCCATTTCTGACAGACAGCTGATGGTAGAGGCTTTTAAGCACTCCTGAATAGAAATACATACTAAATGCACAGTGATGCGTGTCGAATGAAACATAACCATATTAAACTATCAAGAAATAGATTAATAATGTCAGAGATACAATTAATTTCCTATGGGAGGAGCTACCGTTTATATAAGCAGGTGTTTGGAGCTCCTGTAAGAGCAGATCAGACCGGTCCTTGCTGGCAGAGACCGGTCATCGCTGTCTCCTGCAGACCTAAAGTCACAAAGCTAAGTGCAGGCTCGTCAGGGTTTTTACATTTTTCCTCATGTAAGTCTATTCTATTTTTATTCAGTAGAGCCTAACCTACTCTGAAAATATCTTGCACCAACTCCACGGCTGTAAAAAATAATGATCACTTCAAAGGACGTTTTTTGTCTGTGTGTGTGCCTGAGCGATACACTCCTCCTCTCTATGTTCTTCCCATACCTCTCTCCCAGCCTTTTCCTTGTTTGTTAACACAGTGTTCTCCCCGCTTGTCAGGTGATGCTGCGCGGCTAGAGAGGGAAGGAACAGGAGGATGGAGAGATATGCAGCGAAAGCAGCGAGCCCCACATATCCTATTGCAACTGAACTCGGGATGACTGTAGGTAGCTCCAGATTTATAGGGATCCATGTGTGCTGAACATGATGCATCGTATATTGTAATGCAGCACACATCGAGTAAGTGCAGAGAAAGGGGGGGGGGGGAGGGTCGAACATGTGCGTGCAAGACGAAGAAAGCCCAGGAAGGATGGAGAGGGAGAGCAGATATACTGTAGGTGAGGAAGAAAGTGCAGAGGGTGAAGTGAGAGGGAAAAAGAGATGACATCACTGAGAAAATGCTGAGCTGGATTCAAGGGCTCCTGGATGAAAGAGGTCTACTCCCACAGTGCACCATCTCTCTCTCTCTCTCTCTCTCTCTCTCTCCTCTCTCATGGGATGTACAGTGCAGGCCGTGTTCCCATCCCGACACGGTTAGTTAATGGATGGGGGGTTGAATATTTTAAACAGCCCATCACTCTGCTCCTCTTACTCCTTTTTCCCTCCTTACTCTTCTCCCCCTTCCTTTTTTTTGTCTTGTTCGGTTGTGCATTAGTCAAGTGCACACATGACCCTGTTTCTGCTACTGCAGTCCACACTTGGAATCAGCATGACATCATGCTTTATTTTTGCCCATCCTCACTCTCTATAGCCTCCCTAAGGGGCAGATCTCCTCGCTGGCTGTAGTGGCTGCCTGCTTGCAAGGCTACTCTTCACCTACAGATGCTTCACTGCATCCTGTAGCTGGGAAGGAATTAAAATCAAGTATCTTACAGTAACGCTGTAGCTACTTTATCCCATCATAATGGTCATTGATCCCGCCTTATGGCTGTGCTTGACCGTATGCTCGAAAGAGAGAAAGAAAGAAAGAAAGAAAGAAAGAAAGAAAGGGAGAGCTTCATATGGATTGTAGTCTGCTTCAACTAATAACAGATGGTTTAAATTAAAGGCTTTTTCACATGGATTCACACAATTCATCGGCAACTGTAAAATCACACACACACTCATGTAATTACTCAATTACCAGCCCTACCAGCGTCTTGTGCAGATGCACACACTCCCACACACTCCCACTTGTGTTCACTAAGACAACCGGGGTTGCCTGCTGAGGATTCTGACGGCCTCTCTTGGACAAGCGCCATACACATTCCTCCTTCCCCAGGTTGCCATTGGTTCATCTGAGCTCAGCCAGTGCACTCCTTCACCCCATAAGTGTGTGTATATATGTGCATGTGTGAGTCCATGTACTGCAAAAAAGTTAGCATCCTCTGTTTTTCCAAGAATTTACTACAAACGCACACAGACACACACATGTACACATGATGTTTGTGTTCATGCCTCATTGTGAACACACACACAGACACACATTAAGTGTACCCTGATGTGACCCCTCTGTGTGTGTACACACGGTCATACTGTACTCACATCTATACACTTGTTGGCTCAGAGCCAGGAGCAACAACTGAAGGAGAACGCTGTAGAAAACATGTGGACCGGCTGTTTATTGTTGCTTAGATTACAGAGAATCCGAATGCTTCACTATCAAACAGGCTTTTCTAATATTAAGAAGGAAGAAGGACAGATGACCTTCTATTGTTTGTATATATAAAGCGCTCAGTGATTTCTGTGCAATTTGCAGCTTTTTGTGAACAAACAAAATCAAATCTGCGATTACATCATGCTGACTCGAAATTAACTGCATTATTTGACAGGATTGAAAATAAATGGTATTTAAGTTAAATGGAAGTTCATAAAGAATATATTTATCAACTTTTATATCCTCTCATTTATGACTTAAGGACGATGCATATTATCATTTTGAGGTACTTGTATTTGAGTACAGTGGTGCGGGAAATAAATATATATTATAATATATAGTTTCTTAATTATTGATGCATTAACATCGAAACAGCATTTTAATATTGTAGCTGTAATATTATGTACTGTTGGGTTTATAAGATGCTCAAATATTGTGTATGTCTCTAATGCAACTAGTAATTATAACTGATCAATGTAGTGAAGTAAAAAGTGAAATATTTGCCACTGTAATGTAGTGTAGTTTATCATAAAATAAACATTATTTTATAGATTACTCTACCACTTTTATGAAATATTGTACTTTTTCGCCTCGTCATTTATTTGACAGCTATTTGTTGCTATGCAGATACACATTTTATTAATAAAACATTGTATAACATGTGATGCATTCGTTTGAATTAAAGCATCCATCGGGATTTATAGTTACAACCAGCTGCATCATTAACATTCACCTTACATATAATTCATCAATAATAATTTTTTTGTATGATAAAATGACACAGCTTAATGGGGAAATTCTGTTATAATCTATCGTTTTATTTTGGCATTTCTACTTTAGTTAAAGATCTGAATGGATCTTCCCCCACAATTTGTAGGATTTGTTAACATCTTGTCCTGGTCTGGTTTGTGTGAAGTATCTTATTGCTTCCATGCGCGTCCACACAAAGGATCAATCAATTAGGCCAGCCTTGTCTTATTCAGGGATCCTTCAGCAGTGCTGGTGCTTAATAAAAGCTGAATGCTGTTATCCAACTTTGCGCTCCTCCAGAGACCCTCCCCTTTGCCTGTCACAACATCAATGAGGATCAATTAGAAGCCCTGACAATAGAAGATGGCACATGCCAGCCTTCATTACCAAATGGATCTTTGATCTATGTTTGTGCTTAAAGATGTGCTTGTGGTGACCAAAAGGGGGTGGAGCCATCGGGCAACCTTTTTTTGTGGCACAGTGTTTGTGAGACTTACGCACAGACGTTTGTCTGAAAGAGGGGAGGAATTTCTCCTGACCCTCCATTCCAGCTTATTTGCTATCAACACAATACTCCTCTGCTGGTTGGGCGGTCCCTGCCTCTGCCAGCTGTTCAACAACACAGACATTAGCATTTTAAACAACCTAATAATAGTGAGACGTACGTAAGAAGAAGGGGAGTTGGTTTGGTGCATTCAGGGTTACTATAGAGAAAGAGAGGAATTCAGTGGTTCAAATGAGTTCAATTGTCATAACAGAGTAACAGAAATCAACTGGGGCCGGCCACCCATCTGGACTACACAGCTCTGAGCCCTGGTCTACAAACATACACATATGTGCACTGGTGCAGTCAGCCAACCCCTTGCTGGTGGAATCGTACTGGCTGGAGGCTTTGCCAAGTCAATAACACACACTGATCCCTGATGCTGAACTTCCTGGAAGTCCCGGCTGGTCTCAGCGCTTGTTTCATGTACCTGCTCAGTGCTCCTGCTGCACGGTGGGCTGGATAGGGATCAGTGGGTCTATCACTGCTTCACGTCTGCCCGCAGGTCACTCCGACTTGAAACACGCTTCAGAGGAGAGGAGAGTCCATGGGAATAATGAGCCTCAGAGATTGGGAGCAATGAGATCTTGTGTACTTTAACATACGTCTCTTCTCATCTCGCACGATCAAACCAGGTTCACTAATCTCTTTGTGTCACACAGGGAGCTGAACCTTGAGGTTAATTGTCTGACATCCCGATGGAGACAGAGTGAAACATGGTGGGTGTGGTGGTGATGGTGTGTGCATGTGAGTGGATACTTCCCAGTACATGCTAATAAGATATCTCAAAAGGGAAATTCTTTAGGGTCTGAGAGTGTTGTGGTTTACCATCTAACACACATCTCTTCCTTAGCTCTCATTGTCAAACAGACACTAGTGGAGCATCTGCAAAAATGCTGCCCGGGTTTTAGTACCCCTATTGTTTATGCACAAACACAGTTACACAAAGACATTCTCAGACGTTGATCTTGGTCGCTCACATCGAGCACGTTTGTGACTGATGTCCAAGAGAGGTGTGAGAGAAGGGTGAAAGTGTGGTAAAGTGGTAAGCGGTTAGGAAGAGCAATAAGAAAATATTTTGGAAGGTGAACTGGTGGAGACAGATGGACAGAGAGAAAATTAGAGTGAGATTTAGAGGCTATACGTTTGGTTTGGGGGATCAGAAGGGAAGAAGGGATGCATGACGCAAGACAACTCGCCTAACTCACCTATGATCTAAATGGTTGTTGGCCTTCATGGCTCTTAAGCAACCCATAGCCAACATAATGACAGAACAGCTCACCCAGCCAGAGATGGATCAGAATTCTCTGGCTTGATTTCAACCGGTGCTGCTGGACTCTGTGGCCTGGGTTCACTAGATGGGACTCGACTTCCCGGCCTAGGTCTGACCATCAGAGTTTGATTAGAGTGGTCTGGGTTGAGTAGACACTGAGCTTGAAGAGTATGTTCTCATTGGCTCTGTTTCAACAAAGGGTACTCAACTAGTGCGACCTGAATTTGACTGTCTGGCTGCCACTAATGTGGCCTGGGTTCAGTAGACAGAGCTTGACTTGTATGGCCTGAATTCATCAGATGGAGTCCAACGTTTCTGGCCTGAGCTTGTCAGATGGGGCTCAACTAGTGTGGCCTTGGCGGATACAGGCCCTGAGTGATTAAGGATGTGTTGGTTTCCCAGGCTGCAAGCAGGCAAGGTGGCGGCATTGCTCCTGCACAGCCAAGGACTTGGTGTGGGGGTGAGAGATCCAAAACAAACTACTGTGATTGCCTCCCATATGCCCTCCTGACCTCTGCGTTTCAATTGCCAGGCGAAGAGGAGGAAAAGATTGAGGTTTTGAGACGGGGGAGGGGGCTCATGTGTCTGCATGTCCATGTGCATGGTACACATTCTATCTATCTATCTATCTATCTATCTATCTATCTATCTATCTATCTATCTATCTATCTATCTATCTATCTATCTATCTATCTATCTATCTATCTATCTATCTATCTATCTAACTAAACATTATATTATTTTTATTAATATAGATGATGAAATTATAATGTTTGATAGCAGGCTCAGAGGGAGAGAGAAAGAGAGAGAGAGAGAGAGAGAGAGAGAGAGAGAGAGAGAGAGAAAGGGAGGCAAAGAAGAGCAAAAAAGGAAAGGAAGGAATAAAGGGGGAAATGGACAGGGAGTGAGAGAAAGGGAGTCTTGTCGTCTGAGAGGTGGTGTGGTTCGGGTTAGGTTGTGGTTGAAGCCTTGAGAGAGACGGGAGGGGAGAAAGAGGGAGGCGCAGGGGGGCGAGCAAGGCAGCGCATACCCGCAGCATTCAAATGGAGCTCCCTTTGGGAGGTTTTACGCTTCAAAATGGTTTCCTGTGACGTGGATTGTGTGTTTGATTTGAGCTTTGAGGGGTTTGTGTTATTCTCGGGAGGGGAGAATCTAGCACGCTCTCATTTCCGCACTACCAACAGCCAGCAGAAAGTTGGCAGGGCGAAACAGGGGGATTGTAAAGACAGATTTTTCTCTCCCTCCTCGTAAGAACCACTTTTTTTTTCTGCTTTCACTTTTTTTTGCCATGTTTTTCTGCTGAGCCTGCTCCAGGATTTGCACTGCACATTGATGGATTGTTCTTAATAATTGGACCTACTCAGACCCGTGTCCATCCATGGTTTTCCCAGGCTGCCTTGTATTCCGCTGATCATAAAATGCACAAAAAAATAATATCTTTAGGCTCAGATGTGTGCACACATTTGCACCCTGACACAGATGTGCATGCCTGCAAACATGTACAAGCAAGTTTGCACGCATACAAATAGGCATGCTGTCAAACACATGCCCTGGAACTAATTGCAAACAATGGATGCCAGCTGGGCAGTAGGTGTAGCAGGCAACACAACTGGCCCAGGTTGATTGTTTTTTCAACTGTGTCGGAGGAGAGGGAAAGAGAAGAAATGGCAGACGTGTGAATGAGGAAAAGTGCAGATGAGAGAGTAGGTAGAAGAGAGGTTAGGGTCACCACAGAGGGAGGGAAAGGGCATACGCTGAGGCAGCGCGAAGCCACCTCTAAGACCATGACAGCCAGTCATACAAACCATCAGAGAGCTTACTGTTCTGCCAACTACTGTACTTCACAGGGCCAAGAAAATGACAAAAATCAACACTGGATGTGTTTTTGTTGGGGGAATATCCGTGGAACCCCACTCTCTTTCCTGATCAGCAGTTTTCTCTTTCTCTCTCTCACTTTCCCTCTCTCTCCCTTTTTCCTCTCTCCCTCTCACCATCCCTCCCGCCTTTATTTTCTCACTGTAAATACTGTACTGAATATGTCCTCTGCTCGTGCAAGAGGACAATTATCGTAACAGCGCCTCTACTGTATACGGCGCACATGGAAAAGCTGACCGCTACGGGCCAATTTTCTCCATGGAGTTATGTAAATAGTTTTGATGGAATGAGTGGGCTTTCCCCAGTATGTGGGGGCATCGCTGGGTCTGAGGGGTTCCACTTCCGTCTTAATCCCCATCGTCGACATCAGTAAGCCCTTTGTCAGCCGTGCTAGTAGAAAGCTTGTGCTTACTGTCGTAATCCCAACAGTTACATATCCACACAATAACATGTTGCAGTGCAAGGCCACCAATTAGATACTTATGGGACTGTAGCGGTCTTAAAGAGCCTATTGATACCTGTGCTTCTGTTAGAAGTTTAGGTGCATGTGTTGACCAAAGCGTTCGGTACAGGCTTTAAAGTGTGCTTTATCTTATGAAACAAACAATTGCAGCCTATGTCAAGGGTAGAAAACTAGTTTTTAAAAACTTTTTTCTTGCTGTCTATCTTGATCAGGACTAAGATATCATGAGACCTTTCCGGTTAAATATGAGATAAATACATTAGGATGCATGTGCATTGATGCCAGATGTGCCATACAGACAGAAGAAGTAGTCATAGTATCATGTCCCAGCCTTGGGAACATGCTGTTTTTTGGATAGTTGAAGTGCGTCAGTGCTGGTGTGATGTCCTTAAGAGCAACAAACATCTCGCGCACACACGCAAGTGCACCCAAACACTCACATTATGTGTGTGTGTAGTTTATCTGCTCTATCTTATCTTTATCTTAAGCAATTAGGAGCAGTAGGCTGCTGTAAAAAGTGCACCTCGACATGAAGACAGGAGCCGGAGATCAAACCGCCAGCCTTGTGGTTTCAGGACAACCAGCTCAACCCACTGGGCTACAGCCGTCGCAAATCCAAACAAGAATCCATAATGATCATATATATATTATATATAAATTATATATTATATAATATTATAATAATAATAATCACATATGTAAGAATGAGTGTGGTTGACCTCCAGCGTGTTTTCATTCATATTTCCATGGTTGCTGTACGCTCGTCCATTCTTTTCATCAAACAACTATTGCATGTTTGCTCGTCATGGAAGAAGGATCCCTACTCTGTTCCTCTTTCCGTGGTTTCTTCCTTTTATAGTCCTTGTTAAACTTCTTCCTAAGATTTTAATGATCCAAATCGAGGTTCTAAAGATAGAGTGTGACGTACGCCGCATGCCGTACAGATTGTAAAGCCCTTTGAGGTATTTAAATAAAACGGACATGACCCTCCTTTCTTTACACACACATCATTTTGGAGCTTCAGTTCGACCTATACTGATGATTTATTGTCTTTATACATCATTATACCTCTTGTATCTGTTGATGTACAATGAATCTGCATCTGAACTCACAATCCCAAATGATGATTTGGTGCATTTCATTAAAAAACATTACATTTTTTTTATGTTTTCGACTGAGAAAGGCCACAATGTTCTTGTATATATGTTGGAGAGCCTCTAACATCTCCATGTGGCCTCATGTGGTGGTCAATGACACACAAGAGGAAGTGAGCCGATATGAATGTCGGCACTCGGAGATGGACAAAGAAAAAGAACAGTCTCTGGCCGATCTCCTTTTTCGCCCCTTAGCAAATTAGTTGTTGATTGTCCACAGACATCGTTGCTGGTGTTCCCCTGTACCAATAAAGCCCTGCGTAGAGCGGAGCAAGGGGCCCTCCAGGTCTTGTTATTGCAACCAGAGTCCATTTTGGCTGGGACTCCTGTTCTCAGCACGAAAAACAACAATAACAACATCAGCCCACAGCCCTGGGAGCTGGACCCGAGTCAGAGGCAGTCCAAGGTAGGGGGGTGAATGCCTGTTAATGTTGCACGCCGAGGTTCCAGTCTGACACTTCATCTGCGGTTCTGAAGTGACTGGTGTTGGCGCCTCACACAACGCTTAAGTGTACAGTTAGTGTAACACTCTGGCCAGTCTCGCCACTCAAAAGGGCAGCCGAACAGAGCTGGGTAAATCAGCAAGGCAAACTTAACTTGAGATCTTTCTCCTCTCTGTTTAAAAAGATTTGTAAATGTATCTTTACAGCAGGATATTGTTGCCTATTTTATCCTCTGATTCCACTATGTTTTGTTGTTGTGTTTCGGTATGTTTCTTTACTTGTATTTTCTTGTCCATGTCTGGACATGAAACATTTTACTCTCTGCGCATCTTGACCAGGACTCCCTGGCAGAAGAGCTATTGGGGCCTTTCTGGTTCAATAAAGGATAAATAAAAACTGTTTAGGATGCATGTGCACTGACCCACCTTACCTCTCTGTCTCTCTTTCCTGTGTACAAGGCGAGCTGGCCCTCTACGCAGGGAGATTTTCCCGGGTCTCCTAAAGGCAAACAAAAGGGAAGGAATCCACACAAGTCTCAAAACTAAATATTGAGGTAGACCACACAACAACATCACAGTGGTTTAATCTATTTGTAATTAAAAAGTTTCCTCATCCAGACAACAGCAGATCCATCTTGCCTTGTTATGACCGTGGACTGCTTTTCTTTCCTCCTTTACCCTTCTGTTCTCAGTTGTTGTTCCTGTAACATAATATCTGTTTGTGTGTGTGTGTGAGTGTGTGTGTGTGTGAGAAAGATCCAGGCAGCCCGTGGGGCCCACTAAATGACTCATAAAAGAGGAACTCGTTTGTATTTCTTACCCCTTTCTCTGTCAGTCTCCAACTTTTTAAACCACACAACAAATAACAGCACTATCTAGTCCAAATTACAAAAGACCCTGTTTTGTATGTCAATGTACAATATGCACAACATACATCATTTAACGGTGGTACAGTACGTAAAAACATATTCCCCTGTGGGCTACATTATGGATCCATTATAGTTTGTACGTTTACAATAAATACCCCCCCCCCCTCCCCCACCCCTCTTGTTTTTTTGGCTCAGCTTTTCTGAACTCTGCGGTTACCTCCAAAGGCAGAGAGAAGAGATGGAGAGAAAGAAAGAAGACAAAAAGAAAGATGGAGAGATAGATGGAGAGAGCCGGAGGGCAGAGGCGGGCTCAGGTGACTCAGCTTTCCCCCTGGAAGCAGATTGAGGGGAGCTGTGGGTTTGAGCCCCCCAACGTTTTACTAGAACACAGGCTCTTTAACAGGAGGGAAAAACAATGTTATAGCCGCTTCCTGCACCACTGAGTGTTCCCCACCAGTAAATATAACAGGGATTGGGTCATAATGTTATGGTCTGGCATCAGGTGAATACAGCAGCCTCACCCCAAACCCCACCTCCTCCTATGCTCTTTGCCATGTGGAGGAATAGGCTCCAGTGTTAAAGAAATATCAGTCATCAACGTTGTTATTGCGGACTCACTTGCTCCATCTGCAACACTGGTGCTCAAACACACTCTTTGTTTGAGTGAACATGGTGGCTGCTCTCCCTCTCCCTCACTCTCCGTTTCATTTTGTTGAATGCTGCTTATTATTTCTCAACGAGGCGGACTGGAGGAAACTCTGATGTAAAGAAACCAGCTTACATTCTTACGGTCAAGAGTTTGCGTGTGTGTGTATGTATGTGTGTTTAAGCATATGCCTTTATTATCTGTCATTAATGCATGAGTATGTACATTTCCATTAGTTCAGGTGAAGGAAGGTGTGTATTCATATGTGTGTGTGTGTGTGTGTGTGTGTGTGTGAGTGTGTGTTTAAGGAGATGCCTTTATTAGCTGTCATTAATGCACGTGTATGTACATTTCCATTAGTTCAGGTGAAGGTGCGTATTCATGTGTGTGTGTGTGTGTACTGCGCAGTTTGTGTGCCAGTTTTATGATACAAAGGGGCTCTGTCAGGTTCGGCAGTATGAATCAGGTTGCAGGGCAGCTGAATGTTTGACAGTAGCAGTAAAAACAAACAGAAGTTCTCCACTCTGGAAAAATCTAACGCTATGAAAATGGCAACTATGGCAATGATGGGAACCGATCCATGTTGAGTTTCCAAACTGTGTTGCGTTTGGCCGGGGAGGAAAATGGCAAAGGGGTAAAATAACATGGGTATATCTGTAATGAGATACTTGCATACGTAGGGTTTATACAGTATGTGCGGGATTTAGAAACACATGTGCTTGAGTGTATTCTCACAGTACAAACTGTAGCTATAATTTGCAACGCATTGCAGGCCTACATGTGAGCGCTCTCTCCTTGTGTGTGTGGTGGCCGAGGCACGAGGATCCATCTGAGGTGAAGTCCAATCTATTTCTGAGATCTTAGCGGCAGCTCTGTACTGTACAGCATTCCAAAATATCTTGACATGCAAGTCCTTCACCTCATTAATTATGGATATAACTTCTCGTTAAGTGTCATGTACGTGGAAACGGGGCTTTTCCTTGGCGCAACACCAGGGTTCCAGTGCTCTTCATGGTATCCACTTTCATACGCCTTTCCTCCATCTATGCATATATAAATCCATTGGAGCAGACGTTAAACATTACACAATACTGTGTCGGTGCGTTAGCCTGCTGATATATGACTTGTTTTGTAGGCCCGTGACAGGATGTATTCACTGATTAATCATCGATACACAAATGAATGGATGGCATACGTAAATTTCCTCTCGACCATATGCAACGGATCACTCGCATGCCTCACGTGATTAGGCCATGGAGCCGGGGGTTGTTTGTGTACTGCTGCGAGTGTGTCAGTTGTGTGTCAGAAAGTGTGTGTTGCCATGGAGTATGGAACAGGACTCAGCCCAGGGGGTCGTTTTTCCTTTGGCCAGGCAGACAGTCATCATTGGATCCACGTTATCTCATGTCTGGTGCTTCCAGATTGAGCAGGCAGCAAACACATTCTGCCGGCCTGAGTCATGAGAGAGAGAGAGAGCGAGAGAGAGAGAGAGAGAGAGAGAGAGAGCGAGAGAGAGAGAGAGAGAGAGAGAGAGTCTGCATGTTTTTCTGTGTGTGTGTGTGTGTGTGTGTGTGTGTGTGTTTGTGTGTGTAAAATACCAGCACATCCTTCAACTTAAACACGCTGACCTCATCCACGGAGGGGTCCAATAAATTCCCTGCAGGTGATGAGTGCAGGACTGCGCTCTCATACAGGAACTCTAAAAAAACAACTTTGCCATTTGGTTTCAATACGTAGTTATGTTGTTGACTGGCAGATTAACGGGTTGATTTTTTAAAATTTCAAATGTAATCTCCCTCTGATGAACCTTGTATGGTTCAGGCCTCAATCGTTTTTTGAAGCAAAAACAGACGCTCCTACGGGGCATTTGGCGACGATTCTGTCAATGTGTGACGCAGTCTGAGCTATGACAGCGAAATAGCGTCCCTCTTTTGACCTGGATGAAAGAGTTGCATGCTGGAACGGAGGTGCGAACATTGAGGAATTTCAGGAACCGCAGGCTCCTGTGACGATAGTCTAATTCCCAAGAAGAAAACAACCTTCCCACAGCCTTCTCAGCAAAGTGACCTCATCTCAGTCTATCTCTGTTTTCCAGAGCAGATTTCCTTATCGATGGTGACGTGGCCAGCATGTACCACATTACAAGAGGGCCAGTACCATAGTGAATGAGAGGGAGCTGTGTTACTATAAAGACTTTACCAACAAGGGCTGTCCACACGCTTGTCCTGTTTCTGTCTATTTTTATAGTCTCAGGTGAGAAGAACTGAGTGGTCTGGTCCACTTTGGCCAGTCCAGTATCCCACAGCTTGTGTGTTCCTGTGAAATAAATCTGAAGAATGAAAAGACAAAATGAGTCAGTTCTCCTTTAGTGCTCATCCTCAATCTATTGCACTTCTCAAAGCCTCAAAGAGGGTTAGTCGAATCAAAAACACTAAAAATGGAAAACTTGGTGACAGACAAATTTCGGGGTATGACTAGTGACAGATGTTTGGCCACTAGGTTTTAGCGTTATGTCTCTTCGGGGCAAATGAGTTCAGAGCGTGGGCTCTGTGGTTATCGAGTGCATAGCAAAGCAATATGATGATTAAACTGTGTGCTACAAAAAATTAACAACATCAAAATCTCAAAGTATTTTGCTCGTAATTGTTAATGCTTTGTACGTACTGTTCTTTCGGGAAATAAACTGAAATCGAATGACACGTATGTTCTTTCCAGACAGTTAGAAATATGTAATGACCTGGAAATTATACAAAATATTTCAAAATGCAAAACAATTATCAACACTAAGCGGCACTAAACTGTGTCTACCAAACTGCAGCAGCAAGTCTCAACAAAGTCAGCAGGCGGCCATACAGCCACCGGCTGAAGAGCCCTGAGTCTATGTGACTGTTGTAATGCCACAGGAGCCAATCTGGCCCCAAAGCTCTCATAGGTCTCTTTGGAATTCTTTAGCATGTGGACAGCAGCTAGGTCAAGTCGAGTCGAGTCGAGTTGAGTTTACAGCGATTGCATATGGCGATGGTAAAGCCCCGAGGGGTCAGTCACCACCCACGTGATCTAAACTTTGTCACACAGCACTGACTGAGTTTGTAGCACAGTACAAGGTTTTATTATGGCTGGCAGTTAACATTAAAGCTTGTAATGGGGGGAGCCGAGAGCTGTTCTCAGTGTAGACCTACACACTCGTACAGACTCAGTCCGTATCAAACTAGCAAAAGTACCAGCGGAAAATAGTTGTTCAAAAACAAGCATGTTAACATGTTCGCAAACAGGTGCCTACTTACACACCTATTAGACACAGACACACTTTAACGTCCAAGTCATGTTTCTGGTCACCTTGACAAATCCTTGAGTGTTCACTGACCCCTTTACTTTATTTTGGTCTTGACCAACTCTGAATTTCTAGGTCTTTAACGACTACTTGTTTGACTTTCTGCAAACACTAATTCCACTTTGTCTGCCACTGTTGGTTAGATTAAGTTCAATCATCAATATTGTTTGATTAATTCCTATCCCTAATATCGGCGGTTCACAATGGTTACATATCTGAATGGTTGGAAGTAATTCATTGTACACGTTACTGAAACAGCCTTTTCTGAGTATTCTCAAATGTTTTAATTCTACTTTTTCTTCATTACTATATATCATATATATATATATATATATATATATATATATATATATATATATATATCTACATCAGTTCAAGTTGCATCCGTATCAGAGTAAAAACAAAAAATTAATCACAAGATAAAGTCCTGATTTAACTGTGTGAGAAAGGAACATAATGAAGGAGAAGAAGCTGCAGTTGTGATCGTGGCCACCGGAGGGCGGAGCTCCGGAGAGGAGACGCTCTGCACTTTTGCGTTAACGGGCCAAGTTCACGGCCGGGGATGGCGCTTCAAGAATAATCAAATTAACGATCGTATCTGTAAAATGTTGCATCCATCTTAATTATGGTCTGATTTAAAGCCCCACGTCCACAGTGGTCGTTGTTGCTGTGTACAATGCTACATGCTAACACTTCCTGCTATTTGAGGCGGTTGATATCAGATGTAATTCGGGCTTAAAACGTTTTGAAGCGCAGGGGGACCGGAGAGGTCCAGCGGACTGGTTATACTGGGACTGACAGGCCGAGTAGAGAGGTGGAACCAGGAGCAGATCGTGGAGGACTTTGACGGTGCTCAGGACTCGCAAGGTGGCGTTCAGACTGGCGAGCACAACAACACACTGCTGAACTCCACGGATGAGAATGTCAACAACCACGTCTTGGTGGAAAGTTTGGTTGGTTCTAAAATAACTTTCATCGCCAATGTGTCCATATCTAATTTTTTATGTATTTGCAATCTATTTTGTTTAATTGTCTGAGTGTTGTGTTTTATTGTGAGGCTACGCTAATAATAATATAATTACGTTGTGAGTTGAGAGAGTGCTCATCTGTTTGGACATTCAGTTTCTTGTTGCTGGTGTTGTTCCACTTGTGGTGTGTAAATTGACATTTAATGTAATACATTCATTAGCCTACTCTTTAATTTAACAGTAGTATCGTATATCATCACCCCTTACCCTTTTAAAATGTAACACAGTTAAGTTTACTCAGAGTACATTTTAACTGACTGACTTTTACTTAAATGCTTTTCTGCACAAGTACTTTTACATCAGTAAAATGTCTTCAAAATATTGACACTACTACTCCAGAACTCTTTCCATCTCTGAGGAACCCACGTGAAAGTCAAGCGGTGCCAGACATGTGTCCATCATAGGTTGGGAGGGCTGTAAAAACACAAACTAAATAAATGGGATATAAAAATGCACATAGTTATTTCATTCCATATCGATACAAAAACAATACAGCTATGGAAGAAAACCAGCATTTTAAAATAATCTAGGCCTTTGACTACAAGTAGATAAAGTCAGTTTAAATAACTTCTCGCCCTGGGCACCACACAATCAAACCAACCACTATTTATAGACCGATGTCTGGGCTCCTCCAGGCCTCCTACACTATGGCAGCCAGGTTGTATTCTGTTTGTATGCATGTGTGTGTGAGAGAGAGAGAGAGAGAGAGAGAGAGAGAGAGAGAGAGAGTGAGAGTGTGTGTTCGTGTGAGTTGTGGGAAGCCCTGGCAGAGAGGAGCTGAGTGTTTGGGAAGTTGCCATTAAGACACAAAGCAGAGACGTCCGAGGTGGGCTAATGACCTTACATGGATCTGTGTTTGGCAGAACTTTCCCAAATGCTGGGTGGAACACACACATATACACACACACCTCCTCAAACAGATCTTTGAGAGAGTTTATAGTGGAGTTCGGGGACTCTTTGGGGTTGCTGTGTTTGGTTTTCGGCCTTGGTCACCCTGTGTCACCCCATCTTAACTCGGTTGTAGTGTGGATTCCCGCTCAGTGGGCTTCCATTTATCAAGTAAAATACTAACACATTTTAAACAGAGCATGTTTAGTGTATGAAATGAAACACATTTCCGTTGCAAGGTTGCTTTGAATTGAGAGGTTGATGAAAACGTTTGGCACATGCTTCATTTGTTAAATACGTTTTTTGGCCCAGATTTCTTAATGGCCACATGTTTTACACAGAGGGTATCCTTGATTAATGTGGCGAGAGGAGCTGGATTATTAGCCTGTGTGTATGTTCTAATACCTTTGTATATGAGAGTGAATGTGTTTGCGTGATATAGAGCAAATGGATAGTGTGTGGATCTGGAGAGCATTAGTTGTGTGGATCCCAGCATCTGGGTAAAAGTTCAATCACCAGTTACCTTCTGTCCGCCCGACAGATCTTGTGTCTGCGGTTTCTCGCTGTATTTATCTGACGATCCGACTCTTCATTCATCCTACCTTTGCATCTCTTGGTGTGTTTCATTACTGGGAGCATGTGTGTGAGTCTCTCCTAGCTGTCCTCTCTCTTGGGGGACGCATGGACAACGCATTGTTCATGTGGATGGGAGATGCAGGCAGCGCATAATCTGAACTTGATTTCCGATACATTCCGCTTGTGTCTCCTCTGAAAATGGACCTTCTCTCCATCATCCCTTCAAATACAGAGGAAATAGGGCACATCACACACTGCAGATGAGGGTTATATCATTTTGAGGCAAAACAGAACCTCCTGTTCAGGCAATATTCTCAACTTTCAGACTGCTAAAATAGCACTTTTGAAAGAGTGTACTATAAATTGGTGCATTTAGACCAACTATAGCACCCTGGAAACACAATGCAAAGTGCTGAATTGTTGTGGTATGGTACAGGATATAAAATATGAAATAGCAGTAAAACGTATGAATGACATCACAGAATTGTTTATAGATATATATGAATGTAAATATATACATAAATATATATATTTACGTAGATGTATATACGTATATGTATGTGTATACAGTATATGTATGTATGTATATAGATATCTATGTATGTGTATATGTGTGTATGTATGTGTGAATATACACATATACATATATATATATATATATATATAAATGTATGTACATATACATACACTCTTATATATATGTGTATGTATATGTACACACGTTTATATATATATATATATATATATATACTGTATATATATATATATATATATATATATATATATATATATATATATAAATATATGTGTGTGTGTGTTTCTATCTATCTATCTATCTATCTATCTATCTATGCTATAAAGTTAAATATACGAGGGATCTTCACTGGCATATGCTCTTGCATGTTTCTGGTTTACTGAGGACGTTACTTGATGATCATGTACTGGTCACAAAGCACCCAGAGAGCAGGATCTCTCCTTCTGCAGCGGCACCCCAACTATGCAAATACAGTGGTCTCATTGAAATGTATGAGGAAGCCAACATGCCTTTTTCTCGCTGTGCCATTGTCAGTCTGAAAGAGCTCATCTCGCATGCAGGCGTGGGCTATTTTTTTTTTTTTCTCCTCAGAGTCTGATTTCCCGTGGCTATTAAAGAGGATTTCCGCTTTGCAGACATCTCTTTGGTAAAGTGTGGCCCAGAGGTTAGAGGCCCACCTTTGGGCCCAGCTGCGTCCGTTCTCTCTCTCTCCCTCCCTGAACATACTCTCCAGGATGCCAACCCTGACACCAACATGACTGTTATTCGGGATGTACTTTTAACAGCTGCTCAGTCATTGAGGTTTAAATATGAGACAGGATGTGTTTTTGTCCCCTTTTTAAAACTTCTGTCTGAGCTTTTTTTTTATCCTGTCTGTTGATTGGCTTTCCAGAATTTTTTTATTTTTTTTTCTAATATAGATCTATTGTGAGGAGAGGCGTTGAGTTTTCCAACAGGATGTGTTTACTTGTTCATGGCTCTGGATTGTCACGTCATTTCAGAAGTGGCAGCTGTGAGACGCAACACCACTGCCAAAATTTAATTTATTTTTGTGACTTTCTGGCATACTCCTGTGTTCCCTGTTCAGATTAGGGTCATAGGTTGAATGGAAAATCCCAGAGTTGCTGAGTTCATGTTGCTACTATAGAGCACTTTCACTTCCTTGCAGCGCCCTGGTCACCTTCCCCCGGCCTTGACAAATTCTCCCTCCTGATTTCCAAATATTTGAAATGACCTTTAAAATGTATCGAGAGCTTCAGAGTCACACAATCCTCCATCAGCAGCTGAAACCTCATCTCACCCCAAACATCAATTTATTGACTTTTGCCCATATCCACATTACATTGTCCTTGCTCATTTTACAGTTCATCCAATAAGTGATTCCTGTAAAATATTGATTAAAAACATAATTCCAGACTGAAATCAGTGTACCCAGGCACAATGAAAAGCTGATACGACACAAATTTGATCTGATCTGATGGACTATCTTGGGCCATTTTCAAGATTGTGATAGTTGTTTTTAATGCAACACTAAGCCAACGTCAGCAAAAGTGCATTTGTTATTTGTAACCATATCGGACTCTTAACTTAAAATAAAATATCTGTTACACAAAAATGTACTTATTAATTATCGCTGTACAAGAGCACAGTTATAACCGATGCATCTTTTCTCCAGATAATGTGTGTAAACTGTCCCGCTGCCTATATACAATAGCTCCAGTTTGTGCCTCTTATTTATTATCATTATATCCAATGATATCTGTCATCTCCCTGGCTACCTGGATCGGAAATAGAGTCTTAACTTTTGGAAACGTTTTAAAGATCTTTTTGTTTTTGTTTTTAAGGATTCCTTTGATACCTTCAGAATTAAATTACATTTTTAGAGCATTAGAATCAAAGCAAACAAATAGCAAACAGTAAAGAGTGTAAAGTAGTAGAGTGTATATTGTGAAACGCCTGCTCAGCCGCTGCCATGTTGAAAGACATTTAGAAGTAATTTAGAAGTAAGAAAAGCTCTCAATCTCGTATTTAGCACCTTCGGATGACTTTCTTTTTGCTCGTAAATGCATTCAGTGAAGAGGCTGAAGTGTCATCATTTTGTTCAAACCGCTTTAATAGAACATCAGCTAAAGGACACAAATTAAAATGTTTGTTCAGTTATCATCCCGGTGGGTTTGTTGGCCCATGCAGGACCTGTGCTGCATGCTATCCCCCTAATTTCCAGTCAGTCCTGTCTTTCCTTAAAAGATCAAGAACAAACGGAAAAATCAAAACCATAATGTGAATTCTTTTTCCATTTAGTTGTCCGTGAAATGGCACCTCTCACTGACTAAGTCTCATCTAAATGTTTTTACAGGAACCACATGTTTTGGGGATGACTGGTGACTGCTGAGTATCTGTTAACATAGCTTCCTTCTGACAGCAGCCTCCAGTTGCCACATCAGGACTCAGTGACTTGTACTTTCCCTGATAAACTCCTGCTTGTTTTTGAGGGGAAGCTTATGGAATTTAGGCGTTTGTTTCCCCGCAGGATTGAGCTGTGAGAGCCAAGCCATACCTCTCTCTCTCCTTCAGATAAGTTCCCAATAATGCGTAAATACTTTCATGGGACCCCATTAGCCACGCATTACCAGAAGATCCTACACAACAATGTAAACATGTGTATGACCTCTGTAGAACCCAAAGTTCCTCTCCTTATGGAGTTTGCTCGTGTTTATTGTGGCTTTAATACAAAAATAAGAGAAAGCATGGCTTTCTGTGATCTGTCGTCAAATAAATATATTTAAAGAAAATCAAACAACTCACTAGCTCAATTCACTTTTCTTTGATTTTATGAAAATCCTGTTGTCTTACAACCATGTGAAGCTTGTTTTTAAGTGATATGCAGCCTTTTTGATAGCAGATAAACACTGGAAATACAATGTTTTCTTTTCACATATAATCTTTGGCGCAACATATGCTACTAAAATGTATTTTTCTCTTAGATGTTTTGCTTTTTTCCTGTTTTTTATGTTGATGTAAAAAATTGCTTCATTAACCCAATTTATTATTAGAATTATTACCACCACCAACCATAGGCTTTAAATTCAACAACTCCTGACCCATTTTGTCTCTGTCTCTATTGTTGTACTGTACATGGGCCAGTGTGTTTCTCCAGATAGAAGAGAAGAGCTGCTGTGGTTATCAGGGAGGAGGGCTTACTACCTCCCCTCCAACTCACCCGTATCACCCTGTACCCAGCAGGCCTTCCCCGGTGGCCCTCCCCCAGCTCTCCACCTTCCCCAGGGGCTCTCCGCTAGGCACTGGCGGGCTACTGTTGGTGGATACGGTATCTATGGATGGCAGGCCCTGGAAAACATGTCTCAGTGAGACAGATGGGGAGAGGATGATGAGAGCGAGAAAAATAAAAAAACGAGGGGAAGAGAATGAGAACGATTTAGGACATAAGTGAAATGGACAGGGAGAGAAACGAGAGGGAAAGATCACAGGAGGGAGGATGAAAAGAGGGAGGCTCATTCAGGGGAAGATAAAGTTCTCCTTTTTTTCCCCCTCTTGTTTTTGACGGGCCAGTTGATGTTTTTTCTTTCCCTTCCCCTCTTTTTCTGACAGTTGAGACTGGATCACCCAAGTGAAACCACCTGGTGTGTCGCCCTGTCTTCCTACCCCTTTTTCCTACATGCACTCAGTGACCATCTCCATCCTTGGCTGCACGCCAGGTCACCTTGGCAACCCCGCCGCATTAAAATGTGAGAGGAAATATTTTGCCCATTTTTATTATCTCTTTATTTGCTGCTGACCCTGTCCTTTTTAATAAAGTCTGTGTGTGTGTGTGTGTGTGTGTGTGCGTGTGTATTTTTCTAAACTTTCCGTATCCCTTTTTCGAGGCAGGAGCATTAACATACTGTGTATTCCCCTTCTCAGCACAGCGCGGGAGAGCAGAGAGAATGTGCAGCTTGCTTTAAGTGGAACTTTAAGAGTCACACAACATGCAGCTGGTCTTTATTACTTCCCCTTTGGTTCATTGAAGCATAATTACATTCTGACTTCATCCCAACCTTAGCATGACCTCTGCTCTCCTGTCAGACACACTGGCAGCCCCACGCACACACACGCTCACATGTATGCCGCCGCACATGCAAACAAGGAGATCACAAATGCACATTTTGCATGCATCCATGCATGTACACATGTACATAAATGCAGGCGCATTCACTCACTCACACACAGAAACCCCAAATCCCACCTACAGACAGACAGACACAGACATTTAGCCTCAGACTGAGCTGAGATCATACTGGACAAATCTAATAGTGTAAGTAAGCCCAAACACAAATTGGGCTCTTGCTGGAAAACTCTGCTCTGTGCGACTTCTTTGTGTGTATGTGTGTGTGTGTGTGTGTTTGTTTGTGTGTTTGTTTGTGTGTTTGTTTGTTTGAGGCTTGCCGGATGGAAATGAACCTCGATGACCTCGTCCCTCCCTCCCTTTGGTTTTCCTGTCTGCTGCTATTCTAATTGAAAACGTTTGCTAATCAGTCAGAAATTCTGACTTTTCCATCCTTCAACTCTTCAAATTGTCTCTTGCTCCAAGATGTGTCCACTTTCTCCTTTTCTCACTTTATTATGGGTCTTCCAGTCAGTTGTTTTTCTTCTTTTTTGTAATTATCAAACAGGGTTTCCCCACATCCAAACAGCTGAGCTTCATCCTCCAGTGAGTCAACGCTGAACAGCACGTTGCCTGCAGCCTGGTGAAAGGTGGGGACGTCAAAATTAGGTTACAAAAACTTGCGCACGCCGAGTGTCTGTTTTTGTTACCTAAAGGCAACATGGAGGATGGCCAGGTTAGGTGGGAGTTTGGTCCTAATGCACTCCAAGGTACTAAGGGTATATAAGGGTTGTTTATGGCGTCATACTGGACTGGGTGGGCTTGTTAAACATCATTATGGCCTCCTGACGTCACTGGCCTGATGTTTGGGAAACACAAAATGTCCCTGTGATGTGCCGATGCCATGCTACTCAAATCAGAGCAAATATTTACCAGCACAAAAGCCGCACCGCTGGCAAGGCCAAGACAGTATAGAGCCAAGTAATCTGCTTGATTACTTTCGGTTTATTCCAAGACAGCCATTACAAAGATGTTCCTTCCTTCATCATATAGTTTGAGTAAAAGCAGCCATGATGCATCTATAGTGCACTGTACATACAGTGAGACGTGTGCAATGAAATCCTTGCTTAGATCCATCAATGTCATGTGATTAGTGGACTCCATGGCGCCAAAAAAAGGCGCCATGGAGTCATAAGCTGACATCATGTGGCATCCCCTTTGCCAAGTCTCTGTAAAATCATATCAGTCAGTGTTATGAGATTATTATCATGCATGACAGAGACATTGGGGTGCACTGCCACTGTATTGTATTCCAAAGTATCCATCAGGGTTTCCCTCAATTTAGAAATGAGATCATTTTCATATGGCAGCATGATTCTAACTTTAAACCAGGTTTGGTCCACTGTTTCCCACTCCACCCTTCAACCACACAAGGAATATCACTCACTCGCCCTGTCTGAGAGCACTTACTATGTGTGAGTGTGCACATGTTTGTGTGATTGCACATTACGGTATAAAAAGACTGAGTGTGTGGAAGTAAAATAGAGTGCGAGACTATCACACTCTCCAAATAAAACAGTGCTCAGACTTTGAGATGGAAAAGCCTCGGTGAGTGATGTCAGACAGATTTTACGCAGGATTCAGCTGTAAGGTGCTTCAGTCATGGGACAGAGCACAACACACTTAAAACCATTTCAGTGGCTCTTCCACCCTCCTCATATTTCTATCACCACATTAGAAACAGCCAAGCATTGACCATATATCAATTTTCACATCATTTTCGTCACTTTGAGTGTTTTTCTGAGGGCCGTAGTGGGATTACAAGGATTAATATTCATGATGTTCACTGCTCCTCTACCTGACGTGTTTGTGAAGATGCTTCTCAATGTGTCAGTGACCACCGCACGCATGTCCAAATTTAGCCACCTGCTACGGTTGGCTGATAATTTTTGATGGTGCTTTGTTCCTGATGGCGGGTTACTATGAGAGTGAAGTGCCGCTAGCTTGGGCTGGTAAATGCATCTGCAACTGTGTGTTTGCCTTCTCCTCCTCCTCCTCCTCGTCTTTCTCCTCTTCTCTTCTCTTCGTTTCTTTTCTTTCCTCGTTCTATTTCGAGCCTCTTACCGCAGCCTGGGCCGGCTACTGGGAGAGAAACACCGGATGAGTGTAAAGGCGGATATATACGTCTCTGTCAGGCCGTTGCAGAGGCTACGTGTGAAGTGCTGCTGGAGCTGATGTATTACACCTCCTCAAAAATGTACCTACATGTAGCGAGCAACGAATATACCATGTCGTGACCACAAATGGTGCAATTGGTCAAAGTAAGGCTGTTTTCCGTTGTTTGTTGGTAGAGATTGCTCATAGTGAATATAAGTTGAACACGTGTTTACTAATCCTCTGCCACATTGATAACAAAATTACATTTGGTGATTTACAATAGCGATGACTTGATCCTGGGCTGCACGGTGGTGTAGTGGCTAGCACTGTCGCCTCACAGCAAGAGGGCCGCGGGTTCAATTCCCGGTCGGAGCGGTCCTTCTGTGTGGAGTTTGCATGTTCTCCCCATGGCAGCGTGGGTTCTCTCCGGGTTCTCCGGCTTCCTCCCACAGTCCAAAGACATGCTGCAGGTTAATTGATCTCTAAATTGCCCATAGGTGTGAATGTGAGAGTGAATGGTTGTATGTCCCTACATGTGCCCTCGATGGACTGGCGGCCTGTCCAGGGTGTCCCCTGCCTTCGCCCTATGTCAGCTGGGATAGGCTCCAGCGCCCCCGCGACCCTAATGAGGATAAGCGGTATTGAAAATGGATGGATGGATGGATGACTTGATCCTCGCTCTCTAGCACAAAGTGTGTGGGGGGACATTTAATCACAAACTTGTATGTTGGGATTCAGTGGAATTTCCAGAGCAAATCCACCGTTCCCACTGTTGCTCTTTATCACATGGCTCACTGGGCCTGGTTTACATTCATACACCATGTGACACAGCCACTGGGAGCAATTCAAGGACACAACGACATGGGATGGGAGAGCTGGGGATCGAACCACCGATCACCATGATTGAAGGCAGACCTGCTAACCACTGAACCACAGTCGCCTCACCAAATGTTACTCATGACGACCCCAATCGACGGCTCTGTGCGGCATGTCACCAAACTGCCACGTGTAGCAACGGCTTTCTTAAACAATACAGACTTATAAACACATCATTTGCGCGTCTGGTTTGTGGCCTAATCAAAATGAAAAACAGGTACTGCCTCTGCCAACGCTTGGAATCTATGAAAATATTCAACTAAAGTTCACCACGGCATCTCCACTACATCTTTCTCGGCCCTTGCCAGCCAGTGTAAACACAATTGCTGGTATATTAAATTCACATCATGACCTGATAATGAGTAATGCATCCATCTGGTACCGTGCTCCAATATAACTGTGTACGTGGGTATGTGTGGGTGTGAAGCGGAGACTGCTGGTTTGAAAGGAGTGACATCATCCTATGTGAGAACATGATCTAAACTATACCCTTTCAGATATTTCCCTTGCTGCAGTAGTCACCACAACTCAATTACGTGTTGGCGTAGGTTCAGCAGCAGGAGTCTACAGTAAGTCACATGGTCCAGAACATGCTCTGTGTAGGTCTGAATCTCTCCACACCTACAGGACAATTTAGGGTCGGTGCTCATTTCCATTTCTGAATGAATGTATCTTACGTGTACTTCCTCATGTTTTCTCAAAATGAAAACGCATCACACTACACTGCACATCTAATGTATCCACATGTTAATACGTCAGCTACAGACAACCATACGCTCCTGAGTGAGCGTATGGTTGTCTGCTTGTTAGTCTGCAGGTCCAGGGGCCTCCAAGGGATGAAGGGAGCTGCCGTTCAATCCAAATGAATAGGGGTATTTATTATGTTAGAGTTTACAGCATCGAGAAATTATGTAAATAGTTCAGTTGCTCTACAACAATGCTTTTCCTGTCAAAACATAAACAACATTGTACAAATGGCCAAATGTTGGAATATGATGAAATTTGCCACAGGGGTGGTATACATGATTGTACACAAGGGAAGATTCCTCTTTGAATATTTAAGAATCATGGTCTGCTCCCATGAGCGCTGAACTTCAATGAAATTAACTTTTTGGCCAGGAACACGGAACACATTAGGAATGACGTGTTATGAGGATTTATAAAAGGCTCAAGGAGTTGCTAAGTGTTAAAAAAGCTGGATATAGGATTATGAGTAGCTGGTCTACTCAGTTCATCTCTAACGCTATATGTGACGTGGGGAGGTCCAGCTGTGAGCCATCGTCAAACACACTGCTGTCCCACCTCGTGCACCCTTTATGCGTCACTAGCTGTTTGAACTTCCCTGGCTGTTTTTATTTGGTTATGCATCTAAATCATCAGGGGTCAAGTAAACAGGTCTGGTGGAGGTAAACAGCCTGAGGGATAGGCTTTGCTCTGGAGTCCTCAGCAGCTGAACGTCACACATGCACACACGCACACACACGCACACACACATGCACACACACACACACACACACACACACACACACACACACATGCACGCACACACACACATGCACACACACACACACACACACACACACACACACATACACGCATGCGCACACGTACGCCCTCGAATCTGGGTGCAGATAACACTGCCCCCTCCTACTTTGCACTTATCATTGCGGGTTCAGCGTTGTGCTTTTCTCGGCGCTGAAAGATCCCAATGTGCCGTACGGGCGCCAATGGCGGTTGCAGTCGACGAGATGGTGTTTCCAAGGATTCACAATGAACTCTGCTTCTCCTCGCACACACACAGACACACACAACCACCTCCTCACCAGCTCAGGGTAAGCTAGAGAGAAAGAGGGGCAGAGAGGATCAAAGCTAGTGAGTGGGATGGATTCTATGAAATGAATAGTGCTCGAGGATATTGCTTTAACCTTTGTCCAAAGCTCTGTGCTCAGGGACCTCCCTGTTTGTTTTAACAACTCCGAGTTAGCAAGGGTCTCTCTAGCTGCAGAAGGAATCTAGGCTAACAAGATAAATTCACTACATTTTAGCCGGTGTTTCGTGTCACGAGATGTTGTTCATTTACAGACCGTCCGGTCTGTTTCTTCTACTATGGATAACATAAGATCCCAAAACTGACGAGGCGTATTAATGTGGTCACCATGATATGCTTGGCATTTAGTCAACGTCAAGAGGTTTGACCATTGGCTGAGGCCGATCTACGGTAGTGTTTTATTTCAGGGGTAGATCAAAAGTCTCCTCATGCTGTGTCTATCCACAACTAGGATTATATTAGGATGTATTTGTTTTGGGCCTATCCGCTTCACAGGGAGGCCGGGCCATCCGCCACTCCCTGTTTTCATCAAAATCTCACAAGACTGTAGATGAATGTGAATGCATGTCAAACTGCTCAAGTCTATTGCATATGCACTTATCACTGCGGGGGCAGCTCCACTCTTGTTTTGGCGCTGAAAGGTCCCACTGTGCTGACCGCTGGATGATGGTGGGTAGTTGTGGCGGGACCCCTCCTCTCCTTTCATCACTGCCTGTGTCATCATCGCCCTCCCCACCCGGCTCTAAAGGGACCAGTAGAAGGATGTTTTTACACCCTTTATAGAGAATGGGAAGAGGAGCGCCTATTGTCATCTAGTAGACCAGGAGCTGTGTTTGTGTGAGTGGTACATGCATGTTGAGTATTTGCATGTTTTGAATGAGACGTTGAGGGAGAGGTTGCGATATTTCAGCTGCTTGTGACTACTTCAATACCTTGAGCCTTGAAGGATCGTCTGCTTGCATGCTATACTAATCATCGAAAAAACATGAAGGTCTTATTAAATATTTCCCCACATGTGCGGTTTCCAGTGGAGTTCTGTAGGGAAAACACAAAACCTTAAAAAGACCAATCTCGTTTCATGTCATAGACACACAGCAGCTGACCGACCATCTTAGGGTAACATAATTGAGGTGGGGGACGGGATGGAGTGCACAAAGGAGAGGGAGCAGGGTCTAGGGATGCAAGTGACACTGGGTGGTTGGAATAACAAAATGTGAACGCCGCAAACGCAAACACTGTAGTGGACTAAATTGGTTTCCCCGACTCACCCTGTCCCACTTGAAATGCTATGGGACATATTGAAGCCCTTAGTTCTCTTTCAGTCTTACTAATAATCAGCTAGTTCCTCGCTCCTCTCTTCTGGGCCTCCCTCCATCACTGCTCATGCACAGCTGCACTGCAGCACACATGATGGGAAGAGGAAGAGGAGGCAGGGAGGAGAGCATGGAATCTATAGATGTATACATAGATATGTAGCAAGGAGAGGGAGATCCAGGGATTGATAGAAAGGAGGAGAAATGGAGTAATGCTATAATCTATGGCTAACTGATGAACTACTGCTTGATGATAACAAGACAAGCTGCCTCTTTGACTTATGATCAGTAATTACGTTGTATATGCATAGATATGGAGGGTTGGCTGCTCATATGCAGAGTCTCTCTCACTTCTTCCCTCTTTTTTGCATCCCTCAGAGGATACTACTCATGCCTGCGGTCATGGCTTCGGTGACTTTGGTTTCAGAATGCTAGACAGTTCATTGACTTGCCCCGTGTAAATCTGCCTGGGTGGGAAAACGATTTTTGGCTGATGACATGTTCCTTGCATTCATTTGCGCACAATCGGCACACATACACACGCCCGCTGGATTTACATATCATCTTTATTCATCTTATCCCCGCCACACAACATCTCAATCCCATTATTATAGTACAAGTGCTCTCACAACATAGGAAGAATGTGGGACTTTATGGTTTCATATAGGTTTACAATCAACCTTGGTGTCAGAGGTTAGACAGGGTGTATGTTGAGAGGCCTGGGTAATAACTCACCGAGGTCTCACACTCCTCTAAAAACAGCACAACAAGCTCCACATCAAGGGAGCTTTGAGAAGGAAATGAGCAAAGAAAGAAAAGCACATAGCATGGAGCCGTAGGAGCCACATTTCCAAATTATTAATAATGTTTTTCAAAGTAATCCAAACACTCTCAGGGGATAAGGGGAAAGGAGCAGAGAGAGAGAGAGAGCAGGTAGATTATCTGTCCGTGCGCAATTTTTTGGTTCAACTGAACTGTCAACATGTGAGAGAACGAGAGAGAAAAAAGTCAGTAGTGGCCTTGGTTATATAAAGACTGAAAGCTGAATGAAACACTATCTTTATGGCAGGGTTACAGCAAGAACTGGGACTGGTGCTTTGGCTGTAGCTAAAAAAACATCCTCAGCTCTGAGCTTGTCGTTTTCATTCAGACTCTTGTTTTCTTTCAGCTAAAAGCAAGCTCCCCTGCCCAGAGAGCTGGCTAGCACTGGACACACAGTCACACAATGTGTTCCTCGTTCTCCCATTGCCAAGCTCCACTCCGCTCGGGCTTCAAATAGCCAGAACCAGACACATGCCGCCATGGTACTGTACTAATGGTCATAACATTAGCCGAAGAAGGAAGAGACGAGGCTCAATGGTAATGCAAATAATGTAACGCAGGAGGAGAAGCTGGTAGTAAATAGAAGTTTGGAGCTGTTTCAACAATAACAGCCCTCTGAAATCAGAGGGATATTAACAAACCCCCGAGATTTCCCTCTCGGAGGGGATGTTTTTCTCCGCGGTCCGTTGGGAAACACTGTTGTAGTGATGGGATAAGTTGTCACATTAAGCCAGTTGTGTACAACTTGGAGGTCCATCTTGCTTCAATTAAAAAGTCCAACGCGTCTGGTTTTGATTATGGGTGCTGGCAAAACCAAGGTGATTCCTTTCTTAATTAAAACCACCAGAGAGGCTGAGCGGTGCTAAAAACTGGTTAACAAAGAATAATAGCTGAGCGGGGAAGGTATCTCGCTCTCATCCTCCTTCCCCTGCCGTTTCCTTCCTTTTGGCCTATATAGTCCAGATACCAGATGGCCAGACCTAACCTTGGAGGGTTGCACAGGGTGGTGGGGTAGGGGGTAAAGGGTTCAGGAAATCAATCCCCCTCCCCGAACATTTCTTTATCCATTTTATACCTTTTTTTTTCGAGCTCCCTGCTTACTCGTTCACCTCACTCTCCTTTCCCATCCCTTTGCTCTGTGAGGATTTCTGTGAATCTGGCCTGGCTTGGCAGAGGCAAACTCATGTTTCCACTCTGAGGGGCTGAAGGTTTACTCCACAGCGGAGGCCTGTTTGCTGTGATTTGCCGTTGAACCATGGCTCCCCCCTCCTTGGCCGCACAGTCACCAGTCACCTCATCCCTCATCTTGAGACCAGTGGTATTTATTATTTACAAGCGCACTACATCTTATCTTGCGACCTTGTCACTCTGCAAGTTCAAATTCCAGATAGATTGTAACCACAGATGCAGACTTAAAACAATTAGTGTTGCTCACATTGACTGTGACAGTGCTCGTCAGTCTGGAGCGTCTCGTGGGGAGAGAGGAGCTGGGTGACTGACAGTGACAGTGAAATGTACATGCCTCTGAACTGCCCTCGACGTCACAGAATACTTGACAAGTGTGACTTGACCTGTGTGAAGCTCACGAAAATGTGATGGTCACCGAGAGTGCAGGGATGCATGAAGTGAGAGGAGTCGAATGCATAGAGAACATTTGGATGTGAAAGACACACAACACGCGGTCTTCTCACAACGCTGGGCGTTTCTGAGGATGTGGTCTGATCTAATGAGCGATTCAGCTGGTGACGCAGAGATTACCTCCTTTCATCTGTTCATCTCTTTTATTTTCTTATCTTTGATTGGCTCTCATTCCTTCCTCTCTGTGATCAGGTCCTCTATGGGGCAGCATATCTGTGTCTCATCCCCCATCGCCCCCTGCCTCAAAGGAGAGGAAGCCTGGAGGAGACAGGCCAGCGAAATATAACGATGACAAATACACAGACAGGCTCCATCTGATAAAGAGTGTTTCCTGAAGATGTGCGTTAGTTTTGTGTAAAAGACAGAAGTGGAAAGATCTATCTCACAAATGAATAGTTTCAATAGCACACTGAAGGGATACAACATGGAAGCAACGGGACAGTCAATAGGAGAGAGAGAGAGAGAGAGAGAGAGAGAGAGAGAGAGACTCAAGCTGCAAACAGCAGTTTTTGTTTTATTCAAATCTTCTATTGATGTTTTCGAATGAAGCTGGGAATGTCTGTTATTACAGGTACTTACCTCCCTTTGTGTGCATCGCGGCAATTGAGAGAGCAATCTGTGTCTTGGCCTCAGTGGCAATGTTGCTTTTGATAATATGGACAAATATGGATTAAAGCAGAATATTTTGTCAGATACCATTTCTTTGTGAATTTTGGAAATCATGAAATTATTTGGGACTTAAGACAGAGACAATCACAGAGACAAGGACGCACTGCAGTGCTCGCTGCATACGACTGATGAAGGGAAAGAGTAAGTGAAAGCTGGACTTTCACTATTGCACAACACGGTTCTATAAGGCTGACTGAAAAGTTTCAACTAGAAGCGCTAATAGGTCGGAGTGCTGTCGCTCTGAAACAATGGCACTGGCTCTCAGAAAATACAATATATGGACGAGTTGAATGAAGCTTTAAACTATTCAGTACGAGCTATACACCACTGTATCTGCCATGTGGAGGTCTAAATACATTACTGTAAATCTGTTCCTAAATCCTCGTCTGACACATTATCCAAAACTCTCCTTCTTTTACATTTGCTGTCAGAAACACAGACATACAGGCAGTAACAACATATATAATAATTGGGCAGAGGCCAGTGGAGGTTGTTTTTGTATCAAATGAAATATGCCTGCTGACATTTTTCTCCAACTCGGGTGTCATAAAGCTTTTTGCCTGCTGCCAAAAACAAACAGCAATTTCCAACCGTTAGATGTTTGTCCTACATACACAAATATAATAAATGTAATGTCAATCAAATAGAAACACATTTATTTCACAGAATGTGTGAAAAGGGGCTTCCCTTCTGTGGGAGGACTAGGTAAATCCTTATTTCCTACAACTATTTGTTTCTGTGCCTTCTTTCCATTTTCAAATCAAATTATTTTCAAATCAAATTACATGCACACAAATGCAAGATGATTTTCTTGATAATCACTTAGCCTATATATTTATCAAAATGAAGACTATTATGGGTTTTATATGTATATGGGCAGTATGAACAGTGTGTCATGTATATGCTAAATTGCATTATATGAGACTAAGATTAACATTAAAATAAATTGTATTTTGTTAAATATTTAATAATAAATAATAACCAGAAGACAGTGTTCTGGGTTAAATTCCAGATATAAGCCAAACCGTCTCCTTAATGGAACAATAATGATCAAAACTGCCCTAAAATAATAGTTGTTGGTAAAACCATGTTGACTTTGACTTAGCTATGGTGTCTTTGATGGTCAGAATTAACTGCAGAGCAGGGGGCGCACAATGAGTAACCCTGCGGGAGCCCCAGGGGTGATTAATGATCATGACAAATGGTTAGTAAAAGTATGCAAAAGGGTTTTTGGAACTTCCTTTATTTCCTGCCGGTACACGAGTGATAGCTGTCTGCAGT
This sequence comes from Cyclopterus lumpus, assembly GCF_009769545.1. Classification (NCBI taxonomy): domain Eukaryota; kingdom Metazoa; phylum Chordata; class Actinopteri; order Perciformes; family Cyclopteridae; genus Cyclopterus; species Cyclopterus lumpus. The sequence goes on from NC_046971.1 coordinate 17,498,569, forward strand.
GGAGGAATAAAGAATTGAAGTTGAATGCAGGGGAAGGCCGCTGGGCTCCAGGGGACGGGAGAAAGGTTCCTTATGAAATATTGAAGGAGATTGGAGATGCGGCCAGAGCACGTCTGCCCTTCCTCCTCAGCTCCTCCACCAGCCAACAATGTGCTCGCTCTGGACGGGGATCTCACAGTCCTGCCAGCTAAGGTGAGTGGGTTCCTGTAAGTGTGTCCAATTCGGTGTCTATGTATGTATGACTGTTGTTATAAATATATATTTAAGAGCAGGTCTGAGTGTGCATGTGGGATTGTTTGTGGCCCAGAGTGAGTTGCTTTACTTGAATTTAACTCAGGTTAGACAACCAGTGAGCAGAAAAAACAGATTTTATACAGAATAAGTTACATGGAAAGAAAGAGTGAGCGGCAGATACTGAGAGACAGAGCCAAGCTGACACATTGCATACCAGCAAGCTACATTATTTTGACATTATGGTTTCATGACTTGCCAACAGTTCTGGCAATAGAGCAGTTGCAGGTATTTTCTTGCTAATATGACCAAGATGTATCTCTATGCTTTGACAGCAAATGCGTAATCTTAACAGCTATTTATTAAATAAAAATGATATTTGTCCATTTAATCATTCATTATGAATAAGCATAGCATTTTGCTCTGTTGGTAAATGAATGCCCTCCAGACGATAGCCAGTGTTGCCAACTTATGCTCAATACCAACATGAGTATATTTTCTTATGTGGTGCCTGGAATATGAATCTGTTAAATGTTTACATATGATAATCATAATAATAATAATAATAATAATAATAATAATAATAATAATAAATAAGCACAATTGTATGAAAAAATAATAATAAGGCGAATTTGGCAAATGGGAAATATAAGCTTTCCATCCGATGTCAAATTTCTTCTTTTATATAATTTTAGAATGTTGAATGTAGAGATTTTATTGCTGATGATATAGGTATGAGATATGATGGTTTACATCAAGGACCACAGTGGAAATGTGTCAGTGACTCCGGCAGCAATGGAGCGAGCTCGACAACCATAATTGTCGCTAATTGCTCATAAACATCCCATATCAACACTGGCATATGCAATGGCGTGAACAGGGAGAATATAATCAATAGCAGCAAATGGCAGGCAGATAAAACACACAGGGATAGAGGATGTATTTGTTTGGGTCATTAGGAACTTGTGGTGACCCAGTGAGCCGCAACCTTATTGCAGCGCCAAGGCCAGGGCTCTTCCTTGCTGTGCGTGTCTGTCCACGGCCAATTGGCCTGCACTGATATCCCCTTTTCCTAGAATCACAATTGCATCAAATAGGAGGCAGAGCAGTTGGATACTGATTGTCATAATTGGTTATGCGTGTGCTCATTGCAAGTGATTTTCGTTAAATAACCTAAACATGTCTGGACTTTGTAAATGTCATCATCACAGCCCTTTTCTCTCAAGGCACTTTTTTTTTACATGTCACTCTTTCTTACTCAAGCTCAAATGGGACACGGGGAATACCTTATGTTTTCTCTAAAGTGTGTATACGTTAATGGGTGTGTTCTGGCGAGCTCTGATTCTGAGTAAACATAGGGAGGGGAAAAAGTAAATAATTTAAGGACAAGGGAGTTCAAAAGAGGAGATGTGTATGTAGAAGAGCACTTTATCTCGCTGTGTTGCACAGGATCTAAAGCCTGCGGGAGCTCATCAGTCGAAGGTCATTGGAGCTTTCAAGGTTAGACTGGAAGGCTCATCGGCCCTGTTGATAAATCCTCGAAAGTAGAGGAATTAAACAGACAGGACGAGAAGGCGGATGAAGCGTAAACATGGCGTTTTGCAATCCTGTTGCACATTGTTGGACGGATACACTATTCCCTTGCAGCTGCACTGCTTTATAAACATACGCACTATTGTTTTCGGCTACCTCAGGTGGCTTTTGACTGGGAAAGTGTCCTTTGTTAACCGTTGAGGCTTCATACTAGAGTACAAGGCTTTAATTATAATGTGAAAACGGAGTACAGAGGGATAGAGCCGACGGAAACCCTACACCTCCAACCCAGCGGTAGCGCTTTGACATAGGAGGTCCGTGCCGAGTCAGATAAAGCTTATTTATGTTTTTTTATGTTTTCTATTACTCCCTTTCATCAATGTCCACGGCACAGCAGATAGTATCCCCACTTTGCTTATTTACTCAGAGAGCCCTACCTCTGGACAGCTCTCATTCAGCACTTAATGTCCATAACGCCTTGGGTAATTGTTGTTTTCCTTTGCCCCTGAAATCTCACCGCTTCACATGACTAAGCTCCTCTGTTCTCTTGTTTATTTTCAAAGGCCTCAACCAGGACAAATACCCTCAGGTCAACTTCAACAGGCCAGCGGCCTTCTGTGCGCCTCAAAAGTGCCCTGAAAATCTGTTGAGCTGACATAAATTTGTTCCAGTTGGATGAAGGAGCAGGAAGAATGTGGATGGGTATGAGGGAGAGTGAAGAGTCCTGGTACCAGGACTGACTCTCAGTCTGGTCTTACCCAGACTGGGGCTTACAGCAGGGATCACTCAGCTTCGGTCAGCTCTTCCCCGCTTCAAAGGCTGGGAGGAGAGGTTCTGTGAAATCATACAATAACAGTGAATATAACCACCCTTTCAAAACACAACTGGACTAAACTGAATAGGTGGGAATGAGAAAGGAGGAAGGGATGGAGTTTCACTGCTGATACAAGGAAAGATAGAAACATATTTACTTCTGTGCTATGGGAACATATGTCGCGGGTGCACAAATATTCTCACTCGCCGATTTTAAAGATGACATTAAAGAGCTATATTTGTCTGAGACAAGTTTGGCTGATCGTGCATTCCCCTTTATCAACAATGCCCTGCCTCACATTTACACATATTCTCACATGGGACCGGTCCAATTAAAGTTCACTCTGTTACTGTCGGCCACTGAGCTGCTCCGCTGGAGCAAATGCAGGCTGAGGTTATTTCTGAAGGGCACCTCAACAGTAGCTGTTGAATGATAAGTCTGATGATGATTTCTTTCCACAGCCCACAATGAATTGATCCTTCTATCAAGTACTGTCTGTGTATCCAAAGCATGATATTGCGTATTCTTCTTCTGTGCCATAGAGCTCCATTGTTAACCAAAAAACAATTAAAAACACATCAACGGGCCACACAGCGTCACTGGGTGACACATTCCTTTGTTATGAAGAACATGGGCATTGTAGTAGCAGTCAATCCAACATCTGGCACCATCCTGCTGTTGTACAAACAAGAGTGTACCAAATTTTGTATTGCTGAAAATGGTCCTTGGCATTGTTTACTCATGGAGAGACAGTCTACCACACTTTTGGTTTTGGTATTTTTCGTTGTTTTTGTTGACAATAAGAACTAAATGTAATATTACCAGGCTTATTGTTTATATAAGATATTTTTGGGGGATTGTGTGTAAAATATTGCATTGTTTAAAGTAACCACTGGGCTGTGTCAAATCAAAACGACAACCCAAGAGAGAGAGAGAGAGAGAGAGAGACAATTTTGAGTAATGCTGTTTAGTAAGATTGCAGAAGTGCAGACAGACGTGTATGGGCCACAGCAATATTGTGTTTCCTACTCGGGGTAACGCATACTAAAAACGCATGACCTCATCTCACTGAATGGTTTATGGTTTCTTTTTCTATGGTGGCTTTTATGCAGGAGACATTTTGGGGGATGCCACTGTGTCCGGTTGTCCTTCCTCTTCCATGGAAAAGGTAGTTCTCACCACTGATACACAACACATGGAAGCCATCAGCACGGACTGGAAGCTTGTGGTGTATTTAAAGTATATGGATAAATCAAACTTTTACAGAGGATACATCGTGCACAAATAACAGTGTGTGTTGGGTGTGAACGTGTGCGTCACAGTTTGAAGTGTGTTTGATGTGTGGGACGTGCTCCTGTTATTCTCTCTTTGACAGCTAAATCAGCCCCTCCCCCCTTCCCTTCTTTTTTGTACTTAACCTCAGAAGATGGTTAGTTCATATTTTCCCCCAACTAGTCCCTGGTGGCGGGTCTGTAATGTGTTTTATAGATATGCTACAAGTCACCCCGTAAATAGGTCAGCTGTCTGAAGTGTGATGTGTCATGTGGTCCTTTCCAGCTCTGAAATGTCTTCTCTAATGAGCCCTAGTGATTTTGGAGAGGAAAACACCACAGCCCTTTTTCCAATAAAGCCTCTCTCTGCCTCTCCAAGCCTCGCATGACAGAAACAAAAGCTGTTTGTCCTTTTGGGGATTTATGTGTGTGCGTGTGTGTGTGTGTGTGTGTGTGTTTGTGTGTACTGTATGTGCCCTTTTTTCTTTCAATTTGTGCTCCTCTGTCTTGCACTCCTTCATCTTTTATCTCTGTGTTTGCTCAATACAATATTTCCTCATGACGTGATACTTTTAGGTTCTCGCAGCCTCGCTGCTCTGGTTGGGGTGATATTATTATGACATTATTGTCATAAAGGATTTGTCTAAATTTTCTTTTTTTAACGCATTACAGTCATTCTAAAAGTTATTTTGAATCCTCACCAATATTATGTCAAATTCTCAGCCAATTTGTAGCCTCTTTATTACTGTATCTAACACTCATCTGTGTTTATATCCAATGGGAGTCTGTGGTCAATTGTATTCCACACTGGTTTAGACAGATTGAGAGGACCGAAGCAATATAAAGAAGGTAACAAGGATCATAAAAGGCAGCAGATTTCGTCTTGCAGGCAAAAATCTATTACGAAGAACAGAGAATAGTAAGCTCAACTAAATATTTCTGCCGTCTTGCATAGTTGCACAGTTGAGCGTTGAGCATTTCAGTAATCAAAGCACGGCTCTGATTATCACCACGCCATCACCAACATGTTCGTCTATCTTTTCACCCTCTGTGCCTGCCTTCCCCTGTGCCATGGACTCTCAGGGCCTCATTCCCTATCTCTGCACCCGGCACAGCCGGGAAGGGCACAAAGGAGGCCCAGTATCACTCCAGCCCATCACCATATCAGAGGGAACACATTTCCCTCAATTTCTGTGACTGTGCATGCCAGTATGCTCTATCTCTGACAGCTACACGCGACTATGATTGGCCGCTGGTGCTTCTGTACCGAGCGTGGTGTCGGCCGCTGAATCATGACTACAAGCTTTACTGCAGGACTTATTTCCCAGAACTCTTACCATTGGCCTGTGACAGAGAGGATGATTATAGGACATCTTTGTTTTCCTTTTGATAATCTGTGTATTAATTATTCACACACATGTGTTCAATAGTTTTAACAAATATATTCAAGATTTAGTTATGATTTGTTTGGGAATTTTGTTGAAAACAATCTATTACTGTTCCCAAATTAGTCAAACTTTTTAGTCTTTAGTTTTTATTTAAACACTTCTGAACGTTTGAGTGGCCCTTTGGGGTTCCTCCTCTCTTTTACATAATGCAGCCAAACATTGAAAACAATGTGAAGGTATGAATTACACATTATCTGATAAATAAAACAATGTGACTCAAAACTGATTATTACCGAGATTTTGCATGTTGAAATAACACGATTTAAAGGATTTGTCATTAGTCAGCACTCTATCTGTTGCGAGAAGTTATTATTTTGCCCCAAGTTTGAAAGACATGTCATAAACAATGGAGCTCAAGGAATGGACCTGAATAGGGCTCGGTTCTGCATGATCGAGTCCGAGGAACGTGTTTGAAGTTCATGTTGGGTCATTATGATGTGAAAGATAATAAGGACCCTGCCTCTGTCATAATGACCCATGATGTGGGCACATAAAGTTTTAAAGCTTTTTATTTTTTTGTTGCTATTAAGCACTGACCATAAAATGAGATGGATGCCAAGCAGCACCACCCCTGCCAGCCTCTTTCATTAAAAGAACGAAGATGATTGGAACTGAGTATACGTTGTGTGTCATAGCCTAAATGTCACAAAGACCCTGCCTACATTCACAAAGAGTTTCATCCTGTCTTCCTTTCATCCACTTATCTCATTCTCATCATTCTTCAACCCTTCTTCAAGTGTAATCATCTGGTGTGGGACAAAAAAAAATGTGATCCCCGGTTCATCATCCTACAGGACGGAGCACATGGCTGTAACGCTCCACACCATCCCTGGCGCGCAGCCATGTTTTGGAGGCAGGGCATGCCAGTGTCCTGGGGTTCGCACCTCATAGCACGGGAGAGTTATGCACATTCAGTTCATTCACTGACACATTAACCTCTAAATGAGCTCTGCCGTGGGGGTCTTAATCTGTCTTTGGCCACACAGACAGTTTAAGTCCCTCACATGCGCTCACAAGCAAACACGCACACACACAAACCCTCACACACAGACGAATGAAAGGCAGCAGAGGGGTCAAGGGGCACGGTTTGACCGTTAGTGCTGCCGACACTGAACTCATTTAACTCCCCGCTGAATGATGTGTGCATTGTGTGTTTGTCTGCATGCATGTGTGTTTGTGATTGCATGTGTGGAGGAGAGGAGAGGAGAGGAGAGGAGAGGAGAGGAGAGGAGAGGAGAGAGGAGAGAGGACACTTTTATATGGGTGGGGAATTCACATGTATAAGATGCTGGCAGCTCCCATAGTGTTGCAGTCAATGGAATTTGTGGTTAATCCTCATTGAAACTGGGAGCTCCTTTCATGTTAGGACGCCAAAGTGACCCACCGTGACCTTTTGTCCTCTCTCTTTGAGGCCTCGCTTTAACAATTAGCCCACGCTCACAATGCCGACGCATGGAGAGGCGGGGACCAGTGTTCCTACGGCTCCAATACCCCTCCAGGGTCTGCGGAGCTCCATCCTCACCACCCAAACTGGCACATCCTGAATCAAAACAGGGTGCAAGAAGAAGAAAGAGCGAGAAAAAAGCAAGAGGGAAGGCAGAGAAAAGGGGGGGATAAAAACAAGTGAATAATAGAGGAAATCCTTGAGACTGGTGATGGAGGGAAAAGAGGAAGGACGAAGGGAAAGAAAGAATGAGAAACGGAAAAATACCAGAGCAGCAGTCAGCATGGCGGATAAAAGCCACTCTTAAGATAAGGTTGGCACAAATATGTTTTTGATCGTGTCGCGGGGTCCACGGCAAACTTTAGAGAGGTTGCCAACTCACAACTACCGACGTCCGTAGATGTTTGAGATATTAATGTTCACAAAAACTCACATCTAGGATGGGTGAATTACCCTACATGGTTGTGTGTCTGGCAGAAGTCTGCAGCCATGTGAGCTAATAAAAAAAAAAACACACACAGACACACGCATCCAAAGCCCCCACTCACACAAATGATGCAGACGATATCAGCGTCCTGGGCCACCTATCGACAATCTTTGACCTTCCTATTCACAGATTACAGTGGCGTGCTCAAAAATCAAGACAAATTGCCCTCAGTGTTTGTGTTTGTTTGTTGAATTCAGTGTGTGCTTAGGTACGTGTAAAGCACATGGACAAAGAGAGAATGTGTGTGAAAGTGAGTGTGTGTCATTGTGCAGACGCTAACACACAGGCATTCATTATTCATGAATGTGTGTGAATGCTTGCCAAAAACATATCGTTCAAACAAAGGCCATTTCTCAGTGTGTGGGTGTCTGTGTGTGTGTGGGTGTCTGTGTGTGTACACTTCGAAAACACACACTCGCTGAACTCCCGTCATACCCTTCCAACATATGCTATGAGTTTCGCCTGTGTCCCGAGGAGCACTGCCACATGACTGAGAGCCCAGACAGCCCCGAACAATCAAACAATCCAAACGCTGAATTGCACTCAAGCACTGAAGTCATTTGAAATGTGATACGGGGAGTGTAGAATTCAACCATATAGAAGCAGATTTTTAGATTTAAAATAGCTCCCTGGTCCGATAGCTTTTCATCCTCATAGCTCGATTGTCGGGAGCATATTACAGACCTCGTGAAAGAAACCGTAACTTCTCCCCAGTCTCAATCGCATTTTCTCTGAGTACTAAATCTTTTGGAGAGGCCCTGAGGATGCTTCCAAGTAGTAGTGCACCGGGTTATATTGTTTTACAATTTTAGACAAATAAACACTCTTCAAACACTGTTTTCTCTTCTTGCCATCGTTGAATCTCTGTTAAAAGACTGGAAGCACACAGACATACATGAAAACTGCATGGAATACTCACCTCGGCATCCAACTTATCCTCGCAGGGAGTCTTTTACTTTTTACTTTACTTTTAGGTGCGATCATTATTTTCGGTTTTTCAGACAAAACAAAACAAGACAAACAACAAGCGAGATTCAACTCCCATAAAGAAATTGAGTCAAAGTTGGTTTGTCTAAATGTCAAGACTGAAGCCCTGAGTTGATGGTGGATTGACTTTTTAGAGTGTATGTTTTTTGTATTTCTTATTTTGCACTGAGCACACATTGGAATGAGTTAATGAGGCAGGTCTCAGAACAGTGTCTCCCGGTCACGATACTTGATACTTGTTTTTGTCAGGAGAAACAATGAAAGTATTTTGTCAGATGTCACGCAGAGTGAGTTTGTCTCTTTCGCAATTTAAACCTTTGTTCATCTCTCAATGCGTTGCACACACACACACACACACACACACACACACACTGCACCTTCCCCTGGTAACTGGGCTCTCTGAGTCAGTGCTCTCTAAGGTGTTTTCAATTACGCGCCCTCTGAACGCCCTCTCCTCCGCTGCAGATCTCCGTCTGTATCCTTGCTAACGGATATGCAGCCATATTATAGGTGGAGAGAGGAAGGGAAGGATTAGAGAGTATGGTAATAAGGCCTGCCAAAATCTCTCTCTCTCTCTCTCTCTCTACCTTGCATTAACACGCATGTGCACAAAGGACTTGTTGTTTTGTTCTAGTGTGGTGTAGCAGGTTGTAATAACGCTGCTAATACCAATACAGCTGCGTGTATGTCACATCTTTCTGACTTAACATCAAACAGACACAAGAATGCGTCAACACATGGAATAAGGTGAATGGGAATGCATCTCCATGCACTTCCCCCATTCACCATTCTCTCTTTCTCTCTTGTTTTCTTTGATAGCTTGTGAAGCGGTGTAGATCTGTCTCACTCCCGTCGGGATAACGTTTCACTGTTTGTTTATCTCGTCTGAGACTTCAAAGATCTCGGCACACCAAATCTCCTGTAATCGTGGCTGAGGAGCCATTTTGTTGATGATATGGTTATGATATTTATGATAAATCTCATCAACGCCAAAGACAGTTAAGACTAATCCAATGAGCACACATGCTCGGCACACTTAACTCCCTCGACAGCTTGACAAAGCATTGGCCTGTCTCACTTTGACGGTGTTTTCTAGCCTTAATGAAGGGTTGTGCATGTTTTTGTGTGCACACACATGAACGCAAACAGAAGCAAGCATGCGCACAAGTTCGGATCTGCATTTCTGTGAATGAATCTAATGAATGCGCTTTGTTCAGTTCCTGGATGTTAATCAACAGCTATTATCTGAGACAGTGCAGTTTGTCTGAGAAGGGGGAAAAAATGTCTAAATGTTGACTGAGCCACTTAACGTCATTTAGAAAAGTAATCTTCTTAGCCAAGTTAAATATCTCTGTTCACATATTCAGACAATAATATTCAGCTTCAGTTTGGAGAGGATCTCTAGAAATACGTGGGCAGGAAAACATGTTGTTTTCATCGACCCCTCTCCTGATTCCTATGAGTACTTATCTGTGCAGCACCCACTCTGGCTGACTCCATTGTACTCTATTGTACTCCCCCTAATCCTCAAAAACCAAGTTGAGGAGTCGTAATCTGGAGGAACACCTCATTCTGCCTCTTTCACAGGCCCATGTAATGAAACCCCCCTTTTGATGAATACGTCTATTAGAAATCTCTATTTATGGTAAGTTATTCAAAAGGAGCTTACGGGGTTGAAGGGATGACTTGTTCCTAAAAGCACACACTGTACTGGGTGTTTAATAGCCAGGACTCCCCATCTCCCCTGTAGCCCCCCTGCCTCCTTTGTTTTTCTGTCCTCATCATTCCTCCTCCATCAATTTTTTTATGAAACCTCTAACGACTGTCTTCATGACCTCCCCCAGCCTGTCTCTTCTCTCTCCCCGTTTGTCCTCCTCCTATCTAACTCTCGCCCCGCTAACATTGCCAAGTGAGAGCACCAAAAGACTGATTTATGCAGTGGCCATCACAAGACAGAGGACGTTCTTGACTGTGGCCGGAGAGAGCGTTGTTCCCAGTGGGATACATAGTGTTGCCTTTTTTTTTCACGGCGTCGTGAAAACTTTTTGGTACCCTGCAGATCACGTTTTGATTGAAACCAGAGTGTTACGATAAAGCAGATGTATAGATAGAATAAACCATAACACAATCTGCGCCACTGTATCCTTCTGGCACAAGCAGAGCGATGAAATATTCCTAAACATATGCAAACATTGTAGAGAGCAAGGCCGTTGTTTTAAATGGCGGACACCATTGTTTTGTCCATAATGGCTGTCATACGCATTGCCCAATCAAACTTGCATAGCAATGCGGATCACTCGCGTGAATGTGATGAATAGTTGTGTAAGGCATAAACACTAATGGAAAAACTCCCTGAGTCTCCTCAAATGTTATTGAAGTATCTTCAACAATAGCCATTATGTTTGAACAAATAAAAGCCCCAAAAAATAATAGTGGGATAAGAGGCGAACATTTTGTTTTCTTAAATACCAGTATGTGAACTACAGTTAGCGTAATACATATTTCCACAGTATTAAATCCATCACCGCAACAACATACGCATGTGTTGCATCAGGCCTCTTTTTAACACATCATTGTTTTCACACACTTTCAGTCATTAAGACATTGCTTTGCCATTCATATTTTACAATAACATCCTGCAGCCATAGACTTCTCCTGTCTGAATCCCACTGCATCCATGATCTCTCTCTCTCTCTCTCTCTCTCTTTCTGCATCTTAAGCCTGTCTTTGTGGTCTCGGCATGATAATTCGTATAGTCATTGTTATATCGAGAACTAGAAAGGTGCACTCAGTAGAGATCTCTGCCAGGTGTGTCTACAACGACCACTGCTGTAATGTTTGATTGAATAAATACAAAGCACTGTTTTTTGTCAAACCTCCCCACCGATTCTATTGTCAGGATGGATTTCCGACACAGCTTTTTGTTTTAAATTGAATGAGGCCCTGAGCATGTGACAAGCTCGTTTTCCCTTTGCTTCTGCGAGGGGCATTCTGGGAAGATGACAATGGAAGTTTCATACCAACATTATACTTTAGAATAACACAATGCAGATTTATGGATTTAACTCCAATTACTAAACAGAAAATTGCAGAGGAAATATGTTGTTTATGTTACTGAAAATGAACAGTACAAACAGTAGCTTACAAAGTTAAATACTGCCTAAACGCCTTGTGTCTTGATTGAAATGAGTGTAATGACTGGGCTCCCTCAGTGCTGCCTGCGTGTCTGCTCATCAGTTCATTGAGGTTTATAATGATGAAACCTTGGAGATCTCCATGAATGTCAGAATCAGAACCTCTTATTACCAAGTATGTTTTCACATACAAGGAATTTGACAAGGCGGGTGGTACAACAATAGACAATAACGTTAACAACAATCAACAACAATCAACACAGAACAGAATTAAGAATATAAATATAATGTAAAGAACATGGTTGGTACACTGGTCCGTAAAATGATTCTTTCCAGAAATCTCCAATTTGCTTTTGTTACAATGTATTGTTTGTAGCAGGGATGATTATTTCCCTCTGTCTTGGTTACATCCTGTTGTCTCTGGTCTATTTCTGGAGGTGTGGTCAGATCCGGTCAGTTCGGGTGGGTCAGTTGTGTTGTGTTAATCAGACAACAGATGCTGGGAGGAGTGAATCACTCAGCATATGAATGTACCACATGTCTGGAATACAATGACCACTCAGTCCAAGCACAATACCCACACATAAACATGGCAAATACGCCAACTCACTGGCGGCACTTGCATAGAGCACTCTGGTGGCTGATCGAACGCACACACAAACAAACAACAGAGGGAAAAATAGAGGGGTTGCCCCATTGTCTCATCGTGATTATGACATTCCTGGATACCAGACGTGTATTGGTTTCTCTGAATCATCTTACACAATGTCATGCTTTCTTTCTGTCTTTTTCTATCCCTCACTCTCTTGTGTTCCTGGAAGCTAATTTGGACTCACAGCCAGACAGAAGTGAATCAGTGGGACAGTAGGCCATAAGATAAATTCAAACCCACAGTGGTGTTTTTGTTGGTCAAATGTTGCTCCTGCTGGATGGGTGGGGGTGTTAGGTGGTTGGGGTGTCGTCACATTGATGTCTGCCAACACGGAAAAGACCGTTAACATCGCCTAGGGGGCTCTAAGTCATTTCCAGCCCCACTAGGAACATTTCACACATTGGTTTAAAAGGGCAAAGTCACTCGCACACTAATGGGGACACACAAACACAATTGCTAACATCTTGCATCTCACTCCCCCACCACCCCCTTACACACACATACAGACTTACAAGCACACACACAAACAGACACATGTGCACACGCTCACAGACATCAGCCTAATTATACACAGAAGTTGCTCTGGCCTTTTCCAAGAGGCTATTTACACTTGTATTTATTTGTCTTTTTTTAAAATTCGATTTATGTCTCAGACTTACTGGAAGCGCATGCTGGCAAGTGCCAGGGAAAGCATTTGGGTCCACTTTAAAAATGATATGATGCCAGACTGGGAGATGAAAGGAATCACAGGAAACAAACAAAACACAATGAATTGCCATCATACAGATCAGAATGGGGAGGTAATACACGAGAAGAAGAGAGGAAGAAAAAGGGAGAGGAAGGAACAATTTGCTGTAAACTTCTTTGGTAGTAAATTGAAACCAAATGTTTTGAGAATTAGTGGCGCAATGGCGAAAGTGCTGAGAGATCCTTTGCTTGTTGGCTGCATGGATGGATCAGAGGGAGCTGCGTGAGATAATAAACTGTAAAAAGCTTGCCCATTGCTTTCCAGGAACTAGAGCATTCAACAGTCGGCACAGTTAACAGGTTCCCTGCCAGGGATGACTGGCTACAAAAGGACCGTCATTTGATAGGCTTGAATTTAGCTCAATATGTTGAAAGTGAATGAGTGTATGTGTGTGTGTTTGTTTTATCCTGTGTCCAAGCCACCAGTACTAACTGTGTGTACTGTGTGTACAGTATACTTGTGTGCTGTGCGCTGGGTGTCCACAGCAGCGAGTCGGGTGAGTCCCGTGGCGAAGTCTCTCCCCCTGAGCTTGGCAGCATACATGCACACACTCAATGGGGAGGTTCAACAGTGGCTAGAGGAGGGCAAAATCCAACAGCATTTTTCTTATTTAAGGCCTATAAAATCCCATGTAATTTGTTGGTTAACTTTAATGGGTAATGGGTGAAATCCCTCTTTGTCTTCCTCTTTAATCGTTTCCACATTAAATGGGGCAACTGTCAAAATAAGATGATGTCATCATTAGGTCACCACGTGTTGCCACCATCAGTTTCTGTGCAGCAGTCAACCCATACCGTGGTATTAACAGCCTGGTCTGACTTTCAATCTGTAAAGTTGAATTAGAATGCTCATCAAGGTGACCCTACAGGCACACCATAGATGTTACAGCTCCATCTTTCAACATGTGTATCTAACAATTAATCACATTTCTTCGTGTTAAGTAGAGTATCATCTTGTTTATTTTTTAACTGGAACATCTCTACCTTTTTTTAAAAGTATTCTCTGTCTGATCTTTGTTAAAACAGACTTTTAGAGAGCATTACAAACATCAACAATGAGACCGGTCAACTACTGCATGTCAACATCTTATTTGTAAGAGAACACACAGCAGCAAGATGATAGGCTCACGCAGAATTGTTTCCTTGTGCTTATTGGATAGAGGAGACCTGCTGATCTAAAGAGCAGGTGACAGCCCCGAAAAATGACAGCCAGTGATTGGCAGACGTATGAGAAATAAATTCCGGGGTTAGGCATGCAAGAGTATGGTCTTCTGACTGAACTTACATTTTAGCTTAATTTGCTTTCTCACCGAATGAATGCTGCTTAACTGTTTGTTTGTTACGGCACTCTGCTCTGACCTAATAAACATATGTCGGACATATGAGGGCAGTGTGTGGTAACATTATCATTGAGCTCATCCAGCTCCATGTAATCTACACTTGACCTCCGTGGCAGCCGTGAGGAGGCATGTGTCACCAGTCCTGGTTGACTTTGTGCCCATTGTTCCAAGGCACGTCGGCGGAGCAGGGTTTTTTGTGGTTCTCTCAAGTCTACATCTGAAAGAGAGAAAGAGTTTTGCCATGAATTTTATTCTATGAAAACTGGTTCTTATAAGGGCTGCATTCTTTTCATCCATTGACCGAAGAGGCAGAGTTCACTGTGAATCATTATATTGACCTATTGCAGACGCATTCCAAACTGCAGACGCTTGATGTGGCCTGTGGGCATTTAGGCTGGAAAACGGCTCCCTACTCACCATTCACCAACCACTAGTGACGGGACACTTCTCATTAGGCAAGAGATCTGCAAAACATCCTTTTGTTCTGACGTTACATATACAGTATTAGTATGTGGTAGAGTTTTTAAAACAGGATGTAGACACGTTATATGAATCACGTGATAACAGAAACAAAGGCTAGTTAAAAATGTAGTCATGATTACCGTTTGCTCTCTTTGGGTCACTCCGTGTTTTTTTACCGTTTCTTGGTATTTACAAAGGGAGTGGAAACATTGAGGGCTAGCTCAACAATTCACTGAAGATGGGTTTAAGAAAAATGAATAAATACATGAATTAAGAAATGCTTCAGCTCAGTTTGCAGAAAGTTTAATAAAAATTCTTCAGTCATTTTTCATTTGAGTTTTAAACTGTTGTGGCCATTAAAAGTGGGTTCCTATAAGCTTTGCCCATTTTATCAGTTATGACTGCTGGGACATGCAAACTAAATTAATTGGTACAATGTGACTAATCACCTTTACATACTGTACCAAGTAAAATGTTGAGGTTCTTCTACTTTGCATTGGTATTTTCACTTCATGCTTCATGACACAACATTTATTTATTTGTTCAGTTTTGCACATCCAGGGTTGCCTCGCTGTAGTTATGACGTGAGTAAAGGAGGAAGTAGGGTGAGATATAAAGACAGATATAGGACTTTCACTCAGGAGACAGCTGTGCCTGTTCCATGTGAAGTCAACGTTATTTTACAATATATATGTTAACTTACATAACATACTTAACTTACGTCAAGTACATATTAGGGATGCTAATGATTAATCAACAATCTATGAATTAATTCAATTCAGTTTATGAATTAGTCATGAAGAGTTTGATTGAGCATGTGAATGGATCTACTTTAAAATAAAGATACATTTGACATATTAGTAGTGTGTTTCAATGACTAGCATTCGTAACCAGAGGTCTCTGGGAAAGGCGCTGTAGATGGCCACCCTGAACCCACAGGCTGAAGGTGGTGCGCTTGGAAGTGGGTAGATTCCTCCAACTGGCAAAGCTGGCATACCAGTACGTCTGCACACTGGCAACATATCATCTGAGTGACGCTCAGTCATATCTCTATAATGGCATTAGTCCTTTGTCAAAACCTACTGAAAAAAAAGATAGAATGTTTTTTTATCCAACAAAAATATTCTGCTTTAATCCATATGTTTTGGCTTTTAGACATCCAGACGTTCTAGCAGCAATCTAACAGCACCATAAATCCCATTTATGTTACTGCAATAACACAATATATTTTCATCTTTATTTTTAGGGTGATAGCATCAAACGTGTCTGGAGACAACAGACGTTTGAAGCGTCATTCAAAAACCTCAATCAAAGGGGGAGAGCTCTGTCCAGTGTAGACAACTGTAAATGGCAGCATACCAATGTGGCCTTTGAAATCAAGGAGGCATTTCAGTCTCCAAGGGTGCATCAACAGGAATGCCATTAATGTATTTCTAGTATTCCACTCTGACACATTACTAAGTCTCTACTTTTACAAGTACATGTACTACTTTTAATGCTGCTGCTGCCTGTACAACTCCCACAACGCTTCAGGTCACCATGGCCCAGACAAAAACCCCAGAGGCAGCCAAAGACGACACAGTCTGCATGGAAATCCTTTGGCACTGGCACGAGTGTTGAAACATCAGCATTGGTGGTAGGATATTCTGTCACATTTCATAGTAAGATGAAATCCACTCTCACGTGCTTACAAAAAACGCTTTTGTGGCCTGTTCTTGTTATGATGATGGCGTGGATGATTATCATTCCCTCAACGCCGACCGGCCTCAGGAATGTCTGGGCATCGTGCAGGTGATAGCAATTATGTCATCCGAGCCGCTTGAGGTCATATCCTGCGTGACATCATGATATCATGATCCTTTGGCTGAACAAATATCTTCAAGTATTACTGGGGGAAAGGATGACTTCATCTTTAAATATTGTTGTAATACACTCCGTAAAAGAATGAGGGCATCGATGGCCTGTGAATGCCACAAAACCACAGGAGACTGTTTGCTTTTACTCTCTTCGTGCAGCTGATGTCTGTTGACGATTCGTTTTATTGAGAGAAATTTGACTTTTCCCTGAAACACACAGTAATCTGATTTGAAATATAACATTTCCAAAAAGTACTTCCCATTGTATGGTTGTAAAGTCTTTGAAAAATTAATTTAATTGGCGGCATGGATCGCCAGCAATAATCTCAACAATAAATTTAATGACAACAACTTCTTTAATTGGTGTTTTCTTGTATTCAAAGCACGGTGAAGTAACGTGACATCATGAACATAAAGTCTGTTGATCCATGTGATTTAATAACATTTCTTTCCCAGGCCATCTCTGAACCTAAGGTCCAAAATCTAGCAAATCAAACAAAGTTATCTGCTCAAGGACAACCTGTGCTAAGCAAAGTTTTTTGCTCCCTGCCTGGAATTTAAATTCCCATGAAAGTGTGTGTTTGCAGTGTAAAAGTGTGGACACAAACAGTGTGCTAGTGCTTGTACAATAATGCATAATGTGAAGATATTCTAGTTTTTTTTGTGTGAGCTTATGTATGAATGTACGGGACTTTGTGTGTATTAGACATAGAGTGAGAACCGAGAGAGAGGCAGGTGGCGGTAAGTTCAGAACAGACACCCCACTGAGTCAGTTTCCTTTTTTAGTGTCACATGGGTTTTGCCACTGCCTCGCCCCTTTTGCAGACTATGCAGGAGGTCCTGAATCGATTAACTCAAATGGGAAAAGGAAATGTGAACCCAGATTACGACTGATTCTTTTGCTCAATAGTCACAAAAGTAAATATTTGACCCATTTTCCATGAGCCACATATCTTCCGAACATTTGTTGCACACGCTCGCAGTAAATCTGGCAACTAAAATTTGCGAACGCCCCAACAAAAGTTTATATTTGGAAACTATTATCTATTATTCCTGCAATGTTTGAGCCAAGTGTAAGGCGCTGCAGTGTTGTGCAAGTTCCCACTTTACAAGAGCTATCTTAAAGCTCAGTTCACACACGTGCACAAATGCGGTCAAGTGAGCACAGGGCTGTAATGATCGCAATCTCAACCCTCACCTACCCTATCAACTTTATTTTTTACACTTTGGATGTAACGGACACCGCTGAGTTCCCCACTCTTTGGATTGCAGTAGTCATGCCCAGCTCCTGAGAGTGCACTCACGTTCACGTCAGTTACAAACGGATACATTCAGTGCACCGAAAGCATGAGCATGTTCCATTATCTTGCTCTTTGAGCTTGTTGATGCACAACACTGGCACTCTTTTACTATAGCTCACTGTCAAATCAGCACTGGTATTGACTCTTAAACCAATGTTATTTATCAATCTAGCAGAACATCTAACTGTTATTACAAAAGTTAGTCTAAATGTACAGCTTTGTTTTGGGACACTTTTGTATCTTTTTCCATGTCTGGAAGGGGTATTCTTTATATTATATTTAAAACTTTATTATAAATACCTTACTTCATAAGATTGTATTCTTATTTTTGTATCAATGAACTTTCACTGAATTTATGAATGAAGGCTTTGGAAGATCTGATCAAAGACCTTAGTGTGTGCCCATTGGGAGTGACAGTGGAGTATGAGGTTCATGGAGTCGATGACCGGGTCCTATACCCTCTGCACCAATCATAGTCAGGGTGGAGTTCGGCTTATCCCTCTTCTGGTTGGCTCTCTGTTAATCATCAGTCCAGTGTTTGAGCTTCCTCTGCTGCATGTCCTGTTCCACATGTCCTGTTCCACATGTCCTGTTCCACATGTCCTGTTCCACATGTCCTGTTCCACTTGTCCTGTTCCCAGGAAGAACAGCCAGGCTTCTGGTGTCGACCTCAGAGGCGTGGATACAGAGGGCAGATCTACTCAGTGTTTCAGCACAAGGGCCAAAGAAAGTCACTGAGTAGCAAATCTATACTTGCTAGACAGGCTTAAGATTTTCTGTTGAATTTCAAATGAGTTTCACAAAGGTGTGGATTGGTTTAATTAGTTTTGCGTTTGCCTTCAGAAAATGAGAAGTAGTTAGTAATGTAGTGTAGCTATTTATACTTTACATTTTGTGTCTGGTCTGTCTTAAAATAACCAACATGCCCATTTGTACACACAGTTATTGCCCCGAATGTCCATCCTCTGCATGATTTAGATTGCAATCATGTCAAGAAGAGACCTCATTTTGGCCAGCATTGACAGGAAAAACTGTTCCACCTAAAAATAACTATTGTACATATGGATTTTGTTTTGAGACAGACCTGAACAAAATATAAACCTTTTTTTAAATTTGTTTTTTTATAAACATGTCCCCATTCATTACAAACGTGTAAGTTGTGGTACTTTAGTTTTCCAAAAAGTGTCACTATGGTGATGTTTGTTGATTTAAAAACAGTATGCAGTAGTCTGGCAACCACATAGATACCACGGCTACTATGATGGATAAACCTATGTACAAACAATGCAAACGCTTTTATTTTTTGGTGCTGTTTACAGTTATTTTTGTTAAAAGTAAACATATAAAACATGAAATTGTCCTATTCAGTTTAATAATGTTCATCCCGCATCCCATCAGCCCCAGCATTTTGAATTATGAAGTAAAATGCACTTGATCAGTCAACACCTCTTTTGTCCAGTAAACACAGAAGCAAATGCATCTTCTCCTTTTGCAGAAATTCCTCATGATACCAGGTACCATTCATATTCTGGTAAAGGTTATTGTGTTAGAGAGGTCAGATAGCACGTCTCACATAACTAGTGAGAACAGGATCAATCAATCAACCTTCCACTTCTGCGAAAAGGAAGGTTGCTGCTGAAGCATTGGTGTTTCATAATGCTGTGTGAGTGTCAATGATCTCCCCTTGTGTTTGACACGAGAGGCCTTATCAGCTCAGCCAACAAATCTTATCAATACTCTGGTTAATCAGTGATCACCCACAACAAGTTGACGCTTGTGATATCAGAAGGGTCACTTCTGAGCAATTTTTTATTTTCCCTTCTTGAAGAACCTCGGTTTTGGTTTCTATTTTTCTTTTCTCTGCCAGGAATCGTGCTATCGCTTTGCATGTCTGCGGGCATCCGTGAATGTGCACCTCTGTGTCTGTCAACGGCTGAGATCGTATTCTGCTGCAGCAAACTGCAGATTATTTTGGGTGCCCAGTTATGGCTGCATGCTCCAGGACCTCTCGTGGTTGCAGTGACTCACACTTTATTTATACTGCCATGACTGGCTGCTAATGAGGGGGTCGGCTGATGAGTGCATCTCCGACACCCCCATCCACTACTCTGTGCCCACGGTGGTGGATATGTGTTGTGGCTGACAGCTGCCAGATCTACTGGTAAACACACTAATGATGTACAACTTGTCCGTTGCTACACAGGCTTGGGGAGTTTAATTCACTTTTTGAAAGATTGAGTAACGTGTCTTATATGACAACTTTGAACCGATTGCCTCCAATCATTGCTGCTTGTTTTTAGTTTTGAATGATGTGTTTTACGACACCTTTGGTCATTGGTGTCTAGCCAACTGTGGGTTGTATTCATTCAATCACAAAATACAGCACTGGTTGTTGCAGACACACATGTCAGAGAACTGCTTTATACTGAGTGCACCCTTTTGTAGATTTTATTCATGTCCCACTTCCAATTGAATCAGCTGACTGAGGGTGTTGACACCGGGCTGTCGAACATTTCCTTCCAATGAGCTCATCAGGAATCTTGTTCCACATCACTTCAATCCGGATCTTCAGCTAGGCTTGTTTTTCACTCCTTCTCCACCACCAGTGTCTAGACCCCATTAGGGGATTATTCCTGTACGAATAATCTGAAGCCTCTATCGACTGGACATCATCCCTGTTTCAAAAATAAAACAGTTTTCTCCTTTTACTCTGCTGTGGTTGAGGTTTGGTTAGGGTTAGGCACAACACAACTTTGTTAGGGTATGGGAAAGGCCCTGGTTTGAGTTAAAAGTATTACTTTGTTAAGTGTAAGGGTTCTTTGTTGTCATAGTTAGAATAATAGGGAATTACTGGAGTCATGGTAAAAAAAAGAAAACGTTAAATGTCAGTAGGAAACGTTTATTGACCCATCCATTCTCCCCGACCTCCTCCCAACAGACAAGAGTCATAATTGCTACTGGCCACTAGAGGGCCTTTTGAACGTCACTTGACCGTAAACATATGCTCTCGCTTTACTTGGGAGGTCTTGTTTGTTCTAGTCCTCAATGACACTTGGTGCATTTTTGCACCAAACTGTTCTGTGGACTCCCTGAGATGAACGGTCACTGGGGATCTCCCATGAGAACAACCTTCAAGAGCTTTTCACTCTGTTTACATTTTCACCGCCAATAAGAAAGCTGAAGCGACCGGCGACGCTCACGCATGTCTACAGCTAGGCGATTGGCAAGCTCACTATATTCCACAAGCTCTCTTAGTTTTTTTGGTGATATAATAATAATTAAACATGCCACAATCATATAAATACAAAACAAATAATCGTCACAAATGTACATTTTGCAATATTAAGTTTGAATCGGCTATCGTTTTCCGACTCAGTGGGTGTGCTTTGTACTACTGGGTGAGCTCGCTGAATAAGTTATTTTCAGAACTCTGCGTTTGATTTTCTTCTAACAGACTGGCCGACAGTAGTTATTATAATAGCATAAAGTAGAACAAAGATCATTGAGTATGTGTTAGACATGAGGAGCGAATTTGAGTGAGGTGGACTTATTTGGGGGCATAGGTCGGGAGCTCACAGCAGGATCTTTCAGGGTTTATGGTCTGTGGCTTGAAGTGAGTAAGACACATACGCACATCCGCAGCAAGTTACAGGGTCCTTGTTAACTTCAGCACTCTGTAAAAACTGTGAACAATTTGTCCAATTAACGGATCCAGTTTAACATCTTGGTTTTTAGCAGCATAGTCTGTACCCTGTTAGCTCATATTTGTATTAGTCACAGTGGCTGGCCAGATGACTTATTTACAGCATATCATTTATCTTTCAGAAAGCAGGATGTTTCGGAGATTCAAACCCTTCCTGTTGTGGTGTTTACTGAGGACGTCTTCTCATGCATTATGTGAGTGAACGCCATTTGAGGTGAGTGCTCTGTTCTTCCCGGCACACTTACTTCTTTGACATCTCAGGAGAGCCCAAGAGATGATAAATACAAAGAAGGATGGCATGCTCAGGAAAGAGAAACGGACAGAAGGCAGTGGTTAGCTGCAGCAGTTAAAAGTGTAATGTAAACAGATAGCTCTGTTTACATTACACTTTTAACAATAAATAGTTTTAAATGTTTCATGTGATTTGAAGTGAATATGCACGTCTCTCCTCTCAGGTACAAAAGCCTCGTCACTGCAAGTATTTCTTCCTCACTTTAGAGTGTCAGACTTAAATAAGTGACACATTTATGTAAAGCAGTACAATTTGTTGTTGAAGACATTCGTAAAATCGGAAAGACTTAGAAATAAGGCCAATTTACAATTTTTTTTTGTGTACAAGCAAATACATATTGCTCAGATTGCTAACTCATCCTTTCTTGTACTTAACATCTGTTTGGGTGGCATGTTGCCAAAATGGCTGTTCTACTTGCTCTAGGTCTATGGGTGTAGATGAGTGGTTCAGGACCATGGACAGAGGCTCAGACAAGTGCACAGTCTGTTATTGGATGTTCTGATGCTGGAGCCTCCTTCTTCCACTTATCATCATCATCATCCTCATCCTCATCATCATCATCATCACTAATGTCACAAGAGGTGATCAGATCAATACCAGGAGCATCTGTATCTGCTCAAAAATGTAATGTGGTTGTATAGAATCTGACCAGAGTCCAATGTTGTATGATGACCTTCACAGTTAGTCTGTGTCATGGCGCCAGGGAGAGTAATGTTCACATTTTTCCAGACAGTCAGGCAGACAAAAGTGGAACAGACATAGATAAGATTCATTTTCTGAACCCCGGTCTGACTCGTCATTTTGTTTGATAAGAACTACACTGGGCCAAGGTTTGTGTCCCAAACTTTTAGCTATTTGCTTTGATTTAGACACTTTGCTGAGTTCCCTGATTTTCAACATTTGAGATTATCAGGATTTTACAGATTGTATCAGATAAAAAAAAGAAATCTTACTAAAGCAGCAATGGATTGCTACGCAACAAGCAGAACAGGATTTAATCAAAATCGACTGCTGAATATCATTTTCTCACATGATGAATCACTGGATGACACACTATCTTTAGCCTGATCACTTGCACCAGTGCTGGAATGAGTTTACAGCCTTTGGGGAAGTGAAACCACTTTCAAATGGCCCCCTCAATAGTTACTCAACAGTTTCTTCTTCCTGAGGAAATCCTGCAAGAATTTTGCTGATCTTACAGTTAAAAAGTGCAGTTGCAAAGTTAAAAAGAGGATATATTTACTTGGAAAAAAAAGTCATGTCTCATGCGCATCTGGTAAACTATGAATAAATGTTCAGC
Organism: Cyclopterus lumpus; assembly: GCF_009769545.1. NCBI lineage: Eukaryota > Metazoa > Chordata > Actinopteri > Perciformes > Cyclopteridae > Cyclopterus > Cyclopterus lumpus. The sequence goes on from NC_046971.1 coordinate 17,521,571, forward strand.
GCTTTAAAAAAAAGAGTAATGCTATTTTACATTATCTATCTTAACTCTTTTTACATACATAATAGTGTGAGAAAATGCTGCAGATGTGTAAAAGGTAGGTTCCCTGACGAGTGATCTTTGAACCCTAGAGCTTGATACCAGCTGATTGGGTAAGACAAGGCTCTATGAGCAGTTGGTCAATGTTCACTCAATCCACCGTGGTGTGGACTGCATTAGTCCATAGGGAAAGAGTATATGGTCACAACAAATTGCTTTTCTCTGTGTCCCCTCACTCCTTTTCATGCCTCTCTCATTTATCTGCTGGCTATTACTGATAACAAATCCTTCCCTACCTTTAACACAGGAAATTAAATGATAATTAAGGAATCCAGTATTATGCTGAAGTCCTACACAGACTCAATACATATTATAAAGGATTTCATGGATGACAACTAGGCTGTAAACAGCTTACATGCACATCACTTAGGCTGATATCGTTAACAATGAGGCTACTCATGCACAACTACATAACACAACAACTACACACTGCAACAGAATACACGCTGCATGCACACTTGCCTCTCTCTCTAACAGGACACATATGCACATGATCGAACCCAACAGACAGGCCTTGGCTCAGCTTCTTCTAGTTTCTGACCTGGTATCCAAGAAGAGAAGAGACTTTAACTTTAACCCAGGTTCTCCCTTAATGTTGGATACTATTTGCCCAAAGGGGGTTCATTTAGGCCCACAAACAGACGTAAAGACGGGCTTGTGTTGTGCAACCTGCGTCATTTTCAGGAAATCCTCTCACGCACTCACTATTCATATATAGAATTCATTGTTTTGCAGTTTGACTATAATGCAAACTTTTAAAAAACATTTCAGTGACAAAAGCAAGAGAAAAATAATTGTCGTATCATTTTAGAGGTTCTCCAATATTTCGCTGTAGAGGATTTCAATCGTCTGAAGTGTCAATCAAGAAGCCCCTAAGATCCCCCGTTTTCACACACTACGTCAGACCAATAATTTATATAAAAAGTTTGTCTAATCCACATACACATGAGATTGTCCAGTCATTACAGCTGAAAATGCAGTTCGACAGCTCCACTGAGAGCTCACAGGTGACTGTCAACAACACGTTCTGCACCTGCAAAAGACCCTTCAACTCCTCATCTCCCCTTAAACAAAAGACTCATCTCATTCAGTTCATACGTTTCACTCTTCATCTCTCTCTTTCTCTCTTCTTCCATAGGCACAGCACAGCCCTCTGTTCATTACTGGTTGCTGCTCATTACAGCACACATCTGCACTCAATAACAGGCCACATGCTGCATGAATAACGGCAGTGTTGCAGACATGAGCAAAATGTCAGTGGAAGACTTTATTACTGGTGGGCAGAAAAGTGTGTGTGTATGTGTGTGTGTGTGTGTGTGTGTGTGTGTGTGTGTGTATGTGTGTGTCTGGTAGGCCTCTCTAGGTCCTCGGTGCTCTAGTGCAAAGGCTGGGGGTAACCTAGCTTAACCTCTGACCCTGCTCTTCCCCCTGTGTGACCCTGCCCCTTGCCCCTGCCTGAACCCCCATTTACCCCCTGTGCCCCCTCAGCTTCTGGCAGAGATGGATGAGAAGGAGGCCGACAAGAGATCACACACATTCTGCACCCCTCCTCAATGAAAACAAAGCGTGTGGCATTTAAGGAAGACTGGGAGAGCAAAGCTTTAATCTGACAGGCTGACAGGCCACAGTGGCCTCAGACAGACCCGGGGAACAGCTGAAGAACACAGCGGTGCCACACACAGAGGGGAAAGAGGATGGTGGGGGGCGAGTAACCTCTGATAGAGACGTTCCGCTGCATTCCTCCAAGTGAGCCGTAAATATTTGCCAATGGCCCACAACATGCCTTTACCTTTCTCTCGTGTTTACCTTTCCCTGCTGTTTCTGTAGGATGAGCCACATATAAGAGATGCTTGTCTAAGCATCATGACCTGCAGTGTCTCAGGTGTTAGCCCGAGTCCCTTTTTTGCGGTGTTTGGTTTCCCCAAAAGCACCTCCGGAGGCTTGTTTGCCCTTCAAGAAAAGAAGTAAAACATGGCCTTTCACTTTTACAACATGAAATTGTGGGAATAATGGAACAGAGGCGGCGGAGGATGTGGAGTGGTGACCCGCCTGTCAGGACGTCTAAACAAAGAGGGAGTGGAGGGTCAATCAGACAGACGCGACCTGATAAGCCTGGCTCAGGGCTCCGTTAGCCACTGTTTACTTTGTAGACATACCACCAACCCACAGTCACTTCCTTCCAAGTTGGTCTCAGAGATGGAGAGGGATGAAAGGGAGAAGTGACGTAAACGGAGGAGATTGTATTGTAGTAGATTGCACTGTGGTAAACTATGAATCTCTAGAATATTTAAAAAAGCCGGAAATGTATTAAGTTTGTAGTTATTACTGATTTAAGTAACTGCTTTGGGTGTTACCAGAGTCCAAAAAAACGATGACATTTTATACATTGAACCGAAGACATCTATAAAGAAAAAGGGGATGGAGTGAGAAGTAAAAAAAGGAAACAAAATGAGGTGAATTCAGCAGCGGCTGAGCGTCAATTTCACTGCTGGGATCTGGAAAGGTGATGTAATTTAGAGAGAATGGTTGCGGTTGCCAGTACAGAGAGAGTTTTACTGGCCGTCTAGAGGGCACACACATCTCTGTGCAGACACTGGGAAACTCAGCATCATAAAACCAAACGAGCTCATGTGTGGAGCACCTCATAAATTAGGCCAAATAGCTGTGAAATAATACCCCAAAACATCCTTATTAGAGAAAAACTGTAAACATCTTTTATGTCACTTTGAGTACGCACAAGGCAGCCTCTTCACTTTATCAGCCCGCTTGATCATTGTGGAAGATAAGGAGGAGGGAAAACACGATTTGATTCACATCTCCCTTCCTTGAAATCATGACACCACCAATTGAATATCCTCATTCTGTTTTAATGATTACCGCCGCGCACATAAACCAGCAACCATTAAGGAGACGTCTCACTGAAAAGGTATTTCCTCACATATATTTTCTTCTCTCATCGTGGGGTCGGGGGTGGGAGGGACGCTGCTCTTATCCCTGATAACATATTATCTATTGGCTTAAGACGTTGACAGGAAACAAATTCCCAGGGATGACAAAAACCTGGAATGCTCTACGAGGAGGTTGTCTCCCACACTCCCTCAGAGAACCCCCCATCACTCCCCCTCCCCTTCCCTCTGAAGGATGTTTTTGTTTGGTAATTGATGCAAAGGTGCTATTGATAAGAAAGAATGAAACATCAAACCACCTCACAGAGCAGTAGACAGGTTGGGGGAGGGTGGGAGGGGGTGTGGTTGAATCAAACGTTTTGAGAACACCAAAAGGAGGATTAATCAGTCTTTCTTCCCTGTTTCTGTTCTCACGTTTTCTGTTTTCCTTCCCTCTAACCCCTCTTCTTCAGTGTCTGTTTCATCCCTGCATGTGTGTGTGTGTGTGTGTGTGTGTGAGAGAATGTCAGAAAATGAGCACTGAGTCTGCAATCTAGATTACGTGTTGCACTCCATGTATTTCAAATTAGAATTTGTGACAACAGTGCAGATTTGACATCTTGTGTTCATCACATTTATGGTTACCTAATTAAGTTTATTGTGAGGTAGGCAGTCAAAGGTTTGGTTAACGTTAAGAAACTGAAACTATACCCTGCATGGGTTAGGTTTGTGGTTGTGGTTTGGGTTTGAAAGCCTTTGGTGATGGTTAAATTAGAAACACTTACCACAGCAAAATGTTTGCATCCACCTTGTGCCTGTTTCTAATCATGTCTCTGTTATGTCATCTTTTGATGCGTTCTCTCACTTTTGTGCTCATTTAATTACTTTTCAGGAAATGCTTTTCATTTGTGTGTTTTGTTGTTAGCGAGTGAGACAAAGAAAGGGGACCTATCCCCAATAGAGAAGGTTTAAAAACAGCCAAACCATTCAAATCGTTCCACCTGAAGTTTGTAAAGTCCATGCCGGACAGACTTTGGCCTCTTTGCAGCCGACTGATGTCATAGGTCAAATTCCTGTGCAGAAGTAGGCCAGGGCCTTGTATGATAGCAGATTGCTGACTAATCATAGAGAACAAGCCGGGTAGGAGACAATGCTCAAGCTCAAAGGAGCTTTGTATTAGCGACTCAGCGAGCGCCTTGATGTTGCTGGGGCCTCAGCGACAAACGGTCCCTGTCCCAAGAGGGTGATGCTGTTTCAAGGCTGCCTACGAGGGGCTTTATCAACAACTGTATTTGACAGAAAGGGAGAGTTTGTCTGTGTTTTTACTATTCCTCCTGGAGCTTCATCTAGTCTTGTATCTAGGAATCATTAGCCGACTAAAGTCGAAGGTAGACGCAGAGTGTTGCCAGTATAGATTCTGTTTATTGTTTCACTACTGAGCAGATCTCTCACTGTGGCCCCTTGGAGAGTGGAGATGCCTTTCCATTGTGAAAGGGGTAGAAGAGAAAACAACAACAACAAAGGGAAGGGGGTAGGGGACTGTCTGCTTATTGTGTACGTGTGTGTGTGTGTGTGTGTGTGTGTGTGTGTGTGTGTGTGTGTGTGTGTGTGTGTGTGTGTGTGTGTAGGTGTGTGTGTGTGTGTGTGTGTGTGTTGCAGACACTGCTGTGTAAGGTTAAAATTGCCCAGAGGGGGATTTGGGCTTGTCTTCTCTTAGGGCTGGGCATGTTCCTCGAATGCCGACCCCTGGAATTTCACAGCCCGAGGTCGGGACTTTTATTTGCAGTCCCACCTTACACTATTCGCCAAACACACACACACACACACATTACTGATCTTCTGCCGGCCAGAGGATTGAATAAGCATCTGTAGCTCAGGTATTTGCTAATCTGCTAAGGCTGGTTAAATAGAATTTGCTGCCAGCAACAACTTCTCTGCCAATCATACACACTGATGCAGCACTATCAGATAAAGCAGCGCAAGTTCTCTCATGCAAATGATGGTGCCAAGGGTCATTTAGCAGCCAAACATTTGAAAAATTTGGATTTTTCAGAATGCATTGATTGCGTTGCCTAAAGGCTGAAATGCCTTGGTGATGTCTGCTCCAAACTTCAGATTGAGGTGAGCAGTTCAATCTAAAAGCAGTAAATGTTGTTTGCACATGACCAAAAGAAAGCTGCATAAAGCTTTTCGTGCAGGCTGACACCGTCATTTATTTTCTGCTAATATTCGTTAACCTCCTATATATATATATATATTCTTTTTACTTTACTTTTATTTATATCTTGTTCCAAGGACCTTAAAGGTTGCAGTGAGCAAACTGGCATTTGCAGCACTGACTTTGACATCAGTCTGAGATGTCAAACTATTCCAAATTTAATTTAGTTTTTTGTTTCCCCCACGGACCCCCAGGCTGTTTGACCTGTTGACCCGCTCAGTATGACATATTTCGTCATCGATGTCTTGGTTGTTGTTGTACAGTTCAACTGCTGCATCTGGTGCGATATATATCTTTAATGTGTATGCTGTGAATCATTGTCAGATGAGAAGCTGTTATAAATGTCAGCTATAGGGCGGCCAGCTGTACCGCCGTCTGTGTCGGAAAGCGTTTTGGGAAACCGCATTGGAAGTGAAACCCACAGCACACTGTGCCGGGGGTCAGCCCAGACACATGAGGACAGTCAAGGGTACATAAGGAAACATACAGCCTCATATGGAAAACAACTTTGACAATGTTAACATAATTGCTTCTCTCACAAGAAACGTGTATTTAATGATGTTGGGACGACCTGGCTTTGAGGCTGTACAAATTGTGTTTATTATATGATCTGGTGCATGAGAAAGAGTGTGTCTCAGCATATAAGTATATCTTGATTATGTAACAGGACTTGCCAAATATGTCACAGCACATTATGATTTTATTTATTGTGTATCCACAAAACCTTTGGGGAAAGATCTCACTCTGTTATGGATTATATTGTATGCATTATTCCACCTTAATGTTTCCCTGCTCTCCTGAACTATATGTTGCATAAGGACAACATATCTCAATTACCTAAATGACCCAGGGAAATATAATCCCTTCATGATTATGTGTGAAAGAACAGGTAATAGGATGAGAATTAAGTGATATACGAGGAGGTAAGAAATAAGTTCATGCAAATCTTTCTGAATCAAAATAGCTGTAGGGTACCTCCTACAGTTACTAAGGGACACATAGACAGCAGCTAACACACTACATATTGCCTGGATACTGGAGAAAATGACCCACACACAGTATTTACAGTATATGATGTTCCAGCACGCCACTGCACCACAAAGCATGCAAGGCCCAAAATTCATGTCACACGCCACAGAGGCAGCAGCTAAATGAGATATACGATCTATCGGTCCATCGATCCAAAACAATGGGTAATCCGCGTGTTTTGCTGTCAGTGATGTTGCACTGACAATGTGACAATGTTGACAACCGAACCTCAAAAGCTGCGCAGGGAACACTTTCCATACCTCCTACTGTTTCCCAGGAATTTGTGTTCGAGCAAAGCAACCACACTCCGGCACACTGACACAAACACACAGACACACGCTCAAATGCGTTGTAGCCTAATGAACATAGCAGAGCAGCACGCCATTACACATACCTCATTAATTTGCCCGTACTGTTTTTGCTCATTGCACACTTACAGCTGCACACACACACACACACACACACACACACACACACACACACACACACACACACACACTCGCATCCTCTCAGGCTCACTATCAAGATGCACAGTGCATAACATCACACGTAGTCACAAAATCGCACAGGCTTGCTTAACTTACACACCGTCCCATTTCTTGTTTGTGACACTGTGTTAGCGGGAAGCCCGGCTGTGAGCTAACCCCACCATGTTTTTCTCGTCTTCACTGTTATGTTTGGCCCTTGTTGTGTTCTCAAAATGCACGCACACACACACACTCACACACAGTCCCACATTTGCCATGTGCTATTAATACATTTAAAAAAATCTAAATTCTTTCCATTCCAACGTTTGTTTTTGGACATAAGTTCTTTGTCGTTTACGCCCATTACATATAATTTGTTGCCACTTATTAGCTCCCACTGTCACTATAAAGTACCTACAACTTTGGGAAATCACTACCAATAATGAAGATGCCATGCTGAAAGGGAAGTAGCACGTGTTTCTTGATATTTCTCAAGTGAACTTCTTGTTTAAAGGACGACAAGGGAACAAAAGGTGTTATTTTCCTCCAACAAGTTGTTTTTCGTGGGGGTCTTGCTCGGCTCATTTTCACACGTGGAATGGACATAGTAAATGATAAAAAGTGTTATTGTGCGCTTTAATCTCCCTGTTTTTCTGCTGTTGTCCCCCTCACCCTTCCCCCACTCGACTGCTGATGACACATGGGAGCTGAGCTGGCAGACACATCATCCCTTATTATCAGACAGATCCTCTGGACTCTCCCTGTAGGGGACACAGATGAGCAGGTCATACTGCTGGAATGTGGACTGGGACAGGTGGAGGGGGACATTTAGGGGGAAAAGGGCCTTGGGCGTCATCATCCTTGTCCCCTCTGCTGCACAGTTTCCTTCATAAGCGTCTGTTGGCAAACCTCCAACAACAACTCTAGATCCTGTGCCGTGTTTTGTTTGGCCGCAGTGATTATTTTCATAGAAAGAACATCTTTATTGAGAAAACTTTGTCTGTAGTCCAGGGCTGTTTTGCTTGCTGTTTTGTTTGGTTTGCCAGTCTGTGGCAAGAACTCTGTCTCCCTCCTGACTTGTGAAAGATACATAATATTAAGAATGATATCTTTGTTTTTGAAGAAAATGATGTTTGTTTTTAAAGAAGCAATTATTGGAATTATTAAAAAAATTAAATTCCACAGGATGTTCTCAGTTTCAGTTTTGAAATGATGATTTATTTACATATTTTAAGGGTCTTCATTGGGCCTCTTTTCTTAAATGTATTCTTTGTCATGAAATAAATGGGAAATAAAGCCTTAATGTTTTCTGCTTCCTGAACTGACCTACAAAATGAATTTGAATACATGGATCTATTATCTCTGGCGGAATTCAATTGAATTGGGTCTTGTAATCTATTTTATGATCATCAATTGTAGTATTGTTTGTGTGTCAGGTGTCTGCTTTTGTATTGTTTCATCTGCAACATTTTATTCTTCCATCTTGGCCAGTTCTCAAAAGAGGTGTGCAGGTCTCATTGGGACGTTCAGAAATTGTGAAGAAATTTGAAGTAAGACAATATATTCAAGAAGTGTATCTTGGAATAACCCACCAGCACCTTATTCCCCCTCCTTCAGGCTCTCGATGCAGACATCTCCAGCTATCAGTGCTCTGAGTCACAGGTACAGTTTGTCACACACAGAAACTCTCAGATGGATCTCAGGTTGTCCAACCTACGGGGCATTAACTGACAACACAGAGAACAGGACTGCAGGAAAGAGATGTATGACAGTAGCAGCACAACCTTTGATTTTCTAATTAAAATTTTTTAGTTTGAGCATGAACCTGAAATAAAGACAAATTGTTATTTGCAGGGATGGCCGGGTAGTAATTGCTACTAGGCAGCAGTTGATTCACTGAGCACACGTGGGACAAACAGAAGGCTCGTAAGCATCAGTTTGTCTGGTGGAACAGCTCCCTGTTCGACCTGGCCTCAGACGGCGAGCTAACTCTCGCTTTAATAATAATAATAATAAGGTGAACATGGTATAACCTCTCTCCCTTCAAGCCCTCAATTACTAGCCTTGCACACTGCGTACGCACTCAGTCTGTCTGGGGAGCAAGCCACTGGATAATTCCTGGTTACCTGTCGCGGCACTTCTCACAAACACACTTAACATGCACAAACTAGGGGGATAATATTGGTTATGAACACACATGCACAGTAATGCGTTCAGGAACATGTACGTAGGAATTATCCCGACATGTACAGGGAGCCAAACATGGATTTTCAGCTAATTTCCATGCCCAGAAAAGTCTAGTTAAGGTGGAACCACAGCTGCTACCTCATCTCAAGTGGTCACTCCAAACCTCAGAGGGTATCTGCATTGAGTGCATAACAGGAAATTACTGTTGATGTTCTATGCTAATTGACAATAAAACTAAGGACATTTTGGGGTGTTTCTGAAGCATTGTGTTTTTAGCATTGATGCTTAAATGTGATATTTAATAGAGGCTGCTGTCTGTGACAACTACAACCCTGTCTCTCCCACATCCTTTGGGAGAGCTTTGATTTATTATTTTCAAATAATTCTGTATGGAAACATTCTGCATGTGCGTGTACTCCACACAGATCACTCTAAAGCGTCGGTGTCAAAACAGTGTGTGTCCTCAGTACTACCAAAGGGCTGTACATCCACTTCATTATCTCACTCTCTGTCACTTTTATGGCTCCGTCATATCTGCTAATTCAGTATCATCTGGCTGAACATTAATCAGGCCCATCCTCGTTGCACACTTGCCCCCTTTATCTCAGACCATCTCTTAGCTTTTCTCCACACGACAGCCAGTGGAATGAATATTTGGACTCACTAATCCAATGTGGGCAGATCCGGGGAGGGCATGCTGCACACAGACGCATTAACCACACTGCACACATGTACACGAGAAACCACCAGAAAAAGAAACTGCAGCCATGCTATTTAAAAACAAAATAATTGTGATCTCACGTTGGTTATTTCAATAAATATTTGTGATTTTATTTTCTGATGCTCAAATTTAGGAAAGTATATATAATATTTAGAAACTATATATATATATATATATATATATATATTATATTATAGAGTTTCTAAATATTATATATATAGTCGTATATTTATATATATATATATATATATATATATATATATATATATATATATATATATATATATATATAGAGAGAGAGAGAGAGAGAGAGAGAGATGTATACATATATATATATATATATATATATGATTTTTTTATAGATATATATATATATATTGAAAGAGGGAGAGAAGACCATAGCTTAACTTGCTTGTTTTAAATAAAATACATTAATAGTCAACTTGGAGACAGAGTAACTGAGATTTAATTCAGCTGCACAATAATAAATAATAAATAATCATTTACAATAAGTTAATATCCTTGCCATGTGAAATATCTGTTCAAGTTGAGAACAGCACTAAAATGTAAGTGGTTATTTGGTACAGAACCGTATCCAAATTTTCATGATAAAAATGTTCTTTTCTTCCTGGTGTTTGTATCTATAATGCTTATCTGCTTTGTAACAACAGCTTAAAAACCTTCAACAGAATTTTTTTACAATTTAATGCTGCGGTTTTACGACCTCACGCTTGTGGACAGCCCACGTTTTCCTCACTCTTTGTCATTCGTACCTATTTAATTTGACCTTCATTAAAACCCACTACTAAAATTAAAACAAATCACTCTTTTCTTGAGAAAAAAGTTACAAACTGATACAAGTTGCCTCCTTTTTTAATCATGTGTGTGCTTGGAGGCTTTGAACTTGCACACTGGCCAGGATAATGGTCAAAAGTGTGACTAGCCCTTCTAGATATCAGCTGGCCTCTTTCATCCATCCTGCAGTAAAGATCTGAATGATGAGTGCTGGCCGGTCATAATATCATCTATTCTTTTCCATCATGTCTTGCATCATTGTGCATATGTTCTCCACTGTGCCACAGTTTACTGGTCTCCCATAGGCAGACCATTAATTGCTTGGCGCCTCTCAAGAAAAAAAAAAACCGGAAAAAAGCAAACAAAGAAACAGTTTTGTTAATAGCCCGCTGCTGTTGGCTGCTGATTTGGCCCAAGTAGTAATGCCAATTCTTTTGGAACACACACAAACATCATACTGCCACCCATCATTAACAGGGCTCCGTGAACAAGAAATGTGTGTGTGTGTGTGTGTGTGTTTGTGTGTTGGTGCGTATGTGGGCGCATGTGTTTGTATTTGAATATGTCTAAATGTGTATGCACGCGTTAATGTATGCATATGTGCTTTCATGTGTGTGTGTATATACATGACTGTTTGTTTATGTTTGTGTACGTGTGAGTATATGTGTGGGTTTTCACAGAGAAACCTTTGTCATCACTAGTGTGCCAGACCGGTGGCACTGCCATTATATTTAAGTGCGCACACACACACACACACACACACACACACACACACACACACACACACACACACACACACACACACACACACAGTCTTTCAGATGTGGCATTTCTGGATAAGTTCCCATCCGCATTACTGAAGCATGAGAATGAAATTGACAGTCTTGGGCTGAAGGATGGCACAGCAGACACAGACAACTGCTGCCAGCTTCCATGGCAAGTCTCAACGAACAATGGTTTGTGGCAGGCAAATGGCACATTTGCAATGTCCTTCCCGAGCAATTTCCTCACAAATATTTGCACTCTTCTGTCGTGTTTTCGTCTCAGTGTGTGTGTGTGTGGATGGATGGGCTTACGACAATATCTGAAATATCTATCGTTCTTAGAAAAGATAGCTGTTTTAATGATTTAACTGAAATGGAATTTTGACAATTTTTCACTCTGAAGTGTCATGGAGGTTGTGTAAATATATTACCGGATGATAGTTTTATTACGAGCCAGGTGATTTTGCGCATGCTGCCAGAGAAAGAGAGCGGAGAAGCAAAGAACTCAGTAACCCCTGGAACTTCACGAGGGCCTATGGGAGCTTATATTGTTTATGTGGGGAAGATAACTAGAATGCTCATCTGGCCGGAGAGAGAGGACCCTCCACCATAGCTGTATGCTGACACTGTTCACTGGAGACTGGAGCCTGTGTGTGTGTGTGTGTATGTGCGCGTGTGTGTGTGTGCGACAGTTGAGCAAGGGCCAGCGTGTGTGTCCTGCTGTCATACGCACACACACGCTGGTCCTCGCTCAACTGTTGCACAAAAGTCCAACTCAACACTTGTCATTCAAGACCATGTAATAACATCCACGGGGATCTATGTATGGTTTATAAAAAGATGAGCGTGTAGTTTCTCCCATATTGTTTTGTTTGACAAAAATTAAGAATTTACATTTGTATAGTTTAAGATTAAGCAACTTTTCTTTCTTTTTTTTACATTTTCCTGCTGAATTTCCTGTTGTCGGTCTACAGATTTCAGTTTAGCTGATGGCGCTGCACGTGTTGTTTATCTCTACCTTAAAATAAATAATATTGCCAGCCACTCCAACAGAGTTATTTGAAGTGACGGATAGGTATGGATCATGGTCTGCCTTGTAATTAAGAGAGATTGCTATTTTCCCCTCAGAATGGGCTCTCCTATCCTGATCTGTAATTATATGTTGTTCAAACATCTAGGGGAGTGTCCCTGGCCTAACCCAGCCTGCTTTACCACCACAACAAGTGCCAAGATCACTGATTGTCTGCCTTCTAAAGTTTCAATTCTTTTTTGTTTTTCAATAACAACAACTTGCGCATATCCAGCAGATTTGTTTATCTGCACAGCCTTCACTGTCTTGCCTCGAATGTCCCAAATGGATCATGGCAGGTAGGCAGTGCATGCGTGTGTGTGTGCGTGTGTGTGCGTGTGTTTGTGGTGTGTGTTGTCCCAGGTAGTGCCCCGGTGACCTCCGCATAGTGACACTGACGTGCAATAATGATGAATGCCCTGATAGAGTGAAGTATGAGGACACACCTGGATAATGTTAAAGTGAAAAACTCAGAAACCTTAAACGTTACAAGATGCCGACCTCCTTGTTTAATTAAGTGCAGCGTTCTGCTTTAAAACATTTACTGCCACCCACTTCACTCTTCCTGCAACACCTTCAATTAAATGTAGCCTTTAACAAATGCATGAATATTTCAGTAAGGAAAAGGTGATAAAGGTACCTTTTGTTGTGAAATGCATGACTGTGGGCTGATATGTAAAATTGTCTTTTTTAAATCTTTAAAAACTGAGTTGCCAAAGAGTGTAGCATTTGACACCTGTGAATAAGTATAGCCCAGGCGGCCTCTGCACCACACACCGTGTATATTTCAGTGTAAAGCTGTGACCCCCCTGTTTTCCAGTAAGAAGAAATTGTCATGCACTGACCCAGTGACCACACTGGAAACTACTTCCCCCTTTGTTATGATTTTCTATGGCTTAACCACTTCATTTCCCATGTTCTGGCCCTCCAGAATAGTCAACCCCACACATTTAGTTACATCCACATTGCTCTTAATGTGTTACACTGACCTTCCAGTGGTGTATGATAAAGACACCAAACGCCTCAAAATTGCAAAGCTTTACAAATGTGGCATCCACAGCGCATGTTTAGTGTGTGAGTGGGTGGTAGGGATCCTTCTCGGACTTTTCAGAAGCTGATCAGACATAGGCCAAAGACAAACACCGACAATGTCCAAGGCTCTTGTATTCAACATGTTATAAACTGTGCGACAAATAGCCATGTAACAACAGCATGCATAAACATAGATTTGATCTAGAAGAAAATCCCTCCTCTTTTCATGTCACACAGTTTTACTTTGTGCAAAATCCACTAAAACTTCCCCTTCATTGTTACTCTGTCAGAACCTTGGGTTACATAATAGGAAAGCCTCCTCACAGCTCCTGGTTGATTAGGAATCAACAATTAGATAGTTTTTGTGGGGCGCTGAATAAACACAATCCCCTCTTTATACTCTGGCTTTGCTGTAACCACCTCAGATGCAAGGATGTAGATTGAATTATAGTTCATATGATGAAATTAGGCTTTTTGGAGTAAATTAGCTAAATGGTTAAGTTGCGTTGTCATTAAAGAGATAGAGAGACAGGGCGTGCTTGATGGTCGATCCCATACTCACCGCACACAGGAGTTTTGACTATTCCAGGGGCCCAGTACAGTTTGTCCTGGCCATAGAGGTTCTGTGGTATGACCCCCTTTCCCTCAGATTCTCCCTCTCTCTGTCTCTTTCTCTCAATCTCATTCCCCTCTCTCATCCCTCTTTTCAGTCCACAGCAATTAGAGAGGCAAAGTGGGAAAAGAGGAATGTGTGAGCACGCTTTGTGAGGATTGGGAGAAAGAGAGAGGGAGTACAAGAGAGAAAGTAAGAGATAAAGAGAGAGGGAGAGATGAGAGAGACACAGAGGAGGGGAGGAGAAGAAAGAAGAGGAGAAGGCCTGTCTTAATTGGCCTGTGTGGCCACGCTGGGCTGTGATGGTCTGGGCTTGCCAAACCCTGTGCCTCAATAGTTGGCCTGGCCTTACATGCATCCCGTGCATCCGGCCAACCACAACTAACTCTAGTGTGCTCTTTGGCAGTTTCCAATGTCAGGCCTGGGAGAGTTGTGCCACCCACATCTACACTCCGCTCCACAGTTCTGGAGGCCTCTCTTATGGGGATGGATGCGTGGGTTTGGATTTATGGTTTATTTGACTCCACCAGTTTAGGTTGAGGTGACATGTCTGTGCTTCTTCTATTGTTTACTTATGTAGGATAATGTTATCGTGGTTTCATGCCTAGGTTCTGGATTTAGATGGAGATGTAAATTTAAATTGGACAACACGTTTAAAATGCTCCTAGCCAAACATACATAACTTGGGCACACAAAAAAAAAAACGTTTCTCCCTTCCACATTGTTCAGTCCTTGCAGGGTTTGTGCATACCTAAGATATCTACAAGTTCTATCCTTCAAACTCAATAATCGGGAAAACAAGTGCACTGTGGCCCGGCTTGTTTTGGTTGCCCCGTCAGGCACAGAGGTGACGTGACGAGCCCTGAGGACCAGAGAGTCCCTGATCTCATTACCAAGCTCTAGAGAGTCATACTTTGTATAAACACCGGCAGGGAACCGGCTAAGTCCCAGAGTGGCTGCTGGAGTACACACACACACACACACACACACACACACACACACACTCACACACACACACACACACACCTGCCAATAGGTTTAAAAGTCAGTGATGGTAAAGTGTTTTACTGAGAATGGCATTTGAAAAAAAACACTGCGCTAATAATGCATTTATAAAATATGGGATGAACTAATTTACTTGCTGAAAG
This sequence comes from Cyclopterus lumpus, assembly GCF_009769545.1. NCBI lineage: Eukaryota > Metazoa > Chordata > Actinopteri > Perciformes > Cyclopteridae > Cyclopterus > Cyclopterus lumpus. The sequence continues at coordinate 17,536,595 of NC_046971.1, forward strand.
AGATGAATAGTACATGGGGTTTTATGCAAGTTCGGTATGTGCATGATTGTGTGTTAACTTGTGCAGCCTCTGGCAATCATTCAGAAATTAACTATTTTTTGACAGCATGCACTTCCAACCTCATTTTGCAGGAGGGCGGACTTCTTTGTAGGGCAATACAGTTTCATGAGACAGGCAACGGTGATTTTATTGAGCGATTTATAACCATGAAACACATAACTCAAGCTCCTTTTCTATGATAGCCAACCAGCTTCTTCACTTTCCCAGAAGCAAAACATGTGCATTTCATCACTGTGACTCTCAGAACTGGAAGATATTTCTGCCCATTCCAGTTGTAAAGTTCAAACTATTTGATGCCATCCTTAAGCAGGACAGAGAGCAACTCTGCTGCACCAAGATTACCCCTAGTTCCCGAAACTGTTCCATTCCGGGAGCCCAGATACTGTAAATCTGCCCTGTAACAGACATCCCATGTATGTGCATACATGTCAACAATGAAAGGAATATGAACAAGCTGCTGGAGGATGGAGGGATGGATGTACACTTGGGTGTAGAGGCAGTGAACACAGGTCAGGTTTAGTGTGGGATGCAGCAGAGGAAGGACTGAGGAGGGTTGGCCAGCTTGTGTGGCACTCTATGAGGGCTGAATTCCACTTTGGCACACTTTGCCCTATCCGGAGCAGGAGACTGACAGACAGACTGAGACGGACAGACATGAGAAAGGAAGAGAAAAGAGAGGGGAAAGGGGGAGGGAGGGTTAGACGAAGAGAGAGGGTGCTAAAAGCAGCTAGAGATTCTCTGCAAGGCCTTAAGATGTAATAAATCATTTACACGGTACATACGGTTTAATTGATATAAAAAGTTCAAAAATGAGTCAAGCCCAACACACCGAAACGTGCAAACACATGCCCGTGCCAGGCGATGACACTGAACAAAGCGGTACATCATTTAGACATTGTATGTTTGATAAAATGTTTTTTTATTGATATTAAAAATGAAAGTACATGAATTGTGCATTTCGGACGTTCTAGCGTGCAGAGGTTAAATCAATAAAATACACACAGGCTGAGTGAGCTACTGACACAGAAAGAAATTGCCATTGCTCGGCAAAGGTATCTTTTCGTATTCAGCGAAAAGAAGTGGTTGTCTTTCACGCCATTCATAAGAACACTAGAGTAGCCTGTTTGAACATTACAATAGTGAATGAATGCAGTCCTAGCAGGAAAATATAGAATAAAATAGAAAATATAATAATAATATTATCAATAATACTAATAATAATAATTGCACTGCCTGCTTTGTTGCACAACTGAATATAATTAGAGCCAGGAAGCAGCCTTGATAATTGAGATCTCTCTGAAAGAAAGAAGATATAAAGTATTGGCTTGACTCTTCAACACAGTACGGCGAGTATCCATTAAGTCTCCCTTTCATGGGTGATGCATGACACAATAGAGGAGGAAACTGTAATGTGGCACAGAATGACCTTGTTTCTGACATGGGCTTCAGTGGTTTGTCACAGAGAGCTGTATCATTGTGGCCAGGTATGGGTATCAACCTCGGCTGCCCTTCCACAACAAGATTATCACTGACACTCAGCAACTACTGCACTTCTCCCTCGGAGAGCATAGATTGTTTTTTTCTTCCTGAGTGCTTCAGCAATGGTTCAGCGTGATAGCCCTTCATCGAATGCATAATGGCTGGGTGACTGGACGATTGTTGAGGGCTGAATGGCAGGCTAACAACCCCCCTCCCCCCTCCCCGCCATGCAAATACAGATACATACTGTTGATCCACACGATCAGGGGCATTGTCTTTTACAAACAGAGAAGACAGGACAGATAGACAGACAGTGAGGTGTGGAGCGATGATTTGCTCTCTCCTTATTAGACAATGACCTCTCGGTGACCTTTGATGGTTACTAGCATCATAGCAATTATTCATTACCTCCAATTAAGGCCTCGACACAATGACTTAACAATCACGTGTAAGCTGAACCCTAAAATCTACAACTGACCGCTCATGTATGACCTCATGACCCAAACTAACACGCAACAATATCAGTGGCACTGGCACATAGGCAAGATGCTCCATAGAAGATCATATAGGACACCATGCACAATTACAAAGACATGATTTAATGAAGGACTGATCATTACCCTGCCATCAATACTAAAGTGGCTTCAAAACATAGTGGGTTTGAGTACAATCAATGTTGAACAGTTATTTTTCCAATAATAAAGTCACTCATTGATGCTATCCTTTTCCCAGAAACCCCTGACAGGCTTCTGGAAATCCATGCAGACCAACGTATTCAGAGTATGTGCCTATTTCTGTGACATAACATGCCTAAGCAATCCAGGCTATGCTGCTGTTAAAATATTAATTTAAAGTAACTATGGCAAACGAAAAAGGAAAAAAAAGACATTATTTTTGGTACAAAGCATCTACAAAAAAGCCTTACAACTCCAATTGGAAAACAGAGATCATACAAAATAAATCCGTCATTTGAGCATCAGTGCTACGTATATTATTTGGACCAATTTTTCAAATATATTTTATAACAAAATAAATAATGCCTTTATACAGTGCCCTTATTTGTATTTCAACAAACAAACAAAAAAGCTTGGCGGCTCATTACGCAAGATACAGCTCAGACTAAAGGAAAATAACACAACGTCCCTGGAAACTAATTATATATCTATATGTATATATATATATATATATATATATATATATATATATATATATATACACACATATATATATATATATATATATAGATATAGATATATATGTATATATATATATATATTCAAGTATTTGTTTTCAGGCAAAAGCATGTGAATACTACTGATATACAATAAAAATAAAATGTTAGTTGACATTATTGCTGTTTTTTTCCCTTTGAATTTAAATTTTGTGCCTTTCTTTAGAACTGTAAAATAACATCATAACAACAACCATGGAAACAAAAATAAAAGCCTAACTTGGTAAAACAGGAATGACACGGTACCAGAAACTGACAGGGTTTTCCTTTTTTTCATTAAAACATTGATATGAAAAGAAAAAAGACAAAATAAAATATAATCATTATCCCACTTGCTCTTTGTCCATGCCATGTTACTTCCTGTCAGAGCAGTCTGCAAAGCCATGGCAAACAGGAAGTACTGTCCCAGAACTGTAGTACTGTCTCAATCCAGGCGGTCCGCTGTGTCCCATATGTGTCCTCACACTGGTCCCTGTGTCTGGGACAGGAGGAACAGGGACTGGGTCTCCGGTCCCCCTTGCCGCTTTATGCTGGCAAGGTATTGATGAGCAGCCGCTAGCACTTGCTGTGAGCCTAGATGCCGACACAGCCCATGTCTTCTCTCAATGACACTTCCCCCTTGACATTGCCACTGCCAGGAGCTCCCCCATATCCGTTATCTTCCTTTTTTCAAAAGTCACACTTTCCTTAAAACGGAAAGTTTTAATATTCACTCAAAGAAAAAAAACGTGCTTTCCAACCTCTTCTTTGAGTCCATTCCCAAAGCTAGCACCATGACATTTTTTTAAGCTACACGTTCATTGTTCATAAAAAAATAGTGCCATTTTTTTCTTTACTTTGACGTAATCCGTGGCAATGTGCAATTTTGCAGACTCTTTTCTGCTTTTTGTTTGTGATCAAAAGGTGCTGGAACAGGAATCTAATTTTACAAAATAATTCCTTACAGTGTGGAAGTCCCTTTATAGGTAGAGGTGCAAACTAATAAGAAAAAGAACTAACAGAGATTTTCTTTTTGCCTCAGGAAAAATGATGTGGAATGGATTCTTTCATGCAAGCTGCTCTTCACTTTCAGTTGTCTTCCACAAGGACAAAAAAACATTCCGCTGGGTGTCCTCTTGACACTTGCAAACCACAGATCTCTTTCATCTTCTTTTCTTCCTTCCCTTTTCTCTTTTGCTTAGGATCCACCTGAATTGCATTCAGCCGAATTGTTAACTTTTTGTTCATCGTTTGTGTTTGTGCCTTTTGTGTTAGTGACTGAAAGAGAGAGGGAGCGAAAGAGTTCAGACAGGAAGAATGTGAAGGCATGTTTGTGTGCCTGAGGAGGGTGGGTAGGTGGGGTTGAAGGGGGCATTAGAGAAGGGCCACGGGGTCAAGAAGTAGTGGATGAGAGCAGGGGGAGGGATTGGTGGGCTCGGACAGGGCAGGGGAGGTCAAAGAGGACTGCCACAGAAATGACGTCAGAGACAAAGCTATAATCCCCTAGTCTTTTTTTATCCCTCCAAACTCTTGTCTGTGCAGCGGGCTGGCAGCGGGCTCATTTGTGGTTGACATAGTTGTCCGTGGCGAGCAAGACAGGAGGCAGTTTGCTGGGCAGGCTGATGAGGGGCCTGTGGAAGACTGCCTGCTCCTGGGCTTTGATCTTCTCTGCCTGCCTCCGAAACTTTTTGGCCCTCAGGATGGCGGGGACACCCCTCCGGAGCCGCTGGGCCGCCTTCCTCTGCCACACCTCGTATTTGGAATACTTCACAGTCCCATGCTGCTTCCTTGGGACTTCCTAAAGGAAAATGGGAAAAGAGGGAGTCAGTTCATTAGTTGTGATAACGCACAGTGAAAGTGCTTATTACAATGGAGGAAAGCCTTGTTTATTTTTGCAAAAACATTCTGGCATTGTTGGGCCACCCCAATGGAAATCCAATGTCATTCTTATAGCGCAGAGCGTCATAACAGACTTGCATTGCCTCCAACTTGCCCTTGTTTTGGTTTCCTTGACTGAAAGAAGCAGTCAACAAGCTCTTAGTTCAGCCTCTTTAACATACCGTCAAAGGGAAGGGCGGCCACTCGCCTCATATACATATGAGGAGCACGTTGTTCACCCAACGACCCGCTGAACTGTCTAACCTCCACAGACCGAATGAAACGCCACATAAACACATTGTCATTTCAAAACCTCTATTCTTACACAGAAAGCTCTTTTAAACAGTTAGGTGTTGTGCTGAGCACCACAGATTGAGACAAAGTGGGAGTGGTAGCAGGGAGGCTAGAATTTATGCGTGAGTAGCCAGTGCTCCATCTGAATGGCTTGTTTTGGTCCTGCCACTTGAGGAGTGTTTATCCCCCCTTCATTCACTGCTGGCCTGTTCAATAGCCAAAGAACAGCTGGCCCTCGGAGCAAGCTGTACCCATCAACTCTCCCTGCCCACACAAATGAGGGACATGTCCCAACTAATTTCCTTGAAGACTCTTTTTTTTTTGCATTTTAGAAGAAGGGAATATGTCTTTCCCCTGTATATTTGCAGTATTTATTGTTTTTTTTGTCTGTCTACATCACTAGCAATCACATGGTACTGATACAGATTTTCTGACAAGTCAAAGCGGAGACATTATTAAAAAAAGTTCCAGCTTCGTCGGAAGGGATTTGAATAAACCAGGAAAGCAGCCAGCAGTGAGTCTTGTGATCGCACTGAAAAGACCTGAAATGCTTTGATGATTCCCTGCATGTCTGTGACATATTTCAGAGAGGCTCTGCCGGCCAGGTCAGAGGGGTTTTACCGGACTAAAATGCATGCCAGTTTCGGGGAGCTTGCTGTTCCGTGACTAATAATAACACACTGTTTTGTTACAGAACAGATGTCTCTAACATCTCACCGACTCTCTCTCTCTCTCTAACAAAACCCACAATCACTCGTACACACACAAGTCTGTGAGTATGACTCTTTTTTTTTCTCGGAATATGATGTGCTGTGAACGTCCTGAGGTTTTCCACGATGCTCAGCACTTTGCATGGAGGCTAATTGCTTACCAATGACCATTTTAACAAGATAAACCTGTTTCTGTGTGGGTTTCTGTCTGTCAGGGACATGGGGGTGAGGCTCAGCGCTGAATGGAGAGAAGATTGAGACAAGGATTGGAAATGTTTCCCATACTGGCCTGTTGTTGTTGTGGTCGAGACGTACCTGTTTTAGTGCGGGCATCATGGGTATGACCTGCAGAGAGGTGGCCGACACGTCCCTTTCGGACTTGGCGGGTTTGGCACAGTACTGCTCAAGTAGGTTGAGGTCACAGCTACGGAAACAACACTCCTCTACGATCCCACGGTTCTGGTTGCGCCGGTTGCTACCCCTGCTGGTTGGCCTACCTGAGGAAAGATACAACAAGGGATGAGGAAAGGCTGTGAGGGGAGGGTGAGGTTCAGGCCTGAGAACACTGGCATCAGTAATAAATGTGGGTTGTTTTTGTAGGATTACTTGGACAATCATAGCAGCTCATGGACTAAAGAGGATAAAATAAAATTGATTTGTTTTATAGGGTATACTCTGATTAGGGCTATCTGGAAGTCCTTACATTAGTGAATACACAAGTAAACTGCTGTAGACATGGAAAGAGAGTGATGGAGACAGACAATTAACCTCTCAGACAGCCCTTTGGGTGAGCAAATACATAAAATGGAAACTCTTCTGTGACCTTGTCCTTTGTCAAGTCAGCATAGATAAAGAGGATGAGGAGGGAGAGAGGAGAGGAGGGGCATAGAAATAGAGAACATAGGAGAAAAGGGATCAGTACATAAAAAGAGAGGGGGGGGGTGGTGAGGGTCAAAATAGAGGGAAAGAAGGAAAAACAAAAGAGGGAGAGAGTGAAGACATAGGAGAAAATGGTCTAGAAGAATAAGGTGGGGGTGGAGGGTTAGCATGTTGCACAGGGAACACTATCCGTGACCAGTGAAGGTTTTGCTTGAAGCCCTATGCCCAAATCTCATGAGAGGGAAGGCTAGATTTGATTGCAGGAAGAGGAACATGAGAGAGAAAGAAAGGGTGATCCACAGGGAGGAGAAGGAGAAGAGGAGGAGGGAGCACATGTTGGCCTAAACTGGATAATGATCTTTCTGATTGGGGAGAAGCTTCTGTGGCAGACAGTACACAAAGAAGCTGCCTGTCTGTCAAAGGTGAAAATCAGGGGGTGGTATAATATCATGGGGGGGAGGGGGGGGGGGCTTCTCTGCTGTAGAAATACCAGAGGAAGGTGAACTCATGTATGTCACAAACACTGTGCAATCAGAAGCTTATCCATTTGAGGATTAGCAACCACCACAATGCATTCGCATAATGCTTCACATCTACATCCTCATCATCACTACAATGGAAGCAATACTCAGAATTGATGTTAATGATCCGTCATCTTAACCTGACATCGAAAACACCCCCCCCCCCCCCACCCTCCGAATCATCAATGTGTTTGCCTGGCCTGGGAACACTGGTGATGAGGTGACTGGTATGCCTCACAAGCGGCCCATTGTGTGGCGCTGTGTCGTGTGTGCCTTCACAGCTCGCCGGCCTTTCATATGCAATGAGAGGTAAGCGCTGAAGGCACAATGCGCACACTCAGCAGAGCAGCCCGGACAAGGTCTTGAGACACTCTGGCTATAACCTCCCTCTCTTTCTGGCTCTCAGTCCGTGTCTGTGAGCGCGCGCGCGCGTGTGAGCCGAGTGCGTGAGAAAGAAAAATACCAAACACGCACCACACAGCCACAGACCGAGCGATAGCCTCAGCTATCCAAACAGATGTGTGCGAATGAACAACAGAGAGTCAACAGAGGGACGGACATGAAAAGCGAAACAGCGCCTGTGCAGCCTATTGTGAAACTTGTGCTGGTTTGAGACCTACTGAAATAGAAGCCTCTGTCTTCACAGACAAACTGCAGCGCATCCACCAGCTCTCCCCCACACAGCGTCTCTGCCGAGGCTATTTCCACAACGTAGAGCGCCAGGGCCAGTGCAAACAGCAGCGCGCGACTGGACGAAGACATCTTCTTGACCTGCAGGCAACAAAAAAAAAGACACACACACACACATTGCAGAATAAAGCACCGGGTCAACAACCACACATTTCAGAATCCATACACAAATGAAAATCTCAGCTGACAGCCAGATGTTGCCTCTCAGCGTGATATAAGAGCTTGCACTCTTTACGCGTTCGCATTTGGATTGCGTGTACAAGATGTACGACTTCCAGTGTTAAATGCTTTTTTTCCCCTCCTTTCTTCTTCTTCTCTGTATTGACCTACTAACTAAAAAAAAAAAAAAAGCCTATTACGTACGACAAATGATGCAAAATGTGCAACCACCCCCACCCCCTGGAACTGTTATCAGCTACCGTCACTGTGTTGCACCTGAGAGAATTGCTTATTCTGGAGGAAAAAAGTAGACGGTATCTCTGTCGTTCACACTCTTACACAACCTCCCAGAAGTTGCAAGACCCGCTGCTCGATCGTTAACTATCTGAAAAGCCAGACTCAGCATATATTTCCCCCTTGCTCACCCTTCGGTGAGCTCACTGACCCTCAGACCTACCGCCCCCTATCTGCCGACAAAAAGACCAGCTGTTTGCTCCGAGTCCAGGGAACGGCGTGCCATCCAGAAGAGAGAAGAATAAAATACCTCTCAACTCGTGTTTCCTTCTACCCTAGCAGGCAACCTGTTGCACAAAGGCTTCAAAGATTCAGGCGCACTCCATGTCATTATTGCAGCTTCAACTTTTCTTTGTTGCATGCACATTAAGAGATGTCCGGTTGCTCATATTGCACAAACAGAAATGATGCGATCAATGTATCTGGTTAGCCCGAAGCGGTTTTCCTAATAAAGCCAACACAACACGGTTACAACCCTGGCTGATGTCTTTTAATACCCGCGTTGCACAACCGGAGAGCATACAACTATTCGTCCCCTCTGGTTACCTTCAGTCGGCTGATCCCCGTTCTCCGGCAGGTGTGGCAAAGTGAGTGGTGTCCTTGTTTTGTCTGGGTCTCCATGTCAGTTGGCAGTAGTCAACACGTTGTGGGTTATTTGGTTGAGGAGGTTGCAGGTGAGTTAGTTTCCCAATTGCTGCGGCAATAGAGATGATGTGTGAGAGGCTGTCCCAAAGACTAGGCGACAGGCAAAACTTCTCAGGGAGAAGTATTATATACCAAAACACGCCCCTTACAGCCACCCCCACCCCCTCGCTCCTCCTCTATCACCGCTGGTAAAAAAAAAAAAAAAAAAAAATGGTCCAGAGGCGTTTTATGGAAAAGTGCTTAAAGGGAGAAAAAAGCCAAATCAGAAAGTGAGGGAGAGAGTGAGAGTTACAAAATATGGAACAAATCCATAGGCATTTTCCACGTTTACGCACTGTAACCTACAATCACAATGTTTACACACAGGACGCAGACTGAACAAGAATAGACGTAATTCCTCAGACTCCAAGGAAAATGTCAATGTCTCCGCCCTGCTGTAATTAAGATTAACATTCAGAGTTGAAGCATTGTGGCCAGGGTCTGCGGCTTTCCTCTGACTCAGGTGTAAATGTAGCCTTCAGTCACCGGGGTCGAATGTGTTTGAGTAAAGGTTGACTCGTCAGTGTGTCCTACCTGAAGGCAGGAGGAGGAGGATGCAGCAGCTGACTGATGCAGAAGTGTAAAACGCCTTTGGTCACTGTAAATGCTGAAGACCCATATGATGCTTCACAAACAAAAACGTATTATTATTAAAAAATAAAAAATAAAAAGCCAATTAATGTGTCACTCCCATAGTGTTAAATGTCTAGCAGAATCACGTCCATCCAGATGTTTCACAGATGCCCCATAACAGACAAAGGTGGCTGCGTAGCCCACATCGAGCTACAAAGTTGTTAATTTTTCATATGAGAACGTTTTTTTCTTATTCTACTTATAACAGTTTGAGGGTTCCCTTACATAAGCGTGGCTTCTGCAGAAGGTAAGGACCTGGACGTGTCTTCAGCCTTAGACTGACACCTAGTGGTCCGCGTGGTGAACATCCGTTTGTCTGTCTTGCAGCTTTCACCAGGTTGGAGGGCATCTCTGCAGGCAGGTACACTCTACTGGACGGCCCCCTCTTGTGGCAGACAAACGTCAACTATAATGTCGCCAAGCATCATTAAATGATTGTCTAAAGCATGTGAGACGAACAGAGTATCATCCATGTAAACATGCATACAACATTGCAGCACTATAACCGTTATACAATATTAAAACATGACAGAAACATGTGAATATGTTTGTTAGATTATTTTTACTTGAGCAGTATTCAACAGTACATTAGATGGAAAATAGGTTTTGATATTCTTTTATTATGTGTATAACCTGCAAGATAAAAACAGCATAAAACCAGACAAACCAACACCAATAGTAGACCAATACTCAACTACTGAAAACACATATCTGGAAAATAAAGCCTTCAACACAGCAGATATATTTCTTTCCAAATAAAAACATTTTTTAATTTACTTTATTTTACCATTATGTTTATTTCTTTGCATTTAGTTTTCTTGAAAAGCATATTCAATATATCACATGTTGCTTTAAAAGCATGAATGGCCCAGTCTGTAAAACCCAATCATTTCACCCAGCGAAGCGTATAACATCTTTGGAAACTTTGCCTGCACTGCGTATTGAGGCTTTAACTGTTTGCTACCTTGTCGGAGACAGCAAACAACAACTCATCAGAAACAGCATCATGCTGGAGGTAAAGCACAGAAAGATGAACACAATGGTCTTGATCACACATCAGACCTCTCAGAGCGCAGTGGAGAGACAAAGCAGACAACAGCAGGGTGATCGCAGACAGGGCCGTCATCATGACAAAACACTGAGGGCATCTGTCAGTATCTTAAGCTCGTCCTTCACACCCTCCAGGCCTTCTTGGATCTTCAGCGGGTTGTCCAGCACCTCCACGCTGCTGGTGAATGGATCAAACTTCACAGAGAAGGGACGCTTGATACCGGCCATGTACCCCCTTGTCAAAGATTTAAAACAGCAAAGTAAGTCAAAGTCCTCTTTAAGCTCTTCATGAGGAGAATGCCTTACTATTATTACTACAGCAAATATTTCACTCGATTAGTGGAAACCAACCTTTTCATTGACCAGAAAACATTCACCCAGTTGGAGTGTGTCCTTGTTGTTTATAATAAAAACGGGCACATTCTGCTCCTATCGGGACCACATTAAGACATACACTACACACAGATTTTTAATATGGTCTGTTTCATATTCACTATGCTTTTAAAAGCATTCCCTTGCTGATATGTATTCTGGTAGCGTGGCAGGGATGTCCTGTGCTGAACTCTACTAGAGACCAAATGCTGCTAAAACACTGACAAATGTTTTGCAGGGCAACATTTGATCTGTTTGCCAACTCAAATTCCAGCATTTTGCCTCAGTAAAAAAAACTACATTAGTAACAGCTGTCTTCTGGCTGCTATGGCTGACCTACAAAAGTCTGTGCCCTCAGGGGTTGACTGGCTGTTCTCTGACCTTGTCCTCACATAACCCCCTTTCTCTTTTTGCTTTTGTTCTTCTTCTTTTTGTCACTATGTGTTCTTGTGTATTTGCTTTTGGGTCCAAACCAGAAAACACGGTATAGTTCAGTACCTGAATTTCTCCTTGGCATCTGAAAAACTCTCAGAAACAAAGTAGACAGGCTGGTAAGTGTGGTCTTGGTAGGGCTGCACTGCTGCCGCCTCTGGTTCGAACTGCCGCGTCTCTGGTTCACCAGACAGTGAGTGCTGGATTAAAGTTAGAGGAAAAAGATGGAGAATTAGCGGTCGGCTCCGTTGGCTGTGATTGTTGCAATTTTTATTTTTTCAATCAGGGAACAATTAAATGTCCAAGCAGAGAAACCATTGGGGAACGCACCACAAGCTCTCCATAAGAGGAGAGCAGTCCAGCTCCGTAAGCCCTCACCTCACCGTTCTGTTTGCATAAGCCATACTCCACAGTGAACCAGTACAGCTGATGGGGAAAAAAAACAGAAAGAAGGCGACAGAGAAAAAGAAGGATATTGGGGTGGACAATCAATTAATTATTTATAATATCTGGATGTTATTTAGATACGGGATTTAGATACAATAGTGATCAGGGAGGCAGGTGGAGAAGGAGGAGGGTGTTGTTTTTTTCTGGCTGAAGGGAGGGTAGTCTGATGTTTTTGTGAGAGCATGGGGGGAGGGTCTGTAGTTTGTTTTTATTTACCAAGACTTGTGTTCTTTTAGATTTCTTGTGAGATTCACAAAAAAAACACAAGACTGAATGGTTCGATGAAAATAATTTGTCCATAAAATGCCTTTTGTGCACACCATATGGAGAGGACAATTGGACCTATCTATATATCGTGGATTCATTTGACACTTTATTTAATTAGTATAGGGATGTCAAACATGCAAACAACCAAGCTGCAAGGAATATAGTATTTAGCGCCATCATCAGATGTGAAAAATACAATAACTTGCAAGGACAACTGAAAGCAGAGAAGATAAATACATTATTGACAGGTTTGAGGAAACCGCAGTCGGTTTTAGTCATAGCGAAGAGGTCAGCGAGACATCCCAGACTGGTCATCATATGTTTTGTAAATGGATTGTTTTTTTGTTGTTGGTTTTTTTTTTTGGGGGGGGGTTATTTGATAAGGGAAAGTGCACATTAATAGAAACATTTTTGTAAATGTGCCAGAGTTAGCCAAGAGACTATTTTTCATCTGTAGTCCCGAGAGGCAGATGTCACAAAACCAACCTAAAAACATAAGATTACATATACAAGGTTTATACAATATTTACACAATTCAATAACTTTGTTCAATAATAGTTCAATATTTCAAGAAAGTTCTTGCACTTCCTTTCACGAAAAGAAAGACACACATTTATAGGTGTTGTTATTTATAGGTTATTATAAATGTTTTCTATATAAATGCCCACCTAAATCAGGCTGAATGTGGCCCATGAACTAAAATGAGTTTGACACCCTTTATCTAGTAGCTGATTTTAGATGTTTTCTCGCTAAAGGGTGCATCAGTTTAGAGAAAGTCAACAAAAAGTAAGAGCAGCAGGAGCACTGTGTTTTTCATAATTTCGGCAATTGTTATTTCCAATTATTGCGATTATATTATTACATTGAGGCTGTGTTGAGATATTAGTGATAAATTGTTCTAATTAAAGCGAATATTAATAACACTGGGGAGGGTCTTGCGTTTTTATAAAAACATAGGGCCCAGCCCTTCTCTCCACTCATTTTAATGCAGTTCCTAAGTTTTGTCGGTGTTGGAGGACGAGTGTCTTACTGTGGATAGTTTCTCAATATCTTCCTCCGAAGCCCCAAGTGATGCCAGACCAAGGTTCTGCAACAAATTATCAATACATTGTTACCAAAACATAAAAACATAGCATGAGAAATAAGTCTGATAGGCTCTCCTCCCACTCACCTGTGAAAACTGGGCAAAAGTGCGGTTGGCCAGCATGGGGACGTGGCCCAGCAGCTCATGCACACAGTCACTAAGAGAAAAAGAGACACATTCAAACACAGATACATTTAACTAAATACAGACTTTTGACAATTATTTGCATTACAAAACAATGGTTACAAAGTGAAAAACAGTTATGTGCAAACAAGAGACGGCAAGACAGAATTTAGTTGTCTTACAGACTGAACTGAACCGAAACTGAATAGCAATACATATCCAGACTTTATCTTTTTTTCCCTCAAAATGTGAGCTCATTTAAACTGAAAACAGGCAACCAGAAGATGAATAAAACTACTTCTAAATATGATAGATTTGGATTATAATTCATATGAAAATATCATTATTTTTCTAAATCAAAGATTAATTTGATCTATATTTCTGGTTGTTTCATTCCGTGTGCTTTGTATTTTTGCTTTTTTTCACAAGTTCTAAATATTCTTTAACTTTGTGCTGTCAATTTGTTTGTGTGCATACTTTGGCAAAATGCTTTTGATCAAAATTACATTACAATATAGTTCAATTAAGCTGAATTAAGAGGCAGAGTGAGGAAAAGGCCAAGGAACAGCAGTGAAGGAGGGGAGACTTATTTAAGTCCATCGATAGCGCATAGATTATGATGGTAAAATGGCAAAATGTTTAACGGGATGTAATGCAATGAGCAGGAGGAGAGGAGGCGTATTCATATACTCACGGTTCTGGGGAGTGCATGGGGGAGGAGGCGTGACGGATGTACTGGGTGCACTGGAACACCCGGAATGCCAAACTGGCCAGGAAATCTCTGGCTGAGAGCAGACCTGCTACTGGACGCAGCAGGAACCCTGTACGCTCTGTGTGTGTGTGTGTGTGTGTGTGTGTGTGTGTGTGTGTGTGTGTGTGTGTGTGTGTGTTCAGGAGAAATAGAGAGATAATCAAACCCTGAGTTGATGCAGAGTGTATTGACTAAACATTTCTTCATCGTTTGGCATCCCCTTTTTACCTTTAAGGAAGCATGACACGTCTTCCAACTGAGGAATGTTGTCTGGACTATACCCACAATGCCTTTCCAGCTGACAGAGGGCCTCGAGGTATTCACTGCAGGCATGGGTGATATACAGGTCCTTCAGAGTTGAGTAGACTTCCCTCCTAATTAGGGAAATAATAACATCATTCAGATGTATTTTCTTCAAACAAAGGCATCTCAAACATAAAACAATAAGGAACAAAAATCTAGTGTAACTATCTAAAAATTAAATTTGGGGCTGGTCATTACACGTTCCTTTGCACAGTAATTTTATTCTCCTATTTAATCGGTTGTTTAAATGTAGCCATTCTTTTATTTTATATGTATTTCTATTGCTTTTTAATGTTTTTTTAAGTTTCTCATGTAAAGCACTTTGGTTTGACTTCTTGTTGAAAATGTCATCAATCTTTAGAGATTACTTCACTTTTGACTTTGTTCTCAGCTCCCTGTTTTGTGCACAGACAAGATCAAGCTGGCACATCTTTTTACCATGCCTCTTCTTACCATGTGCCAATCTTACCATGTGCCAATCTCCTCCTCTGTATATTCCACTCTGGCAATCGAGTGGCCACTGTGGAGAAACGTATATACACACATGTATCAGGAATAATCAACTTCTAGTTCTTTTATTTTCTTATGGATGGTCTGTTCAGCATTAGGGTAAAAGCCTCTATCTCACTGTTTGTATCTGAAGGCAATGTCTCCAATCATGTTCCTCCTCTGTCTGTAAGCAGAGTCTGTGTAGCCCTGTTCAAAGCATATATATCAAACACTGATCACATTTTCTGTGTCATGACATATTGGTCCAACAACATAACCAGCATAATAAGGACAATTCCCCTTAAACACACTACTGGAAAAGCCATTACTTACAGGATGGTCTTGATCCAAGTCTGGATCAAATTTTGTGACCAGATGATGACATTTGTCCAAATCTGCTATTTTCTTTGGGAACCAATGGACTACAGAGAAAAGGAAACAGATGGCCAAGTTCAGTTCAGAGCCGTTTCTTTTTTCTTGATTGCATCTGCAAAATATTATGTTTAAAATGTTGATTCCTAAAAGCAGCAAAAGCCTGTTACATTTGACTTCTTTGGTGGTTTTAACATCCTCTGCATTCTTCTTGATGGAGCTGATGAGCGTACTAACATCTGAGAGGTGCACCTCACAGCGAACAAAGTACTCCATGCTGTCCTTGAGCTTGCGACATGGTCGCGTCTCCAAATGTTGAATCTTAGCTTCAAATGTCTGAAATACAGTTAAAACACAGAAATATTACTCCTGCAGTCAGGGCTGGATGTGAATTATGCGGCACAGTATTTTAGACAAGAATGTCCATATTAAATGTTGAAAAGTCTTTATACAATTTACTCTGACATTAGCTGAATGACAAAGTAAAAGTATAAAATATGCACAGTTTTCTACAATGGTAGCCAAACAAAAACAACAAAAAAGATTGTTCAATACTAATAGTAGTACTGAAATATTTAAAATTGAGAGGATTTGAACATTTTATATTTTCAATGTCAAACTATTGTGCTTCCAATAGTCATCGTGCATTTTTTCCAAGAAGACAAAAATAACACCAACCAGTTAGATTATGTTCACAATGTACAGCAACTCTAATGGATGATCTCATTAACTGAGCTTTAGAACATAAGTACATTATTCATCAAACATGGATTCATTTATGATCCACACACCCATTTTCCTAAAAACTGTTGCTCTCAAATAAACAAATACATCATTGTAACCTAACGAGTAGACTGGCAATACCTCAAAAACCTTGAGTGTCCGCGACAGTGCAGGTGTCTTGGAGTTTCTCAAAGTGAAGAAGAGGTTGAGCAGCGCTTTTCCATCGTCCTCCTCAAACACGATCTGCTCACTGGGGGCTGCAGCCTCTGTCGCTGCAGCGGCGGCTTCCCTCTCCTTGCGCGCGTCCTCGATCAAGCTTTGCCGTCGTCCGAGGAATCTCGGAGACTGTTCCAAAAGAGAAAAAAAAGTATTGCATGTACTGCATCTATATGTTTGAATTTAACTGCAAGAGCACGCACACACAGCAGCAGAGCGGGGAAATGTCTTTTTTAGATGTATTTACCTTTTTGGATATCTCTTTGGATATTTGATGGGAGAGCCTTACATCTCCAAATGCGCATTACAACAGCAATGCAGTTAAGGTAATCCTACGACACAGCTAAGACTGAGTAGCTGCCATATCACACATTTTAGCCGATGTGTTCTGTTAATTTTAACATGTTTTTCTTCTTCTTCTTGAATTTAGTGCGCATCAGGCGTCACCGCTGCGTAATGTTAACCTCAACAAGTGCTCTGTGTGCAATATGCACGTTGGTGGTGGTTATCTGGATATCATTTAGACATACCAAAATTACAGATTGTTAATTATAACTGAATCTAAAAATACGTCTGATGTATACCTATCATTCAAAGTTCAGTTGTATTTCTTACCGTAATGGAGTCGGCCCTCTCCAACTCGGATGCTGCTCTGCGGATGCTCTTTGTGAAGGATGTGGAGCTGCTTGAGAGGTGCATCTTCAGTCTTCTGTATGGTCTTTGTTTGCGTGGAGAAGTGTGACTGCAGTGGTGGTGAAGTTGTGGCGATCTCTAGACTTCTCAGCATGTGCTCTTTGCCGACAGGGTCCCTCTTTTTATGGGGTCATTTGTTTGCAGTTTCTGACGTCAAACATGCAAATCCTGCTGTAGCCTATCAATCATTGGGCAGAATCTATCAGACACATCTCAACCTGGAGCCATCTTTATAAACTGTAACGCCTAAGTCAAAGCATTTTCTTCTAGTTTGTCACAGTCATGGTCTTCAAAACAAATGCTATGATTGTTGAATTTACAATATTTTTAATTAACCACCTCTACCACATTATGCTTTTTATATTTGTTAATGGTTTGAATAGAAATGTGCAAGTTCTTTTTTTAAACTTTTTTTATTCATGTTATGATATTGTATGTGTATATGATTAACATTTACATATGTAAGGTGACGTTAGATACACTCATCATCTTCAGGCAATGATCACAGCTTTGACCTCAGGGCTTTACATGAAGGTTAGACCAGAGAAAAGTCAACTGTGGAAAATTAAGTCACTTTATCAGCTCAATCCAATCTCCACAGCACTTCACAAATTAGATTTGATTGTGGAAAGCACATGTACACGCACACACACACACACACACACACACACACACACACAAGAACAGGAACAAAAGGGCTCAACATTGTTTTGTTGTTTGGGCCACTCTGTGTCTTACTTCAGCAAAAAACACATCAAGTGTTTGGCTGAGGACTTGATCAAAAGTGCATGCCCACCGAGCAGAGATAACATAATTATCTGTATTTCTGGTCCCATGCTGCTACATTGAGATCATGCTGCCACAGCACCAATCTTGATGGGTTCAGAGAAGGCAAATGGGCCCCAGACTCTTCCCCAGCAGGAACACAGGCTGAAAATGCTAAAGAGCACTGACGTATAGCCCCGGGCACAAACAATGATGGCTTCGTTCTTTATTGGTGGACGACAGAGTGATGAAGAAAGAATGATAAAACAAACAGACAATGAGAAGCCACCTTTCCACCTTGTTTGAGCTTGTTTTCTGCATGGAAACAGTCAATTATATATATCTTTAGAAATAAAGCGCGGTTGTATTTCTTTTTTATCTTGCCCTTTTTCTGAAAGTGGTGCGACATAAAAGAACGTCAGGCAGAAGATTTACATTTATTTAGAGGTAAACATTAGCCATTTGAATGAGTTTTGTAACCCCCCCAAAAAAGATACATTTGAATACCTACAAAGTGAGTCCAGGAAAAAAGAATACACCACATTAAGCTTGACCAAGGTTTGAACTGCAGGGAGTCACATTGGAGATCAATCAGTTCCAAGTGCAACTCCTGCGGCGCTGCTTCATATATGTCTTGTGACAGAGGATATTACACCAGCTGAAGGGACTTCATTATATGGGTGTGAAGCGCATTCATTATGCCGAAGAAAATCACACTGGATTCACCCATTAGTTAATTGTACAACTTTTTTAATAAGGCCTAAGAGTGTTCGTACTGGGGAGTGGCATCAACTGTATCGCTGTGGGTATTGCAGGAAAAAAGCAAAATTAATGCGGTTGTGGTGGCAGGGCGGGAACGGGGGAGAACGGATGGGGAGCGTCAGCGGGAATCGACTATTTACCATAATTTAGACAATTGTGTATATTCGACGGGCCGAATTCTAAAGCCCAACGTGCTGTATACGGCCCGTGGGCCGTAGTTTGCCCAAACCTGTTATAGACTTGAACGTGTGTACCTTCATAAATGCTTTGACTTGAATGTGACGTGCACACTCTCCGACTCGACTCCCGGTGTGGTGTACAGTAGCTCGGCTGCAGAGCGTTTCAAAGTGACTCATCGTCACCGAGTCAAGCCCCATCATTACTCACGAGGTATCGAGGCTACCTTTTGTTAGCAACGATGCAGTTGAAGAGGCAATATCTCTCTGCCGTTCATCCCTCGGTGTTTTTCCAATTCAATCTTTTTTTTCTGCAAGTGTCCACAAATGACACCGGGGTAATAATTATAACAATTGTGTATTGATTCCGTGGCCGCAATGTGGCATTGTGAGTGTCAGCTTTCCCCTGCATAATTGTTGGACTTCAGAAGGGCTAATTGCAGCTAACGCGCCCAGCTGGGCTATTATTCATCATCCTCCACATTTATTTTCTCTCTCCCGCTGCTGAACAATGCTCGTCACCTTTGTGGGGGTCATTAGACCCATCCAGTTGATGAAGAGAAGAGGAAACAGAACATAAATGTCCTATTGATCCTACAATGATGTTGGATAAACAGCCTCAACATGAGCACATCAGCTTATAGTGATTTGTGCAGTATTCCCTTATGAACTTGTGTGCTTGAGTGTGTGTGTAGGCTATATGTCCAGTACAATTGTACATTATTAAATGCTAAAGAAAAAGTAAAGCTTGATCTATAAGATGTCTGAACATTTGTGATTGATTGTGACTTGTGATTTGGATCCACACACATGTAAAATGAGACTGAGAGATATAATTGTTTGCTTTGAAAGTCAGAAATATAGGACTGCATGGTTTTTAGCCATTTGAAAAATAATTATACGATTACAGCTTAATCAGATTGAAACAAAGACACTAAACCAAAACACTTAATGTGAGGCCTTAGTAATCTGTTGAATTAATTTCCCTTGTCATAAAACATATATCTAAAGACGATGTTTTAAACATTATGACTCATGCATCGTCTTCTTCTTCCCTGCTTTTGCTGACACTTTACTGCATTTCTTAGTGTATTTCTGAAGCCTGCAGTGGAGGGGTGTGAAACTATTGGCAGGAATGTGTGTATTGTGTAGCTGCACATGCACAAGGTTGAACTCTATGTGCACGGGAATACCAATCTGGGGGACACAAAGATTTGTGCCTTCAACCACTTTTAAAATGCTACCCTTAGATGCTGTATATTATAAACGGGTGAAACATTTGATGCACATGCCAAAGTGCCACTGAACATCAATTAGAATAAGAAACAGTTTTTTTGCCACGTTTTTGATATACAATGAATTCGGTCTTAGTTTTTGGGAACATAACAATAACCATGCTATACGTCAGAGTCAACAGAACCCAACCCAGTTCAACACCATTGGGAGAGTTTGGGCTGTTATGTCAGACAATGTTCTCCAACGACATCATCAGTACACTCACAAAAGAGAGAATATCTTTTGGAAGAATGGTTTCATCCCTCCAGTAGTTTTGAAACTGTGTATTAAGACCATTACTGTTCTTTTTATTTCATTTGATCCCCCAACTGTAGCTGGTCGGTGCTGTATTGATGAATAGAAGAGCATATTGAATAAATGTCTCATTTTGAGAATAGTATGAAAAGTCCCGGTCAAAACAAAATGATTCAGTGAAAACTTGATCGTTTCAGGTATCTTTATTCCACGTAACTTTCTCTCGCCCTCTCGCTCTCTCTCTGAGCATCTGTAATTGGCGTTGACTGATTCTTTTTGCATGTGTCAAAATACAGCTGCCAAGTGGAATGACTAATCACACAGAGTGCTCCTCCAATACCTCTGGCTGCAGCATGTGCAATTTGACAGTGTTCGTGTAAAGTGCTCCTGGTGGGCGAGTGGTTGGAGAAGTGATGCTCAATGGTCCGTGTTGACGGCCGTCATCACGGCGGTGCCACGGGGGCCTGTAGCTACAGCTGTGGCCGCAACTTGACAGCAACACATGACCAACATTACGGCGAATGGGGCGGCTGTGACCCCATCACGCCTCAGACTGTCAATGCTAGGACACAAAACAGAGTCTTCCCATTCATACTTTAAAATAGGTGTGTGCAAACTACGGGCCGCGGGCCGTATACAGTCCGTTGGGCTTCATAATCCGGCCCGTCGAATGTTGGTACAAAATTGTCCAAATTAAAGGTCGCTGTAACGCTTCTCCGTTACCGACGTGAGTTTCCCGAAGCACAATGACGACAACAGACCAGAATCAAGGTTTTCTTAATGCTTATTTATTGCTCGGTGCTCTTTTAGGCTGTTTGTGCGTGCGCTCTCCTGCCGCGCCTCAGAGTTCACCAGCCGCGCATGTCCTCCGACCGCTGTTCGCCGTGCTTTCTGCTGGCGTATCAGGCTGCGATTCCCGCTCCCGCTCTCCATCCGCTCTCCCCCGCCACTAGGGTATATATTGGAGACCACGGCCCACCACCACAACCGCATTCATTTTGCCTTTTCCTGGAATACCCAGTCCGAACACTCTCGTAAATGTTAAGTTGTAAAATTAAGTTATTTTACTATGCATTAGGAATGCACATTACGTGTGGTCGTCACTGTGCTCTTTCCCGCTCTCTCCCTCTCTCTCTCTGGTTCCACCCCCAGGATTCATGCAGGTGAGGCCCATGACCCGGCCTGCAGATGAGCATATAGCTGAGTGCACAAGAGGCTGATTAGAGCCGCAGGTACACACAAGACTGATTGGGGCCGCAGGTGCACACAAGGCTGATTAGAGCCCCAGGTGCACACAAGGCTGATTAGAGCCGCAGGTGCACACAAGGCTGATTAGAGCCGCAGGTGCACACAAGGCTGATTAGAGCCCCAGGTGCACACAAGGCTGATTAGAGCCCCAGGTGCACACAAGGCTGATTAGAGCCGCAGGTGCACACAAGGCTGATTAGAGCCCCAGGTGCACACAAGGCTGATTAGAGCCCCAGGTGCACACAAGGCTGATTAGAGCCGCAGGTGCACACAAGGCTGATTAGAGCCCCAGGTGCACACAAGGCTGATTAGAGCCCCAGGTGCACACAAGGCTGATTAGAGCCCCAGGTGCACACAAGGCTGATTAGAGCCGCAGGTGCACAAGAGGCTGATTAGAGCCCCAGGTGCACAAGAGGCTGATTAGAGCCGCAGGTGCACAAGAGGCTGATTAGAGCCCCAGGTGCACAAGAGGCTGATTAGAGCCCCAGGTGCACACACGGCTGATTAGAGCCGCAGGTGCACAAGAGGCTGATTAGAGCCCCAGGTGCACAAGAGGCTGATTAGGGCCGCAGGTGCACAAGAGGCTGATTAGAGCCGCAGGTACACACAAGACTGATTAGAGCCGCAGGTGCACACAAGGCTGATTGGAGCTGCAGGTACACACGAGACTGATTAGAGCCGCAGGTACACACAAGACTGATTAGAGCCGCAGGTGCACACAAGGCTGATTAGAGCCGCAGGTGCACAAGAGGCTGGGGAAGCCAGCCAGACGCCCCTGTGGGCCCAGTAGCAGAGTGCAAGCTGTGTATTGGTGCGGTTGCTGTTACATGTGGTCGATATAGTGTGCTGGTTTGTTGTACGGTTCATCATATTGTACATATTGATTCTGTGAGTATTGTCGCTTCCTCACTTTGAGGAAGTAGATCTTATTTTGCCTTTGGTTAATGAAACCACCTTTTGTTTATCCCTTCGTTGCCTGTGGGTTATTCTCCCTATAAGGGAACACTACAGTCATTGTTACACCCCGCCTCCCATAGGCTTCAGTCGGGGAACGTAAAACTCCCCAAAATAGTCACTTTCTGTTGGTGTAATGTCCCCGGTCACAAGGCTATAAAGCAGCACCGCAGGAGTTGTAATTGGAAGTGATTGATCTTTGTCTTAACGGAGAAGTTCAACTCCCTTAAACTGGATGAGTTGTATGCTTCACTAAGCGAAGCCGAGGCACAGAGGATGCTGGTGTTGTTTGGCTCTACCTCCGTGTGTGAGCAGACGTTCAGCGTGATGAACATCAACAAATCACGCTACAGATCCCAGTTAACTGATGAACACCTCACATCTGTCCTGACAATTGCCACGACAACCAAACTGACACCAAACTTTGATGCACTGGCAAAACAGGGTGACCAACAACACTGTTCCCACTGAAATTAAATGTAAGTTGTCTTTACTTTTTAGGCAATGGCTTTTACTTGTAATTTATATTATTTCACACAAACACTCTCCATCCTTGTGATACTGTTTTCAATCGTCTGGTCTTCGATTACAGCCTCACATACACATAAGTACAAAACAGTCTAACTGTGTAATTTATGTATTGCAAATGTAATTTAACATTATGGCTGAAAGCAGGTTGAATATTTCTAAATTGAGGACTATGACTAATCTGGTCCCTTTTTTTCCTCTTGAGAAAAACAAATCATTCCTGTCAATTGCTGCACTTTGGCTTATTTAGAACCACAAGTTCATTACAAGCACATTTAAAGGGAAGCAGCAGCTTTAACTTTTTATGCGATTTGATGCTTCCCTGCCGTATTTAGTGCTTAAGGCTGTGTGTTGCGCCTCCCTCCTGCTCTTTGTTTCTCAAGCAGCCTGTGCTTTTCTAAATGTCAAGTCTGATTGTGGTCCGGATGCATCCACATATCTACTGTGTGTGTCATGTCGGATATGCCCAGCAGGATAAAAATTCACTTCATGAGTTATAAGTCATTCAACAATGATTTTCATCAATCACCATAAGTGGTCTGAGAACTTACTGGTCACAAATAGCACAATTACGTTTATTTCTGTCTTTCAGGTTGGACGGAATGATGGAGACAAATCTGATTTAAGGATAGGATAGGAAACTATATGTGTCTTTTCTTTAAGAACATTGTTTATCAACACACACACACACACACACACACACGTTTATGCGCACAAGATTTGTTACATGGTTCACTATTACGACTCAGCACTTCTCATATCTGACCTGCCTGAATGTCCAGAAACATAAACCTGCTTGTATTTAAGTAGTCTATTCAACCGTTTGCCCAGTGTCGGGGTCACAGAAGCAGCATTATGACGTTGTAACATCGGCCATTCCCCCTCAAGCAGTGGCACAGAGCTCTGTGGCTGAAGAGACTCGTAACCAGATTAACCTTTCCTTAATGGGTCCCTGTCATCCAGCTGCCTGGAGGGTGAAGCTACTGCAGCTCGTGATGAAAATCAAGCAGCTGGAGTCACAGATAAACCCCACCTGTAGTGTTGCTATTGTTTGTTCTGCCATATAACTGTATTGTGCTTGTTTGAAGATATTACATGTGTGCCACTAATCAAAAAAATAATGTGCACATGATTACATAGAGCTATATTTGTCTAGGGTTGACTGCTCATACATCATTTATATATTTATTTTACTTGGTCCAATAGAGCTATGTTTCACAAAAACACAAAATAAGTACCTCACCTCTTATTACTTATTAACATACCAAACGGTGAAAGTGCATCATATGTCGATGCGCTGCAAAACATTGTCTTCATCCAGGACTAAGTTGAAAGCCCTGCAAGGGGGGAGCAATGTGCATTGCAAACCTAAAAATAAAAATAACATACCCAAACTAAAAAGGTTGTATCTCTGCAACCAAATGTTGGTGTTATAATAAAGGCAAACCATGTGTTCTTTTGTTCAGATGTGTAAATATTAGTATTTATGTTACTGGTTAAGAGTAAATAAACACAGCAAAAATAGAAGTTTCAGGTTCCCCTATAGAAAAGCACTTTCAGGATGATTATCTCTTGGAAGGATGCAGTGCAAAGGTCTAAACCCACCCAGATGATAGCACACTATGGGACCAGTCTCTCTGCAAAGCTTGACAACGTTAGAGAAGTTTTAGTACGGAGCATATAGGACAAATGGGCATTTGGGCACATTTGGGTACCATCTGTGCAATTTGAATTTTCTCATGTACCAAACCATATATTTCACTTGTATATTACTTATGGTGTTCAATACATCCAAATACAGCAGTCTTTGGCTTTTTCTTTGAAAAAAAAGCATTTTTCTTCTTCTAATCAACAAAGGTAAGCAGCATTTGCTTTCATATTGCTGTGTTCTTTGGCTCATATCTCGGTGATGCTTTGGTGCAGAAGGTGTGTTGCTTTTTGCTATCTGGCTTTTTCTGATAGCACCGAGCACGGGTTGCTAGTTCCGAAAATATGCTGAGTGGCAAAATTATGATTATGATATTTTAATAATTCTTTTAGTTGGTGCTTGAGTTGTGTTGAAAAGGCTTCTTGTAGCCCAAGTTCTGTTGTTTAATTTGATGTGTAACTTCTCATGTTTTTTAAAACTGCATAGAAATAATGAAGCAGATCTCGACCTGCCTACCGGACAAAATGTTTGGTACTGTCCAAGTCTTATAACCTGAAAGCATGTGTCAGTTATGATGCAGAACAGAACTAACATTCAGTGGGCTATACAATGGGGCCTATTAAATGTACAATGCAATTTTATCTGGCATTTTATAAAAATATTTAGCATTTCATTACTATTCATTATCGAAGAGTATGAAGTGTAATGCTGAATTATATGTTTGTAATCTTTTGAAAGAAAGATATTTAAAAGTGAGCAGAAGTTTGGCCCCCATGAGTGCTAAGGATCCAGTTCACCTCAGATGACAGTTATCTTGGCCCTTAATAAACATACATCTGAGCTTAAGCATCTTCCTGGACCCAATAACTGAGCAATAACCCTATCCCTCAGCAGCAGTGTGCATGTGTGCAGCATAGGATGTTATACTGAGAACAATCAAGCATTTGTATGCTAAACCAGCAAGAATTAATCTTAATGATATTGTGAGGTGAATATGAAACTTGATTAACTTTCCTTTCAAGGTTAATGAATGCATCTGAAGTGGACACTGAAGGGCAGAGAAGCATTTGATTTGATAGCAACAATGATCAACACTTCGCAATATGCAGATCTTGTTACCACAAGATAAAAAAGTGTCATGTTTCAGTGACTCACCACTGCTCCAAAAAGAAAACCCTAACTTCAAGAACATCCAATTAAATGATGCAGTTATAGTTAAAAGCAGAATTAAAAGGATTTGTCAGATACAGTTTGTAAACTGAACATTCAAAGTAGTCCCTTCCTTCCATTTAATTAATAATGGAAGCAATGAAAGTATGTGTGCCCTTGACAGAAAATCCTTAACTGTCAGAATTTGAATAAACCCTGTTTTGTTGTGCAAAATGTTGATGCTGAAATTATAGGGAGAACAAAATTACAATTGTCAACCCGCAAACTCTCTTTGTGTGCGTCTGCTCATGTGATAGGGTGTTACGGGTTGTTTTATTTTCAGTGGCTAAAAGGTTTAGCTGTCGTTGCAGAATCAGAAAGATGAAGAGCGCAGAGGACAACAAACAAACCCCAAAAAAGATGTCATGATTGAAATTGCTTATCGGTGCAGATGAAAGTAAATTGCACTCAAATCGTGTAAAGCGTGAGCAGAGAAATCAACCTGCCATAAGTTGGATCGATGGCTCCGATGAATTTGTTACACATGCAGGGCCTTCTGACGCAGCCACCTCAGAGGAGATGTAATAGTTCCGCTTGCCATTTTTCATCCCTTACCCTCCACACAGACCCCCTTCTGTGAATAATGACTGCAGCTGTGTCAATGTGGCTGGCAGCCGTGTGTGCGCTTGTTTGATTGTCTTATTTTGATGTATTTTTACAGTCAATGTGTATGTGTGTGTCTGTCTGATTATGGTGCACAGATAGGCCATTACCCATGCGTTAGAAGGAGAGGGGCTTAATGGACGACAGAGGATGCATGGGCAGGATGCTTCATAAATGCTGCCCTGTCCTCCCGGCCATATCAATACTGCCATCTGGGAGTTTTAGCCACTTCATTCACAAAACCAATACCCCAGTGGGATGAGACGGACGTAGACGCTGTTGCTATATGTGTTCAATCAAAGGGAAAAGACAAGGGCTATCATGACATCCACTTACAGGAGGATGTCAATTCTTTTCTTTTCTTTTGTGTGCGCAGGCGAGACAAGTGAGAAACAAGGACGCAAATGAAAGACAGAGAACAATAACTTACAACAGGTGCATTTGACTAGACCACATTCACATCCAGACCACTCTTACTCTAGACCGGTGGTGGGCAAACCTTTTGGCTCAGGGGCCACAATGAGTGTTTGTGTGAACTAATATAAATGACAAGGAAAAGCCACTAACTAAAAAGTAAAGACAACTTACATTTAATTTCAGTGGGAACAGTGTTGTTGGTCACCCTGTTTTGCCAGTGCATCAACGTTTGGTGTCAGTTTGGTTGTCGTGGCAATTCTCAGGACAGATGTGAGGTGTTCATCAGTTAACTGGGATCTGTGGCGTGATTTGTTGCTCTACCTCGGTCACACACGGCGGTAGAGCCAAACAACACCAGCATCCTCTGTGCCTCGGCTTCGCTTAGTGAAGCAACTCATCCAGTTTAAGGGAGTTGAACTTCTCCTTTAAGACGGAGTCACATTGAAGATCAATCCTTTCCAATTGCAACTCCTGCGGCGCTGCCTTGAGACCGGGGACATTACATCAACTGAAAGGACTTGTCTATTCTTGGGAGTTTATGTGCATTAATAATGCCTAGTAAAATAACTCTGGATTTAGCCGTGTATACTCTAATTTTCACAATTTTATACCAATATTCAACAGGCCGGATTATAAAGCCCAACGGGCCGTATAAGGCCGGCCAGCTGTAGCTTGCGCATACCTGTTCTAGATCATGGCCAGTATAGGCATCAAAATGTGTACTTTATTTTCAAACGTAAAAATATTGTTTAGAAAGCTTTTAAATTATTGACAGATCTTTTTCTAGGTCTGTCAGCACCATACATTTCCACATTCAGCCAATCAATGCTGAGAAATTGACTAATCAATATATGAAAAACACAATTACATACAAAGGTTCAATCATTCATTTACTGTTTTTACTCACTCATTTATATTCATGGGCCTGGAGCCAATACAAGCATGCATGTGACCAGGTGGTTACGTACAAACTGACAAACACATTCAGCCCTGTTGATCATTTTGAGCTTCTGTTGCATTAAAACATGTTTTTGGAACAACCAGAACATGCAAACTCAGAAATAATCAGTATTCAAAAGTGTAAGGGCTGAACATTGATAAAATGTATTATGTGTGTGATTGTTTTAGATACAACCTTAAAAGTCAGTCTGCAATGGAGACTGAGAGAAAGAAAAGTTAAAACGGATTACCAAGAACAAATCAAGAAAGGATTCAAAACCTGCAGGATAACGCAGGCCACCTATTCAAGTCAAGTCAATCCGGTCTAAATAGCCAAAAATTACTAATTCGTCTCAGAGGAATTTACCAATTGAACAACATCCACCAAACTTGACAATAAAGCCTGTCAAAGGAAAAACAGGGAGACTTTTCCAGTTCAGGGAGAAGTCACATTTACCTTTGGGCTACACTTAGTATTACATCATCAAGTAAGTGGATCATGTAAGTTGCAACTTCTGCTGAGATGTTTTCTGCGATTCAGCCTCATAGAATCTGCTATTCAAGACAGAGTAGTGTATGATGAGAGCATGGATCAGTGCATTTCCTGTTTTAACATCCATTATGTGGTTGTTCTTCACTGACATGATATACATTATATATACAGTGCTCGAGAAAGACAATCTGACAGAAAAAAAAAGAAGTTTATCGAGCGTCCTCTATAAGTACAGTGCAAACACTTGCACTGTCACACAATGCAACGTGTGTACACACAGCTGGGCAAAGCTGAGATGAGAAGATGCATCAGCATACATATTATTTAAACAGCCAGGTGTGTGCTTCTGCCCATTCTGTGGTGCCAGGTACAAAAAAATTAAGAGGGGGTGTAATCTGAGAGTTGAGGATTTATTGACAGGCTGAAGCTGTGAAGTTAAGTACAGCTTTGTGCGAGAGCTGCAGGTGTCACTATTGTCTTAATGATATCACAGTCCCTTCAACATCTGCAGAGGGTCGCACAACTATCAAAGGCGTTTGAATGCTTGCTTTTAAAGTAATTATTGTTCTTTTACGTATTAGTGGCAACTCACAGGAAGGCCCACTGAGCCTTCCTGTACATTTAGCCACAGTTTCTATTGCAAAAAACAGTACAATAACACACATTTACAAAAACAGTGATTACTGTAAACTTGTTTTTAGATCTCAGACTTGTCCCAAATGCTACTCAATCACATTTGATTTCTTTCTGTGGGTACAGACCCTGCTGGTAAATGTCACAGTGTGACAGGCACAAAGCCTGGTCACCACAATCGTACCCTGAGGGGCCCTGGTGCTGTCACTTCCTCTCAAGTGTGTAGACTATGCAGTAGTTGATAGCAAACAGAAAAAGGCTGGATTTGAGTGGTTTTATGTATTTAACCCAGTGGGCTATTTCAGCAAAAAAAAGAGAGCGAAAAAACACATTTCCAAAAGAATACGATGGAATATGGACAGATGAGCACATCTTTGACAATGTTCATATAAACGCTATATTTCCTTAGATATGATGTATGAATTTATCATTTGAGATTTAATTTCGAATGACGAGAAAAGAAAAAAAAAACTTGCATTTCCGTTGTTACGGTAGTGCTTTAAGATGTTATTGGGGTTATGTGTATCATTTATATAGAAGGCTAGGGAGAATATTTTGCATTAACCTTACTTTTGATTTGAATTTCACTCATTCCAATCATCAACCCGTCTAATTGTGTCTTACAGCCAAGTCAATACACATAGAGCAAGGTCAGCTCACCTAAATGTATACATTTGATTTGTTTCCTATTCAATAATATGTTTTTGTGTGCAAAATCTTGCAGAACTTGGAAAAAAAAAGATAATAATTCTCTGGGTTTGTCAAATGGGTCTGTAAGAGTGAAAACAAGCACATGTGCTGGTGGGAATACAATTGATGAAAAACACTAGAGTACATACAATCACCACCACCCCAAATATATGTATATGTTGGTAATACATTTATACAATCTTCTTCTTTAGACACAGATAGAGACATAGTCTACTGTGAAGCATGCATGGTTACACAAAGCCCTCTTGTGGTCTAAACATAGCCTATGTGATTCTCAAGGCTTTGAACAAAGGCGTATGGCAAATGTAAGTGTAATTCATCTGGATAAGCACTCACAGCAAGTCAAGTTGTTTGGAGTTTGAATTACATATAAAAATGTTGCATGTCCTTGTCTTATTTGAAGAGTCAACTCACAACGTTGTTAGTTGTTGTGAGATGGAATTGGTATCCTTATCATTGTACTTGCTCTGAATTCATAGAGAGTTTGTAGATCTGCAGCTTTGAAATAAAGGCACAGTGTAAAGCAGGGAGCGTATACACTACTACTGGGCTTTACAATCTGTATACATACGACATCCTCTGTCCCGGGACCTCACATCTCACAGAAGATTGAGTAATACTGTTAAGTACATACAGTATTTCGCAACGAAGCCCTTGAATGCAGCACTATGTCCCCCCAGCAGCTGTCCAATGAGAACACAGGATGCTAGAGCGCGTGTGTGTTCTTCGTGCGTGGGGGTTGAAGCGAAGACGCGTGAGCGAGGCGACTAGCTAATATTCCGCTCAGCTAGAGGTAAGATTAATAAAACAGCTCGTAAACACAGACGTTTCATAAATACAAACATTTGCGACAATGTTAAGATCTTCATCGGCAACGTGTCGTGTTATCTCACTGTTGTGACAGGCCGCCGAGGAACTGCCCAAAAGACACTTTCATTAACTCGCGAGCTAACGTTAGCTAATATTAGCTTGTGGCAGCTAGCAGGAGGCTAGTAGCCGTAACCAACTGTCAGTTTTCTCTACATAATGAGAAGCCATAGCGCCGGTGCCTAAGTAATTCATTAGCACACACTATCCTACTTGTTGAGTGCGGATAGCGGATTTAACGTTATTTTAAGCTTAAAGTGGAAACCGTCGCACTTGTTGTGTTAGCTGAAGCATTGTTCACAGCACGTTGGCTAGTAGCTTCTTGCTAACTAGCTCGTCCAGTTTGCTGCTGTCAGATTTTGTTGTCACCGCCCATACTAGGCAGGTATTAGTACGTGGTGGTTAGTATTCCGATGTCACTGTCACTAGACAGTGCTTCATCGTTGGTCATATGTAACTGTCAGAGTCGGCGAGGGGCATTTTGCTCATCGTCAGAGGCGAGATGCTAACTTTTGTTGTCCTCGCTTCGCGCAGCTGCCGTTAGCGTGTCAATGCGTCATCGGCCAGCGCGCGATCGACACTCGACACCGTGCTGCTGTTGATCACTTCGTTCAGCTGATTATGTAGTAATGAAATACGTCTCGCATGTGGAAGAATGCGCTCGCTAGTGAACAACAATTGACCCCCTTCACTCTGTTGTCTGTCTGTAGTTACTTTTTCACTGTCTGTGGTTACTTGTTCACTGTCTATGACTCATGAATAGTATGTATCTAATCTAATTGACTGTTCACTGTTACTTGTTCACTGTCTCTGGTTACTTTGTCATTAGCACTGTCTGTGGTTACTATCTCACTCTCTATGACTCATGATTAGTGTGTATTTAATCTAATTGATCCTTCTTTATTAGAGGAAGGAGCTGCCACTTGGTAATGGACGCCAATAAAGGTAAAAACAAATGTATTTTAAGTATATTATCTTACCATGCTATATTAGATTTTCAGTGTAGGAAACGTTAGTTCAATCAACATCTGAAAGTCTAGTCAAAAACCCAACCTAACAAGTTCCACTAAGTATTTTTTTGAGAGACAATGTATTGGATTATGTAATATTTTAAATTGTATGGTGAGCCACAATCAAACAACAATATAGATTAATTATTGTCAATAGAAAAGCAAGGTATGTAATGATTAACCTGCAACAATGTTCTTTGTTGGTTTTGGCAGGTAAAAGGGATCAAGGGATGCTAAATCCAGGTGGGCAGATTGAAAGACCTGTCGGCATCCACATCTTGGAAAGGTCAGTGCAGATGTTCTATACTAGGTTTGTGTAATGTGAGATAAAAGGTAATCATTTAAAGGTTCCCATAATGTGACATGCAGTAGTTGCCCTATACTTATGCCAACATGGTAACATCATCTGCTTCTTTTCCAATATTATATTTATATATATATATTTAAAACTTATCTAAACAGTGATTATTAACATAAAACATTAGTGTTTGTATGTTTTTTTGACATTATTTACTCCCTGTGCAGATACATCAGCTATTTGAGAAAGCAACGGTTTTGGTCACAATTTCCAGTTGCATATTGATATAATTGACACACACCAATCAAAAGATGGCAGTTAAAGTAACTTCCTGACTTAAACATGATGTTGTATTACCCGTGGTGGCATTGTGGTGAGCTTTACTTGTGGTCTGATGGTGAATGTTATCACTTAGGATTGTGACCTAATCAGATACTAAACACTTTATTAAATACTCTAAAATCATATATATATATATGACAGAGTAGTTTAATGTATTGAACCTTGGTTGTATAATTGTGTATGTGATTGGGCACCCATTTGAGGGGGAGGACTCGTCAGTTTACTGGAAAAGATTGTGTAAGAATTGGTTACGGGTAACCGTTTTAATAAGAAATCATAGATCAGATTTTTCTCTAAATGATATTAATCCACATCAATTTCTCTTCTGTCATAGCATGCTTCCCAAAGTAGTGAAGAGGCGAGTGCATGCCTTGAAAAGGCTACAGGTGCAGTGTGCCAACATAGAGGCTAAATTCTACGAGGAGGTCCATGAGCTAGAGAGAAAGTATGCTGCCCTCTATCAACCACTCTTTGACAAGGTATGCTAAAGTTTTTATAAGAACTTTTAAGCTTTTTTACATATATATATATTTTTTTTTTTTTATTGTTCCCTGCACTAATGGGTGGTTATGTGTGTCTTTCTGATCAAATCTGAGGTCAGTGAGGATGCATCCTTGGTGCTAAATTGAAAACTGCTACAACGAGTAGTCGTCTGTACTTTTTGTCAGTCAAGGCTATTTCCAGAGCTAGTGACAAGAACTCAGCCATTCTTAGTCGCACATAAGTCTGTCAGCTGTAATGCTGCTGCACCTGTCTGTGTGTGTGTGTATATGTATGTGTGTGTGTATATGTATGTATGTATGTATGTGTGTGTGTGTGTATATATATATGTATATATATATATATATATCACACATACAGCAATGCAGCTGCTTTCTGAAATTATTCAGCCTTATTGAATGAATGTTTGTGCAAATATACATAGTACATGCTAATATTCCCAAATGCCTCTCTAAAATGATTAACTTTTTTCATAATTAATGTGTCACAGAGAAGAGATTTTGTCACAGGAACAGTGGAACCCACAGATGAAGAGTGCGAGTGGCACAGTGACAGAGAGGAAGAGGAGGAGCTAGCTGTAAGTGCACATTATTTTTGTCTGTCTTAAAAGCTTGATCACTTTCCCACTCCTACTTCTGGTTTTCCATACAAAAGGAAAATACTTTTTTTTTTTTTCTTCTTACGATCACACAGGTTGCTTGACATTGTATCAATAATACCAAAAGGCTGCTGAAATTGTCTCAAAGGAAACAACAGAAATGTGGGAAATGGGTTTTTAATGAGCATCACTAGGGCTAACAAACTGATGGCTGAATTGTAAAACATCTTTATCCCAATGAGACTTATGTCAGGGTTTCTGCTAGTCCATAGAAAGTCTCAAAAGGTATTGAGTACAGTATTAAAAAAGACCAATTGGTGAACAATATTTATAAAGACTGCTCAAACATAAGAAGTTACCTTTTATGAATAGCTTTTTCTCACATTGCAGATAAATATTATAAATTCATTGACACATCTCTTTCATTAGAGTCGCACAGATCAGGACAGCGGAAACAACAACACTTATATTTTGTTAGCGACTGGGATGCTTGGAGCAGATACGAGCTAACGACAACAAATAGAAGTTCAAATTCAATGACAATTGGCTAATCAACCAAGGTTACACCGCATGGCTGCAACTGGTACCAATCAATGTATAAGAGGCACATTGTATGTTGTGCAGTACGTGTTTTAAACTCGGCAAGATGAGAATTAAGGCAGGGCAATCCAACATAGGGAGGCTGGGCGTACATTGTTCTTTTTATTTTGCTGTTGGTGTCCCCAGTGTAAAAAGCTGAACACTAATTCTAAGAAAACAAAACTGCAGTCAAACCACACACACAGTAATTGCTGTGTTTCTTCCCTTACTATTTGGGAGTAGTAGTATAGTTGGTCTTAAATGTAATCCTGTGTGGCTTTAAAAGGTCTTAAATCTAACTATCTTCGAGCTGTAAGATCCCTGTCTCGGAAGCTTAACTAACTTGCTGTTTAGATTTTGGTGAATTGAATTTTTATAAGTACTCCGCCCACTTCCTGTAGGAGGAGGTAAAGGAAAAAGCTGCTATTGAGGATGCAAAGAAAGAGGAAGCCACACCAAGAGAAGATCCAAAAGGCATCCCTGAGTTCTGGCTCACCATATTCAAGAGTGTGGACATGCTCAGTGACATGCTGCAGGTATATTTATATAATTAATACACACGTCAACCCATTTCCTGAACAGTTTCATGTGTCTCTGATCTGACTGTTTTATATACCACCAGGAACACGATGAGCCCATCCTAAAGCACCTGAAAGATATTCAAGTCAAGTTTTCTGAGCCAGGACAACCAATGGTCAGTTTCATCATGTTCTAATAATAATTAATTGATAGTATTAAGTTGATAAACTAGAGTTCAGATTGTCTATTTATCTTGGTCTTCCCCCTCAGAGTTTCACATTAGAGTTCCACTTTGAGTCCAATGGTTACTTCAACAATGCAGTCCTCACTAAAGTCTACAGGATGAAGTCAGAACCTGATGACTCAGACCCGTTTTCATTCGAGGGGCCAGAGATCATTGACTGCGAAGGGTGA
This sequence comes from Cyclopterus lumpus, assembly GCF_009769545.1. Lineage (NCBI taxonomy): Eukaryota > Metazoa > Chordata > Actinopteri > Perciformes > Cyclopteridae > Cyclopterus > Cyclopterus lumpus. The sequence goes on from NC_046971.1 coordinate 17,571,152, forward strand.
GCGACAGAGCACATGATGGCTAAACGGTGGCTTTTACACACATGATGTTGAGGGTTAGGAAAAAGTAGAGTGTGTGTGTGCTTCGTAAAACATTTCTGTTCACTCTTTCTATATTCATCTCTTGACATCCCACATATCATCCTCCTCTTGGCACTTCTACCAACTGTTTCTGCTGCCTCTCACTGTTTTGTACATCTCTCCTCAGCTGTCAGATAGACTGGCACAAGGGGAAGGATGTGACAGTGAAAACTATTAAGAAGAAGCAGAAGCATAAAGGCCGTGGCACTGTCCGCACAGTTACGAAACAGGTCCCCAATGACTCGTTCTTCAACTTCTTTAACCCGGTCAAAGGTGAGACGCACAGAAATAGATGCGCACAAAATGTAGTGATTTTATTTGGGCTCTAAATGTTATTCAAAGCAATTAGTCATACACATAGCAGTGACTCTTTAAATCAAGCTCTGTTTGCACAGGTTGTACACAAACCCCTTGAGCAAACCCTGAATGACTGAAACTCACACAAATACAATTGCTTGACCGTCAACGTGGCTGTTCACCTGCAGACGGTGTCATAACATGTTGGCATGCATGTCATGTGGTTAATCCGATAGTCACTGAATTCAACAGCAGGTGGCGGCAGACTCCACACCTGCGTCAGATTGTGTCTGCTGTGTGTAGGCGGAGCTGTTAGACTGAACATAAAGTTGCACTCACTGGAACGTTGAACTTTTACATCAACTTTGATTTTACAATTATTTTCTAGCTTGGAGAGTGAAGGAGCTTTTGTGGCGGTAAACAGTTAATGACTGACTGAAACTTTGAGGCAAAATAGCAAGAGCGCTTATAAAACAACACTCTTAACTAAAAACATTTTACAAATAACTGATGTGTGATTTATAAAAATCGGTACGCCTTGAGTTTGTATATAGTGCAAGCGCATGAATTAACATCTCAAAGAGTTTCAAAAGAATAAATAAATAAAAGAAAACACCATTTCATAGACGGTACTGTAAAAGTATTTACAACAGCCGTGTTACATTTTAGAATGATACTGCCTGATTTTAGTTCATTTCAATTATAAAAATCAAACTTTCAATTTATTTGGTCACATTACTGGTGTGATTACCCTCATCAAAGGGGAGGGAGGTCAGTCTAGAAAGATTTTCAGGTTGACTTCAGATTTCAAATATCTTGAAATGAGTCATTCTCTCTCAAAGGATCAGTAATTTAGGCTGAATGCACCTTTTAATTACGGTGTGTTGTCCACCAACCTGTCAGACATGCTTGGACCTTTTCTGACTTTGAGAAGTTAACTTGGCCACTCATTGGCTTTGCAAATGTTTGACTTGGTTCTGTCAAGGCCTCAGTATATGACTGGATATAAATAGCTCTTCTTCAATTGTGTTCAGGTTGGGGTTGCAAAGGGGCGGAAAGTTTCTGGTAAAGTTTCCACGGGAATTTTGTCTCGGGAATTTTGGGAATTTAAAAAAAAAAGAAAGTACGTTCAAAAAGTTTATTTGCAAAAGCATATAACAGGGAACTTAAATGTAGTTGAGAACAAGACTATGCACGCCTAGCTCAGCTGGACCCTGAATGAAGCTGGTTGGGAACATTGTCTGCCAGAAACATAAACGTTTTTGAACGTCTTTGTCATCAGTGTTGCGTCTGAACGTTTCAGCCCTTTGCCTGGCAAGTGTGAGAGCGCCGAGTGGCGTAGAGGCCAAGAGCGGTATTGCAGACAGATAGAGATTTAAATTATAGCTCGCAACATATTGAAAAAAATAACTGAACTAGTTCATTTTTTGGAGTTGTGAACTTAGTTCAACATTTTGAATTATGAACTATGAACTGAACTAGTCCATTTTAAAATGTGTGAACTATGAACTGAACTTTCCCAACACTGTTTGTCATTACCTAGCATATTGATTACTTGGTAAACTGAAGCCATGTTCATTTTAATACCAAGTTTATTTGTATACAGTAGCCTAACTTTTTACAGCAGTGAGGAGGACGTTGATGAGGTCCAGGAAGAAAGCATTTAGACCTGAAAGGATTCAGGGAAAAACACAAAAAAATTGGGTTGGGGGGTGGTGATCATAGGGAATACAACTTTTTTATTCAACGTTCATGTTTTTGTTGTTCGATGAAAGAATAAAGTTCTACTCAAAAAATGTCATTTTTAAAAGTTGTATTATAAATGTTTGCATGCATGTCTGTTTATGACAAGGTAAATACAGTTAAATTACCCCCAAATTTCCAGTTTATTCCCGTTAATTCCCGTATATTCCCGTGAAAAGTTTCCAACTTTGAATATTCCCGGAATTTTGCAACCCTGGTTCAGGTGTGCCGTTCCGTGGTAGGGATGTCCATTAGTGAAGTAGCTATCACTCACTGATCCTGTGGACACGCACAAAGAGGCCATGGGTCTTGACTGCTGTGATGTTAACAAGAGTTACTTGTTTTTCATTTGATTGGATTCAAATGTAGTCTTTTTGTGCATTTTAGATTAATGTTGATATTTTTAAAGTAGTGGACCCTAATGTCAGGGTGGGGGAGAACAACTGTTTGCTAACAGCCATGATGTGATCTCACGTTGTAATGTCATCGATAATAATCATGGTTATTGTCTTAAATGGGCTTTCAGATGTTGGTTGAATCACAGCTCATCCCATAGCTGCCCTGTTGAAAGATGTTGTAAAACAAGTGTAACATCCTCCTGTGACTAGTCATTTTAAATTAATATGCCTTTTCAAATCCATTCCATTTAAAAAAATGTCATCATACCTTTTAATCTATAGTCATTGAAGAGCAGTGTGTTGAGTTGCTTATTGCTTAAATGAGATGTCCTTTCCCTTACAGCTTCACCAGATGGAGAAATGGTGAGTAAATGTAGCTTGTTCTTCATAAAGTCAACATACCATTTCATGTCTTCTATTACCATAAGTCCATCGGATTTGTAGCTGTGTTAAACAAGTCTTCATGTGCACATGCTTTATAGGACGAAGACTCTGAGTTCACCCTAGCCACAGACTTTGAGATTGGCCATTTCTTCCGTGAGAGAATAGTTCCGAGAGCAGTGCTGTACTTCACCGGAGAAGCCCTGGAAGATGACGAGAGCGTGAGTGTTTCCTCCAACGTGCGGTTACTCTTGGACACAGAAAAATCCACAGTATGGGATGTTTGCAAACTGGCAACACATCTTTTGAGGACATGTAGCTAAATTTGTCATTACTGTTTGACCATGTGTGTGTTTTCACTGTTGTTGTTTTTCCTGCAGTTTGAAGAGGAGGAGCTGGAGGAGGGAGATGAAGAGGTTAGTAATGACACTGAGTTTGATCAGCTGTACCAGACAGCTGGGACGCACACTGTTTACACAGCACTTGGGTCTGTAACTGCTAGCTTACACATCACTGCTAAACCATGTAATAATAATAATAACACATCTTATGATTATCTTGTCTTTGTGTCTCAGGAGCAGGATGAGGACGGTGATGACGACGACGATGATGAGGGAGACGTGGACCCCAAGGTCAGTTTGAATTCTTTACTTTTTTCATTTTTAATGTTTTTAAATGCAAGTGTTTTCGTTACTCCTCTTTATTATTTTTTTGTCAGTGATAGCGGTGCTAATGATGTAGCTCTTTGGGCTGGAAAACAGCAATGCCGCGCAGCAGTTGTGTTCAGAGAAGACTTGTGGCAATGTCTCCGTGGTGAATTGCAGGAAATTACGCAATGTACTTTGTCTCTGGAGTAAACATTTGAAAAGTAGAGGAAGAAAATCCTAACGATAGTCGAGAAAAAAGTGGAGTACAAATACAGTTTTTTTTATTATAGTTACTGTGAAACAGTAAAAGACAGAAATACTTTCCATCTGTTTTCTCGCCGTTTTTTGAGGGATCAATATAGCCAGGCCCCTGAAAAAATGCCAGATTGATTCAATGCTTACTAGCTGAAATGAGGTCTGAGACAAATATTGTCCACACAGCCGTTTAATTGTGAGGGAATGGGAATGGGATTGAGACCCTAATGTTAATTTAAGATTACAACACGGCTACCAATGTGTAGAATATTGACGTTCAACTGTATACACAAGTAACATTGTAACGTTATGGAGTTTTTGGGAATATTTCATGCCATTAGTCAGAGACGTTCACCGGTGTGACTTATAGCCAAGGTGAAGAGGAAACAAATTAAATGTAAAGCATTGTACAAGATGATGAGGAAATAGTTTTGTTTTTTAATAAAAAAAAGAGTAATACTCTGATTCAAACTACTTGACAGACGCATTGATATGTGTGTGACAAACTTTTTAAGAGGTTTTTCTCTTGCCTGCACTTACTCTCTCAGGCTCTTGGCTAGAAATGATCATGTAATGACAGTCTGTGAAGGAGCCATGTATTTAGTGGTTTATTTGGACCGAGACCACCATTCATGAACTATTCCAGTCTGATAGTAAGTGAGTGCATAACGTGGCCTGTGAGCAGTGAGCAACAATGTCTGAATGAGTTTTTCTGTCGTGGTACCTACTGTCAGCTCATCAGTTAATTTTAAGGAATCAGGAATTCAGTGTTCACCAAATTCAGCAATGTTTCAGTCATTTCTGACGATTAAACTTGTGCATATTGTTGTCTCTCCCTTCCCTGGATTCCCCTCCATTACAGGCATAATCAATCATTCTCACCCAATGCAATTTCTAGGTAAGGGAGATAAGGATGGCGTCCCACATTCTGCACTGTCTAGTCCGTTTGCTGGTCTATGATTCTGGCTGCCTCTCTCTTTCACTACATTCTGGATTCTTCCAGTAGTCCCAAGTTTTTAGGAACCTCAACTCGCATCTTGGGTTTCTATTCTCCTCTCTTCTGTCTTTGCTCTGTACATCTTTTAGTTTTTCTTCCTGTAGTCCCTTCCCAGGTTTCTAACATTGCAGCCTTTGCTGTAGCAAAAAAGGTGCTTTCATTCATTCTCTAGTGTCTGCTTTCTTGTTAGCCTCTTCTAGTTGCTACTTAATGCCCAGTGGCCTCATTAGTTCTCCTCCATCTTGTTTTCTAATCTGGTCTCTCTGTCTGCTCCCAACAGAAGGAACAGCCCCAGCCTGCCGAATGCAAACAGCAGTAACCGTGGTGATCAGAGGAGGTGGTGACCTGATGTCCATCAAATCAGTTCTTAGCCAATCAGCAAGTCCTCCTACTCCTGCAGGCCTCCCCCTTTTATCAACTCATCTGAACGCAATAGAACGCAAACCAAACTGTGTTTTTACTATGTGCATGACTTCTCTTTCCTTTGTCTTGCGTCCATCTAACCCCCTATTTGATTAAACTACCATAGCATCACATAGGGACAGTTGTGGTAAGACGGAGTAGGTTACGACTGCCAAGAACCTCCGAACGTCATCATATAAAAAATAGGAAAGAAAAGAATCCCAACTTAAGTTTTCATGGAATTAAATTGGTTACTCAGGGTTTTTTAATGCCAACAAGAGAAGTTTGAGTCTAACTTCATCTTTCACTGGGGTAGTGTTTTCTTTTGTTATGATGTTTTTTAAGAGACATTCAATGTATCATTTTGAATTTAATTTACTTTTTTTCATGGTCATATGTTATTGGACTATTTATTCTGGTGTCAGTGGTGTATTTCGGTATCTCTTCGGGCTCAGCAGTTATAGGCTCATTTCCATTGGCTCAAATCTTATTTGGGTATTGCTGGTCAACAAAACTTGAATACTGCCACGTCAATTTATTTCAAACATTAGAGAATTGTGTTGTGCATTAAAACTGCTCATTTACACCCAGGCTTATTGGGCTTCACAAGCATTTAAACTGAGCACACTGATTAACAATATGTGACAAGCATGTGGTTGTACCTCAACTGTCGCATATGGCTCTACCCTGGTTGGCCTTCACCCCTGAAATGGCCGTTTTGGTTTTGTGTCATCAAGGATAATAGGAACATTTTAAGAAAACAAGACATTTGAAAATTAGCCCAGCCCAAGCATTACATTAATACTGGTTAATATCTCACTAATTTATGACGCCGTAAAGCAAATGCAAAGTTGACCTGCAACCTTTTTTGGTTATGACCTCTGCTATGTATCTAGTACTTAACAAACGTAATTGGCAGTCTGTGATGGGACAGGGTGCAGGATGTTTGAATCAAATGTAAATTCCGTTGCCAAGAAGCCAAAATGAAAGACAAAAAACTCTCATCTTTTATTCAATTGTTTGCCAAGTGTCATTAACAAAGTGTGATCTAATTCAGCATTTACGGTTGTTAAAGAATATATAAATATCTTGGTTCTTGTCTAATGAGTCAGTAGAATGTCTGTGGAAAACAAATGGAAGAGCTTTGCCAATGTATTTTATATAATGCACTTGGACTTTGGCAGTTTGATTGGGACACCGTTGCCTGGTCAGCGATAGCAGTTTCAGCAAAAATTACACCCACCCCTTCTCTCTCTTTTTAAAAAGAACGATTGTAGATCTTGTTGGACAGATCTTTCAGAGCCACGGTTGACATCTTTAGATCTACCACATGACCGTGTGCTAGCAATGGCCTTAACTGGTTCTTATTCACAATGTGTTACTTGCGCAATATTTCTTTTCAATTTGTACAGAGTTAGTTAAAATATTCTATTAAAGTTGTGCGACATGGAAATGGATTTGTGTCCTGTGTGTGTGTGTGTGTACCAAGTGTTGCTTTAGCAGTAGTGTGGAGTGTTTGGAAACCATTGCTCTAATAATTTGAACACTGATTTGGTTCTGTTAGTCTCCCAGTAAATCTGTGACGGTGATCAGCACAACACCGGGATCCTGATACTGAAGCAAACCTTCAATAATTGTATTATGTACTCTTTTACACGCTTTTCCTACTGTAATATGTCAACATGTTATCAGCGAAACAAGACACTTCATCACCAGTGCAGTGGCCCGATAGTCATACTGGTCTTACTGGCCAGCTCCCAACCGCTCTTTTGCTGAGAGATTGTGTGCAGGTAAGTTTCCCTGTGAATACACATGCTGTTGACAGCATAATGTGACAGGGCACAGAGTAGCCACACTAATTGACTTCACTATAAGGCATCTGGTGATTTGCAAATTATTAGCAGGAGCTTAGAACAAAGCGTGCAGTCACAGCCTCAACATGCCGGGCTTGGTGCGCTGGCACCGACCCGTCTTTTCCTCTAACACCATGGTGACGTCGCAGCATTGTGGTATCCAGGCGGGAGGAATTTGCTCACGGTCTGCCCAACATCAGGCAGGGCAACCAGAATGTCTGGAATCCTGTCTTGCAGATAGAGGAAGCATGTACGTTCCTCTGAGAGACCCTTGTAATGCATCGTGGGAGATAATGGCTGAGTGCTGTGAATGTTCTGGAGGAGGATGGGCGACTCCAGTCCTAGCAACCCAAGTTTTCTGACCCGCGAAAGACCGGTGCTTTCTTATCCCATCACCTCGTCCAGCAACACTTCCAACTGTGTGTTTGTGTTTCAATCTTCATGGGAACTGAGGTGACAACATGCGACCGTGTGAGAAAACAGACGTTAATGACGAGGTCAAGGTCACTGTCAACACGAAGTCTGTTGTGTATTTTTTTTCAGGATAAAATGAATGGGTGGAAGGAAAGAGTCGCCGCAGTGACTCCTGATGCAACAGACAAACCACAAACTGAAATCTCTCCCGTCTCTGTAATTTTGGGGGTTTTGCTTTACTGACTTTGGAACAAGACACTAGTCATACTGAGGCTGCTGTGTGGGAGTAGAGGATTGCCTCACTGTAACAAGGAGTCCAATTGTGTCTGAAAAAAAAACCTCATTTCTGTTCTTTCTGAAACACAGCCAGGGAAATGGAACCGTACAGTAAACTCTGCTTACAGTTCGCAATGAAAATGGAGACCTAAGGTGTCAGAAGTGCAGAAAGTTAGCATCTGAAATGATGAACTGTAAATGTAAAGGGGACATTTTGATATCTAGAGTAAGACAAAGACAATGAAGTCACCGGTATTTTTGTTGCAGTTTTGTTTCAATTCCGTAGCCATTTCAAGCCAAACCATGATGTTTTCTACTAAACCTATCCAAGTACTTCTGTTGCCTTAAAAAATAAAATAAAAAAACGTAGTCTTTTTTGTGTCTTATTTCAATTTACAACAGTAACGTGTTTCAGAAGCAGGCTAGGAGAAAATCTGAAACATAATCGAGAGTGCAGTTTAGGTGTACAGTGTTGGAACGTGATTTTGTAGAAGACGGTTGGAAACAAGCGAAACTACTGTGAGACTCTGTCTTTTGTGCTCTCTCTGACATTCTCCGAACACCACCACTCAGATGTTTGATGTTTCGTCAAGTGTGCACGTGCATGGATGGACACACAGAGAAGAAGCATCAACAAGGCATACAGAAGAAAAGCCGTTTGGTGGACTCAAAGGGAGATGATCTCTGAGCTCTGCACATGACCGGAGCAGTGGAACAGAGGGAAGTATTCAGATTATCCCTAAATGATGCTTTCTGCCCTCATCCAGCAGAAGTGTTTGGTTGCAGTCTTCTGTCCGACCGGCCTCCCAGCTGCAGCTGCACCCACTGTCCAGCTCTTGGCTCCAAGGTGCTTCTGGCAGAGCCTGTACGTGTACGTGAGCACACAAGAGTGTGCGCGAACGGGCTCGTCTGTGTGGGGTCTTTTGTATCGTCGGAAGTGGGGTGAGCCAGATTGAGTTCCAGAGAAAGAAGGGTATAGAGAGGCGCTTTATGCTGCTGACGCCGGGTCGGTGTTCGGAACTGAATGAGTTGAACTATGGAGCCCATTGCGTCGTAGATCTGATAACGTTTCGGATGGCATTGACACAAGAACTCACAGCTTTGCGCACATTTCGATCATTCTTTCAGGTTATCAGATGGTGCATGAAGTACAAAGCTGAAGATATTTTCTTTTCTTTTTTTCTTAAAACCACGCTACAGTGTGGCTCAATGGACAACAATGTCAGTCGGCCCCGCCACTCTGGTCCAGGTTGAAGTATCTCAATGGGTAATGGATACATTTGTACAGGCGTTCATGGTGCCCAGAAGATCAATCCCAATGAGTTGGTGATCCACACACTGCAGAGGGCTCATGGGAAACTTCACTAAAGACACTGTCCTTGGGGGTAGGCGGTGCACAATCTCCTCGAGGAGTGAGACCAAACAAGGATGTGACTCACACTTCAGGGTGGGTTTCATTAAATGTTCTCTGTCGTCTCAAGATGAAACTCTTTCAAATCCCTCCAATCGTCTTTTTATGCACTATTTAAATGTTGTTTGTGGGCGTCAGGTGATACAAATATGGAGGGATTTAGACTTTTGTTGGCCGAAGCAAAATCAAATCCTTGTGATTTATTTATTCTTTGACTCATTTCTGGCTGGAGCATGTTTGACTGGGATGTTTTTGGACGAGTGTATGGAAATATGAAAATACACAGTGTAAAGTTGGACTGGATTTTAACCTGACTTGACCTCCATAGCTCTGTTTCTCTCAAACTACATTTTGAAGAAACACTCGAAGGAGCGGTGGGAGAAACAAAATCATGTTATTGAAAAGTAAACCAACATATGAGTTATCAGAAAGCTCTCCACAATCTGTTTCATTAAAGTGACTTCAACCAGGGCTACTTTGTTCTTTTATATTTATATGTGTGTGCTTTAAAAGGAAGAACTATAAAAAAATGGGCAATATAACCCTGCTAATCTTGTTTGCTCTACTGCATTATCACCAGTTAGCTTTATGCCTGGTATGTGTGGGAAAGCAAGCTTCACACCCAATCCCAGAATAGCAACAGGGCAGCACACCTGTCTCTGGATTTATGAATGGAACAGTGAATGAACAGAGAACCAGGTGTGGCATGTTTCACCTGAATCACACGCCTCGATTTCTGAGCACAGGTAAAGTCAGAACTGAAGGGAAGAGAATCAGGGAGGGAAGAGAGTCAGAGGCACACACCCCCATACATTTGATCACATATTAGGTCTTAAAATTCCTGAGGGTAAATTAAAGGTAATCATTGTTTGAATCTATTGATTTGGTTTAGATTGATGACACCCAGTCAAAGTCAGCCTTGTTGAATCACGGCTGCATAAATGAGCAAACATTACTAATTGATCATCTTTTCACTGTCCCTCTTGGCTTTATGTGGATTATCTGACAACGAGCCATTGCCCTAGTGTTCAAGTCCACTTTGTTTCGGCACATTCCTGTAGAGCAGGACAGCGCTGACCTAAAAAAGGTGAAACCATCAAGCCTAAAAGCACAGGCCATGCCCCGGCTCCGACCACAGCTTAGTTTCTTTCAATGGAAGGACTCGAGGTTTATCACATAAGCCGCAGTGAAGCTGAGCAGACAGCAGAGTGAACGTTACATTCCTGGCAGGGAGAAGGATTGCATACCTGCATACCTGCCATTCTTCACAGAGTCAAACTGGCATGTATGAGATGCCGGGCTCCTGGATCACTTCTCATGACTCTCACCGGAGTCCCTTCATGTGGTTTATGTTTATGACACACATGAACCACATGAAGACACTCCAGTGCAGTCTCATGTCTGTTAAGAAAGTGGACCTACTGCATGGTTTACACACCTTTGGGATGAAGTCTGCGTTAATGATTAAGGGACAATTAGAGTTTTTAATATGCAATGACATTTATGAGATTGTCTCTTCTGAACAGCATTCTGGAAACACATACCAAACTATTAAGACCAGTGAAGGGATGTAACTGAATACATTTCCCGTGTGTACTGTAGTTCATTAATTACAGCACGACATGTACTGGAAACGCTGTCCCGACCGACGGCCTCGCTAGCACCCACCCCCTGATTCCCTCTCAGCTTCTATCTATTAGGCAATATAACCGCCTATTTTTGAGGAGACATATATTTATACATTCTTGCTACTTTGATTTAAGTTAAAAGCTATTTAATAGTTCTTCCATCCCTACATTAGCTGAATAAGGTGAATGTAGATTTGAGCCCATTGGCAATCTTTGACTACCATCATGCAGTAACTGTCCAGTTCCTCATCAGATGAACTGTGTTCATTGTTCTCCAGCAGTTCCTCTTCAAGAATTGTGTTTGACCGAGCGTTGCCTTCCTCAGCCATTTGTTCTTTTTCCCACGCTGCTGAATGCCAGTGTGGCCACAGACACACACACAGGGCTTATCAGAACAATGCCTCAAATAGCTCCGGAGTCTCATCACAAGGGCATGTCACCAAAGAGCAAAAGAGGATGTGTGTGTGTGTGTGTGTGTGTGAGTGTGTGTGTGTGTGTGTGTGTGTGTGCATGGTTGTGTGTGTGTGTATGTGTGAGTGTATGTATGTGTGTGTGTGTGTGTGAAAGAGAGAGAGAGGCCGAAGTCATAAACGTGTCACGGCTTGCAGCTGTTACCTGCGAGCTCTGCTGTACTTGTCAGCGGCTCATCACAGCCAGCTCATCCATACTGCTCCCCATTGTTAAACTGACTATGTATAGTCCACTGTCTGACGGAGGCCTTCATGGTGCACATAAACGTAAAGTGCGTGCACACACAATATGCAACTCTCCTTTAATTGTGTAGAAATAATTCTTATGAAAAAGTCAGTTTAGGAAAATGTCCATTTCCAAAATACTTTCTGAGGTCTTATTTATCCTGTATAAAACTATCAGCAGTATATTGCCCCACTGGTCAGAACACTCTGCACTGCTCTCCGACAGCGGGTACAGCTGGTAACGCCATCGCCGGTTCACCTTCGCCGTGTTGAGAGCCATTGAGAGGCAATCAAAATGCTCCCAATCTCGGATCTTGCACCTGTAACGTTACAATCTCGAAGATCTCTGTTTGGTTGTCTTCGGCGGCAGCTGTGTGGCAATAAGTGCTAATTGCAGGTGTGTTTTGGGATCTCACTTCCTACGGATCCAAGTATGGAATTCCCTGGAATGTCGCCACGGACTCCCAGTTCCTAATACTGCAAACGCAAAAGGTTTCATCAGTGGGCCATCGGATCGATCATTTAGTATGACCTCATTATGCAAATATTCACTGACAGTGTGTTCTTAATGTGCTGCTGGGTGTGACAGTTAATCGTTAACTTTAAATTGAAGTTTATTGCTGCGGTCTTTCATCAAAGATCACTTGATTACTTCATTTGAGTTGGGAGTGAGAATGTGTTGAATGCACAGATAACTATAACCTGACTGCAGTTTTTATGAGCTCTACAGATAGGTTTAGTTACTTCAAATTAATTATTTAGGTTTTCCTGTGGTTTTGGTTTAATTGCAGGTTTAGATGAACTTGTTTAGACCCCTATCCCGACAAAGCACCTTGATTAACATCTCTTAACTGTGACTATATTTGATGAAAATACACTAAAATGCACCATTTAGGATGTAATTTATAAAGACATACTTAGGTGGTCGCCATGCATGTTTACTGGTTACATGTGGACTGTTTTACCTCAAAACGTTATTTATTTCCTATAGATCAATCAATCAATATTCATATATGACTGAAGAGATTCATGCTATCCAGGCAAATCTTCTATGAATAGATAATCTTTCATCGCATTGTTTGTAACTTTGCCACAAGGGATAGACTAAAAATTCAAAGGAAAACATTTATTTAAATTGGCCAACAAGTCATAATAAATCAAATCCTTAAATAAACATACAGCCTGTTCCTTGTTCTCAGTGGCTGTAACAACGTATTCATTCATCAGAGCTCTCCATTCATGTTTTGTGGAACCCTTGTGTAATTTCGATTACATGTTGTATTAATAGAACTAGATTAATCTCAAACACAGTCTGCTGATTTATTTTGACTTGAGGTAAACACTCAGCAGCTTCATGCCCCAACACGACTACCAAACTTCAGGCCATTCTGGTCTTTCCACCTGCTGTCTTGGTCACAGCCATGTGCTCGTGTCTGCAGAACCACCACACTGAATAAAACAAGAACAAAGAATACGTTTTTTTTCCCTTCTTTTTTTGTAACTCACATATATTTGTATTATCAAAACCCTCCTGACTTGTTGCAGAAGACACATTATCTTACTTCCTGTCTCCGTGTGTGTCTCTGGGGGTTTTGCTGTGTCTATGCGGAGACAGTGAGAACCGGAGCGCACTGATTTGAATATGAAGTTGTCACAACACACTTCCTGAGATCCATGACATCTGACTCCCTCCTGAAGGAGTTGTACTTTTTCACAAGCTGGAAATACAAGGAGAACCGTGACACATTGGAGTTGTGCACAGAGCTTATTAACAGAATATGTTGTTGGCCAAAACACAGCTGAGGGTATATTGACTGAATAGGGATCTTATTTTTATTAATATAACTTTTAAAGGCTACTTTCGGCATGTTAGCTTTGTTTTCTCTATCTTTTCAGACACACGTGCAAACACCACTGCTGTGTATATCTCCAACCCTCTTCCCAGGGAAAATAAATTATGATCTGATGATATAGACACAACATAGTCATCCACATGTGCACACACTCTGTCTCACCCACACCTGGCCCTCCTTTGGCAAGCAAACTCCTCCAAAGTAAGGCGCCCCACCACACACTGAGTCACTGCCTGGGCATGTCTGCGAGTCTCCACCGCAAACTAAAACCTATATATGCAACACATCTCCGGATCAGTTACACACACACACACCCACAGACACACACACACACACACACACACACACTCATGCACGCTGCCAGGCAACAAAGAGGAAAGCCCCTAAAACAAAGAGAGTGGTAAAGAGGCAGCGGTGCACTAAACAGAAGCAGTCGTGTCGTTTGACTCTGTACACACATGTGGTTTCCTTTTCTTTGATATGTCAGAGGATTCATCTGGCTGCCACATCCCGCTCCAGTGTCAACAATGCAGAGGTTGCTTCACAGACAGCCCGGCGTGCTGTTTAAAGTGATTCACCATGGTTACGCCTTTGGTGCAGTCAAATGTCTGTATGGCCACAGTGGCGTTGATGTGTCCTATCCGGGGTTCCCTCGAACTCACAACTCTGGAAAAGTATATGTGTGTGCGTGTGTGTCATTGGGACATTTCAAACTGGAGGGGAGATGTTTACAAACTGTCCTTGAGAGGAGACTGATAGCGAGGCAGACAGGAGACCCTGAAGTGGGTGCTCGATGCACGTTCGCCACTGTACACTGTGAACGATCTGAACTGGACACATGAAGTCAAGGATGTTATATGTGTTGTTGTTTATTGTTTTGTTGGTATCAATCTTATTGACACGAGCATCTACACCCTAAACAAGACTTCAGTAGCTTTGATAGTTTGGAGCTCAATCCCTGTGGGCTCCAGACTGGCACAGCGATACACATCTAAAGTCTGCTACTCTCAGTCTGGCGTGAACAAGAACCGGGACTGAGCCAGCCAGCTGACTGACAGTGTGGTCAGTAGTTAATGAAGGGGCTCAGCATGGGACTGGCAGATGGGATCTATGCAGTGAAATCAAAGGGCAGATGACATGTCACCTCAGGTTGCATCAAAATCATGTGCTGACCCATTTTCTTCTTTAAATACACTGAAAAACATACAGACATGTTGTGGAATCAACACTTGTTTTGTCTTTAACGCAAATATATAGATTGTATTAATTGAAAGTTAATTCAATTTAACATTGGTTTTACATAAGACATTGAGTTCCCCTGACTTCCTGTCTTTAGACTTGAAATGATGAGTTGAGTGAATGTTCAGACAACTAATTAAATTAAGTTTTTAATAAAACACAATCAGCATGAGCAAACTTCCTATCATCAAGGCGAGAGTTCAAACTATCCAAAAAGATGATGGATTCTGTTCGTACATGTTGTTTCTTCTCTTTGAAGCCTTGTTTTCATAATAATAATTGTAAAATTAGGTAAATCAAACTGAAGTTTCATATCCAATTCAGTCCCGTACTCTGGTAATGTAACATGGGAGCAGCTTTATATAGAGCTCCTGTGTAGATTTAGTTTTAGAAACAGTAGCTTTGTTTCAAAATAATGATTTCAATTAACATAATTTTAGGACTGCAGGAAAATGTTGAACCAGCTTAAAATGTTGAGCAGTGAATTAAAACCCACGTTCTTCTTGAATTATGACAGTTTTGGTCTCTGTAACTGAGGGAATGCGTAATCTCTGCGCTTTCTAAACTTTTAACCCATTCTCTTTGTGTAGCTTCCATAAAGCATGATACGTCCTCTGCTCACTAATGCAGCCCCTGGACTGTTTGGGTGTGTTTAGCAGCTTGAGATCCACAGACAGGAATAGCAGAGTTTATGTAAAATACCACAGTGAAGGCATGAAGCGAATGAACTACCAGGCTGTCATGGAACAAGTCTGGATCATAAACTTTAACAGGGAATTCAAAAGGACCTCTGAAATGGATGTTGATATGAATTAAAGGTTTGGTTTTACGCATGTGCACATCTGGTAATTAACCTGTTCGACTGAATCAGTTTCTGCAGAGTGGGCAAATATTTGCACGTAACTCCGCAGTAGGATGTGGATTAGTAATTAACATGTTGGTGGTGTAATTAGGTCCACGTTAGGACTTCCTCTGCCCCCCCACCCCCCACCAGCCCCCTCCGCGCCGCAGCTTCCGCCCACACACAGCCTTGAATTACTCCACTGGCAACTGTTGCATTCCCAAGTCATCTGACGTCAAGTGGGAAGGGCTCAGGCCAGAGTAGACTATAAAAGTTCCCCGCTACCTTCATTCACAACGGCACTGGATTACCGAAGCCTTTCGCAGAGAAGCTCCTTCCTCGGGCTTCCTCCTCGGACGACACAACAGGGGAAGCGAAGGGTTCACAAACCTGCCCCGACGTAAACAATGAAAATGTCAGCGGCGGAGATCAGCCAGGTCCTCAAGGAGGGCGAGCTGGAGAAGAGGAGCGACAACCTGCTCCAGTTTTGGAAGAGGAAGACGTGCGTCCTGACCACGGACAGCCTCAACATTTACGCCGACACGCAGAAGCGCACCAGGGGCAAGGAGATCAAGCTGCAGTCCATCAAGAAGGTGGACTGCGTGGAGCGCACCGGCAAATTCGTCTATTTCACCATCGTTACCACAGACAATAAAGAGATTGATTTCCGGTGCTCCGGGGAGGAGAACTGCTGGAACGCCGTGATCACCATGGCTCTGATCGATTATCAGAACAGAAAAGCCATCCAGGACTTTAAAACGCGGCAGGACAATGAGAGCGCGTCACCCGGACAGCAGGAGCGGCGCATGGCGAGGGCGCCCTGAGCCGCAGTGGGACCGTTCACCACTCCTAATATGGTGAGGGACACACCGTTACATTCTGTATGAATGAGAGTACACGTGAGCAGCATCTGAACGCAGACACTAATTATGTTTTTTTTTTCAATGTCCTTATAGTGTCAAAGTGGACCATACGTACATTATACGCGGACCAAAAGGAAGACGAGGTCATCCGGTCCAGAGATGAAGGATTGTTCGGGACTGAGCTCTCGGAGAGATTTTCAGAAGCTCCACACACAGGAATGAACTCTTGAATTGTCAAAACTATTTAAAAGTGTGCTCTCCTGAGAGGAATGACTCCCAAAACCATGATGTTAATTTATTTTGTTTCCAGGATATGTTGTTACTGGCCTTACAGCTTGTGTTTAAATTATTTACTATTTCAATTTGTGTTGAGTGTGTATTTATTTGAATAAATATTCCTGCCTTTTTAACATAACTTTGACTTGCACTTGTTTTTCACGTGTCAACTAGAACCTTGTGTGTGATGTCACTGCCTGTTAGTGTCTCATTACAGCCTTATGGAGTCAGTTACAGTATATTTGACACTTGGGAAAACTTTTCACCAACCGCATTTCTTAGCAAATGCCAGACATGCAACAGTGAAGAGGGAGTGGAGGACCGGAAAGTCCCTTCCCTTTCTGCTGTCAGGTGGAATGTGACTCTTTATTGTCACTTGAAGGGTTTCAGGCTTGAGTCATAACCGATAAGCAGATGTAGTCAGCGGCACCGGACACTTTAAAGATTAAGTGGTGCCTTTGAACACACCTCAACTGCTTCCGAGGTGTGGTAGGTGTATAGGTCGCCACTGTCGCCAACCTCATGTGTCCTGTTGGTTTGGTTTTGAACTAATGAGTTTCACAAAAAGTGAACTTTGATTTTAGTCTATTTAGATGACTCATCTTCAATCTCGTCATGTGGCTCTGTTCCTTACAAGGCAGAGAGAACTCCCAGAAAGTCCACTTTACCGCCATGTCATCATGACATAAAGGCTGTTTCAATGGGTATAATGCGACACCAGGAACACACCTATTTAATTGTAATTGCTCAACCCAGTGAGCACGCTTTAGTCATATTCAGAAAACATTGCAAGACCTACAAATGAGAGACTAACATGTAGGTTCAAAAATGTAAGTGAAAGAATAAGTCATTCTAAATTTACTATATTATCGGCAGTATTTTAACCACATTTTGGTTGGATATATCTAAAAAGTAGGTGTTAGATTAGATACTAACAATACACTTTAAATTCTGGGGTTGGCTGTAACATGTAACAAGAGTTAAAAGATGCCTCACAGGTGCACATACAATAAAATAAAAATATATTCTGTGGATGGAAATGAAGAACTGATCCGACACTGTGGTGGATTTCGATCAACAGTGTTGGAGCTAAAACAGGAGCACAGTTTTTCCTGAACACTAGTGTGGACATTAAAAAAAGACGTGTCTTCTCTGCCTTGAGCCCCCCTGCAAATAAATCCCTCCGGTCGTGGATCTTGTGGAGGGGAAGTGTGTTATGAGCACAAATGTCCAGAGGTCAAAGGTGACAGAAAGCTGAATCTCCGGCCTGCAGTAATGAAGTGTCTAGTGGAGTCACACTCCTCCCGTCCCGTCCCATCCGTGTGCGCCGCTTTGAAGTAGGATCACACTACAATGAACGCATCAAAGGGTTTGACTGATCTGAGGAGCATTACCGGGGTGGACGGGCCTCCTTTCTAAAAATACTGTGTCACAAATTGGCACCACTTTAATGTCACACACACATACACACGTACACACATACACACATGTGGCCCCTGAGCCAAGGGCCATACACTGTTTTTTTGTCACCGTGCAATATTAAAAGTGACTCTAAGCAGTGTTTCCAGAAGCTGATGAAAGACGTCACAATCCACTGTCCCTAGTCTTTACTTCCTCGCTCGTCTGGACATACACAACACCAACGATGAGGACACACACACATACACACACACACACACCGGGTCTTCCTCTCTGATCTCAGGCTCAGGCTGTGTAAACATCCTCTGACGCAGCACGAGTCACATTCAGGCCGTGCTTGTGGCCTTGGCGTCATCGCTCCATGCAGGCCGTCAGTATGTGGACGGATGGAAAAGACACATTCAACAAGTAGAGGATGTGAGAAAAGTGTGTGCAGGGCCATAACACAACTTCAGTTAATCTTCAGTTTTTAAACTGAGCGGGACAGAATTGATTCAGAGGTGTTTATTGTAAACATGAGCTGCAGTAAGGACAAGCTGAGGCATACGGAGTAACAGCTGAGCAGGGTGTTGTGAGGTGAAGGTCGGTGGCCAGAAGCAACTTGTCTCACTCCCACACAAGCGGTAATAACTCTACAATATGTCAAGAGACTAATCTATTGATAAGCGAATATTCATCTTTTTTTAACGTCCTCAGAGTAGTTTGCCTCGACATGAAAGTAATGAGTCAGTCCATTAGAGCTCTGTGTTGTATGGAGACCAGAGCGTTGCCAGGAAGGAAAAGGGCTTCAATGCTTTTTGTGGCGCAAATAGTGACATTTAGAAAAGTCTTGTTTTTATCTTGTTCTTCTTCTCATGCAGGGCCCCAAGAACAACTTGTTATGTCCTCAGTGTTTTGTTGGAGAATTTGGGAGTTTGGGTGTAGTTTACAGTCAACAGTTACACTGTTAACGGTTGAAACAGCGCTGACAATGGCCACAATGGCCAAAGAGCTCACGGAGCTAGCTGTGTTTACCTGATGGGGAACCAGAGGTAGGGCGGCACGCTTCTGCGTCACTGTTGTCGGCTGAGAGGGCGTTATCAGCCGTAACTGCCATATGAGAGCCGGGTAGAGCGGCACTCACATGCACTCACATGCACTCACATGCACTCACATGCACTAACATGCACTAAAAGCATGTATGGCCGGCCTGACTATTTCAGCAAAGCAAGGATCAACACTATATATTTACATATAGCAAATAATTGTTTGCTGCCATTTTAATGCTCTGGATATCAAATTTAGCCTCTAATTATAGATAAAAACACTGTCATAATCTAATCATGAAATAAAATCTAACCCTGTGTGACGTTACAGCTCATTAAGAGCATTTCAAACCGCCTTCAGGGTACTACAGCCTGATGACATGTTAGCGTCACTTCACCTCAGCGTAATTTAGGAGCTCAGGTATGCGTCACGGCTCAGTCCGCCTCACGCTTCATGAGAGTATCACTCTGCTTCCTGGAAATTACTATCATGTTGGAATTTCTGTCTTTGTTTTATTTCAATCTCTTGTGTCATTTCCTTGCTGGCTTTTCCGGTCAGAGTCTAATCGGACGCCAGCAAGACACAACACCAGTGCACAGTGTAAATAAAAAGCTCTAATAATCCAAACAGCCGAGGCTACAAGGATATTAGGCAAGGCCTCAGGAGATAGTTTGATTACTAACAGACCTGTGCCAGACATGATCTATTAGTTGAGGAACATACTGTTATTTTTCTCTGATGAGCTGAAACAGTGCCGCTGTCTAAAAAAAAGCTGGCAGCGGTGTACCTGGTCCGTAGTCTTTTTTAGGAATGGGATTATCTCATTCACGGCTCGTTTTACAGGAAAGAACCTCTTCAGGTATGTCACCTTGTGACGCATGGCTCAGGTGAGTGCGTACCCGAGCACATTCCTCAGTGCATACAGACACAGACTCACACCCTTAGGCCACGGCTGAAACAATACAAAGTCACCAGGTTACCGTAAACCTTTTCACTCAAAATTGTGCCAGGAAAATGTATGCTTGACCATCTCTCCGTGGTTCTCTGCTGTTTTCCATTCATCATGCGTCCATCCAAATAAAGGCCATCTTTATCCAAGATCTGGTCTTGCGGATACATTTGGACAAATTTCACCCTCATCTCATCCACAAGGGCGTCATTCTTTTAATCATCTGTAGCCATGACAACAGTGCTTGTTGTTAATTGGACATCCATTTCTGTCTACTGAGTCACAAGGAAAGAACTGCCATATTCGCGTCTTCAGCTCTCCTACCTGCCCACTCTCGGGCTGTCAAAAACCTGGAACTCACCTCTAACGCTCAGAAGCTAGGCCACGGCTCTGAATTCAGTGTCACAGACACTGGGGAAGAAACAATTTTCAGAACCTAGTCATCGGAGTTGTGACTCATCGTTGATGTAACCTTTGTATAGGTCCAGAACATCCATTACTAAGATAGAAATACAGAAAAAAAGTAATATTAAGCAACGTCAACGTTTATCAGAGTAAGGCGATATTTCCCCAAATCGCTCTTTGAAGGCTGGTTTTCTGATGAGAATCTCACCAATGTGGCACCTCTCATATCTAAGACATGTGTGTGCATATATTGAATATGCACAACCTCACAAACACATGCTGTATATACACACACAAAGTGTTGGCAGGGACAGCACCGCTGAGCGGGGATCATGTTGCTTAAGACCCAGCTGTTCGGAGAGAAGCCTCAGACAGAGAGAGGAGACGCTGTCAGGAATGTCTACAAGGCAGCGAGGGGGCGGACGGCTCCATGTGCACTCTGTGGCCTGAGAAAGAAAGCAAAGATCAGCATCGGATGGAGCAGCAGGCACACTTTAGACTCAGGATTGTGAGGACAGCACCGCTTTGACTTGGAGTTTAAAGTGAAGACATTCAAGTTTTTACCTTTTAAATTGATGACATGAAAATGTTCCGATGCGGGGTCATTTTAATGGACAGCATTCAGATGAATCAAGTGTTGCTTTACTTAAAATGTCCTCCTTGTGACTTGACTCCAGTCACAAAAGACTGAGTGATTAAGTAAGAGAAGAATAGTTGTAGTCAATTATATCTTACGTCTCACCTAACCTTAGTAGCATCTCATCATCCATATTGTTGGTATGGATGTACATAAAAATACTCATTTTAAAGTCAACTAAAAATGATTTCAGTGCGGTAACCGACATTTGTGACATAATCTCCGATATATGCCTTCTCTTATCAAATGTTCAGCACAGCCCAAAGATTGGTGTGTCACAGACAGAAAAAACACCAGTAGATTGGTGTAAAACAGATCCGGTTCAAGCCCGAGGGTATTTTTGAGGAATTACAGCTTGAAGCCGGCAGATTGCGCCCAATCAGGTTAGGGCAGAGAATCAAAGCTCTAGTATGAATGTAGGAAGTAGTCTAGTGACAATATTCTCAAAACCTGGAACAATTATATCAAAACTATCAATGTGGCTGGATTCCACTGGATACATGTCCTTAAAGAGAAAGTGGATGATGGGACTGGGAGCAGTGGAGCAGAACCTGCTGGGGTGCTGGAGTCTGGAGTCTGATCACAGTGTATTGTAACTGGGCTCCTGAGGGGGGATTTAGTTACCAGCACCTGCCTGAGTGGGTGTGTGAAGAGACGACCAAGAACAGATTACAATAACACACGTTTCCCAGCCTGGAAGTCTAATGAAATACATTTTTGAGAATTTGAACATTCCTCAACATTTCTCTTTAGTTTTGGTTATCTCTGCAGACTGTGTGTGTGTCTGTGTGTGTGTGTGTCTGTGTGTTTGTGTGTGTGTGTTTGTGTGTGTGTGTGTGTGTCTGTGTGTGTGTGTGTGTGTGGGAGTGTGTGTGTGTGTGTAGGTGTGTGTGTGCGCACTTGTGCAAAGTTTCATCGTCTGGAGAATAATGTAACCCGTATCACTCTCTATATATTCATGCTTTACATATTCAATTCAATTCAATTCAGTTTATTTTGTATAGCCCAATATCACAAATTACAAATTTGCCTCAGAGGGCTTTACAATCTGTACACATACGACATCCCTGTCCCAGGACCTCACATCGGATCAGGAAAAACTCCCCAAAAAAACCCTTTCACAGGGAAAAAAGGGAAGAAACCTCCAGGAGAGCAACAGAGGAGGATCCCTCTCCCCGGATGGACACATGCAATAGTTGTCATGTGTACATGGACATAAGCCGATGTCACCTGAAGTGATCTGCTTCACATTTCTGGCTGCAGCAGTTAGAGGGAATAAACAGGAAATAAAGAAAACACAGGAAATCTGGGCGAAGCACTGGTTACACCATGTGACGGCCATGTGATTTCTTCAAGGGGCCCCTAACTACTCCATGGCAGCCAAATGTCCCTCACATAATTTACAGTAAGTTACATCAGATTATTGATGCAGCCAATAAGGCAGCAGCGTGATAAACCTCGCCCGACGTGAAAGGAATGGCTGTAATAAACTGTAATGATGACCCCGGGTCCAGAGCCTTTATCAGGGCGAGAGGAAATGAGTTCACCGTTGATGTTACACAAGAGTAAAGCGAGTGAAAGAGAAAGAAAGATAAATGAGCACATAAAGGGAGGGAAGGAAAATTCCAGATCAAAGAATATTACAAGTAACAGAAGAAGAGTTTGCTCAAGAAGAGAAATGAATGCAGGAATTCCCCCGAGACACACCAAAGCCGACAATATACCAGATGTGATCTAATCAAGGTGTTACACAGCAGGGGCACTGCGCCCTGAACAAACTGATTCTACTTATAGGAAATGGTTTGACATTTACATAAGAGATATGAAGAAAGACACACCACATATTTATATGATAACATTGGAGTCATAAAGTAGTCATCTGGGAAGCTTTTGTTTTAAAGGTGGCACTAAATGTCAATGACTCAATACTCAATCTATGGTTTCATTATGCCAGAATATGTTAATAATATTATTTCAATAGTACATAATTATATGGAATTTACATTTTTAGAATTTGAGTGAAAACAATGAAAAGATGCAACAAAGGGAGCTGTCTATCACATACCTTTGTTTAGAGAGTTTTTTCGGAAATATTTGGAAAATGTTATATTTTACTTGATATTAAGTGTACAACAAGGACCCTACGGCTGTCAGTTGAAACTGTCTTTGTCTGAGGAGGAAGGGCCACAAGGAGCAGGCTGAGGATGCTGGAAAGTCCCTTTATTAGAGCACAGGTTCTCGGACGATGCATTCCTCCAGATTCTACCCGTGGCTCCAGCTCCCTGATCACTTCAGCAGTGTGGTATTGACCCAGCAGCAAATGTCTCCATCAATCATAGCAGGACACAACAGGGCCGTATTGTTCAAAGGCACAGCAGAGGGTGCTTAATCACTGCTGATCTGGGTGTGGGCTTGTGTTTCCGATTCTGCATACCTCCGCTGAGGTGATGTGATCTCTCTGCAGCCACCCAGGAGCTGAGCGCCTGTGTGGGTTGGTCTATGAATGGCTGGATGGCTGGATGACGGACAGGGAGCTCCAAACAAAGGAAACAGAAATACACAACAATGCAGAGTTTCATCCGCATTCTTCTCAATCCTTTTCTCCTTAGTAAAGGACAACGTACATTTATTATGACTTGGGTTTTATATTCATTATTCCTTGCCATCAGGTTCACCAGGTATGATACTATTGCACCCGTCAAAGTAAATGCAATTTCCTACGTACATCCAGCTGACACAGAGCAACATTCATTTAGAGTCACGTTACTGGACGACTTTTAGCTCTGTATTCTCTGTAATCTGGATCTGTAGCTGCTAAATGCTCCACTGTGTTCAGCTATTTGCTAACTGGTTGTGTCTTCTGCAGCAGTTAGATTGATCATTGAACTGCCGCAGTTAAAGGGCACTGAGGGTGAACCATTACAGCAAAGTGGTGAGATGAAAAATTAACAACACATTTTAATTTTAATTAAATTCTCAAACCCAGCTGACAAAGACATGAGGCTATTTCTTTGTAATTGAGTTGAATAGTTGAATAATAGGTCTCGCTCACAGCAGACATTGGGGTGTGTCAGAGCAGGAAAGGCAATCAGTTTCACCGATGACCTCAATGATGCCTTTTGAGCAGAGCCATCATTTATCTCATTAATTACACCTGTGCGTTTCAACTTATGACAAGTCAAAAAGGTTTGCTGTGTGCGACATCACAGGGCCGTAAGTGGCTGCCTCATAAACCCCCTATAGAAGAAGGAAGTGGGAAGACTGAAGCCTGTAATCAGAGGAAATCCTGTTTGTCATGGCTCAAGGGTCTTTCCCAAGGAGCAGGGGAACTCACAATGGTCCTCTCTGTCCTCACGCTGCCCCGAGACTGAGCACAGTGGCAACCTTTTTGCCAAATAGGCTACGGTTGGATTGCAGGTCAGCATTAATCAATTTAGACAGCACACTTAAAATGCAGCGCAAGCACTCACCAGCAATGTAAACACAGGACTTTTACGCAGACTCCATCGGCACGGACCTGTTCAGTGGGAGACTCAGCCCATTCGAGGGGCGTGGGCCAAACATGTAAAAAGGGCACCTGCTGGATAAGGTGGGGTATTAGTACACACACAGTACTCCAGAGGGATGGAAGCCCTCCTCCCCCCCTTCCCCCCCTTCCTCCACCACCACCTGTTGTCTCGATAGAAATCTGGGACCTCATCCATAAAAAACATCCTTAATCTTTAACATTCCTTCCTGCAATCAGGCCGATGTTTAGGTTTTATGCCAGAAGAAGGTGAATTTACGTCTTGAGCAGAGCTATCTATTAAAGCTCTCGATTGAGAAAAAAGCTAAGAAAACATCTAAAACTTTATTTTGTTCTTACTAAGGAGCAAACATGTGTGCAAGTCACAACATTTGACTTCTTCTCCCACGCAATCCACCTATTATTGCAATTATTCTAATCTTTTGTGGATCAGCGTGTATTTGTAAATGTAAGTCTGCTCTTTGAGCTCCAGACAGGAAGTCTAAATGATGTCATCTCCTTTGGATCTCATCTTTAATGAACGCTCTGCACACAGACACCCAGCAGTGTGTTTGAATCATTCACATATTCTGGACCAATTGCTAAAACATGGGCGCAGATGTCTGGCTTTGTCTCCACAAGGTACACAGATGTGTGTTCGCGCCAGTTAAAGGTGGGGGTTTGACCAGTGGGAGCTGTGGGAACAGGAGTTTGCGGTGTAGGTTTACACAACCCCCAAGGAAACACAAATAAATGACTCCAGCAGGACTCCAGCAGAGGTCAGGATGTCAGGTCGGAACATCACATTACAACTGAGATCTTTTCAGATCAAACTTGTTCCACATGCTGTTGAAACCGAGAAATATTAGATAAGCTAGTGCAGTGATCGTGCATGTATGCATACTGATAACAGCATAACATCTACACCCACACACACACACACACACACACACACACACACACACACACACACACACACACACACACACACACACACACACACACACACACACAGAGAGAGAGAAGTCTTTCACAGTGGTTCCGTCCACACAGTCCCTGTTGCACAGAAACAGAATCCCTTTTCTTCAGT
Organism: Cyclopterus lumpus; assembly: GCF_009769545.1. Lineage (NCBI taxonomy): Eukaryota > Metazoa > Chordata > Actinopteri > Perciformes > Cyclopteridae > Cyclopterus > Cyclopterus lumpus. The sequence continues at coordinate 17,596,730 of NC_046971.1, forward strand.
CAACGGTCGTCAAGTGTGTGTGCGCTCCGAGCTGTGTGTCGGCTGTCTGTGCCAGAGGACAAGGGGCAGGGGCTGAGGCGAGGATGGAGAAGTTTGGGGGGTGTAGAGGACATGAAGAGCGGGTGGATTGTTGGGTAATGAGTCACTGGAGCCTCCTTCAAAGCCTGCTCTCCAACCCCCAACGCCCCCTCCAACACTCGAGCAGGGAGGTCCGCTGGAATCTGGGCCTATGGATGGAAGAGCTGAGCGAGCAGGCCACAAACACTGTGCATACACATGGATAACAGCACACACACACACACACACACACACTCACACACACATAAACACACTTCTTGCCTCGCTAACTAGGGTCAAGATCTCGCCGCAGACAATGTGGACCCTGAAACGAAGGCTTCTACGCTAGAAAATCTGAATGTACGGTGTGTACTTGTGTCTGTAAGTGCAATGCAATGAAATGTCTTTCCAGAGTGAAACTGTGGTTTATACAGTATGGCTGTGTGTGTGTGTGTGTGTGTGTGTGTGTGTGTGTGTGTGTGTGTGTGTGTGTGTGTGTGTGTGTGTCGCTTGCAATAGATTGAATTTTGTTTTGTAAACTCTGGAAGAAATTCTGGTTTGTCAAATAAGATATTTGTGGTTTTGTCAGTGTCAACTTCTGTTTGTTCAAAACAACAACAACAAACAGCTGGCAACAAACTTCCTGGTGTCACATCTCTGTCTTAATGCCGAGAATGATCCCGGTAGCAAGTATGATGTCTGTATAGGATTTCAAACACACACACACACACACACACACAAACACACGTACACACCAGCTGTGACCTCTTGTCACAGCTTTCACTATGGTGTTTATTAGATCATAAGCAACTGTTTGACTGGTGGATGTAAATGAGAAGAGATGTGTTGTAGACCCATGAACGAATGGTTGTAAATCAGAGGATTAGCAGAACATTCCCACTTCCCTGACCAAACTGACCAAATGCTGAAAGGACAACACAAGGAGACACAGACAGGAAGCAGGAAGCGGAGATCAGTGAGCAGTAGCTTTTAACGTATTTAAGCAAGATATACTTGTATTCTATTATGTATATATATATTATTTTTTATTTTGTATATATCTGTCATCCCTGTTCTTATATTTTATTTTATTTTGTGTGTTTAGCTTATTTAGTCTATTCCATTTGATGTCTGTAAAGTGTTGGGCGCTACTCTGACAACAAATTTCCCCTTGGGGATTAATAAAGTATCTATCTATCTATCTATACAGTAAGCAAGATACACAGACAGACGGACGGGATCAAACACAAAACTATATTTAGATGCCATACGTCCTCTTGTGACTGCAGAATTGCACGCATGCCATATTGGTCAAACATCACTTCTTTTGTGACTCCGCAGATCATAAATGTTGGAGCGATGTCATAAAAATGATTGATTCCTCTCTCTTCTCAGTTTAATATGTACTCTCTTTTTCTGTTTTACCAGACAGGAAGGACATGATGGCCTATTTTTAACGAGGACAAGGTGAAGTGTTGATGGGTAGTGTTTGTTTTGTGCGACTGTGGGATGGGCCGAGTGCTCCGGGACAAGACCAGACAGGAGCAGTCGCTTTGCATGAAACCGCCGCCATGGCAACAAATCAAAGTGTGTGTTACACAGCACAACCAGTAATAACTGTGTTTGAGGGTTATGTAATTGCTGGTTGATGGTGGTATTCTGACATTTGAATTTAGAAGTGTGTTCATTATCACACCTCGCTTTTGAGAAGGAGGAAGATCGTCTCTGCTCGTCCTCCTCTGTCTGTGTTTGAGAAGGTCATGTCTACCTGTCTGCACAAGAACACTACCCCACATCCTGTTCCTCGCAATTACATGACATGCTGTGGGGGGGTTGGCACGGTAACAGACGAGCAGGGAATTGCTGCAGCTTTCCCGACAAATTAGTACTCGCCTTTTATAGTGAAAATAATATTCAGAGTTGATAGATGAAATCAAAAAGTTTGAGTTTGGTTCAGACAGAGGAGATGGTCAGACTCACTAACATCAATGGAGTACACAACGTTAGACTGATTGTCACACACTGAAAGTTGAAAAATACTGGAGTCACAAACCCTAACTTCACACTACATCAAATATTGGATTGAATTACATAAAACTGAGGCTAGAATGTAGATCTGAGGGCTTTCAGATTAAATCAAAGCAACTGTAAGGACTTAAAAAGATAAACAAATACTCATTGAATGTTTTAGTAAAATTCTCTTGTTTTCATACTAAGCTCTAAGTCCAGTACTTAAAGTGCTATTTAAGTAGGCTATGGTACTTTAGTTTCTGAAGGCTATCTCGTTACTTTCCGATGTCAAAGTATGAGGAAGAGTTGTTGGAAGCCTGCCAAGGCGTTCAACTACATTTCAGGACTGTCAAAATAAAGATGTCAGCAGTGATTTAATGGATTACACAGGGAAGTTAACTTAAAAAATGTATTTCCATTGTCACATACATGAAATGTAACCTCTGGATTTTTCCAGTCATAAGCATTTAGGATGCAGCGGGCTGTTGTGAAGAGCCAGAGGAGTAATTTGGGGTTCAGCATCTCGCTCAAGGATACTTTGACATGTGGACTGGGGATCAAACTGCCAACCTTGTGATTAAAACATGACCCGCTCTGACCCCTGAGCTACAGCCCTGACAGTCTTTGGTCCTGTGCACTGATAAATAAATAGACACATGACACACATTGCCTCAGGCTGCACCAGAGTGCCAGACTCCCTCCCTCTGTTCTCCGCCCTCTCCTCAGTTCTCTGGAGGACAAGTCCAGACAAATCCTCCGTCTCTGCCTCCTTCTTGCATATTCGGGATGGGCCGGAGCTGCAACAGGGGAAAAGGCCAGAGAGCAAACATCCGACCTGACTCCTGCTGCCCTTCAGCCAAAACAAGCAGGACATGCCTTGTTGCAGCTGCCTCGCTCTCACTCACCTGGGGAGAAAAGAGAGGAGGAGATGGAGGCGGGAGGCCACGGCTCATAGAGGGAGAATAAAAGGATTATTTTTAAGTATGGCTTGGTGCCAAAGCTCAAACCCATGACATCTACTCAAAAGAATGAAAGACACTGCCCATTACAGGAAACCATTTAATTACTTTGATGATCGGTTTCAAATTTCAAAGAGAGAGAGTATAGAGTTAGATGAAAATATTGATTCTGCTCCCATGTCTGCATGCTACATTTGAGCATTTTAATTGGGCTAGAGGTGATTGGTGCATACAAATAAACACAGTGCAATAGTCATCATTTAAAAATAGAAAATATGATAATTTACAATGAAATATGGAAAACAAAGAAACAAATAAGAGTATGTTAAAAGTGTCAAGTGTCAAGTATTTAAAAAAAAAAAGTTGTGCAAGGGGGAAGGCACTCAACATGTTTGTGTCCAGGGTGAGAGTGCCTCAGAGTCCTGGAGGCGAACAACGTGTGGAGGGACGGCAGATTGCAGCCAATCACCCTCTGAGCAGAGCGAGTGAGACGTACCAACATGATGGAGGAGCAGAGGATGACCCAATGAGGGCAGTGTAGAAGTGCACACCCGGACACCAGACATATCAAACACATAAACATCTGAAACAATACTGTAGTATTGTCTTATTGTCTATATTCACATACATGTCATGACTTAGTCTGCTATAAACTGTAAACACTTCTTTCACCACGATGGTGATTATTATAATCATTCAAGTTTTACAAAGACATACCGTTGCTATATCCACCACAGACATACATAGTGTGAGTACTAGCGCGTTATTGTTTGCTCCACATAAAAGCAGCTGTAGACATACAGTATATAAACTGGGTGATACAGCTTTAACAGCACACTCCCACGGATGGATCAGTTTTCAGAAGACATTTGTCTTTGTTACACTTTGTTTTTTTGTATGAGCTTTAGAGGAGCTGGTAAGCCAATTGTGTTTATTATCTTTTTGCTTGGCTAAGCTAATTATTGCTAAGCTAACCACGTGTTAAAAAAACAAACAAGCAAAGATATTCCCAAAAAGGTCAAACTTTAATTTCCAGCACGGAGAAATGATTTCCCTCAGGCCACATGAGAAACATTTTCACTGACATTGGAGGAGAAATGTTTGTAAAATGAATGCAGTCTGGCTCATATTCTCCACATGTACGTGACTCAGTGTTGTTGTCATGTTTCCCTCTGTGTGTTCATTGATACTCGCGGAGCGTGGGAGTCTGTGTTCGAGCCGTTTACACCCCTCGCTCGTTCCAGCGCCAGGAAAAGTAAACAGACACCAACACGCTTGGAAACGGACAGAAAAGGATCCAGGGCCAGGAAACTGTTACAAACTCACTCACACAAATTGAAAGGAACCTCCTTCGATGGAGGGCTCCCCGCCTGGAAAATAAACACCCGCACTCTCCTCTGGCCTAATTTGGACCGCTGTCCTTCCGTCAGCCCCACACATACATTCGGACAATGGCCCAGTGTGCACCCACTCAAGCATCCAGCTAACTGTAGAATGGAAACCAACCACGTGGGGGGAGATTGCCCCTTGATCTTTACCCTGCTACCAATCGGCCCACTCTGCTGCTTCAATAGAAAACAACACGTGTGACTATTATGTTTAGATTTAGGTGAGCGATGGAAGAAATGTGGATTTGCTGGTTCAGATTCATAGTTAGATCGGAGCTGCTTTGGTTCGGCCATAGAGAGTATATCCAGGGTGACACAGTGAGTAAATGTTTGGGTTCAATCCCCTTGGTGAAGCAAATGCCTGCAGACTCAGAGCAAAGAATGAACTCATTCATTTGCTTTAATTGGTGTCAATGTAACATTTATAACACAATACTGCAGTCTGTATCAATGTCAGATCTGCGCTGAGCCACCGGCTCCTCCACTAGTCCATATTTTAATGCCAATCACCATCATTAGATAAAATTGTAAAATATCATAAGAACCGTTCTATGACGATAAGCTGTATGAGGATACTAATATAATATTACTAATAATGATGATAGAGTACAACACTCTTGTTTGCATTAGCCTCTGTGTGGATGGGTCATCTGGACACTGCAGTCGTGTTGCATGCATTCATTCTTTTTTTTTTAAACAAATCGTCCCCATCAGTATGTTTCACCCGTGTTTAGTAAAACCAATATACTGGCACAGTGATTATTAAGTTATTGTCCGTCTCCTAAAAAAAACAAAACTTCTTGCACTAATTCCTAAATACAATTATGGATCTGTTGGATTCATTCATCAATATTTCTGACGCTGCATGAATTATACTGCAAATGTGAGGCAGGTTTTTTCTCCTCAGTTTATGTTCGTTGGATGAAGAACGAATCCAGACATATGATAGAAATACAGAATAGAAACTCTTGAGCAACTCCTCTGGAATATTTTTTGATTTGTCCCCCTTCCCCCTTGACATGTTTTAAGATTTAAAAAAATGTAATCTCAATCCTCAAGGAAAAAACTACAATCTATGAGAATGCAATTTCTTTTTTTTAATTATAAAAAGTGAAACTTCTACTTTCCTAGTTCACCATCAATGTCAAATCAAAAAAACACATTGATTTGCAGAGTGAACCCAAAATATTGATTTCCAAATCATGCTTGCTCACAAGGTGCAGTCCCGCACTTCCCGTTTCCAGCTGTCATCAGTCATGTGATCCATGCAGCAGGGAGCTGGTGGGGACATCTGGACATAATCTTATTCTCAAAATGTCAATTTGTCCGAGGCTTTCCTTTAATGCACAAGCCTTTTTTTCTTAAATGCTGAATAATGCAAAGTGTGTTTGTTTGGGTGCACACGTACATGATATAGTGTGAGTTGAGCTCATAGATGTTTTTTATTGCATACTACGCTGGAATTATTCTCATGACATACTATCTGATATTTTATGACACTTTAATGGCACACTACTTGACATTATTATGTATGAAACTCCTGGATCTTACAACATACATTCCATGCTATTTATTAGAATACTATGAGGAAAAGGTGCAGTTTAACAGATATTCTGCAAAAGAACTTAAGAAGTGGTGTCATGTAATATTTCAGTATCTTAGAATGACTGGTATACAATTTATAGAATATGAGCCTTGTTTTTGTACTCTACAAACTGATTCACCAATAATATATATGAAAATAATATAATATTCGACAATAAAAAGAAACACTGACGGGTCTATGGATATATTTAATATGAACATTATTTACTGGTAATAAACTCTTTGTGAATCACCGGTTTATGTGTGTTGAATACATGAAGCTCACTGCACAATGTATAATAATAATAATATATTCATAATATGAATATACTCTTAATCATTTAATAATATTCAAATATGAGTAAACATGTTCATTATGTTAATTTATTAGCAATTAGTTTAATAATAATACATTTCTAATACTTTTAATAATAATATATTCATAATAATTTAAATAATATTAATATATTTGTAATACATTTGGACATGTTTCTTCATTAGTATTGCTAATAATATTGTATTAGTATTGACATCAAGCTTTGGAGTCAACAAACATGTTGAAGGCGGCCACCTTCAACATGTTTGTTTCAAGATGCAGGTGCATAATTGAGACACCATTTCTTACTATTTTTACCCCCATAAATGTATCGTTTAATGTAGAAAGTAATCAGCGGATGAATCCATAATGAAAATAACTATTAGTTAATAGTTTAAAATGAGCCCCAACTCAACAAACTACAGCAATGAAATCCTGCTTTTAAATAATTAAATGAGATAATATATAATAGTAGAACAGTCAGACAGGACATTGTTTCCTCTTTAAATACTTATTAAATGAAATACTGGACCGACACCAACTAGGTGCGTTTCACTTTTATTCATATAAACGCATATGTTTGCTATATATATATGGCCCATTTATATTATTATTATTACAAATCCTCACATTTTAATGTTGTCTGCAATAAAAGGTCAAATATGAGCTATTTCTAACTGCTTCCTATATTTTTAGTTGTAACAGTGGATCTTATTTAAAAAAAAAATCTTGATTACCTCAACTCTTAAATAGTTTTAAGTGAAATGGAAATACTTAAGTAGCTAAATAATATACTTAATTACTCATGTACTGTACAGAATAGTACATTCCTTGAATACATGTATTTAGTTACTTTCCACCAGTTTGTAACCAACAGTTGGAAGAAGTTTCAGCTGGACTGCTGCAGTGGAGTTAACACACAACAGCCCCCTCTGGTGGAGAGCATTGGCTACAGCGGAAACTATTTTGTTCTGTAAAGTGAAGCCTTGAACACCAGAGGATATGTTTTTTCTTTTTTATATTACAAGACATTAATGACAACCAAATGCAGTGACAGGGTTAAAATGTTTTACTGTAGTGCTACAGTACTCAACAGGTATGAATGAAAACATCGGGTAACATGTTCTCTGTAGTTTCGTTCAATATGACAAATATCTGGCATGTAGAATCCCCACAACATGGCAGTAGAGTAGAAAACGGGAAAAGAATGAAAAGAACAAACAAATTAAGGTGTAAATAAAAGCATTCAAAGAGTCGACTTCCTTCTTGTGCTCTCTGAGTCTCTCCCATTGGGTAGATCAGGACTGGCAATGGAGACTGAAATTCAAGGGTTAAAAACCAGTAAAAAACCAAGATCACAGATCTGGTTTTGTATAGCACAACCATAATGGCTTACTCGCATACATGTGCTCCTTCACCATCTCATTCACTCACACAGACACACACGACAAACGCACACAACCCTGGGAGAGCAACTGCCGCCCCTGGTCTCCGTCCTTCCAGCTCATTTAGATTAGGAAAGTCAAGGTTAATCACGCAATAAATACATTCTGAAATCTCTTTTTTGAAACACAGACCTCCAGACAAATATATACAAATTGATTAAAAGAAGAAAGAAAAAACAACAACTCATTACTAAGTGTTTACATCTTAAAACAGACACTTGAAAGTGGTGTGGACCAAGATGCACACACAAACCCCTTCTATTAGGCCAAAGTATTGACATTATTTTTCATGTATTTTCACCCGTTCCCTCCATCCCTTCTTCCACACGCTGGTCCTCTATGTAACTGATTGTACGCACTAGTGTCGTGGTCTAGACCAAAAGCAGTGCTATGCTATTATCCCTTCTGTTACAGCACTACAGGCACACAAATACAAAAGACACTCTGTTTGGCTCTCTGCCCTGCCTCGTTCTATTATCCCTCCTTCCTTCCTTCTTTCCTTCCTTTGTGTCACTACAAACACACACAGTGCTCCCTGTAAACAAGTACTCTTTGTCCTTTCGGATTATAAATACTGTTTTGGTAAAATCATCATCATTAAAAGACGAGACAGAGTGTATTTGAGTGTACATTGATACAAAACGCACAGAATTGCACTGTTGGAAGATATTCCTTCTACATTTCTCTTGTTTTTCTTCTTCTTTTTGGCTTCAGCGTTTAAGGCCCACATCTGGAGTGGAAAGGGAGTAGGAGAAGTCCAAGCGGTGATCTGCCTGTGCCAATAGGGCCTACTGTATTGTAGGTACGAACAACACACATACAGGCACACAAACAGATAAACAGTATTGCAGGGCAATATAAAAAAGATACTAAGGAATGGTGAAACATCCTCTTTGTCATTTCTTTTTGCAAAATCATTCTTCATCATTTTAATCAAAATCTTTCCAGCCATGCTCATCTCTCATCCCTCACTTCCTGTCCAAAGTGTGTGGGTGCCAGTGCTATTTCAGTCTGGCTACACTAGGGGGTGCTGTTCCTCTCTGCAGATAACTGACAGGCGGTGGCGGTGGCGGTGGCGGTGGCTGTGGCGGTGGCTGTGGCTGTGGCTGTGTTTATTGCTTTATTGTCCATGCTCCTCCCCTCTCAGAGGAAACAAAGGGACAAAGTTGCCCTCTAAACACTGATCTGAGGTCTCTGCCCTCATCCGCTGATTGTAGTCTGTGCTTTTTGGAGGGATCTGATGCCAGATCAGTGCCAGAGGGAGACTGCTCCCTGAGGAGCGGGCTCAGGTAAAAACATAGTTGAGGAGGAGCTGGGAGACAAGCAGGACACAGAGGATGAGACAGTGGCGGCCCGTTAGCGACACGCTGTCGTCTGTTGCTTTTCGACGAGTCAGCTGACGACTCAGAGCCACCAGGTTCCTACGGAGAGAAAAGAGTTTGACAAAGATCAGCAGGAATTCAATCTAAACTATTTAAAACACAAAACAAACCTCTGGTTGTTTCGAGTTCTGACACTATTCATTATAACATTATGGATATTTTTGACACCACGTTGTATTCATTCAACAGTGGATAATAATGTGAGTTTCGAAAGTATATCATACAATGTTTTACACTATCCTCACCCTCAACTTAAACATGACTGTTTGAATTTGGGAAACATGTTTCTTTTCACTAATAACACAAAAACATACTCAAGGTCAGACATTATGCTTTCCAAATTCACTCCACACGCGCGCGCGTGCGTGAGTGCGTGCGTGCGTGTGTGAGAGTGTGTTGTGTGTTATTTTCACCGCTGGATGTCCTGCTGTGTCTTCTGTATGGATGTGATGGAGGCCTCTATCAGGGCAATGTCCTTCACCTCTTTATTGCACCGTCCACACTGGTTTGAGAATCCTGGGACATGACAGACGAGAACATTAGACGTGTGGAGCACGATTTAAAATGTTGTTAATTTTTGGATGTGTGTGCGCGCCTCACCTTCATTGTCCGAGGATTCGTGTGTAGGTTCTGGTGTGGTGCTGCTGCTCTCAGTGTTTTGGCTGCAGCTGGACGGCTGGCTGCTGGCCTTCCTTCGTTTCCCATTCATCTCGGCCTGGGAGGAGGTAGAAGAGTCTTAAGTGCAAGTTGTTCAAACTACAGGCAGAATTGACAATGAAATGCAAGTAGCTAGTAGCAGCAGATGTGTGGTTTAGCTGTCTGGGCATCACGGCAGCAAATAACAAGTGAGAAAGAAAGGGGCTGGTCATGCTCGTCACTGATTTGGAAACACCTAAATATCAGGTGCAGTCTGGCTTGACAGGAAGCAGTGCAGCTTTCCTTTTGATGACACACTCATTAATAATAGATCAACAGTGCTCTAGCATGGAGGTGTGTGACTGGTCTGGCTAACCTTCTGTTGGCTGGCCCAGCTGTGGCTGTAGGAGAGTCCGTTGTGTTGCCTCTGGTTTTTCTCGTGCGTCTGAACCACTCCGTCCTTCTCAAACTGAACCAGACAGCGCTCAGGGTCCCATGGTCGTGTGCTGCCAAACAGGACAATGTCATTAGCCGTGGATGCAGTATCATTTAAATCTGAACATATCATTATTGCCATGTTTTTCCTCTCCTTACTCTACAGCGCAATTATTGTTGAACTGGCCTAAAAGCTAAACTAAAAAGGCTGAACAGTGTGTGCCATCTGCTGTGTTTTGTTCGGGTGCGAGTGTGTTCATACTCCATGTGCCTGTAGGTCCACTCGGAGGTGACCGGGTCCTGATGGAAAAGTTGGGAGCTCCAAGGTTTCTCTCCTCTTTCCTTGGCTTCTCCCCGCTGAGCTTCCTCCAGCACAAACTTCTCCTGGGTGGCCCTGAGCTGGTCCCGGTCCATGATGGCACTGGTCACATGCTGCCAGAGTCTGTCACGAGCACAACAAAGTGACTTGAACACACGGCATCTTCCACATGTAACAACCCATAAGCCAGCAGGAGCTTTGTAGTTGTTAGCTTGCGATCTGGTTCAGGATCATTTAACACTAATGGCTGCATTTCATTTAGGTGTGCCATTTCCATACTGACACACATTACTGGAAACCATTGTTCATGTTATTAATTACATCAACCTGCTAAATGTATGCTGAGAGAGATTAGATGTTTGTTTCCTCAAATTGACGACCTTCAAATCAACAATAATGACACACTGACACACACACACACACACACACACACACACACACATACATACATACATACACACAATCTTGAGAAATAAGCATATGTTGTTTACCTTTCAGACTCAAACTCTCCCTGCTGGTCTATTTGGACCACTTGTCTCTTGAGGCGGCTGCTGCGAATGTCTGAGCTCGGGTTCCACAGCGTCTCCTGCTGGCCCGAGCGCTTCTCATTAATGAACACCTCATTGTCCTGAATTCAGCAAAGGCAACACAGTGTTCACTCCCATCCCATCCCACTGGAAAACATGCATCGTTTTTATGAACAATTTCCAGATCACAACTGGATGGACGCTCTCACCCAGTGTCCATCAATGGTGGCCAGTAGCTCCTCTCCCACACAGATCTTCCCGCTGATCTGATTCACAGAGCAGGAGCCTCCAAGGAAAGGCTGCAGTCAAAGTGTAAACATCTTTACTTGACCTGCTATTACCTGCTGTTCTCTTAGAATGCACAGGATCAATTTCCACTAATTAAGCAACTATCATAATCTAATAAAAAATAAAAATAACTAGCCAATGTACATTTACAAATATTACTGATATTACTTGTACCTTGAGTTTAAACTCCAGCTCTGTGAAACATTTTGTTTTCTCACACTCAATGGTAACCTTCCCACCCAGCTCTAGTGTCATGGTGCCGTACAGGATACCTACAGGAAGCAGATACAGTAATACAGCATCAGATCCACGAGCACATGAGAATGATGAGAATAACTCCATTCTGTTGGAAGTAAATAATTTGTGATCTAGTGCCGCAGTGTGCTCCCTCTCTCAACCGGGACAGACTGTTCTCAGTCCGTGGGGGCAACCCACCACCACCCTCTCTCTTTTACCATGCTTTGCCGATGTAACTTTTTCATCACCATTCATATCTATACAACCAATTTATGATTTAATCGTTGGCTAGAGCACAGCGGTGGAGAAAGAAGTAGCCTACTCAGAGCTTTTATTTAAAGGAGCAGTGTTTAGGATAGAAGGGGATCTAGCAAAACAGAAATGGGATATATAACATTCATACATATGTTTTCATCAGTGTATAATGACTGGAAACTGAGAATTCATTAGTTTAGAATGAGCTCTTCATATCTACATAGGGAGCGACTCTTCTACAGTAGCCCAGAACGGACCACTCAAACACTGGCGAGAGCCTTTCACACGTTTACGTTAGGCCGCCATGCCACTAAATCCTTCCACTGGTCCTTTAAGTAAAAGTAATACCAGAGTGTAAAAATACTCTGTTCTGCAGTCAGTCAAGTATGAACATCAAAATATATTTAAAGTACCAAAAGTATTCATTATGCCAAATAGCCCATTACAGAATAATATAGGCTATATTGTTTATACTTATTGATGCATTAATGTGGTCATCACTTTCATCTTGCAGCTTGTAAAGATGGAGCTTATTTGAACTACTTTATATACTTAATAATGATATACTACTTCATAAAACATCATAGTTTAAATTGCCTTATATTCTGTATTAAGACTCTTAATCTGCAAAGTAGCCAGTAATTATTATTGTCAAATATATATAGTGAAGTAAAGAGTGCAATATTTACCATGAGGTGTTGTGAAGTAGAAAGTTATATATAATATAAATACTAGTAAACTATAGACTGTACAAACTCTGATTGTGTCAAGTGTATTCTTTAGACAGAGTAGAGTGCTTGTGAATAATCCATGTCAGAGGCCTCTTAAGGCCAAGAACCTCGTGCACTCACAATATCCTCTCTGCCCCAAGAAACTGGATGGTCTTCTGTTTTGCAACCACTTCTTATCCTTTCTATAATAGATAGTGTACTTATTGTCTGTGTCCTTGTTTTAATTACCTCACTTACAATTGTATTTGAATAATGTAAAGTACAGTAGTTAACACATTTCAACCATGTAATAGTGTAAATAGTATTCAAGAGGACAGTGAAGGTGACTGTTACGTTTCATATTGACAAAATCGGATTGTTATTAACAACAGGATTAAGAGGGAGCACCAAAATTGACCTTTTGTTCCCACTTAAAGTGTTTAAACAATGTATGACAGATAATTAATAGTGATCAACAATATTTACTTAAGGCCTTGTACCTTTGCAGTGAGCGTACGGCATGGTGATGACATACTCCTCGTCCCTGCCCAGGAACAGCAGCCTGGCTTTGCCATCCAGAATAGCTGACAGAGAGTTACCTACAACAGGGAGAGTGAAGCACTTCATTAATACCACAGCAGCTACGACCCATAAAGAGAGCCGGGATGGCCACCACGGGGCTCTCATACCTTAGATGGCTGACCCGGCGGCTAGAAGCTAACAGTGTGAACCACACAAACACGGCAACAGTGCCGACAGAGCTAACGTTGTTAACCTGGGGAGGAACCGGATGGTTGGCTTTATGCCGGGACTGTGTTATCAACGGTAACCGCCATATGAGCACAATGCAGACGATTAGCCAGTGGGACACACTCACCACTTCCATTCACATGATGGCTATCCAATGCAGTTCTCTATTGCCATAGGTGTAACTTTGGTAACACTTCAGCATTAGTTAAGTGGGAGTAAACACTTAATTCATCATTCATAAAGCATTGTTCCACACTTTATAAATTATGGATTCACAATTTGTAAATAAAGTATTATATAATGCTTCATAGCGTGCAGTTATTATAAAGTGTTACCATTTATTTTTGTTTGGAATATTTGGTCAGAGGACCAGAGGACCAGAGAAAAGTCTCTCTCTGGTCCTCTGGCTCCGTAACACTTTATAATAACTGCACGCGATGATTATATAATACTTCATTTACAAATGGTGAATCCATCATTTAGAAAGTGTGGAACAATGCTTTATAAATGAATTAAGTGTTTACTTATACTTAACTAATGCTTCATAGCGTGTAGTTATTATAAGTGTTACCGTAACTTTAAGGGTACTGGTATTGTAATTTCTTTAAACGATACACAGCCCTAGTCGTGACCACCACATTACTTTAAATGTGTATTGATTACATTGGACAAACATATTGTAGTTTGCTGTTTACCATAGAACTTGGATTTGGCCAGGATGCTCCCATTGATTGAAAAACCATCCTTCCTATTGCAGATGTAAAAGGCAGAGATGGGCGGGTGATGGGACACCTGGGAGGGGAAAGAGACATTTGAGCAGCAGTGTGAGAAAAATTAGTGGTTAAGATACCTTCGCACATATTCATTTTAGACTTCATTTCACAGGTTTGTGCCCTGTCAAATATTTCACACAATGGATGAATCACGTCCGGTGCAATTTCATATTCTAGCTATGAATCTGGGTTCACCTGTTCAGCTATGTAGAAAGTGCAGCTGTCGGTTTGAGGATGAAGCCAGCAGCAGCGAAACGTTTCCCCCAAGATCGGGTTGTAAGGCTTCTTCAGACCCTGGGAATGCAAATGCATTAAATCACATTAGTATCAATGTAAGCATCTTCTGACACAAGGACAATTAACCAATGCTGGCTTATGTTGGGTGTTTTGCTGCCTCTGAGGAAATAAATTCCTAACGAGTGGAATCAAGTAGGAAGTGTCTCCTTGCGGTATTACGGCGGAAATCGAGCCAGAACAGAGTGATTTGTTGAGCGGCCAAGAAATGCGGTGTATATAATACAGAGAATTTCATGTTAGAAGATAGTGAGACCAACAAGGGCAGTGCTAATAATCTCCCAGTGCTCCCAAAACAATCGCTGCCGAGAGCCTGACGGTAGAGATTGTGCTGAAAGCTTTGGCACTAACCGAGCAGATGAATCCTCTGGTTACTGCTGATCTTTCAGATGGTAAAATGGAGATAGTTATTATCTGATGTCTGATGTCTTATGTAAAAACACTTTGAAGAGAGATAATTATGTTATAACTGCCAATCAATCATCTTTAAAAAAACAAAAACAGAAACAGGTGTTCATCTTATAATCAGGGTTGTCCTATATTTGGGCAATTATGATAAGAAAGGGGCATCTTGTACAATGAAGAACAACATCTTACCTTGGGCTTCTTGTAGAAGCCAGACAAGTACCATCGCAAAACCTGCTTGATCCGACCATATCCAGTCTCCTCCAGTGTCGCTCTGTGGCAGGAAATATGGGGAAGGGACCGGACACAATTATGACAAAGCTGGGTCCACATGCGATTTTAGTGGTTCCAAATATGTACCGAACTGTTACATACCACCGCCCCATAGGTGTGGTTCCCCATAAGATTAACAAGAGAAATATAACAATGAAACACTTATTCACTATTAACTTGAACATGAATAATTACAATTTAAAGTTAGTTATTATTATTACAGCAGCACTAGTCCCCCCCCCCCCTCATAGAACTGCCATTTCTTTCACGGAGACTTGCTTAATGTGCATGGACAGCCATTTAAAATCACATAAACATCCCATTCTATGAGTGTTTTGAACTTATAAACCATATCTGCATTGATTGATCAAGGCTTCAGTTTGTCTGTGAGCTTGCTTGTTTTACTACAGGAAGATGGGCTCACATTTTGCATCCCGTGGGGAATTCCCAGTAAGTTCCTGTGTAGTGCAGCGGATTGATTGTGGGGCGACATATCTTCTGATTTGTTGAGTAATAATCTTTATGGCATCAGCTATGAAGAACACCAGACTGTACCGCATGAACAATGTACTTGGGTGACATTATTATGTATGAAACTGCCAATCAGATTTACTTATTTATCGAAGGTACAATATATAGTGAGTAGTTCAGTGTACAGTGACGTTGAAATACTGACTGTGAGAGCAGATCTGCGTGGTAGTAATAGTCAGACAGCTTGTCCAGGAAAGAGCGGGGCTCCAGGATGAAGGTGGGCAGCACCACCTTGGATAGGTCCATGCCCGGCCGCAGCTGCTTCAACAGGGTCCAGATCAGACCCTTGTTCTCCTCTGATACAGTCTCCACTAGGGACGCCTCGCCAGCCTAAAGCAACACAGACATGAGCGCACGTTAACGGGGGTATCCTGTAGTCACATTGATGGCTCTCCGGTCAGAGATGTGGGTTGAGCAGTTGGGACATGCAAAGAGAGAACGAAGGCAGACAGTTATGTTTTAATTGAATACTGGGCCAGAGCAGGTAACGGATGGTGGATACAGTACGCCTGGAGGAGAAAACAGGTCCTTTGTTTTTAGATTTTCTTGCTGCCATTTTGAACACAACACAAGGTTAAAAAACTACTTTGAGGGAACTGTTACTTTAACAAAACAGGACACAGCTAGCTGCACAAGTACTGGAACTGTGCTACTCACCTCAGCCATCTCCTCTGTGCTTTGCTCTACATAGGCTGTGGCCTGTGGCCCTGGGGACAGCTCGTCTGATTGGTCCATGTCACTCTCCTCTGTCAGCCTTCCGCCGTTCTCATTGGCCGCGGTGTCCCAGTCATCATGAGCCTCGCGCTCCGATTTGTCTGAAAAGCCGTCATGCTCCATGTGGTGATTGCCCAGCAGCACACTGTCATTTAACCTAACAGTAACAGAAGAGACGAGAACACAAAGGTTATAATATTAATTAGCATCGCTGAAATTCAACCGCTATATTGCTGCTGTGTGTCCACCTTAGAAAACCTTTCTGGAAATAATGTAATGAATTACAGATAAAGAATAATCACATGATTGAATGAGGAAAAACAACAACTGCGCACTGATCTTTGACAGGTTGCATCGTAATTTGAATTGGTGTCATAAGTAGCTCTCATTATGTTATCACGTCATTACAGGGGATAATTCAATTGAGAGTAGCTAGAGGAAGCTTTAATGACTGTGATTAGACATTTATGATTTTTCCTCCAGGAAGGCCATCTATAAACAGATCAAACATCGCTAAAACTAAAATTACAGGCAATGAACCTTCAAGGCCCTGAATGGTGTTTAAATGTGTATTGAATTAGGGATCAAATCTCCATCTCCTCCTCCTACCAGCTATGATGAGTAAGCCCACTGCGTCAGTGACTATCCACTATAAACATTGGGCTGACCTGGCTGGGATGTATTTAGTTAATCTGACCTGTCTGGTTGCCAAGACAACCACAACACCATCTCATCCATCCCCGTTCACTGGTACTGAATGTGACTGGCAAAACACGCACACGCACAAGCACACGCACATGCAGTCTTGGTAACATAAAACCCAGACCACAGATCTGTCAGCATTTTAACAACCAGAACAAAGTTCACGCATCCACTTTTTAAATAGCCAAAGACAGGAAAAGCAAGAATGAGAAAGGGGGAGGGGTGAAATTCAAAGCTAATAGGGAACATCATGATTTCAATCCTTCAGCCATTTGACTTTAAACAGTGGCTGTTTGTGTCCTCTGTTGCGTGTACATGTCCAAGAACATACTCAAAGGGACTCGCAAGCAGACACAGATATGAAAGCAGGACTTAATCATACAATGCTCACTCAAAAAAGGTCAGATATTTCACAGATCCTCCACATTAGGGATCCTAACAAATGCAGTGAAACAGTGACGAAGGTCCGCTTAGTGTGTCATAGGCGATCAAAACTCCATTCAGTTATGGGATTGTGGTCACCCAAAAACCATGAAGCAGCTTATTTGCCCTAACAACAATGAAAGGGAGTTCAGTTTTTAAAAAGCCTGAGGGCTCGACAGACGAGAACAGTCACATTCTTGCGCACTCTGTGGATCACTAACCAGCCGCCAACATTATTTATTAACCCAGACACGCCCTTGTACAGAGGCGACCTTTCTTACCTCAGAGACATACAGCATACAGACAAACTCTTCGCCAGGAAACCAAACACCAACGAGGATTTCACCAGCAGCAGTCTGTCCTTATCTCCTCTCCTTTGCGCGTGTGAAGGTTTTTGATCCAGTGACTACAACGGTGCACTTTTGCTCCCTAGACTCTGGCACACCTGCTTCCTGGTTATTTCTGTCTGTGTGCCAATGTGTCTGAATGTGTTTGTGTGCGTGCGGGCGGGCTTGCGACGCCTGTATCTGCCGTCTTTTTCTGCGTGGTGTATGACTCTCATTCTACTTCATCTTC
Source organism: Cyclopterus lumpus (assembly GCF_009769545.1). NCBI lineage: Eukaryota > Metazoa > Chordata > Actinopteri > Perciformes > Cyclopteridae > Cyclopterus > Cyclopterus lumpus. The sequence continues at coordinate 17,614,719 of NC_046971.1, forward strand.
CTGCTCCTCTGTCAGTCATGTGACTGCAGGGGCTGCTGTGACTGGCTGGGAGAGAAACGGGAGACGAGGGAGAGCTGGGATGGATGGCCAGAGGGAGGGTACAGCCATGGAGGAGGAGGAAGAAGAGGAGGGGATGTCTAACGTCGACTCTAAATAGCATAAAAACGGCAACGCACACTGTGCGAAGAATAACTATAATTGATAAGTAACATGTATAAAGCATGTAACAAAAGGCAGACACAGGTGCATTTCAAAGCTTGGTGTAGCTAATAGTTACGTAGAATTTTTGTAAATGGTTTTAGACTTCTGTTGGCCACCACCTATGGGTGTTAGCTGCCTTGCAGATTAAATGCTGAGGAATATCTTGTTCATACTTGTTCTAATTGTCACCATTCAGAATGTGTATACCATTTTCAAATCATCTAATTAAGCTGCATTGTGAATATTCTTTTAAGACAATATAAATATCAGGACAAAATCAAAGGCTTACAAGACTTGAACAACCTCACACAACAGCATAAATCACTGTTTGGAAGACATTTCCACACTCCTTTAAAGACCTTTCTATCCTGCTAGTATAATTAATACTCTTTCCAGTGCCCCATAAAGCAAATTTTTAAACAATTTTACAAGGTGCTACTTCATACACTCAATGAAGCAAAGGTAAATGGGAGACTTCTGAACACTCAAAGCGCTGCACACTACATGTCAGCATACACACACATTCACACTCTGATTGCAGGATCTAAACTAATGCACATTCACACACACATCTGGGATTCAGCCCAAGGACACTTTGACATGTGGACATGTGACATGCGGGGCTAGAGATTGAACCACAGATCTTCTGTTCACAGGATCTACCTCGGAGCCACAGCAACCCCAGACGTTGAGAGGCACAAAATAAGGCAAAAATCACACTATACTCCCACTGTTCCAGCACAAAAGTCACGCTGCTCCTCTGTGATCATATGCCACATTTCCTTATTGGAGAATGCCACACCACCTCTCTCTCTATTTTTCTATCACACAAATACAGGCTTCACAGAGCATTAACTGAAAGAAACAAAATAACAGTGGATAATTTTAGCAGAAGCACGCTAAAATTAGATTCCATTTGCAGGGTCATGTATTTTCGAGGGTAAATTAGGTACAATAGGCAGAGTGGCTACAGCAGATACAAGAGAGCCACAAGACTCCTGCCTCGAGGGCCTGGCCCCATTGGGCCGGCCTCTTTCGTGAGGCCTCCTGCCTGGTGGGCCGGCCTCCTGCCTCCTACCCGACCCTCCTCTTCCTCCTTCTGTTTCATGGATTGTGGAGGTCTGGATCGTGGTCCATGCCTACTACTCATTATTCATATATTTCTGTCATATTCATTGAATGTGTTTTAACTCTGTAACGCTGTTCATTCTGTACACATGACATCTATTACTTCTGTCCATCTGGGGAGAGGGATCCTCCTCTGTTGCTCTCCTGGAGGTTTCTTCCCTTTTTTCCCTGCAAAAGGGTTTTTTCCTGATCTGATGTGAGGTCCTGGGACCGGGATGTCGTATGTGTACAGATTTTAAAGCCCTTGAGGCAAATATGTGATTTTGGGCTATACAAAATAAACTGAATTGAAGACTAAATGTAAATGTTTAACAATGGTCCAAAGCTAGTTGCCTGGCAACTGGACAAACATTACAGTCATGGCATGAATATGATTACTAATTGCAGGATCTCCTATTTTTCCTTCATGCTGTCACTGTCTTTGTATTGATGTCACAGCATTGGATGGGAGACGATATGCTTGAACACTCTTTACTGCTCCTACTGTTCATATTCCACAGATTAGCGTAGAGGGACCTAGTAGAGGGAGCCCTCGTCCTTAGCACAGTATGGATCACTAACTTGTCACAGGAAGCTGGAAACAATCCGGAATCGGCTACCATATGCGTCCCTCCAGCTGAGAGAGAAGGTATGGTCTCCTTGGGAGGCGCTATGGCTCCCTATTCAGCAGTTTCAGAAGCAGGGGAAACTATGGGTTCCCCGGCCAGTTTGTGGCGCCCCTGTTGCACTCTGTCCAGTGTCATCCGAATGAGTGGAATTGGAGGGAAGGCATACAGAGGGCAGGCTGACCGAGCATGAGCTAAGGCATCCTGTCGCCGAGGACTGGTTCTCTCTATTAGGGAGTAGCAAAGGGGACAATGTGATGCCTCTGAGGCAAAGATGTCCACCTCCGCTCTTACATACCGGCTCCAAATCAATCCGTCTACATCTGGATGGAGCCTCCAAGCTCCCTGTAACGGCCCTTGGCTGGACAGCACAGCTGCTGCAATGTTCTGCGCCCCTGGGAAATGAATAGCCTTGAGGGTCAGAAAGTAGGGAAATGCCCACATAAGGAGCTGTTGTGACACTGGCAGTCCCTGCCTGGACCTGGTGCCTCCCTGATTAATATAACACACTGCCAAGGTGCTGTCTGTCCGGATGAGAAGACGCCGGCCCTACAGTGCTGGGAGAAAATGTTGCTCTCGCGATTTAAAGGGGACTTAAGGAAAGAAGACCCAGAGGGACGACCATGGACGCTGTTGTTAGCATGCTCAGCATGGAAGCAACTGAATAGCCTCCACTCTCTTCTGGGAAAGGAAGGCTCTCATTGACTGAGTCGAGAGTCATGCCCAGGTAACCTACCCTCTGGCGAACTGTAAGATTGCCCTTTGAGTAGTTCCCGTAAAGCCTAGTCGGCTCACATGGCCAAGGAACATATCTGTTAACTCCGACTGCCTGTGGTGCAGTCGGAGTTAACAGATATGTTCACATATGTGATATAGTTAGCCAATTGTCCAAGTATGGTATGATTGTCAAACCTCTGGCTTGCATGGGAGAAAGGGCGGCTGCCACGCACCATGTAAATACACAAGGGGTCAGTGAGACACCGAATGCCATCACTTTAATTTGATAAGCCTGTCTTCGGGCAAACCTGTTGTGAGGTGCAACAGGCACGTGAAAATAGGTCTCCTTGACAAACCAGGCCTTCTGTGCTACTGACGAAGGAACATCTGCCATTCAGAACATACAAAATGACAGAACCTTTAAAGACTCAGGTTCAGGATTGGGCGAAACTCGCCATCCTTCTTTGGAATGAAAAAGGTACACTGAATCGAACCCGCTGAGCCGTGTATGCAACTCTACAGGCTTGATTGATCTTTGTCTAAGAGGGCGACAATTTCCTGCCTGAGGGCAAAGGAATTTTCGGGATCTCTGACCAGTCATTCCCACCCACAGAAAGTGGGTGGCTGGTATCAGAACTGTAGTGTGTATCCCTTGGAGAGTGCGGACTCCACCCAAGGATCTGTTGTCTCCCTCTCCCAGTAACTGAGGTGCTGCTGAGAGAAGCGTTCGACACCGGCCCCGCCGCGCACCTCAGGTCAGGGCCGAGAGCCTCATCTGGCGGCATTATCAGAGGCAATGGTAGGTTTGACTAGGACCATACGCTCAAATAATTTTTTTGTATTAACTGTGTCCGTGTGTGTAAAACACATGTTACATTTTTGTAATATAACATTATTATTTGAAACAGATTTGAAATTGTAATACAATAGTAGCATAATATACAATGTATACAGTTCACAGCATTACATTTGATATCCTCCCTTCCAAACTCACATTATTACATTTTCTGGCACTGCAAGATCTCAAATCACAATTGTGCGTGACAAATAGTTTCACAAAGAAATCTATATTTACCAGGATGACGGACCCTACCTAGCAGCTAACCTTGTCTGTTGCGTTTGGGGCCGGTGTTTTGCCTTTCGCTAAGAATAATTCTGGGTGTTTCTTCAGCTGCTGCTCTGAGATGATGACCAGGAACCACAGATGTATTTCAGGGAATTTCTGACTGCATAAATGCGTCCGGTAGAAATACCAAATTGCCGCACAACAACTTTGAGTTTGAATACAGGAAATGTAGATCATCCAATGACAACGAATACATGTAAGATGGAGATAAATGATGAGTGAGGCACTTTAATTGTCTGCAGCTATATGAGTGTAGTACTTACTGTAGCAGCTCTGCATCAGTGAGTGCAGTAGACTGCAGCAGGTGGAGTATATGGGAGGACTCTGAAGATGTGATTATATCTCCTTCTTTCCCACCTTTGGCCGTCAGCTTGTAGAGACTGGAGCAGCTGAGAGCCAGCTCCAAGGCATCCATCCAGCACCGCCCTGGAGGGACGGGCACATTTTAGAGAAAGGGAAGGAGCACATTCAATAAATTCTGCTTCGCAAAAAAAAAATAATAAAAAATGCTAGAATGTACATTTCCAACCAAAACGACCAGACACATGGCTCACCGTCAGACTCGGACGCTGCTCTGAAGATCAGGTAGTTGCTGGGTAGAGGCTGCGTGATGGAGCCAACGTTCTCTCCTTTGGGACCCTGAGCGTACGGATGAAACGGTGAGTCACACTTCATGCCATCTTAAGTCATGTTGCACCAACGGAAGCAAATGGCTCTCTCAGGGATTATGAGCATATTGGAGCACTAAACAGTGGAATTAGCAATTCAAAATTCAAACTATTGGGTGAAACAAAATTAAAACAGAATTTACATACAATTTTAGAAAAAGCTGCTTTGTTTCAATCTTGCACTGCAAGTAAACATTTTTAATTTAAAGCATTTTCATTCAGCGTTGCTAAATAAAAAAACATTTTTTTAAATTGTCATGACAACAACAAAAAACAATTTATTTCCAGCTTCAATGCTGGTTTCATGTATGGCTATCAATTTCAAACCAATAAATTTTGCATTTTGCAAAAAACACAATTAGACTTAATCAAAACTAACATCTAAATATAGAAACATATTGGATTATCCTAGTTTTGAGTGAATAGTTTCATTTAGATCTTAGTCTGTGTCACTATGATGAATAGTGAGGCAGACTGAAGTCTGTAGACTTGTTAATCATTCGTTATCACTGGATTTTAAAAACATAACAGTGGGCCTCCAAACATGCCTGACCTTGAAAGCCCAGATGGATTTGTCCAGCGGGTGATAGACCTTGAAGCAGAAGCCGTCCTTCTTGGAAGGTCTCTCAATCAGCTTGCAAGCACTGAGCAGGATGGTGCCTACCCATTGGTCCGCTTTGGGCGTCTTATAGATCAAAAGAACTCCAGGCTTCAGTGCACACCACAACTTGGTCCAACTCTTTAAAGAGCCACGGATCTAAAGGTGGCCAAGGGATGAGATAGGGGGACATTTTAGTATCAGATAATATCGGGAACACAAGAAATATGATGTTGCTTGGGTGATCCATATTCTACCCCTTATCTGGGGCCGGGTCGTGGGGGCATGTGAAAGGTATTATACATAATAAGGAACTACAGCACTGACAAGGTGCAAAAACGGCTAAACACAAATACATTCTGAGGCGTAGATAGTTTCAATGTGCCATGATTATTTGTAACAAGAAATTTACAAATTATAACTAGGATGATAACTAGCAAACGGCATAAATGACAGATTTCAAAGTCTGAATAGTGTGCCTCTACAGATATAATTATTTAGTGTCTAATGCACATCACCACACCTTTAGCCAGTTGGACATGATGACAACACTGGGATCCTTTAGTGCACTACATAGTTCTCTAGCCGCCCGTTTCTTCTCTTGCCTGTAGTTCTGCTTTTGGAGCTGTGAAACAGAAGAAAACCAACACATGAGTCATCAGTCTTACTGGTCAGGGGACTGATCTGACAGTAGCAACACTAGATGGTAGCAGAGTTAACCAAATGCTCACAATCATGCTGTTGTCTTTGGTTAACGATTAACATGGTTCAGTGTTGATCATTTGAAAGAAACAAAGGGGTACACGTTTAAAATACAAAAAAGGTTCCCAAATGTCTCATGTACATTCATCCCCCATACTGAAAAGCTAAATCACAAGACCTTTATGATACTTCCATTTGCACAATAATATTAAACATTTTGCACATCCATCTCATGTAAGGAAGTGATGTGTACCTTAAGAGACTCCTTACGGGCCAGCTTCTCTGTGGGGGAGGGGCAGTCCTTCTCAACACCATTAAACATCCTGGACTCAGACTGAAGGAGGGAGGAGAGGAGACAGTCAGCAAGAATGGCGAGGAGGGAGAGAGAGAGAGATTTAAAAGACAAATACTTCTGTGGAGATTTTTTGTTTACCAAAGATAGATTAATAATCTAGATCCATTGTAAAAAACAAAAACATTTGGGATGACATTTTAGAATATAATGGCACAGCCCTTTTAGCCAAACAATTTTCAGTCGTGATGTCCTGCCAGGTTAACTGACTTTACTGGCATTATGAACTCCACATTTAATGTTTCCCCTCAGCCATGTGGCTCATCCGATCCGTTTGTATGAAGCGGGCGGGTGGCCCTTTCTAACAGAAAGGTAATTTAGGAGGCACTTCTGGTGTTGTGACCACAAACTTCCTCGGTAAGCGATTAAAGGGCACCAACTGTATGAGTAGAGTCTCAGTGGTAAATTATACCGTGGTTTCTCCGTGATATGTAAATAAATGCATTACTACTGATTGTTTATGTACTAAATCAAAATGACTCACACTATTAATTGGTGAGCCATCACATGCGTTTAGTCTTATCTTTTTGTGTTCAAAGAAGCAATTGTACAAAGCGTAGTACACTATTACAACCCTGTATGAATTGCATCATGTGAGCATAAGGCTGTACTCTGTCTCCTTTTACCCCATAGGGCATTCAGGGTTGAAGAAAGGGCAAAAGGCCAGAGATGCAGCTGTGCCAGTGAATTATTCCACATATAAATAGGCGATATTGCAAGGCGAGGCAAAGCGACAAGAGGAAAGAACACAAGGTGATATTAGCCGGTTGCTATTGGAAACATTTATTGATCTCTAGTAATTAGTGTTACTAAAGAAAGGAAACCGATTGTTCGGACTAATACAACACAGGCAGCACCAGGACAATAAAGGGCTTGGTCAAAAACATGACTCGTGGTGCTGATGACACAGTTCCCACCATGGGCCTGACATAAAATTACAGATCTTATTTTAGGGCTGTGTATTGGCATACAAGCGTAGTAAAACAGTTGGCTTTTCTTAATCAAACAGTGAGATCAATATTTATTACCGTCCCTGTAACATCCAACATCATAGGACTGCTGCATCGCTACTTTTTTACATCCCTAGCTTTTATAGGATGTACATTGGTGCAGTGTCAGGACTTAAATGCACTGAATGTCTGAAACAAGGGGGGCAAAATAACAATCTTGTATAAAATGCTAGTACATGTTTCAGGTGGCTAATACTACAAGCAATCAGAGGAAAATAAATCATCATAGATTACAAAAGGAAAGGGGCTCACCCAATGAGTCAGTGAGAGTGAGCTGCCCAATCAGGATCTGTGTTCTTACCTTGTTGCCTGGTGATTGGGCAGGACTAAGTTCATCACTCAGCATGGAGAGACCGTTCCTGTCTGTGTCACTGCCTGGTGGGAAAACCACAACACACAGTCACATACAAATGAACTCTGTGAATATACCTGCTGACAGACAATTAAAGCATGGCAGCCCGGGAAGCAGATACAAAGCAGCAGTTGAGGTTTATTGATTTGTATGGAATAAGCACGGCACAGCACGGTATGACATCATGTCAGAGACACTGGAATCCACTGGCACACGTTACTGAAATATCATTATATTCACATTTCATTCGACAACTTTGACCTCTTGGTCTTTTACCTGGGCTGAGGCTGTAGAGGTCGTTGTCTCCCCCATAAGACAAGTTCCGGGTGAGGGTGCGAGGGTCAATTTTAGGGGGGGAGGTGGCGTTGGGGCACAGAGAAAAACCTCCGATGGAACAAATTCTCCTCCTTCATCCTGACAACCTGCTCGTCCTCTGCAGGGAAAGAAGGAGAAGATTTGGAAAGGAAGGAGGATGTTTTTGTTGTTGATTGGAACAAAATGTTACAAGATCTTTGCATGCATTTGTTCATCCAATATTAGGATATAAAAACAGTACAAGTGCTTTATCCGGTCTCTGTAGCTCTTTTCTTTTGAACATAATCTTACTTGTTGTCGCTCTCTACATCCCAAACTCTGAGCTCTTAGACTCCATCCCTGTCTCTTCTGTTGTGTTTTATCTATCCGTCTGTCTGGACCCTCACACGTTCTCTCCTCCCCAACACTAACAAAGACTTACTGTACCAGGACACGTCAGCCAGTCCACATAATAGCACTGGTGCGTGGCAGTGACAAGCAGTTCAGGCTGCACATTGTCAGTGTATATGACAGATAGCATCCCCAACCAAGTCCAGTAACTCTGTCCACAGAGAATCCCTGTCCAAGACGACCCCCACCACCATTGCCACTCCTCCTCCCTCCTCCCTCGTCCCTGTCGGCCTGCAACCACAGACTTGCTCCAGAAAATTGCTTCGCCCCTGAAAATGCTGCTTCTTCTGTCATTCCCTTGATATCCACAAGGATCCCATCTACTAATGAGATGCACATCTCAGCACACAAAAGGGGACACATGCAGTGACAGCCGATGTGGGCAGGATCAAGTTGTGCCTCTGCAAAGACACAATGACAATCAGTTTGCCTGTTTTCTCCTCTTTCTCTCTTGTGCGTTGTTTCTCCTCGACTGAGGCTCAGTAACTATTGACGAGTGGCAAACTATTCAAAGCATGTTAATAACAACTGCTGAGGATCACGGCTGTTTCCAGACAAAATGCTTGATGTTCAAATGGTTAGTGAGCTGATCCGGAGCTGACGGTGAAACACTGAGGTTAATGGAGCGTCGCTGTTACCACCTGGGTCTATCTGGACAAGCCGTACTGTTCTCTACTCGGATCAATATAATCCCATTTGTTTTCTTTCAGTGCACAAACACAAAACAGTCGACGAGACCCTCCGACTCCCAGCCTACAGAGCAGTCTCGCCTACAAAACCTCAATTACAAGCCCCTAGAACTCCGTGATACATAAAATTCATTCGTAGAACATTTTCACACACTGATTCATCTTTTCACTCTCCCACATACAGTAATTAAACAGTGATTACACTGGTGCACGAGGAGAGCGCTGTTTCTCAAAGTGTACGTACTAGTGAGGGATAGAAGTAAAAACCTGCGGGGTTGACAATGGCTTAAAGGGTGGAGGAATCTTTGCGGTTAACAAACTGTCCCCTCCCTCTCAAAGTACATATATGCACATATTAAAAATACACAAGCACACTCGCATCCATATCCGTCCACACCACTCCCTGCTTCCCTTCGTTTTCCACTCTGTCTCTGTGACTCATTCACTCTGGCCTCCTGGCTCTCTTCTTATTTCTGATCTCGCAATCTCTTCTGTCCATTTCTTCCTCCTGCCCTTTGCTCCTTTGTCCTTTCAAAGAGGCAGCTATAAACAACCAAGACATAAAAGGGGAAAAGGTACATTTATTCTTTCCGAAAAGGAGCCTTATTTGACCTTGTGGATGAGGTCTAGGAATAGTATTCCATTGCTGCAGTGCAAGCGTGCATGTGTATACAGTGCAGAACCCTGAGTGCGGTGGAGGCTGCATGGAAAAGAGCATGAAGCTTTCGCATTACACAACAGTAAACACAATGGGCTGCCAACCTGTATCAAGAACGACACACATGGGGAATTAATACCGCTTACAGTGCGGGCCCAAGGGCGGGTCAAGATGTGGGCAGACATAGACTATAGGACCAACCAATCACAGCTGGTTCTTACAGATGCAGGGTGGAGATTTGCTGGGAAGAAGGACTCTGTGTGTGTGTGTGTGTGTGTGTGTGTGTGTGTGTGTGTGTGTGTGTGTGTGTGTGTGTCTGTCTGTCAGTCATGTGGGGGGTTGACTAAAGGTATGATGGAGTCATGCCAGAGCAGGGAGGTCCAGAGACGAGGAAAAGCTGTGTGTATTTATTTATTTTCCAGTCAGGAACAAAGGCTTAATGTACTGTTTCTATACTCTGCAAATTTAACAACAACAGACAATATAAGATGAGAATCTCATTTAAAACGAACATTATTAAACATCTTTGTCATCACATGCATGTAAACACCTATTTCTTTTTGGATATGCTATTTAGATAAAAAAAAATATCTTTGGCAATTGAAATGACAATAGTATTGTCTAACATGTGTTCAAGTTCACATGTGCCTCGTGTGTTTGCTGTCTGTTGACAGTCAGTGGCCCAATATTAAGACTGCAAACTTGTGTGTGTGTGTGTGTGTGCGCGCGCGTGCGTGTGAGAGAGCATATTACACCGTCTAGACTGAGCATGCTCGATGTGTTTGTATCGTGTGGGGGCCAGTCAGTTGAGCATATAAGGAGGCCACCCCGATAGTGTATGCATAGCGTTTGTTGCATGACGTCAGCTTTGAAAATGAGTGTGTGGATTGGCATACGTGGCTGTAAGTGTGTGCTTGCCTTGTTACTGCAGACTGTAGGGAGGATTACGCATGCACACGATGTAGCGCCAGAGGAGAGAAAAGGCTCCTCTCCAGGACCAGCAGCAGTGTGCATTATTCACAAGCACACAGGCGTGAGAACACGCACGCATGCTGTGTTACAGTATTTCAAAATCAGAGGACATCTATATTAGTTCATACTGGTAAGCATTAACATGCTTCACAACAAGAGCATATTTAAAACTTGATCAAACTAAACTGTTTCCAAATATAAATAAAAAAACTGAGGCTACAAAGTTCAGCGGTAGCCTTTACAGAAGTAAGGGAAGAAGCCGTGCGTGTCATAGAGAAGGTGCCACGGTGAGGGGAAGCATAACTGGACATCAACAGCAAAAGGGCATTCAGATATATCCGTGGGACCAATTGCAGTGGGGCCCTCAAACATACAAACAAGAAGTTGTAAATTAAACATTAATTAGTGGTACTTTGTACACCTTGTGTGACCTGGCTAGGAGAACTCTGAAATAGAGGAACCTCAATTTAACTCAGTGAGTGAAAATATATGGTTTTTCAAGTCACATCAGTTTATCTATTGACAAAGGAGAAAACATGAGGAACCAGTCCAATGAGAACCCAAGGAGAAATTCAAACACATTAGGCAGTCATTCTACCTGTTGTTTGACCTTCTAATAATACTGAAATATAACATGCAATCATGCTGAACCTCAACTCTCAAGAATTCCTGTCCACAGCACCTACAGTATAACATGTAGTCCTTCTACACATGTGCCAGGCTAATATTTACCCAGTGATAGCAACAACTTGTGGAAAAGATAACAGAAAGGTAGCAGCACCAGTCCAGTCAATAACACACACACACACACACACACACAGTCACCTTGAACTAAGAGAAAGACAGATACAAACACAACAACTAGTTATCTGACCCACAGTTACCTTGTCGAGGTGAAAGCACTTGTCTTGCTGTTACATGTGGCATGCTCGTGTTTAGTAATCATTACACCAACTGGGAGGAGTGATGGAAAACAGAGAGCGGTGTTGGGAAGAGAACATGTTGACATGTTCCAACTTGTATGTTGTCAGCATGCTTGACTGATCTAACGAGCATTAATCTCAATCTCTAAGGGACATACAAGGCTGGGGCTGCAGATGTAGTGGCTGATAGTAACCCTGAGAAGTTTGTATTATTATAATATATATGATATAAAAGCACCACTACAGGAGTGTTATTGGCTTGAAACGACACAGAGATGTTCAACAGTAGTTGAGACCAAGCTAAGTACACAGGCTGGCTCTGTCCCACTCCTGTATTGTACAACTGTTGCTTATCAGCTGAAAGAGGTTGACCTAGTAAGTTCACACTGAAAAGGCTACTTTTGGTTTACACAATGTCTAGTAATCCTAAATTATACACCGACACTCAATCTGTCAACACTAAAGCTATTTAAGGAAGGAAATGGCATGTGGAGTCCCCCAAATGCCTGATTTCTCTGCGGTATTTGATTTATATTGATTCAATAATTCCATATAAGTTTGGCTGGAAAGAAGGCTGGAAAGAAATTATAGAAGAGTTGGATGATGAGGAGGAGCTCCTGTGCCTAGAATTAATAAAGGTGGGTGTTGTTGTCACAGGATGTGAGGGTACTTGTGAGGAAAACTCATCTCCTGGCCCTGATGTGAAAACAAAGTTCTGAGGCGTCTGCGGTGCCTGGAGTCATATTGTTTAGGAGGTACACAATGCGTCTCTGCAGCTCTCTGCTAGTTCCACAAACAATCTCTGTGGCTCTTCGGAAGCTCTGTATGAGCTAAAGGTGACAAAAGGTGTGTTTCTGACCTTTGTTTCAGTCGTGACCTTATGCCAGTAGGTTAAAACAATGTGGTCAATATAGAAACCACGCGTGCAAGGTAGAGGTAGACGGTGTGGCCAATTCTAGTCCAAAAATGCTTTCCACTGGGTGGAAATGTCATCATTATTTTCTATGTAAAGCACAAAAGGGGAATAACGTCACAGTATAGTGCAAGTTATTTCAAAGTACAATAGTTTGAGCACTTTCCTGTTGATCAAGATCATTATGAAAACAGTTAGGAAATCAGCAAACTGATTGCTATTTCTGGTCTAGCAAACATAATCTAGGACAAACCTGAAAATGGGCCTGGAGGTACATTTTATTCATTTGGGCACTGCTGCTGCTCAAGTTAAATTTGAAAAGGTATTAGTAATTGTAACGGTAAACATTTTAAAAGTAACCCTCTCAATCATGTGCATATTAATAATTTAACAAGTTCTGCCCTGACTGATACATTTTGCTACATTTTGATTTGCAACCATACAGTTGGCTGGATGAACATTTTTACATTATGACTTGTGAAGGCATCTTATTAAACGGACACTGATGGCGGAAGTACGCACATGTCACCGACACACATCTATTCTCTGGCATACTATACAATTGGGAACAAAACTTAAAAGACATCCTTCACACCTACCCTAAAATCTCAACCTAGCTTATGACAGTGGATCACAAGAGCCTTAAATGATTGAGATGAAAGGGTTAGGAAGTATTACATTTTTGATTGAAGAACTATACTCTTTATCAGAATCTAAATATCAGTGACACTGACAGCCAAATGTCAGTTGTCTTGACTCGATAACTCCTGTGTGTGTGTGTGTGTGTGTGTCTCCAGACTGCAGTGTGCTTGTGAGAGTGTAAGAGCCTTGCGATTCTGACAGCCAGCACTCAAGCCAGCTGTTGCTAATATGATGGCAGAGATTAAGTCCAGATACTCCCTCCATCCTTCCATCACTCCATCTGTCCTCCTTTCAGCACCCACGTCTCTGTTAACCCCCAATCTCCAATGACTGCAGGACTAATGGATGGCCATATGACCTAGATATACACCAATAGGCCTGGCAAAGTACAGTATGTGCATCAACATTAAACATACTGTAGAAGACCACTTTTTTTCTTCTTCTTTTAAATGGTACAATTGGGAGAGATGCACACACAAGAGCAAGATGTATATATGTGTTCTTCCATTTACTAATGTGCACTACACTTCAACCATTGCCTCTTCTGTTGATGCGGGATCACTCACAGATATGGTTTAATCCAATGACAAATCCTGTGTAAAACCAACTATTGCTAAGAAACACAATGCAAAAAATAAGAAGCAGAAGACGATAATTCTGCTCTTTCAACACAGTCATTATCTTCAACAAAAATGATACAGATAATTAAAAAGATGGCCGATAAAACAAATACAAAAAATATGAAAACAAATTCTAAAAATACGATGCACACTCAAAAACTAACTGCTACTACATAACAGGGCAGTTGACCCTGTGTGTCCCATGCTGTGCATGACATGTTACCATCATGCACAACACAAATAAAAGACATTGATCCTCCCAGGAACACACATTTACTATTTACTAAATGTAGTTGACAGCATTTGTTTAAAAACACCTAAATCAGTCCCGGTAATTCCAACATCTGAAATCTCAAACTAAATAAAATCAACTGTGTGTGAGAGGACATAAAGAAGGCAGAACTAGGTCAACGGTTTGGGTTTAAAAAGAAGGCTAATGCTGTGACACTGTGGGAGGATGTGTGGTTTAGTTGTTCTATTCCGAGTCTTGCGGAGGTGCAGGTATATTTAAAAGGATCTCACATGGAGAAAATGCCTTCCAGCCAGACTTCCCATTTGATCTTATTTAAAATAGGAAACTCCCTTTGTTGTGTGGGGACCTCAGTGGTCCATTACCATGGTAAACCTTCACTAAACCTACACCATTTAACCACAAACTCCACCCTGTTCCACCCAGCAGGCCCCTCTCTGATGCTGCGGTAATGTCAATAATTGTACATCATGTAGCTATTCTTTGACCATCTATTAACTTTCTTCAAGGTCTTGCTCATCTGATGGAGTATATTACAGCTTGTATGTAGTCCAGGCAAGTGGTCAGAGGTTATTCAAGTTCTTGCCCAGCTGTGACCAGTGTTTCACAGAGAGAAAGCCTTAGGATTTGTCAAATGGGACTACACTGTTCTATGTGTTTCGGGTTAGACTGGCAGGAGACACAACCTCCCTTCGTACACACAACCGGTCTCAGGGAACAGACTCGTCTGTCAGGGAGAAGGGAAAGATCAAGGTAAACATAGCCTGAAAACAAGACCCAGGATTCCCTACAAGGGGGTGGCAAATGAGCTCAGATTCTGGTTCACGCAGGGTGAAACGCAGAGGTGCAATGATGAACCAATATGTATCTGAAGACAGAGCCAGAGACACAGCGACATCAAAACAAAACATTCGGTGTATCAAAGGATCTCTTCAAGTTTATCTCACTCTGTGCTCCTCTGCCCCAATCACACACTTACTTTAAGCCCCCACTTCATTGAAAATAAAAAAAATGACTGCAGTGTGTACAATTTCCATTGCAAACATAGAATACAGCAGAGGTACCACTAAGCTCACTACTAATTTTAGAGTAGTATTTTTACCATGAATCTCTCAACACATATCTAGTCACCCTAAAGAAATACGACAAACACCCAGGATGAAAAGTCAAGCTCACTCAGCCACTGACAACCACTTTCAAAGTGTATATACCATGACAACAACAAAGCAGTCATGTTTCCCTTTCTTGATGAATCTGAAACCTCTCCAACTCCTTAATCTATGGTGTCAAACCCTGGAACCACATTTGATCTGGTAGACAGACCAAGCCAGCTGGTTGTCTGTATGGTTGGATCCGGGCCAGTGGTGGCTGTGTGAAAACTCCTCGTAGGCAGGTCAAACCAAGCTGAGCTGATGACTACAGTGGTGCCAAGCAGGGGAACTCTGTGGACATACAAATGCATCAACATGCAGACACAAACACACTTATGGATGGACACGCACAGAAATACCTCAGTGGCGTACTTGGAGAGGCTGATGCCATGATTTTGATTTGCACTGGCACATGTATGTGACAATTATTCAGTCTGCCCTTTGCACAGGATATTTTTTAAAGTAGTGTGGCCAGAGGGTCAGGGAGAATCAGGGGAGGCTGGGAGTGAAAGCAACGGAGAGGGCAAGGGTACAGGGGCAAAGGTCTTGGGGGTCAGGGGAGGGTCAAAGGAAAGGGTGGCAATATATTTTTTCTATTTTCTTTTCCTTTTTCTAAGACTTTTGTGACCACAGGGACTTTGAGATATTTAGACAGATCCATAATTGTAACCCAATTATCTTCCACCTTTTGTAGACCTTCAAGCTTCCATCCTCCTGTTTTAGTGAGATAATACAGATAACAAGTGGGCTGTGAAGACAGTACTGGAGATGGAATATTGAAAATGAAGTAGCATGATTACCTAAAGAAAGTGGGCTGGTAGCATCAAAGCTGATGATCTGAATCTCCAGCCTGGCTGGGAAACTCTGATTGGGAGAGGTCCAATTCAATTTGCCCCGAAGTGCCCTTCAGCAAGGCACTGCCTACCAAACTGCAGCACGGAAGAGGCAGGGGTCAACATTTAAGGCCACCCACCCTCAGTTTCCATTAGAGGTCGGCCAACAGTTAAAGGCCGATCTAATAATAGTGCAGAGAAGGAAAAACCTGATACCCCTCCCTCGTAAAGAAAACCATTGTAACATCAATTCGTTGATCAATTTTTGACTATTACAGATTGTACAGACTGGATGACTGTTGAACTGAAAACCTAAGTCAGAGTACTAATATCTAAATGAATGTGGATCATCATATAAATCTCGAAATTGACCATAGAAGCCAATGTAATGAAAAACAAATGCAAGAGAGAAAAGTGAATATGAATTGTCTCTCACAGCCACATCATCGGGAGTGTTTTACTTCTGTTGGTTACTTTTACATCAACTCTACATATTTAATCATTAGGAAGAAAACATCCTGAAGTTGGATTTGGTAGATAAGCTTATGATTGGATTACTTCAGTTTGTCACAATAAATGACTATAATGACTATAATAAATTATTGTAAAATGTCACTTTTACAAACCATTAATGTTTATCACCGTGTACCCAACACGTGCAACTGCATTTTGTAAATGGATAGTTATCTGGTTGCATTATTTGGAAGACACAATGCCAAATTGGTAAGTAAGTTAGTATAACACCCCTCCCTGTCTGACTGATTGTATTGTGAACCCCACCCCCCATCTGCTGGTCTTGATGTACCACTACCTTTTCATGGGTTATTTAACAGTTATTTAGATTATTATCAGGAGTTAATCACATGCACACATATTTTCAGCAAAAGTGGACCGTGTTATGTAAATAGAATGTATGTAAAATGTTGTGACTGATGGCAACTGTGCAGCTCTGGCCATTATAAGAGTTCAGTTCCACCAATAACCATAGTTTGTAAAATGTCCTATTCGCACCAATTAATTGGCCGCACCGATCAATCAGTTTCCATTGTGTACCTGTTTGAGGGAAAAGCAGGATGTTGCTGAGAAAGACAAGACGGCGCAAGAAAACCTTTCATCGTGACGTACAAATTAAAGTAGAATATACGACTGGGTAACAAAACACATGACTGGTCAGATGCCAAAAGAGCAGTGCATGGAGTTATCGAGAAATTTGATATCTAGCTTCCCTCCCACCTCTAAATGCCATATTTCCACTTCCAAAGTTGATAAAGCAAATGCCCGAAAAAGCAAAGTTCAACCAATTTTATATATCATGTAGCACCTTGAATTATATATAAGGAGATGCAAATTAAGTTTCTGGTGCTCTACTTAAAGTTGCTGCAGCAAATATAAGGCCCAGTTACATCATGAGAGGACCTTTTTATAGAGATGAAACCGATGCGTCAGAAAAGGAAATAAGATGTGGAGGTTGCAGAGAAAGAGAAATAGATACAGACAAAAGGAGTCCGAACCAGCATAGGCTACAAGCTGGCCAAAGTGTGGTACTCAGAGGAGGGAGTGTGGTGAGGGCAGGGGCTCTTCTCCCTTTCTGCTCGAGAGGCAGGAGGTGTGAGGGGCTGGGAGGAAGATGTCTGCCAGCAGATTGGACAGAAGGAAGGCCTTTAAGGAAGGGATAATGGACGACAAGGTGTCGGATAAATGACTTTAATTAATGATGCTAAATCAAAGAGCAGATCAGTGGGAGGCAGAGGGTAGGAGTGTAGACTCCTCAGACTGTAATATAACATTTAATCTTGCCAGCTACCAAAGCTGAATAAATTAAGGCTAAAAATGTTCTTAAATATAATTATATTTGGACATTTTACTTAAAGCTTGTCATGAGTTCTGCAATAACATCTCTTAACAAAAACCTGCTGCTTCTACCTTTCCATCAACTCCATTGGACAAAATACTGGCTGCATATTTAAACTTTGGCTATAAAAATAAAACTGCTTTTCCAGCTAAACTGTGGTGCTAGTATTGGACTTGACAAAAATGCTGTGAATGGTGCTGTCCGGTATTCCAGGATTTAGCCAAGTTTCACAGGCATTACAGTGCCTTTTATCCCATTGAAGACTGTTGTGGGCACAGAGGTTGTCCAGCGGCAGCCAATCATCTAACTTATTAGCCACAGCGCTCGCTGCCGTTGCTTATGTCGGGAGTAACGCAAGGGGAGCTAAGGGCAATGGGCAGAGCAGGGTTGCCGACAGGCACTGCTAGATAGGTGGTGCATAATGCATGGAGACATCAGCCTCAAAGCCGTTTAGGGGGAGAGGGCCCACAAATAAATATGACGGAATAAAAGGATACAAAGACAAGATGTTGGAAATGGAAGGAGGGTTTCATTGCTTTGTTGGCGATCTCAGGATATTCTGCCTTGAATTTAATCCAGAACACCGGCAGAGTTATTGTCTGAAACATACTTTTAAGGCCATCGTCAGTTACTCATTTTTGTATCTTTTGGGTTTCATTTCGGGGTCCCGTGATAAATTATAAATGAATGAATACTGCCACAGCAAGACTTGGGTCAATCTACTACGAGTGCAAATCCTGCCCTTTGTCCAAGCTGTTACTTGGTAGTCGTGTCACAAGCCAGCCCTTGAGCTCAATTAGGCCCAAAACCCGCCAGCGTGATAGAAAAGCATGTTTTCTTTCAACAATCGTAAAAAGGACACCGTTTTTGTTATCGACAGAAGCTGTCATAAGCGTTGGATTTTCATCTTTCCGAAGGCTCTAAACACATCATGTGTGACGAACGTTTCCGTCAAAAAACAAAAAACTAAGCTTAAAATTGTAATATTTCATTAAAAAAACATTTTATTTCTTTTCCAATTTTGCCCAAAATAAAACTTTTGCTTGAAACAGACAAAAAACTATAAATGCTGCGTTCATCAGCACCACTAGGAAGCCAAGATTGATTTGGCTGAAAATAAAAGATTGCGTGAAACTTGACTGAACTGCAGGCTGCTGAACGCAGTGCACGGCTGCAAGTAGAGATTGTAAAAATAGAAACGCTTAATAAATATAGCACTTGGAGCATCCCTTTTTTTTTCAACATTAAAGACACTTGTGGCAACTTGGAAAAATTTTTGATATATAGATCCAACAAAATTCTTGCCTTATTTCTTTTGTTTTTGATTTAAGGCATTGTAACTGTGTTGCTCTGTTTCCCGAAACTGCTCGGGGTTCAGAGGGTTAATACAAATGTAAAAACAGCTCAAATCGTTTATGGAGTACAGTTATAGTACGATGTCAATACTCAGAGAATGGCCACTTTGTCAAAGCTCTTGTGTGTGAAAAAAGCTTTTACCCGCAGTAAAAAGTAATTATATGCTAATGATAACAATTAACAGCACTACTGAATCCCTGACTGTCTGTTAGCCCCTTCAGGAAGATTATACTTCATGTATAAAAGCTTTTTTTCTTCTTAAACTGTTAATTTTCATAGAGCCTGTATGGTACCACCTGCATGCCAAATTTTGGTGTTCCTGAATAACCCATAATATCCTGAAAAAAACACTATACAGCATGATTGATAAGATATGTGACTGAGCAAAAGCAATCAAAGACTCAAAAGTGTGCGAGAGCAGGTTTAAGTTATCTGCATAGTTTTTACTTTGAATCAACAGTTTATTTCCAGTCTTCCCACACACACACACACTCATTCCTGCTATACAACTTCCTTTTGCAAAACTCAAGAACTAGCGTACGGTTTATTTTTAATAGCATTATGAATTTGCACAAGAGATGCTATGGAGGCTCTGGCCGTGTCCGTCTGATGCTGTGACAGTTGAACTTCATCACTGTGCCTGATTAGACGATGGCATTTAAGATTTGGGTCAATGGATCAACACTTCCCACCGCATGTTCATTCGCCCACTTTCTTGTTTACCGGCTGCCCTCTTTCTGTCCCTGCATCAATCCCACACTGACAGACACTTGTACAGAAGCTTTGAGCAACTACCAGGCTTTTCACTGGCAGATAGATGGGCTTATCCTAGCCTGAGTGCTTATCAACTCGTTGAAGTAGATAGAAAGGAGGATGGATCTTGACAAGTGGTAATAGTTTGCTAAACATTTCAGGATCATCCATCCATTAGCTATACTCGTTTATCCTTTGAAAGATAAGCCATGAAATCAGAGGGCTGACACATGAAGACACTCAAACGTTCACTTTAGCAGTTGCCAGTTAACCTAAACGACATGTCTTTTGAAAGCCTAAACAGGCTCAAGGAGAACGTGCAAACTCCACACAGAAAGGCCCCAGCCGGTTTACTAATTGCCTATTTAAGGATCAGTACAAATTACATTATTTGCCACGGTTTGAGAACTTCAACTGCCGCCTTAAGAAGATAGTGATCTACATTTTTACTTTTGCCGTCATTATGCTGTTTCAGAAAGAATGGGAAGTCCAGATTGGTTTATATGCGTAACAAATACACAGGAAGAGTCTCAGATCCAACACAAAGATGGATAAAGCCACTCTCCAACCAACAGGAACACAATAAATAAACATATTTCTTACTCTGGCTTCCTTAGTGTTGATCTCAGTAAATTACACTTGCTTGGCAGATCAAAAGAAACTGCTGGGTACCCCATCTTTCTGTGAACTGAGTTCTACAATACCCAATGAAGAAGTTATTTAGCATTAATAGCACTCCATTTAGTTCCGTTCTGCCTGACAACCATTTTGGACCAATCTGTCGTTTAGCTTTATTATCAAAGACGATAACCTGAATGCATGACTAGTCCATTATGAACATGCTCCAGGCTAACATTAAATAACAATATGTAGGCCTATGAACATTTAGAATGACCCATACAGTAAATATCATTGTCCCATCCTATTCATGTCACTGCACCTTAAAACAACATGTTAGACGACATCAAGTAACGTGTTGATCAAATATGCAAAGGAGAGCAGTTCTGCTATTAACAACAACTTCCGTATTTGTATTTGTGTTGTTATTCCTCTCCACAGCAAGTTAAAGACCAGGTAAATCTGTATTTTAAATTAAATTAACATTTAGTAAATGCTATCAAGGCTGCTTGGTCATTATTATCTCAACATGTGACATGTGAGACATGTTGGTATTTCAGTGTGCATCTAGCGGTTTAAAGTTAAGTTGGTTGAGACATTGAATATGACAAAGTTCTGCTTTCTGCATTTTCCACCTGTGTAAACTAAACTGTGACCACATGTGTACCTTAACTGAAGAAAAAGAAAACCAGTGTTGTACTGCTGATGTGATAGATTGGAAATGTAGAGAAAATGTAAGACACCCTCCATCTGTTGACCCACATTATTTATTTTTAATTCTGTGCCCAGTAAATGGAAACTACATTGTGTGCACAATCCTAAGCCTTATTAATGGAGCGCAGAACAGATAAGGGAATTATGTGACTAGTCAGTCAGTAGACAGAAACATTAACTATAAAGTATTTATAACCCTTATTGGACCATCACAGTACACCAGGTAGTCTGAATGTGTGGCTTTTAAGGCAGACAATAGTGAGACAATAGTGTCCTGGGTGTGGGCTGCTGGGTACAGGTTGAGTCATTTTGCCTGGTTAATGAGTAATTTTTCTGTTAAAATCGCATACATCTCTATTCTGCGGACACATGCCAAAATAAACAGCTTGGGCAAGGCTGAATCCAAACGCTTCCTGACCGATATGAGCGGGCAAGTGGTGTATTTTCATGGCTACCAC
Organism: Cyclopterus lumpus; assembly: GCF_009769545.1. NCBI lineage: Eukaryota > Metazoa > Chordata > Actinopteri > Perciformes > Cyclopteridae > Cyclopterus > Cyclopterus lumpus. Next base: position 17,636,285 of record NC_046971.1, read on the forward strand.
TGTACAGTGTCCTACCATCTTAGGGGTGGAGGGAGTAGCAAAGCAAACAAAGCTTCAGGATACCAAAGGCATCGACCACAACGGTGTCACTTTTATCGGTGTGATTCCATCACAACAAAAGGAACTTCTTAAACAGTAAGAGGGGAACATTTGTCTGAGTAAGCGTAATACGAACGCCTGGTTTCAGTCTTGTCTCCCATTGGACAGATGTGCTGAAGAGCTGACTGTCTCCAGGACTGGGTATACAGCTAAACAACGCGGAAGAAACTTGTACACGTATCCTTCCAGGAGAGACCAAAATACACAGTGTGCTCAGGATGGGAGGCAAAAAAAATATATAGTAACTAGTCATTACACTTCCTCTGCCACTGTATGAAAGATCAACATGTACTCCAGGCAAACTGCCTGTTTAAGGGCTTTGAGTATTTGAAGTACCATTATGTAGCCAACCCCAAACATTTACTCCCTTCCAAACCAAATGAATCGGACACACCCTGTAAGCTTCTGATCTCAGTTCTGTCAAACTGTTTCTCCTCTTTCAATGCTGCACTGAGCTCCAACGTTGCAACACGGACACACAACTGCTCACGTAGAAATGCACCAAAGTCACCAAAACAGCACAAGTGGACATTTCTGAGCAATAAGTGACATTATGATCAAATAGCTGCAGAGACCAAGTATACTTAAAAATGTTATACAAACAGAAAGTAGCACTACTTCTACTTCTCACACCTTAAGAGACATGCCCTAATTATCTCTTCTGCTTAAAAAGGGAGTTATCCCTCCTGGAAACACCGGGTAGAAACGTACTTGCATTTGTATCAAATTGTCAAAGTAGAATGACCCGTGAGGTATATAAACAGGTTCAAGGAATGAAACCTAAACTTGTACTGTAACATGTGAATGTCACATGCAAACCATGTGATTAACTGAAGCTAAAAGAGATAGCCAATTCAACTAAGTGTATGCATTATTAAGTCATTAAAGAGTGGCCTTGCAGGTGAGTGCTCAGCTTACCTTTCACCTGAGCCGCAGGAGACACCGCATCCAGAAGCCTTTGTTGGAGCAGCCTGTCTCACCTTCAGAGACACAAAAGTAAGAGTAAGGTTTCACTTTAACTCGCACAGCACAAACAGACAAAACTGCCTCACTCCCAGTGTCTGTGCTTCCGATGCTCCTCCTGATCACACCACTGTGTTGAGGAGGGTGGAGCCCCACCTCACCCAGCCTCATTCCCAAGGGACCGCTAAAGTCTCTCTGGGCCAAATGGACAGTTTGTTTTCCACCTGAACACACACCACTCTCAGTCGGTTACAGAGCCAGTAAGTCTCCAGCTAAGGTAGATTGGACACCTAAGAACGTCTCTAACGGACTATCTTTCATCCAGTTCAACAATGAAAGGACATTCAAAGTAAGAGTAAAACTGATAGCACTCTCTATCCTTTTTTATGGAAACAAACCAGATTCTGTTCAGTATGTGTGTTTACTGAGTCAACAGAAACACTGGCAGTTACAACTCAAACAAACGCAGAGACCCTTAAACACTATCACATTCATGGAGGACTACTACTCTTACTCAAGCAATACACACCCGAGTTGGGTGTGACTCCAGGTAGACTCACAGTATAATTTACATTTTGAATCCTCATTTTAATCACAATGTGGACTCCTATTTCTAATTGGTTGCACTTGACTTATAGTATATTGTTCATTATTTACAGCTAAACTGCTGTTTTCAATAGCCATTCTGGTTTTACTTTTGTTTTCCCTTGATATGCCTCTTAATTCTGCCTGTTCAATAAACAATGCATTCTCAAACAGCTGGGATGTGTGATAAGCCACAAATCCAAAAACCAAAGCAACACACACATCAATTCACACAGAAGCAAGCACACACACACAAAACAAAAAACACCTATGATTTCTAACAGATACAAAGTCACATCCACAAATACAATATTGAAATCACTCAACCAATTCAGTATGGCACTAGCTGTGCTGCAGGGAAACACACACAAGACATTATGCTGTCACATCGTAGGATTGTAGTGCCTCTATAGCACAGACATGAATACACGTGCACATTAGACTTATGTGTCTTTTAAAATTAAACTAAATTTTAACCAGGATACTGTAAAATTAATATGTTTGAAATCACCAATGGCCTGGCTTTACCAAGGTTTTGAGTAAATATATAAAACCTGCAGAAACTCAAACATAATTTAAGCAGTTAAAAACTGGAATTACTGCTTTGCGGTCATCTGCCTCAGGCATCCAACCAGTCATGTTGCAGTCTACATCCAAAATTACACATTTCATCCCCCTAGACATTTGTGTGAACCTGCCACATTTAGCATAAGAATTCTTGAATTATGGCCAAATGTCATGTCACAGTGACCTGGACCGTTGACCTAACTTTGTATCAGTTGGTCTGGGTGGACAATGAAAGAAATTTCCTCCAGCCGTTCCTGGGATATCACATTTATAATGCGAGGCATAAATAGACAAGTCATGGATCTCTGCAGTTAACCACTTAACGCTCTAATGGCAAACCAAAAAGTACAATGTGATGGGCAGCAGAGCCGGAATATGTGCCTTTAAATTGTATCACTGAGCAAGGCGGAAGCACTTGAGTATGTCTAACCTAAATAAGAAGTGAACTGAGAGAGAATCCCTGAGCTGACAGTGCTTGAGGGGCAATGACAAAGGGGGGAGGCAGTGCAGAGGAGATGTAAGCCAAACATTGACAGCAAGTAGAGGAAAACAGAAAGACATGGAGAAGAGGAAGTGATGATCCAAGGTCGGCTAAGAGGGCCATGCCATCTTCAAATTAACAAAAAGAGCACTCATTTCTATTTGCCCCACACAAAAGGAGGATTTGTAAGACGTGCACAACATATGGCACAAGAACGATAACATGTACAAAGAGTAAAAAGTGGCTGTGGCATGGTTTGGATGTAAGGACTCAAACTACAACCCTTTCTAATACACACTCCTAGCTGACCTACATTGTCTCATTCAGACCAGAGGTTTAAGTCTCTTCTTGGGACCAATTCACAGTGCAATAAAATAAACTACATACCACGTAGAAGTGCAAGTTTATTGGGGGTGAGGTTGCATTCACCGCATGGCCTGTATTCCTTTCAACCTCCACTAGGCTGTCAAACAACACACCAATTGCTCACAAAAGAAAACATGGACTTTCCTTGATATATCTCTCTGAAATGGATTTTGGCAACGCCCATAAACGGCTCTGCCATGTGACAAGCTGATATACAATACCATCACTTCCTGCAGAGGCTTGTGCTTTTGCCGAAGTCTTTTACTTTCAAATCGCACTCATTGCTTCATGTAACTGGGCCAAAGGAAATACAGCGAGGGAACAATTAGCCACACCAGCCCTACAACTGAATACTATTGTTATAGATGGCTTCAACACTGCCACATTGTATAACCAGCGCTGTTCATGCCACTTTGCAAGAATGCAACTAAGTAACATTTATATCAGAACACTGAGAGCTGGCCAACTTTCCCAGCAGAGAGCCAATGACTCATAAAATGGGTCCAGGCTAGATCCTGCCCACTGATTTATAGTTGTGTCTCTGGCTCGATTAAGGGAAACAATAGGGAAGGGTGTGAATATTACCATGATGCAAGAAGTATATGCTCCAACTGGGAATACAGTCGTGGCTTGACTGATAAGTGACAACTGGCTGACGTTCTGACATAGGATTGTATTGATCTGTTTGCAATAACCCCCAAAATAAAGTGATACACAGTCCTTGCACTTTCAGATCTGTCCATCGATAGTGTTTGAATAATGGTATGCAGAACTCTTTTGGCAATCTCGTTTGTAAGCTTCTATATTTTGTTTAAATTTCAAACAATTTGTTGCAGGTTTGTGTCAAATGTATTATTTTAACAATGAATATAAATTCAGTAAATGTATATCTATATACATTTCTTTTAATAAAGTTAGGAAAGCAATGTTTAAGTCAAGCCCAATACACATAAAAGAATGATGCCAGTCACTTCCATACGCAAGGCATACAGCTTTTTACAGCTTTAAAAAAAAAAAAAAAACGGATCAGCTTGTATTTGCCGATACCCAAAGCCCAGGTATCGGTATAAGGAGTAAAACAGTTGGATTGCTTTCCCAGTGAATCCAGGGCACACAGACCATAAACGTAATCATTCCCTCCTGCATGAACGCAGAAAAATCACGACCTAAAAGGCACAGGGACACAAAGTGAACACTCACTGCTCAACGTGACAGCAGATTAGGATTTAAAGGAATTACACTAGGTCTAAGGGCACTTAATAAGAGCACTCAAATGTCTGACATACTAATTATTGCTCTTCTTGCCCTGGGGCTCGTTGCCTTTGCCTTTAGGTTCAACTCGGTCCTATGTCCAAATGCTTAGAAACAACAGAATAGACTAAATTATGAAAGATAAAGTTGGTGTAGGAAATTGTACTGTAGTAAGAAAAAGGTTGTAATGCAAGGTAAAACAAACACAGCAGAGGAGTGCCTTTTACTTTAACTGGATGAGTTCTCCCTGCAGCTCAAGATACACTCGCTTCTAGTACATGTAAACGGGTCACTATTGTGTCCCACTGGTAAAACGGCTTGCATAGAAAATGTGTGTTTATTAGTGATAAAGCACTGCTTTACACTACTTTCAGAGAAGATTTTTAAAGTATTGTCTGAGCCTTAAAGCACAACTATTAAAATTGATCTTGCTGTAAACATACACAATAAGTGACATTAGTGTTGTACTTGATGTAGAGCTTAACATTCAGTATAATAATGACCATGATATTAACCTTGAATAGCAGTGCATCTTCATAAGTGAGGCGGCCAAGTTTTTTTAATTAGGCCGCGATTGCCAGGTTGTTCATTGAATGCTTCTGACCTGAAGCAGAATTGAAAATCAGCCTGCAAGGAGACGTAGGTACGATGTGGTTCTACTGAACCTTACATAAGTACCAAATACATTTGGTTTTCAAATCTCTACCTTTATCTGCCTTTTCTTTCCCTCTCCTGGGAGTTGGCTCAGAACATTTCAACATCAATATCATTAAATTAAGCTTCAGCCCCTGATAAAGACACCTTTCCACTAAAGCCTGGTATAGTGTCTGACCTGGGTTCAACCTAGGATGGAGAAAAGCTGTGGATCCAATCAGATCGACCAATAACCCGCTTCCTGGTGTAAAGCTGGATGGCATAGATGAGGTGTCGTTTTCCCACTACGTAAAAGACATACACCAGTATGCATGTAACTTTACTCGATGTTGGCCATACACAAACAAACGCAAAGGATATGGGTATTCCTCTGCACATTTTAGGACAGTCCTTATATTTGTATGACTGGTTCAAAGTAAGATACTGTACATGCAAGTTAAAACAAAAGCAAAGAAAAAGAGACACCATCACTTATAATGTACCTAGTTTACATACAGGCTTGTGGAGCCACCATTGAACCAAAGTAAACGGCGTTACATATGGTAGCCGTGTTAGATGTGTGATCAATCACTAAAAGAAACTTAAATGTCAAAAACGGCAACAGACTGGAGGCAGTGCTGCATAAACAAAAACAATCAGAATCTGGCACTTTTTCTAAAACATTTATTTTTTTAAATACACTTTTTTCTCCCATACTGGATGTTGTTATAAGGGGATCGATAGGAATTTCCTCTCCTTGTGTACAGGGATCGGACCAGGACATGTTTATCCGAGCACAAAAGAGAGGATGCAGGTTTGAACTGCACAAAGATAGGAGTCACAAACACTGGAGGCTACACAAAGAAATAAATGCTGCAGTGACCATTTGAGAAATGTCCTCTGACCATTCTTTATTTGTTTCCTGTGTGACACCTGATCTCCGTTGGAATATCATTGTTACCAACATAATTCAAACTGTCCATGGCCACTATTAGCGGTGAAAGTTAAAGCTAAAAACCCTTTATAGCCACCCTTCGTATTCATTGAAGTTTAAGACTGAGGTCCTTGTTCCGAAACAACAAGTATCCTTTACCCAGTGTCACTTTCTCCCCTCACCTGACTACTCTATTAGGAAACAGAACCTACACGAGTTACACAGCCTCATGAATACAATGCTGACACTTGGGTATTCATTTTCTGAGAGAAAGTTGAGACATTACATTGATAGTTACAGATTTGTCTTGAGCCGCACTGGATTGCCCTGAGAGGAGAACATCGGCAGGCAGATGCAAAACATTAAAGCCAATCTGACAAAGTATGCACAGAGCACCGTAATGACCATCCAAAGAGGGCTTTAACAGGCGGACATTAAGCCCATGACGTAATCAGGTCCTCTCAGCATCAACTCTTTCATAATAAAACACTCAATATAATAAAAGTAACTCAAAAACCTACACCATCCCAGCTGTCACTCAACACAGACACTGCAGCTTATCCCTTGAAACTGCAGATTATCAGCACTTGACACAGGGCGTCCCCAGTGCCAATGATTTTCAAGAACTGGACGAGGTCTCTGTGCAAGGCCTGCCACCCTGAATAAAACAAATGTCGATTGTGACAAGGCCAAGTGCCTTTGCCTACTTGTACAGTAGGTAATTAGCTAAACTAAACAAACAGTAACAAATGAGCCCTCAGTCTGAATACTCTCATATCATCTATTACCCCAATATTGAATCTATTCCATGTACACAAAACATGCAAGCATGTACCATATACAAACGTAAGCACTAAAAGGTGCAAGATTGAGAGCATTTAAATTGCCTCCCAACATGTCGATGGCGAGTGGTAGGCTAACGGCGCCAACAGGGCAAACTACGACAAAAGCGCTGACAGAGCTAACAGAGTTAGCACTATTAAAGTTAAATACAGCTCCTTTAAATTAAACCTAGTTGTGCATCTGTGTGATTTCTGTGTGAAGTTCTGCAACAGTGTGCAAATCTTTTGGGTCCAGAGGAAAGCTGGCAGCATTTACACAAGCAGTAGCTCCATACGTTAAGCAAGAGATGAGTGAGAGGTGGATATCGATTGCAGAGGCGCTAGCTACCGTGAAAACGCTCCAACCGACAATGCCTGTGTAGTGTGGATCTATGGCGTTAAACCGTCACTATAAATACACTCACCAGCTACCAGGCAGCCTAGGAATGCATGTCAAGGGGTCAGGAGGTTAGTCACAAACCCTAACGTGTGTGTGCGTGTGCGTGTGCGTGTGTGTGTGTGTGTGTGTGTGGGTGTGTTGGATATGGTGAGCAAGAGCCAAAGAATGAGGAACTGTGAGGAACAGCATTTGTTTTGTTTTTCTGTTGAACGAATAGAGAGGCAAAAAAGCAGTGACAGGAAAAAAATATTAAGACAGTGATAGGAATATTGAAGCAACAGAGATTATTCGTTATCAAGTACCTAATTGTGCACATACTAATACCAGCACTCTTTATTGAAATCTCATAATGGAAAAATCCAGTTTCCATAGATAAAAAACTGCATCAGAGTCATCATTCAGATGTCTTAAACAGTAACTGTTTATCTTTGTCACACTCTTGTAATAAGAACAAGGAGCGGCTGCTTCCCCAGACTAATCTGGTACCAACACAATGACTACTGTCCACATACATTACAGGGTGTTACGATGCTGCTGTCATAAACAGCTAATATTATAGCAGGAGAAATTGGTGACTTGCATCCACTGACCGGTGCAACATAATGCCACTTTTACAGTGTGATGTTCACAAATAATTGTAGCTCCACTATGTACTACTTGATACTGTAGTATACTCTCGTTTAATGTAATGCAGTTATATCAAAACCTTGAAATGTCGGCACTGTTTTAATGTGTTTACACAGATGAGGTTTCTCTGGGAAAAAAGTGACAGTCTGTGAGAAAGGGATCTGCTTTTAGGCATAAAGGCCAACTTACAGCTGTTTAGTAACTTTGGACAAAACCACCCGGCAAGACCATAGGAGGAGAATGGAATCTTGGCACAATAGAGGATGCTAAAAGTGCCTTTGCTCTCTAGAGGCAGAGAGACAGATTCAATATGGAGCAGTATTAACCTAGATTCCCCCAGCAGGCGTCGGGGAAAGCATTTATATCTCAGGGGAAGTGGAGCTGCAGGAAGCCAGTTATCAAAGCCTGGAGTAGAACATGTATATTGTTAGCAGTCGGAATCAAACTACTAGTTTATAGACCTCAGTATCTCCTGGAAATGACTGGAATGTGTTTTGACAATATTGCCTGCTTAAAAAACGCTTTAGTACATTATTCCTCCTTGTACTGATATTCTGTATTTTGACATTTTGAAAAAGCTTTACTTATCAATGGCATGTGGAATTAAATATTATCAGTGACCATGACACTGCATCTAAAAAGGGAGACCCACAGAGCACAAGGTTGAATATTGTAGAAGCAGAATAATTTACGTGATGAAATGACAACAACAACTCAGAACAGTGAGCTTAAGGTCAACAACCTCTGTGAATACATTTGGGACAAAAAAAACTTCATTCTAGCTCTGACACAACATCCGAGCTAAAAAGAAAGCAGTGATTTTCCAACTTGTTGAATAAACAGGTAATAATCCATTTGGTTGGGCGTTTTGGTGGTTGACTGGTTTAAGGGGTGTAACATGACATATTAAAACATTACGTTCCAGACTGATTCGGGCAGTTAGGATCCCATTTCACATGTCTGCATTTTCTGTCTCTATTTACTGGCATACGTTCAAATGAAATACAAAAATAATACATTTTAAAAAAGAACGATACAATTGTTTCCAATAACTATAGTAATTTGAACCAATGAACAGTCCTGGCACTGTGAAAGTGTGATTGCAAAGACAGATTTGGCTATAAATTCCCCAGTCGTTAGGCTTTTACATGCATTCTTACAATGCATATTAGAGATTAAAGTGGAAATAATGGGGGGAGAGGAGAGAAGACATGTGACAAAGGCCCCCAGCTGGTCACAATCCAGTGACACAATAGTTAGCATCTTAAAGCCCAAGCCAGTGGGTGGCTTTCTTCTATAGAATCTGATCAACAGTATGTATTTGGGCATAGTAATTATTGAGTATTTCTCACAGCGCAACATGGAAGTTGGGACATCAGTTGCTGATTTAAAAAAAAAAAAAAACAGCACTAACCACCCACAGTTACAGCTCTTCACATTCTCACCGCTCTTTTCTCTTCCCTTCATTCAATACTCTTTCCCAATTTGTCATTCACGGCAGAGCAAAGCCACAGCTCTAGTTCATAGGCTTAGGGACCAACACCATTAAATATCGCCACCTGATTAGCGTACGATAGACTGTCACATGGTATGACCAGACTGTGGGTGATGCGAGATCAGTACCGAACATCACTATAAAATCTAGCCTATGTTGGAAAAGCTCAGGAAAAAATGCAATAAACATTGATTTGCTTGGTTATGAAGGATTAAGGCTCAATCAAATGAAGAGCATCAGCCATGGAGTATTTAAAGCAACACAGACTTGATCAAAACCAGGTATGCAAATAGGAGCAGACTGTTCTGACTGATCTCGTGCCCTATTTCTATTCCAATGACCTTCCAATGCCGGATATGTTTCCATCCCTGCTATTGAACCCACTATGCAGTCTGGCATATTACGGTCATTCAATATAAGATCAATTTTTGTCCAGTGCGAGTCTGACAGAGAACCCTAATACTGCATATCAGGCCTTCATCGTTCTATATGAACCACTCTGAAAAATTGAGTTAATTGAAAGTACAGACAGATCGCAGAAACACTGAGACAACAAACTTGACAGAGCTATGGCAACAAGAGAACGCGGGGGACAAGAGGCACTCTGTGAAACTGTCGTTTCTCAGTCAGCAGCAATTTCCCAAACGTCACCCGACATTTCACTTCCAGCATGCCGGTAATCATTTCCTCTTGTGCTTGGATAGTCTTCTTGTGAGCATTTTTCTTATTATTTTGAGTGGCACATTCCAGTAACCTTTAAAACTATTAACTAAAGAGCACTTCTGTGCTATTCTCATCTTCAGCTAAGCCCAACTCCACATAATACCACACAATTAAAGACGATGAGCTCTTAGATCTTTATTTGCACCAGGAATAGACAGAGATGTATGAGGCAAAGCGGCATTGTCATTATCTCATCAAGACATCAAATACTACAAGTATAATCCGACCCATACAACGATAAATAAGTTCATAGTTTTTTTAGGTTCATTGAGCTGACGCTCTTATCCAAAGTGACTTACAATCATACACCGTAGACACAGCTATGGGGAGAAAGTCGGGGTTAAGTGTCTTGCTCAAGGACAACGACGACTAGGGCTAGCCGCTGATCCTCTGATTGAAAGCCGGACCTGCTAACCACTGACCAACCGTCGCCCACCAATCAATACATAAAATGAACAACATTTTTTTTATAAGGATCCCTTAAATTAGCGTTATTTTTTTTGTGATTTAGATATGTACTGAGCAGAACATTTTGAAGTTAATTAGTTATTAATTCCTCAATACTGTCTCAATAATTATCTAGTGACACATATGCTGGTACCAATATGTGACAATAATGACTAATGTATCAGTATAGTTCTAAATCGCAACACTTAATTTGTAGTAATGTTTAACAAATAAGGCTGTTTTTGCTTAGTGTTGTATAATCTATCCCAATAAAAAACGGACATAGTGCTCTCAATATAAATTGAGAAAGGTCTCTGGCGAAAAGGTTGTTTACTAGTAAAGAACATTTCAAAGGTTACAGCTTTGGCATTACACCGGAAACGGGAGTTTCACGGCGATGAAGAGCCCTTAGCCTGCGCTGAATATACCGGTATTTGACATTTAAATGCCTCCAAGCCTCGCAACGCTTTTGCTTGCATTATGTCGGCACGGACGAGCAGGCTGCACGTCGCGCCCCTTGCTCGCCAAGCTGACGATGTAACGGGGCCAAGTATCACGATTCCTTTGAGTAACCGGAGCATTAAATACTACGACCATCCCCTGCGGTGACTGTTCCGCCACAGACACACACGCGCTGTTGTACGGCACAACAATTAACGTTACCCGTTGTGTTTGTAATCGGTTCAGTTCACCGTGACACTCGAAGCAGGCGGGACGGTGACACCGACAAGCAGGGTCGACGTCTCGGTCCCTCCGCCACCGGAGACGTCGGTTACGTTTTCATGGTTGCCATGCAAACAAGTGACAGCCAGGATGCAGCCGCACGGGGCGTCGGGTCGGTCCGCAAACAGCGTGGTGCGGCGAGGGTCTACTTCGTGGCAGCTAGCTCATGAGACGTGCCGCTACCCGACCAGATGGCGCACGGCACAGACGCAGATAACGTTACTATCGCCACTGACCGAATTCCCCCAAATATTGCGAGACTCGAATTACCGTCCGGGGAGAAGAGAAACAAAAACAAAAGGGAAATCCTCCCACATCTACCAGCTCGTGCTATCGGAGCCCCGCTAGCTAGCGTAAAATTAGCACACATAACGTACGTTAGTCTGATAAACACAAGCTCCGTTCGCTAAAAATAGCAAGTTCAGTGTTGCTCTCTCTCTCGACGCGTTGGCGTTGTGGCGCGAGAGAGCCTCGGAAATGTAACGTTAAACTTACTGTGTCGACCAGAGTGCCGTCAATACGGTTGATTCCGAGCTTCCTTCCCAATCCAGCGTCATAGCACGGGACTGTGTGGGATAGCTGGACTGAGGGGACCAGCAGGCGGGCTGTGGCGGACGGTAGCAGTCGGCTGGAGGAGAAGTTTCAACATGGAGAGCGTGGAGCCGACTGGATCCTGCTGCTGCGCTTCATCTGGCTGCTGCCTGCCTGCTGCTCCGTGAGGGGAGCCGGGGCGACACCTGTGGCGGCGGCAGCGCACCGCACCCTGCTGGAGATGAGGTCATTCTGTGACCCCACCAAAAGTTATCGTACATTTTCATCATCACGTGTACAAGTGTTTTAGGCCCAATTGTTGAGAATTAGTTCTTCATCAAGTCAACATGGTGTCCCCTCAACCTGGACGGATGCATCTTAAAGAAAGCATCGGGCAGTGTATGTCACAGTGGTGCATATAAAGATGTATATCTACATTTAATGTCACACGACACAATGTGAAACTAAAAGTCATACATACTTAACAGCCCCACTCAAAGACTGCAACAAAAATGTTAGACTAGACAATAATAAAAGTAATAAAAGTATTTTTTTTCAAAGTCACCAAAAAGAACACAACAAACATGGTAAGTTAGTAAAGTAAGCATGTAAAAAAAAAAAAAAATCTTATCTGTTTGGATTATTATCACTGATGCATTAACAACACACTACCACTAACACAGTATCTCAAAGTTGTATATAAGTACAGTACTCGAGTAGTTGCACTTCCCACCACTGCCTAAAAGAAAAAAGGTCATCATACCCTTTACATCATCACAATACATATGCTATACTGTTCACAGAGAGATGGCCCAGCATTGCAAGCTGCAGTGTCAAGTCTGAAAGTGTTCATGCTGCTACAGTGTAAACTTCACACTTTTTGAAGGCGGTTGATGCAAGAAACCTGCATAGCTTTGTGGTTGTGTTTTCTTCTTTTTAATGCGGCAAGAATCCTCTTTTTTTTTTGCATGTTTTAAAAGACAGCAAAAATAAGAAATGTAATCGTCTCAATCGGAAGTGGAAATATCCTGGTGTAATTAATTACGGTGGATTTACTGGCTCATACGCATTTGAGCACATAATTAAATTTGGATCACCCAGTTCTTTTTTGTCCTATTTTGATTTTCTATTTGCAGGTTGAATTTTCTGACATAGCAGCTCCAGCTGTATACCTTTTAAATGCAATGCACAGCACAGAAAACGATGAAGATGGCATTCAAAATGCCACATCTAATTTTAGATCCAACTTGTGGATCTGTGGAGACATTAAATAAGGATGATGAGTTTGGAAAATGTTAGAAATATCAGGCTTATTGACCCGACACGCTGACGAAATATTATATTACCACCATGCCAAGAGTGTCCTCTGTGTAAAAAGGATCTCCTAAAAAATACATACTGCACCATATCCCCCCCCTGCCCGAGTGTTGGCCTGATGTGAGCTGTAAAATTAGAACATTTTGAAGTGTCAGTGTATAAGGCTTCTACCTCATGTAGTAAGAAACATAAATACATTACTTATTTATCCTATGAGGGTGCACTTAGCACCCTTACAACCTCAACGTTGCTCTGAATAATGCAGAGGTGTGCCAGCTTCGTCCTCCTCTGCAGCATGCAGCATATTCCTTTGTTGCTTCTTTTGATCTTTCTATTCGGCTGAAATATAAATAACTATTTTCTTAATGAAGGTATCAGCCGTGCAGTGTCTTGTGAAGCTGTCACACAGATTGTGCAGAGGTTTGTTTTCAATGGTAAAATAGTACACCATACAGTGAGTACAATATTCTGAGTGACAACAGCATCAGATTGGATGACATTTAAAAGCAGCGTTATGAATTGATTTTATCAAGGGTTAAAAAAATGTCTAGGTAAGCTACATTGGTCGTGTTAACAAAGGGAACTCTTCCACAAGTAACGTTAGTTACAAGATATATAGCATGGCTGTAAAATGTAACGGTACCAGCTGATTGCGATTATGACTAGCTGCTGAAAACCTGACACAGATTTGACACAGAGGAATTTATTTGAGCAGAAAGCTGTCATAAAATGTAATTATGAGTATGTAATTATACCAAAAAAATGTCTGCAACTATACACAGAGACACAGAAGACTTAGTTAATGTGTTTAATAGATAGTTCAGTGGCACGTCAGAAGCGTGACGTGCAGGACGGCCAACGTAAATCCAACTGAAAAAAGGGAAATCTGGAGTTACTAGGATAAAATTCAAACTAAATCCACTCACCAAAGTCACGAAATGTGTACAAAGAAATGTAGTTATCTTAAGGAAATATGTTGACACACACACACATTGCTACGAAAGGCTCCTGACCGACAGCGTTGTTGCAGAAGCGTAGCACCCACCCGCCCTGTCAGCACTTTTATTGTCGTTTTGCACTGTTATCGCTGTTAGCACCATGAGCTGTTGAGAGGCATTCAAAATGCTCTCAATCTCGGATCTGGCAAACTTCTGTCAGCATTGAGTATTAAAATGACACGTGATTTTTTTGGAATTAGCTTAGTTTATAAAATGTCATTGCCCTGACTTATTCCTTGTAATATAAACGTCGACTGATATTCAGAATAGTCCTCTGAATCAACAATAAATGAATGTGTTAGAAAATAGGCTAAATTAAGTATATTCTGGAAATATTTCTTGTCGTTGTATCATTGGCCCTGGAATAAAAAAAAAAAAGTAACTTAATTTATTTTACCAGATAAAAAAGGTTTACCAATGGCGCTCTAAATAACCTTGTTCATAGAATGGCCTTATAGGTTAAAATATACCAATTCTTCATCCTACGCATAGCAAGTGAAGACCAACTGATCAGATTTTACATTTCAACCTGTAAGATTAACTTAAGATGCTAAGAATTTTCCTGGGAGCGCATTTTATACTACAAAATAAAAGCAAGAAAATGAATCAATTAAACATATCAAAGAAATTCTGCATGAGCTTCTAACAACATGAACACACATTTCTAAAAGAGAATAACTTTTAAAAACAGAAGATTGCATTAGTTGAGAGTAGAACGCTAGTTGGCTCTAGTGAATGGGCTGCACTCGCTCACTACACCGATTCAAACACACTACACAGCCATACATGTTGGGTTCAAAATGGAGCAACATCTTTAATCCCACATAGTTTCACACATTGAAGGATGACAAAGTATCAAATCTTGGCTCCTTTTACATTTATTTGCATTGTACCAGCAATCATCTCATGAAGCATTTCAAAAACATCATCCAACATTGTGAGCTTGTTTTCATTAAGTGCTTTCAATGGACATTGATTAAAAAATATCTACAGGCTAACCACACATCAATTATCTTTAAAAAAAAAAGCATACCTGCCTCATTGAAAGTTCTGCTCTTTAGAAGCTGAAAATAAAGCTTCTCTGGTGATTTCAATGTCACAGATAGACCAGATATGTTGGCAGGAAGTGACACAACATGGTTGTTTCTTTGAGGACAATGTAGCGAAAGGACATAAACAAAACAAAAACACTGGCGTGACCTTCTTCACAGTACACACTTGTACAGTAATAGATTTTATAACAACATACCTCCACAGCAAAATGTTCAGCTGTTATTGTTTTAAGTTCCTGAGCTTTCGTTTTTTGGCGATCCATCTCTTTAAAAAAGTAAAATTTAAACAATCGAATGTTGGGCGAATAGCAAAGTGTTAGCAAAACAGTTTCACAAAGCACTGGCCAGAATGTACTCAACGATAGGAAAATATCTGTATAGTTAAAAAAGTGGACAGTGTATAAAAAGAGAAATGCATCCAGTGCATTATTCGCTACAGTGCATATACATACAAACGTCTCTATACAACAAACAAACAGAACTCCTTCATTCAAAGACATTGCACATTTCAATTCATATCGGGAAACTGAAGGTTTGTCTAACAGGCAACTACAAAGCAGTCCCTGTTTGTCTTTTTCAGTTAAAGACAACAATAATGGAGTGCCACCTACTGGCACGAAAGCATACAGGTTTTTAAAGGGCACATAGTATTCATACCAGCAATTATTTGTCCAAGGCAATTCCCAAGGTTCAACATTACAAATGTTTCTTCATTAAAGGTGTCTGTAATAATATCTATACAGCATCCAACATATTACCTGAGCAGAAAATGTAATCAGCAGTAAGTCATATACAGTAGTAAACAAGCTTGAAATAAAAACTAAGCAATACAAAAACCTGCAGTTATAAGAAAGTGAGAAAGAGATCTTATCTTTGACCAAAGTTGACATATAATCCAAATATTATTGGTCAGTGATTATGTCCCCTGTTGTATCTCCATATACAGCTCCCTTCATGATCAAACATTCAACATTTTCAACTAATAAATACAACAAAATATGGGTTTTGAATCAGAAAGCTACAAGATTATTAACAAAAGCGTGACAGGTATAAAAAAATAAATATAGCGCAATCAGTTAAAAGTGTTCCTTTTTCAAATGTCTGCGAAGTAGAAGACCTGAGTGTTTTCTCGGGGCTATGCATCGTGGAACTCGCTTTTGAAGAAATCTAAGTTCTCGTAAATAGACAGTGCAGCACTGTTCTGGTAGATTAGATCTACATTGGTTCCAGTTCTTGATCTGATGATGTCCATGGCACACTGGTTTAAGAACACGTACTGGTCCTGCAGGGATACAAACGTAAAATGAACTCTTCACAGAACCCTTGCAGTGTGACAATCGTAATAAAAACCTCTGTGACTGTGTCCCACCTCTGTCTGCACCATAAGGGGCCGGTGCATGCGCAGATCGTGGACGATGCCGTACAAGTCCACAACATTTTCCCTTTCAATCTGGAAGATCAAACGGTCGATGGCAATGAAGGTTCCTGTGCGTCCAACACCAGCACTGAGTGTGGACATCATAGACACACAGACAAGGAAGGGAGGAGAGAAAGACAGAACAGCAGATCAATCTTATTGTCAAAAAGTGTGTGCGTGTGTGTGCGTGTGCGTGTGCGTGCGTGTGTGTGCGTGTGTGTGTGTGTGTGTGTGTGTGCGTGTGTGCGCGCGCGTGTGTGTGGTGTGTGTGTGTGCGTGTGTCGGACCTGCAATGGACCACAGTAGGAGAGTGTCTGGAGTATTGGTCCATGTGCTCTCTGACCATGTGTCTGAAGCTGATGAGGAGCTCAGTGCTCTGTGGGACTCCGTGATCTGGCCACGCTGTGAAGTGGAAGTGATGCACTGAACGTGTCTCTGCTGTTTTTACCTGAAGGACAAACATGCACACAAACTCAAAATAGTTGCGGCTGAGAAATCAACATGTACGGACTCTTGAAAATGTATCTTATTTCATTAAATTAGAGTCATAGGCTGTCATTCAGAGAAAGACATGTTCCCTATTATTGACAAGTAAGACTGTTTTTTTACATTGGAAACTTATTGGTTGCAAGGATTCACCTTTTATTACAATGTTACTTTTCATCACACTCCTTATAATATTAACAAGGGTTCACTAGGGTGTTGTTAGTTAACTCATGGAGTTGACTGTAGGACTAAAAGTGTTAAATAAGCATTGATTGGTGATCTTGTCTACTGACATTTAACCTCCTAAACATATTTGTTTCTTTGTCATGTGAAGCATCTCGCCACTTACATTTTTTATGTGAAATTCCCTGATGGTCCAGTCTTCAAGTTTTGCTTCAGAGGTTGTTGTCACATTAATGTTTTCAAAGTGCTTGGTGCCATGATCCCAGTATTGCTCACATTTCACCTGTAAAAAAAAGACAAAGTACTCAGTATTCATATTCAAAATATAGAAATCTAAATTACATTTGAACACACCAGTTTTACTTTGGTATTTCTGACAATCAGCTGTACAGCTTGTTTTAGGTTGGATTTTAAAAGAGACCTTTAATGCATTGACGTGGCCTATTTATTTTTGCTTCAACCCAGACAAAATGTTTAAGAATACGCAACGTATCATATTTTTATATAATTCTCTTTCTTATTAACCTGGTTTAACTTTTTACATGTGTGAATGAATGTTACTGCTTTACGTTAATAAAGCAATTATAATATAATGCAATAACAAGACACAGCATCTTCACTTATAGAGGTAGACAAGCAGATGTTGATGATGGTACACAATTGTTTTAACATGAAGGATGCGTTCGGTGTTAGTGATTCCATTCAGAATGAGGCGTGTACAACAACAGGATGACGAACACTGCTGCTACTCACTCGTCCCTGTTCGATACAGCGTGTCAGCATGACCAGAGTCTGGACGTTCTTCTCCAGATCATCCTCCAGAACTCGCTGACTGAGGTGGGCAACGGACCCTGAGCAGCGATATATTCCTTCCTGGAGTTGTAACCCTGTCAAATAAAGGTCAACCAACACACAGAACACACACATCCATCCTGTTCAGTTTTTTAGGAGGTTCTCAAGGGTTTCACAAATCACTTTGGAAGGAGGTGGAATAGTTTAATATCATTAAGGCGTTAAGCAAAAGAATGAGTTATGTTGTTCAGAAGAGAGTTTATTGATACTGAAGCAATGACTGAGACAGAGAGCTGTTTTAAAGAGTGTCAGTACGCACCGGCATGTAGTTAGCATTGATGTAGTCATCATATGGACTTCCATGGATAATAGAGAGTTTCACCCTAGAGGAGTCATCTAGGAGGTGAGAAAAGAGGGTAATTGAAATGAAAAAAATGTATATGTCCAAGAAGGTATGGCAGCATTGATGTGTGATCATTTTGATAAAATGGGATCCCGTGAAAAATGGGATAATGATAGTAGATACAGTGTGATGATGTAGTTTAAAGAGTGTGGAGAGTTATAGTTGAAAGCAGCAGGTTGATTGGTCGAGGTTACTCACAAGGAAGCACGTTGTTGTAGCGGTTCTTGGGTTTGTTCTCCAATGTCTGAGCGTTCATTTTCACCTGAGCTGTACCAACAAGCTTCAGGTCCTTTTGAAAAGAAAGGAAACACGTGTGATGGATGATTGGACAACTCACTTATTGCCCACAATCTGGTGCATGTGAAGTACCAACAAAACGTAATATAAAACTTGATTAAATCAATATTTAATATATTGGACATTATTTTTATGTAGCTCCTAATGACGATTCAATATTTTTTGAAGCAACCACTGCCTGCTATAAAAAGGTCAAATTATATATCAGGTGCATTTGAATATGAAGCAGATTTTTTACCTCAAACTCTTCAGCAAAGCCACAGTTTGAGTCTGCTCTCTGCTTCTTGTAGTAAGCCGCATACTCCTCCACCCTCACAGCCACACTTCTGCTCAGATGCACACCAGAGGTCAGAATAGTCATACGTTTTGTTTTGTGTCAAAATGTGAAAGACGTGATCTGATCATTCTTTATGATTATACTCACACTTTGGCTCTGGGGAAAGAAAAGAAGAAAAAGCAATGTTGACCACTTTTATTGAAACATTGGCGTCCATTTACTTTAACTTATGGTATGAATTAAAACCTAACCTCATGGATTGAATCTGGATGTCTGGCGATTCTTTGTTGGATAACCTAAAGACCACGAATAAAGAGTTAGATTTGATCGTGACACTATGACTCGGCAGTCATTTTCTATCATTGATGACGATGACAAACCTTTTCCAGTAGATAATGAAGCCAATGAGGATGATGATGAGAACGCAAAAAATTCCCAATGTTACTCCGACAGCAATGCCAATGACAGCTAAAATGTAGACAGAAAGACAAAGACAGAAGCCAGTTAGAGTTTCCTCTCATTATGGGAGCAGTAAATAGCTAAACCTGTGGCTCTGAATGTGGTACCTGGGTTCTGTGGGAGTTGAGCAGCAGGAAAGAAGTTGGTTATACTTATCAGTGAATTTTGACCATTCACTAAGGTCGTCTTGCAGATCCAGACTGGTGAACAACACAATAGCATATCTGCAGGATTGAACATATCAGTTAAGAGATTTACGCATTTATTACACTTTTACATTTGTTCCTATTCTCTGAAGCTCTTAAAATTCTATCATCGAGAAGTTACTAGATCATGCTATTTGCTTATGCACACCAATTAATTTCAATATTGTTTGCGGTTCTTACTGGTATCTTCCATTGGCCTCCAAAGCACCATTAGTGTAAGCCCTTCCATTTGGATTTGTTTCCTATTTCTATGTTCAGATGGCTCTCTCCTCCACTGCGTGATAGGAAGGTGTTCTCTACAACTGTTGCCATGTATACTGGGGTATCCTTTTCCTGCCACTGTTTATGAGTTTTTCCCACATACTCATTTGAGTCAGAAATGTCTCCTGAAAAGACAGGAAGGTTCTTGTTATAAGTTTAATGTCTTCATCATATGAATCAAATAAACAGCATATCGTCACTTCAGCACTAATTATTTCCGTTATAATTACAACACTCCCTGACATTAAAAATAGAAAAAGAAACCAACCAGGGGCAGCATCTGTCACCAGCACCCCGATATGTGTGATTGGCCCATTGATGCTGTTCAGCAGGCTGGTTTTGATCTGAAGGGTGAACTTGTTGTATTCTTTGTTGCTCAACACCACAAGTGACTCATAGTTCTCTGGAATGGGTGGGTCTTTGTGTGTGCGTGCGGAGGGGAGAGAACGTTTTTACTCAAATACATATTACTTACATGGGAACGTTTTTTTAATTTATGAAACATAATGTCCTACTTGTGATGCCTGTCCAGCAGGAACGAGTCACAGAGGTGCTGGGTGGTCCACAACTCTGAGTCGTCACATTCAGAAAGTATTGAGTGTCGTGACGGAGGTTGGACACAGTGTGATTACAGGTGTGTGTCGTATTGCTCTCGCCATCCCTTACAGTGACCTCGAAGCCAGAGTATTGTCCATTGGGCATGTTACAGGTCAGGATGACTTTAGCGTTTCTGCTGTTTGGACCGTAACATTTCAAGTTTTTCGCTGGGCTTGCCTCTGCAGCATCAAACAGAAATGATTTTCATGAACATAACAGCAGCATTATTCCCCAATTTCCATGCATGCTCAGTTACAGAACAATATTATTTGAAAATATCTGATTGCAACAAGTCTATATCAAATAATCAAGCTGTTTTGACCATACTTGTGCAGGTAGAATTCCATCTTGGAGCACCTTCGGTTTCATCAAAGGTCTCTGTGGTGACACTTATGTTATATTGTTTGCCAGGATCCAGGTTATCAAGCATATACATGTGTTCTCGTATTAATCTACCACTAATGGGCCCATCTGTGCTTTGCCAGGTCAGATAGTAACTATAGCTTTCCTGGTAGTCATCAGGTGCATCCCACATGACAGCGATGCCCTCGTCTTCTGAAGAAACCGTAAGAAGGTTCACGCTCAACGGTCCTGAATTGTTTAAAAGAAATGTGAGGGGTGTAAATGTTACCAGGACAGTAAAGGTGAAACATGACAGTGCGTGCATGTTGGTTGCATAAATGAAACCCTTACTTGTAGTGACCTTGTTGATATGAACCTTCTCACTCTTAAAACCCATCGCACCCACTGTTGCTATGGAGATGTTGTAGGAAGTCCCAGAAAGCAGGGAGGTAAAATAATGATTGGTGTAGGTGGTGTTGGTGGTACTGTTGTTTTCTTCTCCCTGGAGTGATAGGTCCGTCAACTGGTAGTGGAAGATTGCACCTGCCATCAGAGGTGCTTCGTTCCAGCTGATGTCAATGGAGCTGGTTGTCTTCATCCAGACGCTAATCGACCCGGGAGGGTTAGGGTCTGGAAGGGTGGAATTGAACTTTAACACCATAGTAACCAAAATAATGGGCCATATTCAAAACGTTGCATGTTTTATATTACGTTTACTAAAAGATTTTCCAAAACATACCATAACAGTTTTTCTCATTTCCACTTAACTACCGTATACATATCACCCTGCAGAAATGTATAATAAGCTCGAGATTAGGGAACCATCACACTAAATATTTTGGGAGGAGCTTTGTTTTCATCTACGTCCAATGATTGAAGCTGTAACAAACAGCTGATGGTTGCTGAGGATCGACCTTACTCATTTGTGAAACAGTCACATTATTACAATATGTTGACGTATAGTCATATGATTTATTTTGCCAATAACAAATGTTGTTTTCTTTTCTTGTACTATTGTCCTGTGTAACCTGTGTGATGCCAGAGAAGCAATGGTTAACATGTCATTGTGCATGTCCTTGAAAGCACCATCAACGTTTGAGTATCAGCTGCAGTGCCACGTGACGGCACAGTGACTTGAATAAATACAAACAGACAGTATCTCACTGTTGTGGATTTTAAATGTCACACAAGCTTCAAAGTCCAGTACATGTAATAAAAAACAATGGATGGCTGGAGAATAGGAAGTCCTAAAATAACCCCAAAAAACGTTACAGTATGCGATGGAAAACTTCAAAAATGTTATACATTATATTAAACTAGTTGTTGTTTGATAGATTAAATGTGAATTACTGGACACCAAACGACTGGAAATAGAACAAATTGATCATACTTACAAGTTGCATTAGTAATAAAGCCAGATGACGCATTGAAGGGTCCACTACATGTAGTTACCACGGCAGTGTAGCGCCTTCCAGCGGACAAGTTGCCAAACAGAAAGTCGGTAATGTTAGAGTTCAGCTCCTTTAAAGTCGGGGGCGTGCTGTTAAGATAAACCTTATAATGCTCCACTTTCCCAGGAGGTTGGTTCCATGACACCAGGATTGAACTATTGTAGCCCAGGCTGGAGATATGTGGTTGCACTGCCTCAGGCTCTATTAATGTGCATAGGAGGATGGATTAAAGCTGATCAACCGCCATGACAATTTTAAATACAGAAACAGAAATGACAGGTAAATAGTCTTACTGGTGTACTGAGAGGTGCAGCTCGCTTTCCCCTCGATGCCATCCGCTGCCCTGACAACAACACAGAAGGTGCAGTTGGTCCCAGGGGTGAGCTCAGAAATCTCTGCCACTTCTCCTGCAAAGGTTTTGATTTGGGAGCAACAGCCTGTGGTCAGAACCAGGTATGTGTATTCAGGCTTGTACTCCGGTGGTTTCGTCCAAACCAGAAGTACAGCAGTTGTGTTTAAGGTTTCAGATTCCACCCGTGCAATACTGTATGGACCTACAAATAGAGCAGAACGTGTTTGGATCAACATCCAGCAATTATGCAGGACTACAGATACAGATAAAACCTAAAGTAATATCCCAATCGAAATGTGTTGGATTTAATTGTTTTTTAGTTTCAGACAGTATCTTCATATATATCTACATACGTGTACAGTAGAACACTGTCACAGGAGCTGACTGAGTGCCATCTGGTGTCTGTGTGGTGACGGTGAAGCTGTAGTTGCTCCCGGAGAGAAGTCCAGTGATTACTTTGTGTTGGTTTGCGACTGCTTCAGATTGAAGAAATGAGCCATTTGTGGTCTCTACAATATATGAGTAGTGAGATTTGTTCTCGGGCGGTTCCCACTCCAAGGTCACCGCATTTGTGCTGATTTCTGTCTGTCTCAGCATTGTGACAGGATATGGTCCTTTAAAATTAGAAAGAGGGACACATTGAATATGCAGAATATGTATGTGTTTCACGTGTCAGATTTTGGCAAAATAGTACAGAAGAGAGGTTAGCAGTTTAAAACAATAAGCATTTGGAAACATTTGGAAGTCAATATTGTACTATTTGCTTCTGAATGTTCTTGATATGATAAAACCCATCTGGCTCATAAAGCAGTTAAATAATCACTATTATGTCAGATGGTATGTGAACAAAGATTACTGTCAATAAAAATAAGATTACAGGGGGTCATAATGAAAAGTAAAATTTTAAAAGCATTGTGTTAAACTTTTTTGATTTTGCATTTTTAGTTAGAAATTGTTAATATACAGTATCTATTATACTACTGCTTGCAAACATATACAAAATATATATTTGGAACATGTCACCATGTCACAAATATAATAATGTATTCATATTCATAAAAAGATAAATAAATAAAGGCTTGAGTAAAATTTAAAAAACAAGTAATAACCCTGGTATGAACGAGCGCTTGTTAATCACACTCACTGGTATAGTTTTCTGTAGTCACGGCAGTGCTCTCATAGTTCCACACACCAACAGTAACAACAGAGATATTGTTGGGGCTTCCAGACTGGAGGTTATTCAGCAGGTACCAGTTGTTTCCGGTCACAACGGCACCGTTAAAGCTGGACACACGGAAGTTGTACTGATCATGGTCCATGTCCTTTGGAGAGGCCCAGGTGAAGTTGATGGACGTCACAGTCTGAGACTCCACCATGATGGTGCCTGGAGGGTTGGGAACTGAACAGGAGAAGGAATGCTGCTTCATTACCGCTCGATTACAACGCCACAGGCAGTTCTTAAATAAATATTGGTCAAAATACACACAGCGCATATACAGTATATTATATGTGTAATATGCAGGTTTATAAGTCACGGTGTCAATGTAACTCACAAGTTGCGTTGCAAACACTTGAGTTTCTGCTCTCAAAATGTCCACTTTTGGTGAGCAATTCCACACAGTAAAGCACTCCTGGAGTCAGGCCCTGAAACAGTTGGTTCACAGTCGTGTTGCTCAGGTCCGTGTTGTTTGCCACCAAGTGACTGCCTCTGTACAGCAGTACGGTGTAGGAGACCACCTGTCCAACTGCTGATGTCCAGCTAACTGACATGGTCGTTGTGTTTACTATGGCCATGAGGCCAGAAACTGCTTCAGGCTCTGTAAAAACAGATTTTAAATTGATGTAATGTACATTCAGAAAATCTTTAGTTTAGGTCTGGCTGAAAACATTCAATTAACGTAAAGAATAACACAGGGTTAACAGAATAATTGTACCACAGTTAGATGTATAGTTGTACTGCAATACAAATATGAGTGTATACTGAACAAAATTACATTTGAAAGAATCACTTCCCATTGTTAATGTGACGGCACAGAGAAATCCTGATATATATTTTCACACCTGTATCTTTTGCACTTTTATTATTTGTGGCACAACTGCAAAGTATGTCAATTAAAGTAAGGTAAACAAATGGGCACTCTAGTGATTCTACACACTAAGTGCTGTTTGAAAGAGACGGCTGTACCATGGCTAAACTTGAGAAAAGAGTAGTGCCACCATGTAACCACCATGTAACACATTTCCTAAGCTTTGAAGACGTACTTGTGTAACTTTGGATGCTCTCCACTGCGGACTTGACCCCTGCTACAACAACAAATACATGGAAAAGTGTAGAGGTTTCCGGGGTCAGATGGAAGAAGGTGTAATTTTCAGTCTTGGTCGATTCATTCTGAACCACCATGGCGTCCTGGAGAGCTATCACCAGGTAGGAGTAGGAAGGCTTGTGATCAATTGGTCTGAGCCACGTCAGCTGGATGGATGTTGTGTTCACGTCCCCCACTGTGAGGTGGTACACTGGTTCGGGCACTGTAGCAAATACAAGGGTTACTTACGTAAGACCAAAGACCACGATAGAAAAAGGGTATTGTACATTTTTGTGGTATCCTTAATTGTGTTATATACAATGTTGTTGATAGCACAGAATCCATTAATGCTTCGTCCATTAATTTATGTTGGGCACTACAAAAAAGACCAACAGGGGAAATGCTAATTAAAACTTAAATAAATGAGAATGGATTTCTGTCACTTTTGATATATTTATAATATATGCCATACAATAATATTCTCATGTGCTGGCAAGATAAAACAAAGGGTTGTTATCAAAAACTACAACATGAATTGTATCACTCCTGTCACGTCCTTTAGTTTCTCCCCGTTGTACTTACAGGTGAAAGCGGAATTATGGACGGCCGTGCTACTCAAATTATGGGGTCCAACTGTTTCTACAGTTATATTGTAGGACGTTCCAGACAAAAGAGAGGACAGCTCTGTGGTATTGAACCAGGTGCTGTTATTTTGTACTTTGCCACCCTCTGGCTGGTAGGTGATAATGTAGCTGATGTCTGGAGCTTCCTCCATCAAAGCAGGAGTCGCCCATTTAAGATGAAGCGAGTATGTTCCCTGACTGATGATGATGATGGAACCCGGAGGTGTGGGCTCTAAAGGGATGACAGGTGGACACACACTTATTACTTGTGTTTCTTTTGTTTTCATGCACAGCAGATTGGATTTAAGGGTTTAAACCATTAAAAAAAAATAATAATTCAGTAGACATCGAGCTGCACCGGATATAAGAACAAAACAATTAATCAATCACAGGAAGTAAACTTAAACTTACCAGTAAGTTAAGTTACAATTAAACTTACCAGTGGCAAATGAAGACTGATCAGACGTATTAGTGAAGCTCCCAGCTACGGCGGTCACAGTGATGAAAAAATAGTCTCCAGGATTTAAATCAGTAAAGAGGGCTATGGTGACTGCTGTTGTGTTGCTATACAAATCAATATGTCCCTCATTTGAGATGTTCACCACGTAGTGATCGGCCCTCCCACGAGGCAAATTCCAGCTGATGTCCAGGTAATTGGTTCCTTGTGCTGTCACCATAATGTAATCAGGCTTTTCAGGCCCTGTACAATAAAGAAGTCAAAGGTGGGGTTGGTTCCTTGCTTTAGCATTGTGAACAAAAAACATTCATGATGTGTCATAATTTTAAATGGAATACAGAAATAAAGTACATATATCTGTTTTAAATTTTGCAACATCAATATATATTAGTAATCCAATGCTATGATCCATTTACTACTATATTCCTCACAATATAGTGTATAAAATGGCATAAAGATAACATTGACATTATAAATTAATTTAAAAAAACTTAAACTTGCAGAATGACTTAAACAATTAATTGATTATCAAAATAAAATTCAAATTAAGTTTCTGTTGATCAAGTAATTCATCAATTAACCAATTAATTGTTGCAGCTCCACGTGCATCAAAATTGATTGACAACTTCTTGTTTTAGCTGCCTTTTATAAACAGCATTTCCGACAAACCCAATGCAATTATGGGTTAAATGTCCCAGCAACACTTATTTAGCATGCATATGTACAATAAACAATATGGAAACATATAGCTTTTTATAATAAAGTTGTAAGCAGATGTAATTGTTTATGAATGTGTACGTCAACAACGATAACTCCTTCTGTGGGCACCCAAGTGAAAGCTGGTGTATCACACATGATAATGACAAAATAGTAAAAACGAGTTGTAATAATATAATCTTCATAATATAGTCATAGAATAAGTTGTAATTGTTGACAGACACTGGATAGTTAACAGCATATTATTAAGTGTCCTTATTTCTGTTCACTATATTATGGTGTGTTACAAACCAAATGCTTGTTGAATCTCAAATATACACTTCCCTAAATCATCATTGAAAATAGATTTCCTAAAAATGGACTTACTTGTGAAAGACCTTTTTAAGATTCCTTCTCCTTTGTTTAAGGAATATACAGCTACAGCAGTCACTGTGACGTTGTACTGGACTCCGGGGTCCAACTTGTCGATGGTAAAAGAGGTTTCAGTGGTGGTGTTACTCAAGGTGTCATTTCTTAAAGACCACTGAACTGTGTAAGAGGTAGCATTGCCATCAGGTTCAGTCCAGGTCAGGAACATAGACGATGTTGTGACATCAATGATGGAGAGATTCCTGACCACAGACGGTTCTGCGAATGCAAGACATACACAATATGAGGGGGATACATACAATACAACATGTTGTTTACAGCTTTTCAGCATTTTCTTACATTACATTTACCAATGGGAATGTGGAAACCTCTCGGCTTACTTGTGACTGAGGTGAATGTGTGAGGGTCTCCTTCCGTCTGATTGTCTCCGGCGACGGCAATGACTGAGATTGTGTAGTTGGTACCAGGGATGAGGCCTGATAGCACGCTGAAGGTGCTGCTGGTGTAACCGGTCATCAGCGCTCCACCATTATGCCACTCCAACCTGTACTTGAACACCTCACCCGGAGGTGAGGTCCAGTTCAGAGAGATGGAGGAGGTGTTTGTGGACACACTAGGTTCCTCAATTTCACCAGGTCCTAAAGCAAAAAGGAGGAAAGGAGAGAAGGGTGAAGAGTGAATGATCAAAATAGAAAGAAAAAAAGATAAATTGTTCAGGGTGTCAGCAACATCATCAAGAAGAATGAACTCAGATCCAGAAAAGACTGTACACCGCTGTGGCACGAGTTAAAATCACTGCAGAGAGTCTTCTCTGACCATCAGGTGGCCTGAGCACATTTAAAAAATTGACTTTGTTGTGTATTGTGCAGACAGTCCTCTCCAACAGGTGTCTTCAGCAGACTCTCAGGACCTTATTTCATCAACCACATTTACATGCTTACTTACTTGTGTATTGAGAAACAGTGGTACTCTGTCCGTCAGTTCTGCCGTCATCTGCCACTGCAGTAACAGTTATTTCATACTGGACACCAGCAGTCAGTTTAGTAATGGTTATATTTGTTTGAGTCACATTGGCACTAACAGTTACATTTCCATCAGTCCACTGTACTCTGTAGAAAGAGCTGTTTCCCTCTGGTTTAGTCCATTTCAGAGATATAGAGGAAGTTGTGATCTTAGTGACTGTGATATTGCTGACTACTTCAGGCTCTGTGGGGGAGAACAATAAACACATTTAGAGTAAACTAAAACCATTACGGGCTTTGGCAAGTGGAAAAACTACACTTGAGTGTGATTCATGACACAAGAGCACAGTTACACATCCATCAAGCTACGAACGTAAAAAAGGTCTGGAAAATAAGCAACATTTCGTTACTTGTGACTGAGGTGAATGTGTGAGGGTCTCCTTCCGTCTGATTGTCTCCGGCGACGGCAATGACTGAGATTGTGTAGTTGGTACCAGGGATGAGGCCTGATAGCACGCTGAAGGTGCTGCTGGTGTGACTCGTCATCAGCGCTCCACCATTATGCCACTCCAACCTGTACTTGAACACCTCACCCGGAGGTGAGGTCCAGTTCAGAGAGATGGAGGAGGTGTTTGTGGACACACTAGGTTCCTCAATTTCACCAGGTCCTAAAGCAAAGAGGAGGGGAGGGGACCATTCTCTGTGAGTAAAATCTGTATCACTTGGTGTAATTGGGACGTGTTTAACAAAACTCACCAAACATGGATACAATTTAATATATTAAATGTCTTTTTGTTTTGTTTTATCAGCCTTTTTCTGGTGATGTAATTGTTCCCCCTCAGTTTATAGTGTAGGAAGTAAGGATGAGGCCCCAAACAGACTACAAGCACTGCCATTAGCGAACATGTGATTCATCATCTTACTTGTATAGTGAACAATCTCAGACACTTCACTCTCTGTTTTGTTATCTCCAGCCACTGCTATGACAGAGAAACTGTAAAGCACTCCAGCCGTCAGCTCAGTGACGTTTATTTTAGTTTCAGCGACACTGACACCCCAGTTATGTGTTCTATCAGTCCACTGTACTCTATAGCAAAAGCTGTTTCCCTCTGGTTTAGTCCACTTCAGAGATATAGAGGAAGTCGTGAATCCACCGACAGTGAGGTTTCCGACTCCAGCTGGCTCTGCGAGTTAAAAGGTGTTATATTAGGAAATAAAGAGATTTTGAAATGATGTCCTCCACAAACTCTTCTTTGAGTTTAAGCCACAACAGTAACAATGCAATTAGACCCATGATGCACCAGAAACATTATCAATCTGCTTCCAAGCTGCTGGAAGTTCATGGAGCATCTTTGTGTTGTCACATTTCAAAACACTAATAGCCAGCATCATCTCTAACATGTGACCAAAACACCTCATCTGACTTTTGATACGACAGAGTACAGATGTTTGACATCAAGACTTCCCTGGATCACGGAGCCTCTGGCCTGAACATGAGGCAAGCCACATTGTGGAGGAACATCTTTCCACCGCTGTATCCGTGACCTCAATCTCGTCTCAACAGAGTTTCTGGCCAAACATGATCGTGAAAAGTGAACAGGACCAAAAACAATCCAGACCGTTGCTTCACAGGTGAGCTCTCTTGTCATCACCGTGGTCCAGCACAACAACAGCATCACTGTGACGCACTAACCAGCAGTCAATGACTCCTCCGTTGAGAAGACTCGTCATTCTACAACTAAACTCTTCTTATAGAAACCTCAGAGTTTCATCCTGCTTGTGATCCCTGCAGACAGTCCTCTCCAACAGGTGTCTTCAGCAGACTCTCAGGACCTTATTTCATCAACTACATTTACATGCTTACTTACTTGTGTATTGAGAAACAGTGGTACTCTGTCCGTCAGTTCTGCCGTCATCTGCCACTGCAGTAACAGTTATTTCATACTGGACACCAGCAGTCAGTTTAGTAATGGTTATATTTGTTTGAGTCACATTGGCACTGTCAGTTACATTTCCATCAGTCCACTGTACTCTGTAGAAAGAGCTGTTTCCCTCTGGTTTAGTCCATTTCAGAGATATAGAGGAAGTCGTGATCTTAGTGACTGTGATATTGCTGACTACTTCAGGCTCTGTGAGCGCAGGATAAATACAAGATGAGGGAGAAAAAGAAACATTTACAGTCAACTAAAAACACTACGGACTTTGGCAAGTGCAAAACCTACACTTGAGTGTGATTCATGACACAAGAGCACAGTTACACATCCAAAAAGCTAAAAAGGTTAAAAAAAAAAGGTCTTGTGGAAAATAAGCAACATTTCGTTACTTGTGACTGAGGTGAATGTGTGAGGGTCTCCTTCCGTCTGATTGTCTCCGGCGACGGCAATGACTGAGATTGTGTAGTTGGTACCAGGGATGAGGCCTGATAGCACGCTGAAGGTGCTGCTGGTGTAACCGGTCATCAGCGCTCCACCATTATGCCACTCCAACCTGTACTTGAACACCTCACCCGGAGGTGAGGTCCAGTTCAGAGAGATGGAGGAGGTGTTTGTGGACACACTAGGTTCCTCAATTTCACCAGGTCCTAAAGCAAAAAGGAGGAAAGGAGAGAAGGGTGAAGAGTGAATGATCAAAATAGAAAGAAAAAAAGATAAATTGTTCAGGGTGTCAGCAACATCATCAAGAAGAATGAACTCAGATCCAGAAAAGACTGTACACCGCTGTGGCACGAGTTAAAATCACTGCAGAGAGTCTTCTCTGACCATCAGGTGGCCTGAGCACATTTAAAAAATTGACTTTGTTGTGTATTGTGCAGACAGTCCTCTCCAACAGGTGTCTTCAGCAGACTCTCAGGACCTTATTTCATCAACCACATTTACATGCTTACTTACTTGTGTATTGAGAAACAGTGGTACTCTGTCCGTCAGTTCTGCCGTCATCTGCCACTGCAGTAACAGTTATTTCATACTGGACACCAGCAGTCAGTTTAGTAATGGTTATATTTGTTTGAGTCACATTGGCACTAACAGTTACATTTCCATCAGTCCACTGTACTCTGTAGAAAGAGCTGTTTCCCTCTGGTTTAGTCCATTTCAGAGATATAGAGGAAGTCGTGATCTTAGTGACTGTGATATTGCTGACTACTTCAGGCTCTGTGGGGGAGAACAATAAACACATTTAGAGTAAACTAAAACCATTACGGGCTTTGGCAAGTGGAAAAACTACACTTGAGTGTGATTCATGACACAAGAGCACAGTTACACATCCATCAAGCTACGAACGTAAAAAAGGTCTGGAAAATAAGCAACATTTCGTTACTTGTGACTGAGGTGAATGTGTGAGGGTCTCCTTCCGTCTGATTGTCTCCGGCGACGGCAATGACTGAGATTGTGTAGTTGGTACCAGGGATGAGGCCTGATAGCACGCTGAAGGTGCTGCTGGTGTGACTCGTCATCAGCGCTCCACCATTATGCCACTCCAACCTGTACTTGAACACCTCACCCGGAGGTGAGGTCCAGTTCAGAGAGATGGAGGAGGTGTTTGTGGACACACTAGGTTCCTCAATTTCACCAGGTCCTAAAGCAAAGAGGAGGGGAGGGGACCATTCTCTGTGAGTAAAATCTGTATCACTTGGTGTAATTGGGACGTGTTTAACAAAACTCACCAAACATGGATACAATTTAATATATTAAATGTCTTTTTGTTTTGTTTTATCAGCCTTTTTCTGGTGATGTAATTGTTCCCCCTCAGTTTATAGTGTAGGAAGTAAGGATGAGGCCCCAAACAGACTACAAGCACTGCCATTAGCGAACATGTGATTCATCATCTTACTTGTATAGTGAACAATCTCAGACACTTCACTCTCTGTTTTGTTATCTCCAGCCACTGCTATGACAGAGAAACTGTAAAGCACTCCAGCCGTCAGCTCAGTGACGTTTATTTTAGTTTCAGCGACACTGACACCCCAGTTATGTGTTCTATCAGTCCACTGTACTCTATAGCAAAAGCTGTTTCCCTCTGGTTTAGTCCACTTCAGAGATATAGAGGAAGTCGTGAATCCACCGACAGTGAGGTTTCCGACTCCAGCTGGCTCTGCGAGTTAAAAGGTGTTATATTAGGAAATAAAGAGATTTTGAAATGATGTCCTCCACAAACTCTTCTTTGAGTTTAAGCCACAACAGTAACAATGCAATTAGACCCATGATGCACCAGAAACATTATCAATCTGCTTCCAAGCTGCTGGAGGTTCATGGAGCATCTTTGTGTTGTCACATTTCAAAACACTAATAGCCAGCATCATCTCTAACATGTGACCAAAACACCTCATCTGACTTTTGATACGACAGAGTACAGATGTTTGACATCAAGACTTCCCTGGATCACGGAGCCTCTGGCCTGAACATGAGGCAAGCCACATTGTGGAGGAACATCTTTCCACCGCTGTATCCGTGACCTCAATCTCGTCTCAACAGAGTTTCTGGCCAAACATGATTGTTTTGTTACAATTGTCAAATCAGTAAGTTATATGTTTATTTTGAAACAGGACGTTTTATTTTGAAACAGGAAATGTCTTGTAACTTGTTAGGGGACTTGTAATCAGGAAGTGAAGGAAGAGCATGGCTCAGTTTACAATCCAGTTGAGTCTGCTTGCATCTTATGCCTTTTGATGGCATCGTTGGTATGTATTGATTTCTTTTATTGTTACTTATGATTGCAGATGATTATTTTTGTGACAATGTTTAGTTTGGGAAGTTTTATGCACAAAGTCCATCGAGTCATAGTTAATGACTACTCCACTATGAATGTTGTTCATATGACAGAATAAATATGAATAAAGAGTTGTTATGTTAAAATACAGTGGTTTATAGGAACATATGTGTAAATCAGTAGTAAATACATAAAAGTAGCGGTTAAAAATAAAGCAAGTTATTTCATTGAAGAATCAGTATATTTACATTGTGTGTATGTGTAAGGTTAAAAAGAAAGCATTTTGTTTGTATTCATTATGCCCTTTGTGTGTTTTAGTTTTACTCTTTCTTACGTCAATAAACCTGTGGACAACGGACAACTGTCTTCAGAGTCGTGATGTCAGGAAAGAGTTTGTCTAACTGCCAAGGTGTATCACGGCACATATACTGAGGGCAGCATAGTAAAACAACGGCTTTCTAGCGGGCAAGATAACGCAGCCAGCTGGCAGACGCTACTAACAACGTCATCTCACGCAGCCAGTGGATGACCATCACAGCAGTGTCTAAACAGAGGTACGTCACCAGACAACACCATGTCCGAGAAATCAACTTCATTAAAGACGCGGTCCCGCGCTACATGTTCTGCTACATACTCAAGTGTATCATCAACGGGGTCTGCTGCAGCAAAGGCAAGAGCGAGAGCAGAAGCAGCAAAGGCACGCATGTCCTACGCCGAAGAGGAAATGAGCCTAAAGCTAGAAAAAGCTAAGCTGGAAGCCTCAATAGAAATGCTCAATTACAAGAAAGAAACTGCTGCAGCCGTAGCTGAGGCCGAAGCCCTTGAAGCTGTGGTAGATAAAAATAGTGAAAGACATAGTTCCATGTTAAATTTGGACTCCAGTCCTTTGGAAGCTGCACAACGCACAGAACAATATGTGATTGATCAAGCCGAATCACAAAACACAGACGCTCAGCTGCATGATGATGGTGTTGGAGCAATAAGAGGGTCAAGCCCTAACTACGAAACTCCAGCTTCATCTATCAAATCTGAAGTCAACTCATTCCATCCGGCCCAAGCCAATATAGCTTCCCATCATACACATGGCCACAATGCAGCTTCTCAACCAACTCGCCTCATCTCACAGCAGCCTTACATCTATGAAGATGAAAAGCTCGATGGGACACGCAATGTTCGGTTTGACAACCACAATGCCACTCCTGAGCAAGGTCTTGGACCTCAAAACGACAAAGGCGATCCTGCTCTTAAATCCTATCCCACATCTTCAAACACCAATAATAACAACTCCAACATTAGCGACTTTGTGAGATACTTTGCTCGTCGTGAGCTTGTGGCAACAGGCCTACTTCAATTCAACGACAGACCTCAGAACTACAGAGCCTGGAAACGGTCTTTTCAGAATGCAACCAGAGGTTTGGACCTGACACCAAGCGAGGAAATGGATCTCCTGTTTAAGTGGCTCGGCAAAGAGTCAGCAGAACACGTCGAGCACATAAGAGCAATACACATCAATCATCCAGCAGCAGGCTTGGCTATGATATGGGACAGACTTGAACAATCTTATGGCTCCGCAGAAGTAATAGAAGATGCTCTGTTCAAACGTATCGACGCCTTTCCAAAAATAACAAATCGAGATTATTCTAAACTAACAAAGTTGAGTGATCTTTTAATGGAACTAGAGTCAGCCAAAGCTGAAGGAGACCTACCCGGCCTCTCTTTCCTCGATACAACGAGAGGCGTCAACCCAATTGTACAGAAGCTCCCCTTCGGTCTGCAGGAGAAGTGGGCGTCAGTTGGGTCATCCTACAAGCGGCAACATCACGTTTCATATCCCCCCTTTGCCTGCTTCGTAAACTTTGTTAGCCAAGAAGCTAGTGTCAAAAATGACCCAAGTTTCAACTTTGTCTCTCACTCAGACATGTCTCCCAGGCCAGAAAAAACAGCTTGGAAGCCAAACAGACAGCGAGAAGTCTCTGTTCACAAAACAGAGATATTTCCAAAAGCCATCTCTGATCCTAGGGAGCCCTCAACGAAATTCAATGACTGTGACAAACTGTGTCCAATCCATAAAAAACCTCACCCTATACGCAAATGCCGTGCATTCAGAGAAATGCCCATCGAAGACCGTAAGACATTCTTAAAAGAGAATAACGTTTGTTTCAGATGCTGTGCTTCATCATCACACATTGCAAGGTACTGCACATTTAATGTTCGTTGTTATGAATGTAAAAGTGAAAAACACCACACAGCGCTTCACCCTGGACCTGCTCCCTGGGTTGAAGGCAAAGACTCTGCTCCAGAGCATGGCGGGGAGGAGGATAGCTCTCCACAACCCCATGTCACCACCAAATGTACAGATGTCTGTGGCGGAGACGTAACGGACCGATCCTGCTCTAAAATATCCCTTGTGAATGTGTATCCAGCCGGCCACGCTCACAAAGCAGTGAAGATGTACGTGATTCTGGACGAACAGAGCAACAGATCACTAGTTCGTTCACAGTTCTTCGAAGTCTTCAATGACCAAAGTCCAAGTGCTCCTTACTCACTGAAAACATGTGCTGGAGTAAAGAAAGCGACAGGAAGAAGGGCCTGTGGCTACATCGTGGAATCTTTGGATAGGACCGTCAGCATCCCACTACCCAGCCTCATAGAATGTGATGACATCCCAAATAACAGAAGTGAGATTCCAACTCCCAATGCAGCTTTTCATCACGCACACCTAAAGTCAGTCGCACACCTCATCCCAGATATCGACCCACAAGCCCCAATTATGCTTCTCTTAGGTCGGGATATTATCAGAGTCCATAAGGTCCGCAAACAGGTCAATGGCCCACACAACCTACCTTATGCTCAGAAGTTGGATCTGGGATGGATCATCGTGGGTAATGTATGTTTAGGCCGCGTTCACAAACCATCGACAGTCAACGCCTTCTACACGAACACCACGGAACGGGGACGCCCTACTCTCTTTGACCCGTGTCCTAACATGTTCCGTGTAAAGGAAAAATACAGTGACACCCATGCCACAAACCACCTCCAAACACATCCTGAAGAGATATCAAACTGTGATGTTGACAGCCTAGGACATAACATATTCAAGCAGACCAAGGACGACAACAACATGGCTCCGTCTATCCAGGACATCTCCTTCATGAAAATAATGAAAGAAGGACTAACAAAAGATGCAAACAACAGTTGGGTAGCTCCATTACCCTTTAAATGCTCACGTCAACGGCTCCCCAATAACAGGCCACAGGCATTGAACCGTCTCAAGTCGCTCAGACGCAACTTTGAAAGGAAGCCTGAAATGAGAGACCATTTTCTCAGTTTCATGGACAAGATGTTCAAGAATGGTCATGCTGAGTTAGCCCCTCCTCCCAGTGAGGATGAAGAACAGTGGTACTTGCCAATATTTGGTGTGTACCATCCAAGAAAACCAAAACAAATACGAGTGGTCTTCGATTCCAGCGCCCAGTACAACGGTGTGTCGCTCAACGACGTGCTGTTGACTGGGCCTGATCTGAACAACACGCTGCTTGGTGTATTAATGCGCTTTAGAAAGGAAGCAATCGCCTTTACAACGGACATAGAACAGATGTTCTATTGTTTTTCAGTAAGGGAAGACGATAGGAACTTCCTACGTTTTCTATGGTTCCAAGATAACGACCCCTCCAAAGACATTGTGGAGTATCGGATGACGGTCCACGTCTTTGGAAATAGTCCTTCACCCGCATTAGCGATTCATGGACTGCATCAGTCTGTTCAGGTCAGTGAGCTTCGCATTGATCCTGACGTCCAAAGTTTTGTGATGCGTGACTTCTATGTAGACGATGGGTTGAAGTCCTTGCCCACAGTCGAAGCTGCAGTCAACCTGCTGAAAAAGACACAAGATGTTCTCTCCAAATCAAACCTAAGGCTGCACAAGATCGCAGCAAACAACAAGGAGGTCATGGAGGCCTTTCCGGCCGAAGATCGTGCAAAAGACCTTAAAGACCTGGACCTCAGTGCAGATACGCTGCCAATGCAGCGTAGTCTTGGAATCAATTGGGACCTCCAGACCGACTGCTTCCACTTCAGCGTCTCCGACGAGATAAAATCCTACACTCGACGAGGTGTCTTGTCTACAATCAACAGCCTCTACGATCCTCTAGGGTTTGTAGCGCCAGTCACAATACAAGGCAAGGCTATTCTGAGAGAACTCACAACTGAAAAAGGTGACTGGGACTCGCCTTTGCCCCAAGAAATGGAAGACGCATGGACATCTTGGAGAGCATCTTTGAAAGAACTGTCCCAGCTTTCTATTCCCAGAGCCTACACTACAACTTCACCCCCAGCAGCTGTCAGAAGGGAATTGTGCGTCTTTTCTGACGCATCCACGAAAGCTATCGCCGCTGTGGCATAGCTAAAAGTAACTGACTCTGCTGGAAATAACCATGTGGGATTTGTAATGGGCAAAGCCAAGCTGACCCCCCGTCCTGAACAAACAATTCCGAGACTGGAACTTTGCGCAGCAGTGCTTGGAGTGGAGTTAGCAGACTTAATCTCGGCAGAACTAGACCTTCAGCTCGATGCTACAACCTTCCACTCAGACAGCAAGGTAGTCCTTGGCTACATTTCTAATGAAAGCAGGCGCTTTTATGTATATGTAAGTAACCGGGTATTACGTATCCGAAGGTCCTCTCACCCACATCAATGGCGCTACGTGTCAACAGAACAGAACCCTGCGGACCACGCTACACGTTCTGTCGCTGCAGGCCGTTTGAACGACACAAACTGGCTGAGTGGACCCAAATCTCTGTACACACCAGAGACAAGTGCCTCAGAGAGCACCTACGAGCTTGTAGACCCGGGTTCAGACCCAGACATTCGCCCTCTGGTGTCCACTTTGAGTACTACAACAACATCCAAGCAGCTTGGTTCTCAACGATTCTCAAAGTTCTCATCTTGGAAGTCTCTAACACGGGCCATTGTTTGCCTCATACACATAGCCCGTCTTTTCAACATGACCTTGAAGAACAGCCCTTGTAAGGGCTGGCATCACTGCAAAACAGGATACACTGTTGAGGAGTCTGATCAAGCGTCGCACATCATCATTCAAGCAGTACAGGAAGAAGTCTACAGTCAAGAGATCAGATGTATCCAAAAACATGAGCAGATCCCTAAATGTAGCCCTCTCAAAAATCTGGATCCTTTCATTGATGCACACTGCCTTCTGAGAGTCGGGGGCCGCCTCCACAATGCAAACCTTGAGCAGAGTGAAAAGACTCCAGTGATTATTCCTGGCAAACATCAAGTTGCAACATTACTCATCAAGCATCACCACGAACGAATCTATCACCAAGGCCGTCTGTTTACAGAAGGGGCTGTCCGTACAGCTGGCTTTTGGATTGTTGGTGGCAAAAGAAAAGTGAGCAGCATCATCCACCAGTGTATAACCTGCAGAAGGCTTAGAGCCCCACTTACAATTCAAAAGATGGCCAGTCTTCCAGTGGATCGTCTCTCGACAGAGCCTCCCTTTACGAATGTCGGCCTTGATGTGTTCGGTCCTTGGAGTGTCTCTTCACGAAGAACAAGAGGAGGTTATTCACACAGTAAACGCTGGGCTGTAATCTTCACGTGTATGAGCGTACGAGCGGTTCATATTGAAGTCATAAAATCCCTTGACACATCCAGCTTCATCAACGCGCTAAGGCGCTTTCTTGCTGTGCGCGGTCCTGTCAATCACATCCGCTCAGACCGTGGCACCAATTTTGTTGGCGCCTGCAAGGAGTTGAAGATACCCTCAAACATTGACAACACAACTGTGAAGACTTACCTGTCAGGACAATGTTGCTCTTGGACCTTTAACCCTCCGCACGCCTCCCATTTTGGCGGTACATGGGAAAGAATGATTGGTCTTGCAAGGAGAATCTTGGACTCCATGTTCCTTCAGCTGAAGGACAAACTTACCCATGAGGTGCTGGTGACTTTCATGGCAGAAGTGACAGCCATTATAAATGGCAGGCCTCTTGGTCCTGTGACAACTGACTCTGATGACTCATTTATACTCACTCCAGCTGCTCTTCTCACTCAAAAGGTGAATGTCCTTTCTGCTCCTACTGGAGAGTTTGGAGTTTCAGATCTCTACAAGCGCCAGTGGCGGCAGGTCCAGCACCTGTCCAACACCTTCTGGGACAGATGGCGAAAGCAATTCCTCCCAACTCTACAGGCACGCAAGAAGTGGCAGTCCACTCATCCAAACATCAACCCAGGAAGTGTTGTTCTCCTCAAGGATAGCCAAGTACCAAGAAATGAATGGCCTCTTGGACTGGTAACACAGACCTTCCCCAGCGAAGACGGGAAGGTGCGAAAGGTCGAGATCAAGGTCACACGAACAGGAGTGACTAAAATCTTTCTTAGGCCTGTTTCTGAGATAGTGCTTCTTCTCCCCCCAGAGGCCCAGTGAAGTGAACTGTCTAGGATTTATTGAGTGGCGTGTATTCACGCCAGGCGGGGAGTGTTTTGTTACAATTGTCAAATCAGTAAGTTATATGTTTATTTTGAAACAGGACGTTTTATTTTGAAACAGGAAATGTCTTGTAACTTGTTAGGGGACTTGTAATCAGGAAGTGAAGGAAGAGCATGGCTCAGTTTACAATCCAGTTGAGTCTGCTTGCATCTTATGCCTTTTGATGGCATCGTTTGTATGTATTGATTTCTTTTATTGTTACTTATGATTGCAGATGATTATTTTTGTGACAATGTTTAGTTTGGGAAGTTTTATGCACAAAGTCCATCGAGTCATAGTTAATGACTACTCCGCTATGAATGTTGTTCATATGACAGAATAAATATGAATAAAGAGTTGTTATGTTATAATACAGTGGTTTATAGGAACATATGTGTAAATCAGTAGTAAATACATAAAAGTAGCGGTTAAAAATAAAGCAAGTTATTTCATTGAAGAATCAGTATATTTACATTGTGTGTATGTGTAAGGTTAAAAAGAAAGCATTTTGTTTGTATTCATTATGCCCTTTGTGTGTTTTAGTTTTACTCTTTCTTACGTCAATAAACCTGTGGACAACGGACAACTGTCTTCAGAGTCGTGATGTCAGGAAAGAGTTTGTCTAACTGCCAAGGTGTATCACGGCACATATACTGAGGGCAGCATAATGATCGTGAAAAGTGAACAGGACCAAAAACAATCCAGACCGTTGCTTCACAGGTGAGCTCTCTTGTCATCACCGTGGTCCAGCACAGCAACAGCATCACTGTGACGCACTAACCAGCAGTCAATGACTCCTCCGTTGAGAAGACTCGTCATTCTACAACTAAACTCTTCTTATAGAAACCTCAGAGTTTCATCCTGCTTGTGTTTCCTGCAGACAGTCCTCTCCAACAGGTGTCTTCAGCAGACTCTCAGGACCTTATTTCATCAACTACATTTACATGCTTACTTACTTGTGTATTGAGAAA
Organism: Cyclopterus lumpus; assembly: GCF_009769545.1. Taxonomy (NCBI): domain Eukaryota; kingdom Metazoa; phylum Chordata; class Actinopteri; order Perciformes; family Cyclopteridae; genus Cyclopterus; species Cyclopterus lumpus. The sequence continues at coordinate 17,676,414 of NC_046971.1, forward strand.
CAGTGGTACTCTGTCCGTCAGTTCTGCCGTCATCTGCCACTGCAGTAACAGTTATTTCATACTGGACACCAGCAGTCAGTTTAGTAATGGTTATATTTGTTTGAGTCACATTGGCACTGTCAGTTACATTTCCATCAGTCCACTGTACTCTGTAGAAAGAGCTGTTTCCCTCTGATTTAGTCCATTTCAGAGATATAGAGGAAGTTGTGATCTTAGTGACTGTGATATTGCTGACTACTTCAGGCTCTGTGAGCGCAGGATAAATACAAGATGAGGGAGAAAAAGAAACATTTACAGTCAACTAAAAACACTACGGACTTTGGCAAGTGCAAAACCTACACTTGAGTGTGATTCATGACACAAGAGCACAGTTACACATCCAAAAAGCTAAAAAAGTTCAAAAAAAGGTCTCGTGCAAAATAAGCAACATTTCGTTACTTGTGACTGAGGTGAATGTGTGAGGGTCTCCTTCCGTCTGATTGTCTCCGGCGACGGCAATGACTGAGATTGTGTAGTTGGTACCAGGGATGAGGCCTGATAGCACGCTGAAGGTGCTGCTGGTGTGACTCGTCATCAGCGCTCCACCATTATGCCACTCCAACCTGTACTTGAACACCTCACCCGGAGGTGAGGTCCAGTTCAGAGAGATGGAGGAGGTGTTTGTGGACACACTAGGTTCCTCAATTTCACCAGGTCCTAAAGCAAAGAGGAGGGGAGGGGACCATTCTCTGTGAGTAAAATCTGTATCACTTGGTGTAATTGGGACGTGTTTAACAAAACTCACCAAACATGGATACAATTTAATATATTAAATGTCTTTTTGTTTTGTTTTATCAGCCTTTTTCTGGTGATGTAATTGTTCCCCCTCAGTTTATAGTGTAGGAAGTAAGGATGAGGCCCCAAACAGACTACAAGCACTGCCATTAGCAAACATGTGATTCATCATCTTACTTGTATAGTGAACAATCTCAGACACTTCACTCTCTGTTTTGTTATCTCCAGCCACTGCTATGACAGAGAAACTGTAAAGCACTCCAGCCGTCAGCTCAGTGACGTTTATTTTAGTTTCAGCGACACTGACACCCCAGTTATGTGTTCTATCAGTCCACTGTACTCTATAGCAAAAGCTGTTTCCCTCTGGTTTAGTCCACTTCAGAGATATAGAGGAAGTCGTGAATCCACCGACAGTGAGGTTTCCGACTCCAGCTGGCTCTGCGAGTTAAAAGGTGTTATATTAGGAAATAAAGAGATTTTGAAATGATGTCCTCCACAAACTCTTCTTTGAGTTTAAGCCACAACAGTAACAATGCAATTAGACCCATGATGCACCAGAAACATTATCAATCTGCTTCCAAGCTGCTGGAGGTTCATGGAGCATCTTTGTGTTGTCACATTTCAAAACACTAATAGCCAGCATCATCTCTAACATGTGACCAAAACACCTCATCTGACTTTTGATACGACAGATTACAGATGTTTGACATCAAGACTTCCCTGGATCACGGAGCCTCTGGCCTGAACATGAGGCAAGCCACATTGTGGAGGAACATCTTTCCACCGCTGTATCCGTGACCTCAATCTCGTCTCAACAGAGTTTCTGGCCAAACATGATCGTGAAAAGTGAACAGGACCAAAAACAATCCAGACCGTTGCTTCACAGGTGAGCTCTCTTGTCATCACCGTGGTCCAGCACAACAACAGCATCACTGTGACGCACTAACCAGCAGTCAATGACTCCTCCGTTGAGAAGACTCGTCGTTCTACAACTAAACTCTTCTTATAGAAACCTCAGAGTTTCATCCTGCTTGTGATCCCTGCAGACAGTCCTCTCCAACAGGTGTCTTCAGCAGACTCTCAGGACCTTATTGCATCAACCACATTTACATGCTTACTTACTTGTGTATTGAGAAACAGTGGTACTCTGTCCGTCAGTTCTGCCGTCATCTGCCACTGCAGTAACAGTTATTTCATACTGGACACCAGCAGTCAGTTTAGTAATGGTATATTTGTTTGAGTCACATTGGCACTGTCAGTTACATTTCCATCAGTCCACTGTACTCTGTAGAAAGAGCTGTTTCCCTCTGATTTAGTCCATTTCAGAGATATAGAGGAAGTTGTGATCTTAGTGACTGTGATATTGCTGACTACTTCAGGCTCTGTGAGCGCAGGATAAATACAAGATGAGGGAGAAAAAGAAACATTTACAGTCAACTAAAAACACTACGGACTTTGGCAAGTGCAAAACCTACACTTGAGTGTGATTCATGACACAAGAGCACAGTTACACATCCAAAAAGCTAAAAAGGTTCAAAAAAAGGTCTCGTGCAAAATAAGCAACATTTCGTTACTTGTGACTGAGGTGAATGTGTGAGGGTCTCCTTCCGTCTGATTGTCTCCGGCGACGGCAATGACTGAGATTGTGTAGTTGGTACCAGGGATGAGGCCTGATAGCACGCTGAAGGTGCTGCTGGTGTGACTCGTCATCAGCGCTCCACCATTATGCCACTCCAACCTGTACTTGAACACCTCACCCGGAGGTGAGGTCCAGTTCAGAGAGATGGAGGAGGTGTTTGTGGACACACTAGGTTCCTCAATTTCACCAGGTCCTAAAGCAAAGAGGAGGGGAGGGGACCATTCTCTGTGAGTAAAATCTGTATCACTTGGTGTAATTGGGACGTGTTTAACAAAACTCACCAAACATGGATACAATTTAATATATTAAATGTCTTTTTGTTTTGTTTTATCAGCCTTTTTCTGGTGATGTAATTGTTCCCCCTCAGTTTATAGTGTAGGAAGTAAGGATGAGGCCCCAAACAGACTACAAGCACTGCCATTAGCAAACATGTGATTCATCATCTTACTTGTATAGTGAACAATCTCAGACACTTCACTCTCTGTTTTGTTATCTCCAGCCACTGCTATGACAGAGAAACTGTAAAGCACTCCAGCCGTCAGCTCGGTGACGTTTATTTTAGTTTCAGCGACACTGACACCCCAGTTATGTGTTCTATCAGTCCACTGTACTCTATAGCAAAAGCTGTTTCCCTCTGGTTTAGTCCACTTCAGAGATATAGAGGAAGTCGTGATCTTAGTGACTGTGATATTGCTGACTACTTCAGGCTCTGTGAGCGCAGGATGAATACAAGATGAGGGAGAAAAAGAAACATTTACAGTCAACTAAAAACACTACGGACTTTGGCAAGTGCAAAACCTACACTTGAGTGTGATTCATGACGCATGAGCACAGTTACACATCTAGAAAGCTACAAAGGTAAAAAAAAGAAGGTATCATGCAAAATAAGCAACATTTCGTTACTTGTGAATCATTTTCTACGAATAAAATGTGTGTATATTTGATGTGCTATTTTGATATAGCGATAGACGTAAAGAAAAAACACAAAATGCAAAATGCTTCTGGAATGCAGTCTTCCAGAACATGTGAGACTGGCCTCAACTCAGACAATGTTTAAATCCAGGCGGAAAACAGTTCTATTTGACAACTGAAAGTACTTCATCTGCACTCTTCACTTTTAATATGATTAATTAAGGATTATTTTCATGTTCTTATGGAATGATTTTTTTTTGCCTTTTTGTAATTTTATGTAGCTGTAAAGCACTTTGAATTGCCTTGCGTACAAATTGTGCTCTATAAATAAACTTGCCTTGCCATGCCTTTTCCTACATCACAAAGTACAGAAATCCCACAACAGAGTAAAATCACAATGTCCTCGTACTTTCAACTCTCAAATGGAGACGTGTACTTACTTGTGTACAGAGAAAGAGTGGCTTTCTCTCCTTCAGTAAGCCCATCATCTGCCACTGCAGTGACATTTATGCTGAACTTGACCCCAGGAGTCAGACCAGTGATCATCACAGATGCTCCAGTCGTCTCATCAAAGTCTCCATCAGTCCACCGTACTCTGTAGAAAGAGCTGTTCCCCTCCGGTTTACTCCACTTCAGAGATATAGAGGAAGCCGTGATATTAGTGTCAGTGAGGTTCGTGACTGCTAGTGGCTCTGTGAGCGAGAGAGAAGTTTGTGGGGAAAGGAATTTGTTTTTCACTCATCATTACTGTAGCACATTATTATCATCTTTTTATCTGATATGGCATTAAAAAGGCTTTTTTTATTATTTTTTTTACATGGTTGAGGTCTGGAATATAAGTTATTTAGCAACAACAAAAAAAGCAGACTTACTCGTGGTGGCCTCTTGGCAGCAGTTAAAACACTCAAAGAAGATTTGATAGCTTGCTCCAGGAATCAAACCACCGATCGAACCATTTTCAGAGGACTTGTTCCCATTGAAGATGGTGCAGTTAGCTATGGATCCAAATGTGACTGCTGTGCTTGTTGTTGTTGATGTTCCTATGACATTGCCTTCACAAGCACTCTCTACGAGATAGAAGAAGAAGAAGAAGAAGAAGAAGAAGAAGAATATTTTTAAATAGCTACATTTCTGCAGACATAATGACATAACAATGCATCTTCATGTAAGAACTAATGTTTTTTTTACTTTAAAGAGAGAAATATGGGACAGAAAATAAATGAAGAAACAGCATGTGTGTACTTACTGACACATTCTGCTTGAGAGATCTGTGAAGTTAGGGACAAAGAAAACAAAATTAAATGATATCGCACCAGCAGAGGTCAGCATTGCATTTAAAACCACCTCAACGCCTCACCAAGAAACCCAACCACCTGTTCAATGCCACAGGATATCAATACATTTAGCTGTACAACACAGCTAAACAGGCGACTTTTCCTCAGCTTCCTAAATACCAGTCTTTTATAACCTGGCCTTTGCAGTGAAACACCATGTGATGAATATGAACCGAACATGAAGGTTTCAAAACCCTTTCCACACTCCCAGGAATTCAATTACAGTAGATTCAGAGCTAGGTATCAAACCTCAATATATTCTGAGCACGTAGTATTGATTACCAAAAGGTAAATCATTTGTGAAGGGTCAAACATGCTTAGATTTCCCAAGCTAAGGTATCATATAGATACAGATAAGCAGCAATACATAATTGATTCATTTTGTGGGCCCACATTTAACCAAACATAGAGGAATCAGCTTGGAAAATAACCACCATGTGTAAATATTAATTGGAAAATATAAACTTCTAATAAATAATAATTAACTTGAAGTGCATCTCGCTCTGAAGAGAAAAAAGAGCTTTGGTTTATTCATCAAGACACCTTTTTGTTCAATGGTGCAGAAAATTGCAGGATAAAGTCTTGTATTTTGTCACTGATGAAATGATCATGTTTGTCGTGTTCTATTTAAGAGAAGCAAGACTGTGGATCCCGGTAATACCCAACCATCGGTAATCATTCTGTGGTCTGCTGTTGACAATGCTGTTCTTCCTCCTTCTTCTGGAAAACTCAAGTCAAATAATAATATCTTGCAATCACATACTCGGACATACAAAGTCATGCCCACACAGCTCCAACTCTGTATTTCGGGTTATCGGTCCTGATATCAGGACTAAACACACAGCTCTAATTCCACATTACTTATTAGCCAAAACTTAATCAGCCCAGAGTCGCTCACCGACATGTTGCCTCTCGGTCTGTTTACCACACAGCTAAACATTAAACACATGGCATCATTGCTGAAGCCTGCATCGTTCTCCCCAGCACAAAGATAAACGCCAGGGTCAATCATTAACTCCTGATAATGATGGCGTAGACTGAACAGCAGCCCTGCATCACACAAGATCGAATCATGTTGTACTTAAAAATAAATATGTCTCTTCAAAATATTACATTAAACAATATAATATTGACTAATAGTGTGTTCACTCCCACTCTACAACTATCAGGAAGGTAGGATTAAATACAAGGCCATTGTGCTAGACTGCTTTAGTTTGGTGTCCCTGATAAGCTATAATAAGCAATTGTATTATATTTTCACTTCTAATCAGAATTATACTCACATTGTAAATCTTATACAACATGCTTTGACAATATTGTACTTAATTACAGTCATACTAGTGAAAGCAAATTATAATTATGAATTTGATACAATAGAACAGAGTAAAATAGGTCTAGCAACTAAAAAAAAACGTCAGACCAGGAAACCAAAAACGAAAAAGGTCCATTCTGCTTCAAATGGAGCCCCTCTCAACCAGCCGTCCCTTGAGACCGGCGTCCTCTCCTTAACTTCTCTTTTTCTATTCACAACAGAGACCCTTCCCTTTCCTTTCAGTCCTCTGGGACTCTATTCTTCTTTCTGAAGTACAGTGATGCCACGAAGAGGAGTTCAAGGGCTCAGTACTCTTTGAGGATCTAGTTGAAGGCTGCCAATGTCTGAGAACGTCAGTATCACCGAATATACAATATATACAATATATGGTGTGTTGAGACACGTCATTATCAGCGAAAGTACATGTGTTTATACGTTTGATCTTTTACAAAAAATGAGTGGTTGATTCTCGAAAGTCCTCTTGAAAACGCAACCAACCAACCATTACTTACAAAGGATCAGTTAGTAAGAAAAAGTCCTGCAGGCGCTCGGTGGATTTTGTAGATTAAGAGGAGGAAGAATATCTATCTGACTCTACTTCTGCTGTTTGTGCAGTGTGTCATTGTGGCTGAGCTTCACACAATCGCTCTGTTAGAGAGTGTAACTGGAGACAGTTTCTCGCTATCTGCAATTTAGTGACACATTTACACTTTCCGACCATAGAAGATGTCTTTTTTACGATACAAGAGATTCACCACCGTAACAGTTGTGTTCAGAAAGACAGTTCATAAATATCCACATTAGTTAAACTCACAAAACAATCAAAATTAAATTGATTTATTTATGTTTTTATATTTGGTTATTTCTTACAAACAATAAGTTCTTAAAATGTATTATATATCTATAACTTGTTACTTAAAACTGTCGAAAGCTAAACGTTCAATTCAAAGGGTATTATAGGAGATTTAGATTGAATTACTGTATTCAGTGTTGAATTCAGGACAAAATCCAGCAATTAATGAGAAAATAGGATTCAGAAATAAAATAAGAAATATAATAAAACACTTTATTCGTTAGCACTTTTCTAATCAAAGTTAAAAGTGCTTTTCAGAGATGAAAAATGCTATCAAACCTTTAATTTGTTCCTAATATTTACTGTTACTATTGTTAGAGTGGGGACATAGTACACACACAGTACACTATATAGGTTTGTTTCTTTGTGGCATTTTTATGAATGTATCTGTCTTCTTCTACTCATTCTGCCAATTCTAGATTGAACAAACAAACATCCGTCATCCTCGCACTAATGTGGATGAAGATATGAGTGACTAGAGGAGAAAATTATAAATTTACAGCTGGGTCACCATGTGCCAACTTGTAGAGTTGTAACAGAACAGTGTGCGCGAAAATAAGCGACGCTGTGGAGAACAGTATCAGAATATTGACACAAAGAATAAGTCTGATAACTTATTGACTCTATTTTGCCTTTCCTCTTTTTAAAAAAAAAAAACATGATAACAAAGTAGGTTCCTGCAGCTAACACAATTCAACTTTTAAAAAAACAACACTTTTAATTTAACATATACTTTTGATTTAAAAGGGTTTAGATGAGTGTCTGCAATGACAGAGGTCAGTTGCATTAATAAATCCCAGATTGTTATTTTGGTCCTGGTCATAATTGAGCTTAGTGTGGGTGGTACAACCTGCAGATTTTACATATATGCTTCATTCTCCCCAATCGTCAAGGCCATTTCCATTGAAAGCAAGCAGAGGTATTTATTTACAGCTTATATAAACACACTGTATGTGTAAGTACTAAATGTCCAGCAGCAAACTGCATATACAGTGGACGAGCCTTGTTAGCTAGCGGGGTGTCATGTTAGCAACAGTATAGGAGCTCAAACATGTAGCAGCTAATGACCCAGATGCTTCTCTAAGGGCTTCGTAGAGACCAAAACAACACAGAGAAGAGTAATTATTGGACTTACATTAAGCAGGTAGTCAGGAATGACTCCAAGTGAATGGTAATATGTCCCCATCATTAACATAAATAAAGCATTAACAGGCCTTTTTTAGGCCAGACATTTTAACGTATACAATGTTAGTGACGGCTGCACTACATTCAGGTGTAACAGAAAGTGTATGATGACTACAGCTACGTTATTTATTAAACTTGTATTTATTACATTTTGTTAAAATCTCTGTTATTGGTTGATTCAAGTGGAACTTTCTGACTATCTGACTTTAAAGCTGTTTCAAGTTGTTTCTTCTTTTGGTAACTCAACCTCATATACTATCAACTGTGGTTTCCGAAGTCAATAATGAAGTCTTCACCTCGACAACAGATACATTTAGTGTTTGGGAGGTGTGTATATATCGTAAGCTCTATCTAAAAACTATTTTGTGTGGTGAAAGGCATTTTAATGTAGTGGTATACATAGGTTTAGTAAACGCACACAAATAGCCAAAGTTTCAACTTTGCTGGAATGGATACAACACTGCTTGTTGTCTGACAAAACTAAACCTCCTTAAGTTCCACCAGAATATGGTAAAGGTCACATACCAGTGTGTGAAAAGCCAAGTATGACAATCTCATGTTTTCATACAAATATTCATGTTAATCTGACCTCTCGGGATGTGATTTCCCTGAGCTTTGATTCCCAAATATTTTATTGCCCTTGGCGCTCTTCCTAAGTATCACTTATTTTCCTCCTGACTAAGTAAATAAAACAACGTCTCAAGTCATTACGCCTTGGCACTGACTCAGAGAGCAAAAATAACGCAAACTCAAAGACCCATTTGGGAAGTACTGCCCTCGAAATACCAAAGTTCAGATAATGGACGTCATATTTTTATGCATCTACTGGGACTCATCTCCACCCAGCTGTACATCCTCCCTCCCTACTTTAAGCTCTAGTCTCCAACCCTTCATTATGGTGTTAGATATATCATGTGTGTAAAAACCCTAGTAATATCAGCTTATGATGCTATGACACACATACTCGGATGCATGGGCAATAACTCAATATAATCGATATTGTGATATAAGATATTACATATTGTAAAATCTTAATATGGCCAAAGTGTTGTCTTTCCTGGTTTTAATGGCTGCTTTACAGTTCATTTTCTGAACTTACCAGACTGTTATTATTTGCCTTCATCCACTGAGTCATCACTTATGATTACTTATCATAGATACCATTGTGTAAATAATTTGTAGAAGCATCAATGGTCAACCCTGCAATATCGATATTGAGGAATTTGGGGGTAAATATAAAGAGATACCCGATTTGTTCTTTGAAGATCTCCTTTAGACTCCATTAGACTCACTTGAGGAGCTATACTTAATGTTCATTGTGAAACACACTTGGCTGGGAATCAGCCAATGACCCTTTTGCCCTATGTACTGTATCTGTGCCCTTTGACTGGGCCTGTCTGTATGGGGAGGAGGAGGAAATGGCTGTACTGACCACAATATAAACATTACATCAACCCTCAAGGCACTCGGCCTGCCACTCTCTGATTCCCTTTCATTCCTCGCAGTCTGCCTTTGCTGCTGATAACGCCCCAGTTCCTTCCTCCGTAATAACACTCAGACCCAAAAACAATCAAGGAATCACCTTAAAGGCTGTTTGCTCATAAGCCCGTTTAACCGTAGCTCCTCATAATCTGATAATTTGGAACAAAAACGTCAAGGGCGAAGGGAAAAAATGCACAATGCACCATTTCTGCTCCTTGTATTACGCAAAGTTGCAAAAGGTGGAGGAGTTGCTGGTGGTGCCTTTGTTGACTTGCTGAGTGGAGAAAGTGGATTCCTCTGCAGCTGTAGCTTCTGAACAATCGTGTAAAGCCAAAAAAAAGGGTGCATATGTGTGTGTCTTGATGATTAGCAACACGAAAGAAGGGGCACAGACAAACGTTTATTGTTGTTTGCTTATACAACATACAAATGCTTATTTCCTTTCCTTTATTGATTTTTTCTTTCCCATTTCTGGATTTTTCATCTGTATCATGCATGTCAGTGCGAGTGGCTTATCACTATATTCTTAATTTTTTACTTTTCTCCTCTTGCAGCGTTTGTATGACGACATCTTCTGTCCTCGACTTGATTTTGTTGTTGCAGATAACATTATGAGAGATGTTTTTTTGTTTTTTTAGCATCAGCCTGGCGGTGTTTTCTTCCCCAATGATTGTTGAATAATAGATACAACACCTGAATTGTAAACAATAGACTTCAATAAAGCTTGTAAAAACGTGTAGTTTCCAGATCTTGTTCTGATTTATTCATGTGTTTGTAAATTAAATATTTATGTGGAAATATGCATGTATCTGGTGTTGTATTCTATCCTTTGTTCTTTCAATGTCTGCCTGTTAAACACGAATAGTAACAGCCAACTATCTAGCGTTAAGCATTTACATATAAAAATAGGATTTTCTACAAAACGTGGTGTTTGTTGTCAACTCTAAGAGCCAATCGGCTCTGTGAGCTGGTGACAACCAGGCGTTTCCCATCATGCCCTGGGTCATTCAGTCTGCGGTCCCTGGCTCTAAAAACTGCGGCCGCCTCAATCTCGGGAGGTCATCGTTGACCACGACGTGTTCGTGACGTCAGAGCAAGTCGAGATCAAGTTAGACACAAATATTAACCGTCATGCATTGGGCGGCGATCGCCGGCGATCAATTCTGCGGAGGGCGGGCTCATCTCGAACGAGCCTCAGAGGACACCTCAACATACAGGTGTTTCCACTTAAGGCACCTGATTAGACCTCTTCCCAAGACTGTGGGCGTGTACACACTGTGCTCGACTGACAGCTCCCAACTCCAACCTGATGTCTAATCATGGGAGTGATTGAAAACACCTGTGTGGGTGTGCAAGGCCACTAAACAATTGACCCTTTGTCTATACTATTCATCAATCATATTGCGTATTCTCAACCAGCATTTCTCATAGTGTTTTTAACATAATTTTAGTCAGACAATGGAATTTGAAAAGTAAACGAGCTTTGACTGTGTATTCAGCTTTTCACTTCAAAGTACAAAAGTATAATGTGTTGAGGGTTTCTTGGACATATTCTCTATTCTTCTATTTTTTGTCAGCCTCTAATACATTTGCAGCTTGTTCTCTATTAAAGTGCATTGCGTCAGTAGCTTACTGACTCTGTTCTTTGGGTTCAACATAACTTCCTGTCACTTCCTGAGCCCACCCGGAGACCCTTGATAACATATTTGAGCAACATAAAGGAGTTTTAAGTGAAGCACTATGCTGTACTGCATGCCTCCAGCTCACTGAGGTCACATAAAGGAGGACATTAGCCTCATGCCATTGGCTAATATATCAACACTTATCTCAATTAAAATGAAGTTTTGTTGTTGCCAAACCTTTACAAACTATACTGTTCCTTACTCATACTGTGCTATATATAACTCTGTTTTCCATTATCAAAATATGTTTTTGTAACTTGCAACTACCATGATTAATGTGCTTGCTTTAACATTTTAATTCAATCAGGCACAGACGGATTCATTATACCTCTAGTGATCAGTACTTTCATAAATATAGACTACTGAGAGTAGTCATTGAGAAAAGGCCCGGATCATCACTAATAAATGATTTCACCGATCCAACTTTATCAATAACAATACCAATACCTGATCTTTGG